>NC_088130.1:43521819-44155152 GCF_036370855.1 Dromaius novaehollandiae | reverse complement strand
AGGTTTCCCCCATGTTGTACTAACCTCTGCAATCCCCCCCCCCCCACTACAGACGCTCCTCACCCTTTACGGGAAGGAGAGCAGGATGCTACCCATCACCGAGCAGCCTCCGGATGATCTCAGCATCTTTCCATGAGATGATCTCCCTCCTCCCCGCCTACCTTCATCTTCGTCTTCCCCATCTCTCCCTCCCCTGCTTGCCCTCCTCCCCTTCGGCCCAGCTGTGCTGTGCCCACCCCGGCCGGCGTGACTCAGCCGCCCCTCGCCCCCCGCTCCCGCCCACGCGCTCGGCGCCTCACCGCCCCCCCGTGCCGCCCCGGGGCGTCCTGCCCCCGCGCGGGGCCGCCAGGGCAGCCGCCCTGCCTCCCCGCATCCCTCCCGCTCCCCCGCCCTGCAATCCCCGTTAAATCGGGAGGGGGTCGCCTCAGAAACCCCCACCACCCTCTAGGCTTTTCCTAACCCCTGCACCTGGACGATGATTCTCCCCACTGCGATTTCACTAAGGGATACGTCCAAGAAACGACCCTCTCTCCACACTCTGCTCCCCACACCCGGCACGGGGGGTTCCTGGGCTCCACATCGCCAAAGCACCAGCAAAACTGGAACTTAGCGTGTTTTGGGAAACTCCTTTGTTGCAGCTGTAGGAAAGGGAGTCCCCCCTCCTCCCCCTCACGGGTGGTGAATGCTAAACTATTCTCCCAACGTAGACAATGTGAGTCACGATCCTTGCAGGCAACCTATAGTGAGAAAAGCAACGTAGTTTTCAAAAGCACTGAAATTGTTTATGTTCTTTTTCTTTCCTTTTCTGTTGCATAGTCTGAAACACTGCCTGTTCTCTTGTAAACACATCTAAGAAAGTGACCGTTCCCTACGAAGCTGGAATCTTTACATCCTTCCTGCATCTTCGATTTTCTTTACTGTGGACATAAAGACCCCTGGTTTTTGCTCTCCTAGCGTGTAAAAGTTGTGCCAGCCTTAATGTGCTAGTCAGCTTCAAAAGCAGAGATTAGATATTTACACCACCTCGAATCTGTACAACCTGGTCCCTGTGCGAAAGAGTAAGCGAGCTCTGGAGAGGGCTGAAGTGAGCAAGCAGCAGCTGGGCAAAGACTGCTCTACTCATCGCGAAGGTGCCCCGCGCTCCCTTTAACGCTCGACCTGCCCCAAGAGCGCTCTCCCCCGATCCCCGCCCCAGCAAGCAAAGCCCCTGATAACTCCTGTACAAAAGTTGAAGCCCTTCTCTACCGCATGCATGCAAAAAAGGAAAAGTTACCCGGGAGCAATAGCGGCCCGCAGCAGCACCTAACTCCGCGGAGCATCACTTACCGGCGGGGCCGGGCCGGCGCGGTGGGGCCAGCCCGGGGAGAGCGGCGGCCGCCGGGCTGCGGGGCGCTCCCGGCTGCCGGCCGCTGCCTGCTGCCTCGGCGCGGTGCTGCGGGGCGGGAGGGAGCGAGGATGCTCCCGGAGGAGTCGCCGAGCGTGACAGACCAGAGGAGGGGCGGAACGAAGTGGCTGTGTGGGCTCCACGTCGCAGTCCTCTCTGCCTCTGCTGCAGTGCTGGCGGGCGGGCGCGGCGGCACGGCGCGGCACGGCGCGGGAGGCAGGCGGGCGGGCAGCCGCGATCAATAATTGACGGCGTGGGAGTGCGGGGTGGGCGATCCCGGCAGCGGCAGCAGCAGCAGCAGCCCGAGCCGCGGCGAGGGCCAGGCGCGGAAACCGGCACGGCTGCAGAGCCTCTGCAAGAGCAAGCTCCGTTTTCCTGAGAGAAGGGAGAATAAAAATAACAAACTCCCCACACCTGCACTTTATGTCAGGAGACAGCGTTTCACGAGAGGCAGCAGCAGGGGAGGATGCACGAAACGGCTCGTTTTGTAAGAGGGTGCAACAGGCCCGGGGGCCACCGCGGCCTTCCCCCTGCCCCCCGGCGCGCTTGCGGGAAGCGCCCCGCAGGGCAGCAGCGCTAAGCTGCCCGCCCAGCGCCCGCAAAGCCTGAGACTTAACGTTAGGGCGAGAACAAGAGAGGCCGGTGCAGGAGTTCCCGCAACCGAGATTTGTTTTCCTGAGCGACAAACTTCCTATGAGAATAACGAAGCATTAAAACAGATTGCCTAGGGAGATGGGCGAATCACCATTACTAAAGGCTTTTAAGAAAAAGCCAGAAAAACATATGTTTAAAGGTCTCGGGACAAATGGATAGACTAGATAAGTCTTTTTTAAACTTCTGTTTTATGAGCAATAGGCAGTTACAACGTTTTTTATTATTATCACCAATATTTTTAATGCAGTGGCATTTAAGGACCCCTAAGTGATATCATAACTTTGTTGCATTGGACACTAATAGCCACTGTGGAACAAGAAACATGAAGGGAGTTCCTCCTTTATGTCTATATACATTTACATCCAATTGCACGAGCAGACTGTCTAATGTGGTACAGACAGTGGCATCGCCAAAATGACGACAAGAGAGAAAGTGAAAAGAGCAGACAAGATTCTGTACTAAAACTACTTTTCAAAATGAGCAAATACTCCACCAGTTCCATTAACAGCCACAGGTTTTGGGTTCACCTCTCCAAAACATATTAAAGTACAAATCATACCTGTAGTGGGAAGCTAGGGTAATGGGCAGACACCATCCCCCACCACCCTGTGCTCTGAACGTGCCTGGTGTGTGGCTTCTACAGAGTAATTTCTGATAGCTCATCTGTCTTTGAGTCTTCTTGCCAATACTTGTGAGTTTACAGGCTATTTGTGCTACACAAACAAGAATTAAGGTAAAATGTTTTTCTCATCCACTTACTGTTGACTATCTAATTACAATAGAACCTTTCTCTTTGTAATGTGCATCAAAAAGTGTATTATTTTACAAAAAAAAATTATTGAAATAAATTGATTAGGACAGCAGACATGCTCCTTGTAAGTTCTTGAGCAAACATAGCAACTGAAAAAACCCACAGTCCTTTAGGTTTTGAATAGGAAGGACTAAAATACTAAGGAAAATAAATCACTGTAATCAAATGACAAAGGACAGGCAGCCTCCACTGATAAAGGGCCACTACAGCAGCCACCTTCTTCCTCATCTACCACATTAGAGGGAGAGAAGTCCATTTAACAGATTTAAAGGCATCTCCTACAAAACAGACCCATAGACTAAAGGATAAACACAAGAATTTTATCTACAAAACTACAATCTCTTGATAGAAAGAAGACCAAGGCAGAGGAGCAAATAAGCAATGTGACAGCAAAGAAACTCAGCAGTGATACATACAAAAGTGCACACTGGAGGAAAAAAAACTATTCGTATACCTCCACAACAGTGGATACAGTCCTGATCTAACTGGATGGGCAGAAGAGAGGTAAAAGGCTGTATATCAGGTGGATGGTTCTACCTAAGCGGTATTGCACATATGCAATGCACCTGGAAATGTTAATGGGGGGGACAGGGGGAGCTACAGCCCCCTAAGACTCCTATACCTGAACCTCCACCTGCCCTTATTGGATTGTAATTGAATTATGTTGAGTTTAAAATAGTTAGAAAACTGTTCAATGTGTGTAGCTTTAATCCCCCCAAAGTGAAGTATATTGTAATAAACAAAAAAAGATTACTAAAAAGTATTGTAATTTATTAATATAAATGACTGATATGTGAGTGTGCAGTTTCATGATCAGATTAAACTATAGGAAGACTGTGTTGCAAATGAACAGTTCTTACCCCTGTCTGTATGCTCCAGCACTTTCTTAGCTTTATTGTTTGTGTGGCTTCACGGTAAGTTGGACTGGTGAGCAGATCTGACTGAAAAACAAGCTTGGTGACCAAAGGAAAGTATGCTAAAGCCTGATGAGTTTTCAGTCAGATCAGTGACTGACTCACCTGTGTCAGTGAGACTGAGTTAAGCCAATCATGAAACCGCAGCGTGAGCATAGGACTGATTGTGCCAGCCCAGAAAGGGTGGGAGCGTGGGAGGCATCATTGCTGCGGGAGCATGAGGCATCATTCTCTTGCTATATTTTCCATGCGTGAGGAGTATTTGTCTTCCCCCAAATGTCCCCATTACAAGTTGACTGGAAGCAGGTCTCATTCCTACCACCGTGAAATACATCCAGAGGTGGATTGCCTGCACGCAGGCAATTCTGATGGAAATAATGCCTCTTAAATGTGAGAGTTTTATTGAGACTACCTCTATCTTCCCTGTTCCTGGGTCACAGGGCTTAAATCTTCCTGAAGTTTGCTGTCAAGAGTACTCTTTCATATCATATATAAAATTTATTCACATATACATTCAATTAAGCTTGTGACTTCTGATATTCTGTCAGTTTTCTGAAGAGATTACATGACACATCTGGACAGATTTATTAACAGCTATCAGAGACCCAACAACAATACTTTGCTAGCAGCTACCGGAGACAGGATGCTGCACCAGATGATGCTGGAATATGACTGGCATGCATTGCATTCCACTGAAGCAGGACAAAACAGAGGTATTGTTTCTAGGTGGATGGAAAAACAACAAAACATAAACATCTCTGGCATTTGTAGAGGAAGTGAAAAATGCAGACCCTGTAATCCTTCCAAGTCACACATTCTATACGAGCTTTAAAAGTACAAGACAAATAAACTTCCGTGATAGAATACTGTAGGATTGTCTTTGGGTTTTTTTTATTTTAACTTGCACCTTGAATGTTTGTCCATGTAATCAGACATTAGCTTTGCTTCTCCATTATTTCCTCCCAGTATACAAATACAGTTATATCTGGCTACTGAACTAAAAACAGGTCTTTAACCAGTAACAGAATCAGGGCCTTTCTCGCTGTGCTGTATGTTCCTCTGTACAAGGCCCACGTTTATCATGGATTCAATCCTGTAAGTACTTTTATTGATTTAAATGGGACTGATTAGGGGAAATCAATAGAAATCATACATAAAGTGTCCTTCTGCATAGAAACACTAAGAGTTAATCCTAAACAAGGGATCAGTTAGTCCACAAGGACCTCTGAGTCGTTATGCTGAACAGGCCACTTCAGATATTGAAGCATTCTAGTATTTTATGGTCTGCAGTGCAGACTATACCCACAGTAGTATATTTTAAGCATGTGCATAAACATTTGAGACTACATGGATGTACAGTGACCTAACACAGTGTGACCTAGTCCTGAATGAGACATTTAAATACCACTTTATTTTTAAAAAGTAACAGCAGGAAAAATCCACCTAAAAATACAAAAGGAATTCACTGCAGTCTCAGGTGACATAAACAGAAACCCCCCCCCCCCACACACACAATTTGACTAAGATAAAAAAGAAGTATTATATCATCTAAAAAAATTTCATTTACCTCAGATTTTTTTCCAAACTCACAGTTTCAGACCAAGCAGGCAGGAGGTATTAGAGACAAGCATAACTTCACAAGAATATACTGACACTGAATATACTTACTATGCAAAGCTCAACATGCACTATAAAAATAAAACTTGCATTTTGAGGTCAGGATTTAAATGAAATCAGGAGGGAAAATGAAGTACAACTTCTGAGAAAAATAATTCACAGTAGTAGGAATTAGAGCGTGATTAAAGACAGCTCCATTACTAGTCTGCTGTATTAGACAAGCAAAGTGTTTCCTCAATAGTTTGGTTTCATAATGCAGATTCATAAAACTTACCCTATAAAGTTTTCTTTACTTACATAAAAGACCTTGTCTCGATTTGATCCTAAAGAATGTGTATAATAATGTTTTGCCTCACCCACTAGGAAATATTAGACAAATAAAAAAGTGAAAGGTAAACATCAGATACTTAGCTGCCAAATGAAAATCACTTTTTAAATCAACCTGTATAGTACTGAATCATACACCTAATATATGCCAGTCCCTATTCTCCTGTGGCATCATAAAACAATAGCAACAAAATCATAGGTGAAGGCTGTCATTGATCCAAAGGTCCTCTACCTGTTCTAAAATTAAAGATGAAGAGTCACTAAGTAAATCTTCACATGATGTAAGTAGGAACAACAATATCAGCTGGCTAAGTACGCTACCAAGAAGAAGGCTATTAATACCTGCATTCTCTTGGTCATGGTAAAGGTATGAAACAAAGGATATTTCTCCTTCCTGATATAGCATTTTCTAATTTTGTCTCACTGATGTCTAAATTTCAAAATCTGCTGGCAAGAATGAACGTGTTCCTGGACAATAAGGAACATTAAACACACATCTCCTAGGGGTCAGAAGACCCCTAGTTTGGGGTTTTCTGACCTGCTGTGCTCACCTTGAGCAGATCATTTCCTCAAGCCTCTTCCTTTTCTTTTCTTTGCCTGTTTTGTTTATTTAAGATTTTGTATCTTTAAACACAAGGAAGTATATGATTGTACTGCATGCAGCACTGATCTCGTAATTACAACTGTAATCCATAGTTCTCTGCTTCTAAGTATAATAAAGAGTTAGGCCTTATTTTCACAAGGACTACAACATGATCTTAACTAAACTCTATATCCAGCTGCAGTCCCTGGGAATACCCCTTATATAAAAAAGCCCCACTCAATGTTGTAAATCTTTGCTGGATCAAGACCTTAGTTTGCAACAAGATAAATCCCATTTTTCTTGAATGGCAGCTTAACTGAAACAATTTTTTTACTGATTAGACTTTTATATATATATGTGTGTGTGCGCGCACGTGTGTGTGTACAGTGGTACATTGACTCTGAGATGAGTCCTGAATCATACTAAGCATGTAATTTGAAATCTCCTTCTCTTTCAAACATTCTGTGTTTGATTACTCTTGTTGAAGTGATTTGGTGCTGTCTTGTGTCATTTGGAGAGGATTTTTCTTACAGCCTTTCATAGTGCTAGAGCTCAGAACATACTAGCACATAAGCTATACTGGTATGTATCTACAGCTATCACAGGGTAACAGCGTATAGGGGCTTTACAGACAAGAGCAAGCAACTGTCCCTTTTACTGGGGACAGCATGCAGCTGTTAGGAAGAAAAACTACTGACGAAAGGAATCAAATATGAACTTAATCTGGAGAAGGGTGAGTTATTCAAAGCCATAAAAGTGAAAGGTGATGGCAAAAAGTGCAGATGATCTCACAATTTTGAGTAATTGGGTGATAAAATGGTAGATGAATTTAAAGGTTGACAAATATGAGTCAATGTGTATTGGGAAAACAATCTGTTGTATGTACACGATGATAGGATCCAGAACAGCAATAACTACCTTGTTAGTATGTTACATTGAGTCAAGTATGTCATGCTGGATACCTTCAGAGTTTGTTTCTTAAACGTATTTGGTTTTTTTTAAAAAAAGAAAAACCTGTTCCTATTGTGACATGACTGACTGGTGCAAGCCAGTTTTAAAGGTGTTTTTTTCAGCTGTAACATGGCGCATAGACTATGCCATGTTTCAATCAAAAGAAAAATTGTAACACACCTTGTCATGTTACTGAGCAGCACCTGCGGAAGTATCTGGAGGTTGCAAAACTAACTTATATTTGAATAGATACTTATTTGCCCCTGCATTTTGGGCTAGATAAATGGCACGAAGGCATAGCAAAATTATACCAGGATTATCTTTTAAATGAAGAATATCAGCAACAGCATCTCTTACAACTGAAAATCTGTAAGCAAACTGCGTAAATGATCCATTCTTTCAGTCATGAATCCACAATCCTCCTGCAGGTACTGCAGTCATGTGTATGATACCCCAAGTGCTGAATTTGGCAGCATCTTTTAGGAATAACACAAAGGTCAGTAAATCACAAGTGACTGAATGTTTTTTTATGGCCTAAATATGCATCTGAAGAGACTTGCAAGCATTGTTTATAGTGAGAAGCTGGAACATATCACACAGACGAAATATGAGTTTATATGCTAGTTTGTTAAAGAATTACAGAAAATAACTAGTTCAATGGGCTATGTCTGAACATTGTTATTTATTCCTCATTTTCTTTCTGAAATTTTTCAAAATAAGCAAATGAAATAAGTGTATTTGTCCCACTGAATTTCTGGAAGAAAGCAAATTACTCCTGAGACTAATACAAATTCCAGAGAAGACTCTGGGGTTGCTTTCATTACTTATATTGCTCCTTTGTTGGGAGCCATGTATAATCTGATCAGAGATCAGAATGAAGCCATCAGAAACTTAATTCTGATGATAGAACAGAAACTATCAGTTGAATAGATCTATATAAAATACATAGTGGTGGGAGTGGATGACTCACTGTGGACTAAAATAAAGAATTTTATAAGAAGTGGAAGAAAATAAAAATCAGCAAACACATCAAGTGTGCGTTGCAGAGGCATTGTTCATCCTGGATGAAGTTTATTGAAAGCATCTGAATTTCCTGGAATTGTTCTAAGGAGCTCGGCACTTCTAGAAGCCTTTCCTTGATTTTTTAACACTCTCTGAGTACAAAAGACTTCAAAGTCTGCACCACCACCTTTTCTATTCTATCTTTGGAGCTATGTTGGCAGTTTTTGAAGCTTTAACAGACCCATATCTAAAAGACTTTTCTGAGAGCCCATTTCTGAAAGCATTCTCATTTGGGACAACCTAGTCTGTATCAGAAGCCAGGTTATTTGATGACTGAATGCTTTGGGAAGTCCCCCTCCCCTCCTCCTCTCTTCCTTTGTTTTGAGAAATTGCTGGGAGTATTTTAACTGTTTCTTTCAGCTATGATTAGGTATATGAGGTAATTTTTTAAAGAAAAAGATTGAAACAGTTGGAGAGGCTATAGATCTGCGAGGCCTATTGGATTTTGCCAGAAGAGTCTCCAAGGGCAATGAGATCTTGTGTTAGCTCAAGGCCCTTGAAACAGATTGACATGAACTCTTACATGTTGAAGAGAGGACAAGAGGCACTTTCTGTTAGGACTTAATAAACACCAACTTCTTATCTAAACATTTTAAATGTTCATTTCCAAGAAAGAGTAATATTTTTGGCTACTTCTCATTTTAAAAGGCTAGGTCATATAATGGCAAGAACAAGAATGTTGCATAAGCCAGTCTATGGCAAGAGAATAAAGTTTTGATGCTATATTAACAAAAGGGTTAGATTAAAAACAGCTCCAATGGCTTCCCTTTATAGAAGTGTGTTCTTTTTGGGTTATGTTCTTATGAAAGGCTAACAATACTAAATTACTGACAAAGAATATATTTGATTGCAGTGATTTTAAATGTCATAAATTGTATTTATAAAGGGAACACTTCTACTAGGTCGTAAGCCATAAGCTTAAAAACTCTATCACTTAAAATATAAAACAGTCTATGAAACAAAGAAGAAAAAGGGTTCACAAGCTTAGTGGGTGTCTCAAGCAAGTTATGACAGGGCTATCTGGTTACTCCATGGTCCACATAAATTGCTTTGCTTCTAAGGATAAAGGCCAAACTCTCTCTTACTACCTCTTCTCACTGCAGGAGCTGCACTGACACCAGTGGGATAGTTGATCTACACTGGTGCACAAAAGGAGAACTAGGATCTCTGTGTCTGCTGTAGGATGTACCTTTGTTAAATGCTTCTTTTGTAAAAAGCAATTCTGTTCAAAAGAATAAAACAAATGGGTCATATCTTGCTCTCCTTAGACTCTTTATCACCTGGAGCTTAAGGCAATTTCTCTAGCATAAAGGTAAAGACCTTGTGGCTATTTACATTGAAACTAAGGGCAGTACTTCCACAAACTGTAGTAATTGAAAGATACAGAAAGGACTGCAGGATTTGCTTCAGGATTTCAGGGACATAAGGGTAAGGTGAATCTTTGAAACACACATTCAACACTTGTGTAGCAACTACTAGTACTTACAGAACTGAATCCTTCTTTTCTCAATACAAAGGGAAGTAAAATTTGATGCAAGTAGGTGAAAATCAGTACTAAATTCTGCAGCAAGACAAAATCTCTGAGTTAGAGTTGCTATTTTTCATGCACTTGTACAACACCTGGCACAATGGTGTCCTGAGGTGCCTGGCTTCTACATACTACTGTAAAAAATAGTAAATAATATAGATGATAGTATAATTATACATTGAATGTTTGTGCATGGGAGTAAGCTGAAATCACAGCAAAACTGTAAACAGGGGCCCTCACATCCTATTTTCATCCTCCCTACTGGGGGGTTTCACGCTATCTTCATTTCCTTGTAAGTTAAATCCAGTTTGCAAACTTCCTACATGCAGTCACGAGCCTGGGCTCCAACTACTTTATAGCAAGCCAGGAGAACAGCACATCAGTTTGCAGTAAGTTATGAGCAAGCTATGAGTGGTGTAATGTAGTGCAACACTTGAAGTGCTTTGTACTTAAGGTTGAGGAGCCAAATCTTGATCCCACTGAAACTAGTGGATATTTTCCATTTTGGCAGGCGTAGAGATGAACTAAAAGTCTGCTAAAGAGAAAGGGTAGCTCTATGGAAATAAGATGTTCTAAAGGATTGTATAATTTAAAATATAATCTTATTAAATATTTCAGAAATAGACTGAAGCTATGAGTGCTTGTACAGTCCATCCATTAAGCTTCTTATGATTCAAAAATAAAGATGCCTTTAATGGGGTATCTAAAGTTCTAGCTCAGTCACGAACATAAATCCAAAATATTCAAATATTCTCTGGTACGAAGCAAATGTGGCCACAACTGGAGAAGGATTAAGTCTAAACTCTGTCATTTTCTTTCATCCATCCTAGAATTATCTGAATCAGCTATAGCAAACACCTACACACAACGAGGTACCATTTTAGCGATTTATAAACATGCAGCAGCCCACAATTATCATGTACTCTTTGAAGGTCACACTTGGAACGCCCTACTCCTCCTGGTGATCAGCTTTTCACATTTGGGGCTCTAATTAAATATCTGTGTGACTAACTGCTCACCAATGGTCATGACTAGCTACCTCACACTGGGTTTCTGAAGGATATTTATTTTCCACTCCTTTTACTTCTAATGATGTCCTGTCATATCTATATTCTAAAACTTCGCCCAAGCAATTGGCAAAAGAAATCTGAAAGTGCTCAGTGAGCCTTTTCCAATGTCATATATGTAACATTATCACAATGTTCACATGTTCACAGAAAGTTTGTTTTTTAAGATTATTCTCTTTTCTGGGCATTCATCTGATGTTTGTCTTGAATAATTTTCCCAACTATACTTTACAGGCCTTCAATTAGTTTTCATTCTTTGATATTACCTTTTTAATATTAAGAATGCTTAATTCCCAGAATGGGAAAACTTGCATAAAAAAGCCCACCTGAAGTCAAATTTATTTCTATCTTCAGAGTGCCACAGCTTTTAGAACCGGAACTGATCAGCTTGTAATGGGGCTTTAGAATTTCACGCAGGTCTCTATTTTTAGAAAGCACATCAGAATACTAACGCAAAATGAAAAATTGTGGACAGAAAATACTGTATAGGAAATATTCTCCTGAAAGATTTCTGACTTCTGCTGTTTCATAAACAAGTCAGTAAGGCGTGTGTCTCTCATTAAGAAGTACTATTTAGAAACACGATATGCATCTATTGTCTGTGACAATCTAACTCCAAAATGGACCCGGGTGTTCTAAAAGAATTGAGAGGATTTGATTTAAATTAATCACTTTTTTAATAAACACATGCAGTTGCAGTTGATCTTATCTTCCACCTAATGATTTATAAATTATTGGGCTAATTTTATATTTGCCTTAGATCAAATACATTTTAAAAAGTAGCATATACAGAAGGAGATGACAGGAAGAAAGGATTCAGTTTTCTTCATCTAATGATATTTTTCTGAATACACATAATGACCGCAACCTCCAAATTGAGAAATTTTGTTGCTAGGAGCAACAACATAAAAAGTATTCTCTCAACTGCCTCAGTCATTACAGTTCCGTCTACTTATCATTACATGTATTCTCTACATGTAATGTACTTATGACTAATTTCCCTCTCACAACCTTCTAAGCCAACTGTTTCTTCCTGAAAGCCCACAAAGATCTCATCCAAATGGTTGTCTGGAGAGGCAGAAAAGATCAGAATTTAGTTAATGCCAAATTTTATTACTCAGGACAGGACCTAGAAAATAGTACCTCCTTGCTTCCGTTTGAAACTCTGACTGATTTTAAATCCAAGTATTATATTAGCTTCCTGAGCCATGGCATAACATTGGACTGTCCTACTCAGCTGGCTATCCAACATCTTTATTGCTTTCCAAGTTCCAGTCCTTCATCCTAAAAGTGTGATCTACATGTGTGGTTGATGGATAGATGGCCTTACTATCCTAGTCTAGTCTGTCAGACTGACCTGACATTGCTACTATTGTCTCCATCAGTTTTAGTTTCACAAACTATTTTTTGTTTTCTCCTGTACCATTCATAAAAGCATTGGACAATAACAGGCCCCAAAACACAATTCCATTTGATACTATATTGTAAGTACTCTTTTTAGATGATGCCCCATTTTCAGTTTTTCTTTGAAACTTGTTAACTATTTTTAAACTCTTTTAATATGGACATTTTCACCTATTGTGTAGTAATAATTTACACAGCTAATAATCTTACTTTGTTGACACAGATGCACTGAACCAAGATATTGTCTGGGAAACAGTGAAGGATTTATAGAACATAAAATGGTGTGAAACCCATAGAATACATTGTTCATTTTTCTCTTGTATAGCCTTTGACTTCTTTTCCAAAAATCACTTGCATTTAATCCATATTAATTAATCCATATTGATCCATATTGATAATATTAATCCATAATATTAATCCATAGTATTAATCCATAATATTAATCCATATAATCCATATTAATCCATAGTATTAATCCATAATATTAATCCATATTGATGTTGATACATTTACAAAATTATTCTTGTAAGATAGGGAGCTCACTAAATTTTACAGTTATTGACAAGGCTATTTAAAAGTGAACTGAAAAGAGATGTAGAATTATCTAAAAGCATATTTATACAGTTAACTTTGGTAATAAAAATAGAATCCCCTCCTGACAGCTGATAATCAGATAAGCAAACCCTGTCAAAACTTCAGTGCTAAAGATTATTAATTGGATGTTCCTTTTTGCAGACATATTTGATGGAGCTAAATAAAATACCCCTCTAGGTAACATAATCACTTATTCTGTTCTCCGAGATTTGTCCTTATCAGAATAATATCTAAGCTGACATCCACTGGGAGAATATACTTTAAAGTGATTTTTCAAGCACTGAGCTAAGACTGTAGCCCATTCAATTACTCTGCTTTTTGCATAAAAAGTACATAGATGTATAAATAAATAAACAGTACGTTCCTCATAGCATGAGCTCAGGGTACCCAAACTTAGCCAAAGTTTCAGACATCTCTATTGTCTATGTTAATGTTGCATCAGAATTGCAACTTTGGGTATCCAGTAGAAATCTGATCTCTTTCAAACACAGTTGTTTCCAATCCTGCATAGGATAACAATTTTTAACAATTATTTTATTTACTAAGACTTTGTTTCAGTAAAGCACTTAAACATGTGATTTTAACTCCTGTGCTGAACAGAGGACTTATTTACCAGCTTTTCTAGTGGTTCAGACTCATATTTGGGCACAACTTGAAGCACAGGAAATTCTATCTATATGTAAGAAAACACTTTTTCACCGTGATGATGGTTGAACAATGGAACACGTTATCCAGACAGATTACGGAGTCTCCATTACTGGAGATGCTCAGAACCTGACTGGACACAGTCCTGGGCAACCTGCTCTAGGTGACCCTCCTTGAACATGGGGGTTGGACTAGATGATCTCCAGAGGTCCCTGCCAACCTCAACTATTCTGTGATTCTGAGATATTACCACACTTAACCAAATTACTGCAATTCAGCTGCTACATAATATTCTCTTTCTGCTCACAGAAAAATAAAGCAAGATAATGTACCTTAACGCCTGCTAGAAGGGTTAAACTAAGTTAAATTGCATTAGCTTGCATTTGCTGTGGGTTAAGAACACATGTTCTAGGACAAATATAATGGCTTGGATTACGAGTTTGAGCCCTAAAGTCCACAAAATGTTCAAGATGCCATTAACATGCATGGGTCTAGCCTTACAATGGTCCCAGTAAATAGGGAATTATGTTTCTTGCTAGCACAGATTTAGTTTTGCTGAATAGTGAAACTCTTAAAGTAAAAATGTTGTGGATCAATGTCCAAAGTTAACTGCAGTTTTGCTAGAGCAAATCGAAGTATACCTAGCTATTCTAAATAGTAAAATGTAAAGGGGAGAAGAAGAACCAATCCCTACCCCAGCATTCCACGAAATTTCATCTCCTTTCCTTTTTCACCTATTGAATTGAATGTAATTATATTTTCTAAAATCAGTAAAAATGCCAGTCCCTAGCGAAGAACTGTTTATGTGTTGAAAGCAGAAACCAGTCTTTACCAAAACATTCAGAGTTTCAGCGTTCAAGATAATGGCAGTGATGGATGAAGAAGCTGTCTCTCTCCTGTGGTTTACTGAAACTATTGGAATTTGATAACATCTTCAAAATAATTTAAATGATTACCTTTTTTAAATTTTAGACTGCAAGTGCCAAACCCATTGGGTATATCTGTAGAATAGTTTAGTAGAGCCTTGGACACATATAAGCTCCCTCATATGCTTTGCATACACACAGAAAACACTCTGATGTGCAAAGTGGAACATAATTAAAGAAGTAAAGCAGGAAAAGCAGATCAGAGTTGGAGAGTATGCATGTAATTTTATCATGTAGGGATGTGAAAGGGTGAAAGGCTGTAGCCTAGATACTGGGGGACTAGATGTTCACACACAGTCATCCCATCTCAGTTGCAAGGGTGTAGAACAGTTAGGAGACAGCAGGTTTTCAAACTCCATACTCAGTTGTGTTGGGCTCACAGTCTTGTTTGGTACAGCAGTTTGCTAAAGGTGGTATTCTATACCTTCTCTCAACCACTGTTGAAGGTGCTTCTAGTTTCTTTCAGGTTGAAGTTAAACAACCAAATTTAAACCATTTATCTGTCTGACTTCAACCTACAATGAACTAGAAATGCTCAGTTTGCCCCAAGTGAAAGCAATTTTAGAAAGTCCTCTTTACTGCCTCTCAGCTTGTTAGTTGGTAGCTCCCAGCTGACTGTAGTACCTGATTGAAATAGGGCGGAGGGACTTCTGACTGACATTTATTATATTGGCAGACATGTCATGAATGAGTTCACATGCAAGAGCTCATTGTTTGCACTTGTAAAGACAGCCACTCTAAGAAAATGGATATTACTTCATCTGGGGATGAAGCCACCAACAGATAAAGTGATGTTCACCTCCAATCCAATTACTTTTCCTTCTAGCTACCTGGTTTATGCCCTGCTATGAATTTATTAGAAAAGTTTAGGTACATAGGGAGTTTCAGATATGTTAAAGGCTAGAACTTTGTCTAAATGGGATTTTACATGTTTGGATGCTCAACTTGAAATGCTTACAGGAATCTAATTGTCAAAGAATTTGAGCACCCACAAATCCAAATGAAGATAAATTATGTCTGTGATTAGGTCTGCAGTTTCAAAAGGTTTATTATATGCCCAATGCCAGGGAGCAGCAGGAGCACGCTGCTCTGTAAGTATAGGTGAGCTGAGCATGATGGCAAGGCAGGCAAGGGCAGTGAGCTCACCGCCAAGCAGCACAGGCCCACAATATCCAAACAAGGCCGGCAGTGCAGGTCCAGTGACAGTAACCAGATTCAGCACAGAATCCAGATCACCAGAGAAGTCCATAGGGTGACAGGAGTTGGAGTCAAGCCAGGAAGTCAAGTCAGCAAGTCAGTGTCATGATCAGGTCTGGAGACAGTAACCAAGATCAGCCACAGTCCAATCATAGCCAGACTAGCCCATAGTAATGAGGCAGGTGTGAGATCAAGCCAGGTCATGGGTACGGTCAGGGAGGTACATGGCCAGGCATGGGCACAGCTCCAATGCAGCTAAGGTAGAGACCCGTGGAAGAGCCTGGGGTTAAAAACAGCTCTCCAGTAAAAGGCGAGAAGGCCCACTTCTCACAGCTTTTTCTCACAAACCTCTTTCCAGACAGCTCACTCATGCACAGCCAGGCAGCTGCACTTCCAAAGCTGGCCCTCAGCCCAGGCAGCCAACTCCCCTAGAAGGGAGGGTGCATTCAGGTTCCTGACAACGAACTCCTCTTCTTACCAGGCAAATGGGGTTTATGCTCACCTACTGCATGCTGTGCATTCCCTCATCTTTTGTAATACAAAGCTTACTTGTAATTTCTTGGCCTTTCATGGTTTAGGTTATGTATTTGAGTGAAAAAAGATTTGCATCATAAGATGCAAACCAATATAGACCAGTTGGGGAGAAATTTCCAAAGCATCCTTCCCTGTAGTAACAGGTATTACGAATATAATGGCAGTATTCAGATATATGATACACACTGCCTGCATGTTCACTGTATTGTATACACATGCATATACTAATGTAAATCTGTATAAACACCCATACAAATACATACATATATGTATTTATATGTTACACAAACATGTACATGCATGCACACACACACGTGCGCACATATGTACATGTATAACCTGAAATATATCCTATTCACACTAAGGATTATTCTCAGTATTACAAGTTGCTAAATGTTTTTATAACATGCAAGACAATCCTTTGTTAAATGCAGAATCTAAAGCAGTACACTTAAGGGGGAGAAAAGGTCAAACCAAGGTTAATTGCATTTCTTGACATTTCAGAGAAAATATGAGTTCTTTGCATAGTAAAAGTGTAAAGGAGCAGCTGGCAGTACTGGCAGAAAACTACAGAGTTGTGAAGAAACAATCAATATACCATCAAAAGGGAAAAGCTATCCTTTAAGCGTAATTAGTAAGGCATTGTAGAAGAGTGGGAATTATATAATTGTAAGTACAACATTAGCCCAATAAAGATGAAAATAACCCAACTGTTGGCTTTGTGAAAGTGATCTTTTATTTCCTAAACATATTCTGTTTAGAAACTGGAGAAGAGAAACAAAAACAGAATAAAGGATCACTAATGGCTTTCAAAATACTATAAAATTCAAAAGCTTAACACACAAAAATACATGTAATTTAAATGAAGACGCATATTTAAAAGAATCTCTCCTATTAAAAATCTAATTTTGGTTACATGTTTTCTGCAGTTTGCAGAGTAAACTCCAACTCAAAGAAAGGGAGATGAATGGGAAGACTTGGGAACAGCTGGGAAATATGTTATAATAAAAAGCTGCAGGCATGTTTTCTGGACTAAACTAAAAAACAGTGTCTCTTAAAGAATTAAGAAAAAATCACAGCCAACCGCACTTCTAATAGAACACTAAATTCTAACACATCCAACCTCATAAATAGCTGTCGCTAAGATTTCACATGTATAAACTATACGCACCTCTGATGTTTCGAGATATATTTTTATCATTTGGGCTCTATAACATGGATCTTCCAAAAGCAAGAAGCTGTCTCTCTACAGCTTACCGTTTGTCAAACGGACAATGGTT
Source organism: Dromaius novaehollandiae (assembly GCF_036370855.1). NCBI lineage: Eukaryota > Metazoa > Chordata > Aves > Casuariiformes > Dromaiidae > Dromaius > Dromaius novaehollandiae. The sequence goes on along the minus strand of NC_088130.1, from coordinate 44,137,674 downwards.
ATCATAACCCAGGGAAACTTCTTTCCACTAACTCTGATTTTGATGTTACCAGGCCTTTAAACTGACCATTAGGGGTTAGTGGAAAGGATACACTCAAATCCTTAAGAATCCAAAACATCAGGAAATGGAGTAACTTCTACTCTTGTGCTAGATCCACACACTGCTGTAAGAATCAATTCTGTGATCCAGTTTCAGAAGCACATTACAAATGTAAAAAGGCCCTGCCCACAGATTTGTGTGTCACACCTGACAAGTCTGCCAGCCCAAGTTAATCTTTGTATCTGCTCTGTATCTCCAAAATGGAGACTATAGCACTTCGCTACTTGAGTGGGTTAAGGAAGCATCAGTACAGTAATTACTAGGACATCCAGATACTATAGAGAATGGGCTGTATAAGACAGAAGATTTGAGGCCAAATTCTGATTGGTTTGTACTGCCTTAAATAACTATTGGCCCTAGACAACTATTACATTCTTTTGTTACAAATTACGAATGCTATAGCATCATGACTATGTTTAACACACTATGAGAGGTGCAGTAAGACATTATTGTCACTTCAGAATGCTTACGACACTACACTATACACACGCTCAGTGAAAATTCAATCCTACTCTTTATATCATTGGCAGCTTTGGTATTCATAGTTGTGTAATTCTGAAGATTGCCCTTCTCATGTCTCATATTTATCATGATGACGTTTTTTTCAAATCACTGTCACCTGCTCAGAAACAATATACTACAAAGAATTTGAGAAAAAAAGCAAGACATAGATCCTTCTTATACTTTTCCTCTTTTGTTTTGTACAACCATGCCCAGTTCACAGCAGAGTAACGAACACAGCTCCCAATCTACACTTTTGCTGACATAATGAGCAGAATTTTCATAATCCCACTCCGTTTTAGTAGTTGTACTGTATCATCCACAGGCACACTTTAAACAAAAATTAATGCAAACAGTACAGGGTGAATTGTTGAACGGCACTACAAAGCTGTCAATACAACTGCGGGGGAAAAAAAAACATTGCAATAAAAGCAATCTGGTAAAATCTTTAAAGAAAAGCTGCAGTTTGCAGATATGGAATAAATAGTCTAGGGAAGGATGGGCAGACCCATCAGTAACAGTGGAAAAAATGGTCAAAGCATCCTGGGTAAGTCAAATCTATTTATGCCTGGATAACAGAACATTTGTGATCTTATTTAAAAAACAGGATAGAAAGTGGATTTGATTTTGTCATAAAATGGTAAGTTTATCTATCACCAGGCATATGCTGTGTTTAGGTATCTGCTGAGAGATTACCCACACAGCCTAAGCATCACGGATATTCAAAGTCTATGATCTTTCCATCTCGCCTCAGAATGAGACTGTAGTTAAAATGCTGTTGTGTCACCAGCTAATTAGGTCAAAACAGCTGTGTTCATTAGGACCAGTAAGGTCTTGGGTAACATGACTCTAATTACAAGCATAATAGCTGTTCATAATTTATTAAGCTTATCCTGGGGGTTTTCCTCCTGAAAACATGAACAATAATTTATTAGGCAGTTCAGTCTAAGAAGCTGATAGATATCTCAGATAAAACTGAGAATAAAAATTAATAAATACACTCCTCTTTCATGTTATGGTATTTCTTCAATCATGAATAGTCCTCTTTCACATAGTATTTTTCCCACCAAAATACTTTTGCATCTTATGAACTCTTAAACTTCATGTCCTGCAAAAACTCAGCTAGTCTAACGCACCATGTTGAGGTGGAGAATTTGGGTCCTAAAATATTAGAAGCATTCACACGCTTGGAAAAAATACAGTGGGATAACACAGAGCATTGTGGTTCTCAAGATATCATCTATAGGATGTCTGTAGAGTAAGCAGCAAAATTTCATACTCTTGAAAATCAGAAATGGCATAACTAATCATGTCCAACTTCAACCTCTCCTAAAAAGTTCTGAATAGCATAAATTCATAAACAGCTTAATACAGTTAAAAATAGTATCATAAATTTGAAAAGTCAATATTGCTTCTCCAGACTACCTGGATAATAATCATTCTGAAACAATTAAGAATATGGATCACATTTGCAATTGACTAAGCAGCAAGCTGACATGGTTCGGTCTCAACTTTTCCAACTCAAGTCCTTCTCAGCCTATGAAAAATAGCCTTCAGAAGTACTGAGCACACATATTACTCGGTGGGATTTTCTCAGTCCTCACTGAATGTAATCTGGTTATGTTTACTTAACTATATGTAACCACAAACCTTTTGTCCAGCCATAAGGCCTCTTTAATAAACATAAGGGCGTTCAAAAAAGAAACATCTTGTATTTGGTATAAATATTTGTGTATTGAAATACCATAAAGAGGCTGAATGTACAAGAAGTACTGCATGCTGAAATACTGACACAACCAAATCATTAGACATTTTGAAAACCATGACCTACATGCTTAGAACAAGAAGTAGCTTTTGCAGGAATTTTTGGAAGTATGCTCATTTCAAGGCAAGCCATGAACAGCGGAAAGCAGCCAACATATTATTTACTTAATATGAATCTGAAAACTAAACATGACTTTTTAAAATTTTATAATGGGCAAAGTCAAGGGAAGTATTTTAAGAGCTTAAATATATAGACAAGCAAGGTCACACTAATTTAATTTCTTTAATAGATAGAAATGCTAGAGCAGACAGAGAATGAAGAAAACATCATGTCCTCCCACATCCCAACTTCACTGTTACTTTTTTGATAGTCAGTTACTGTCACTGAGGAATATTACAAGGATAAATTTTCATTGAACTTTATCTTGGAAAAGTCATGTAAATTGGATAATGACTGTCAGAAGACAGTAGTCAAGGTTGCTCATCATAAACTAATTGTTAAACTATATTTTTTTCTGCAATAAAATAGACTTTCTGAATCTAAAAGATCCCATTCTTATAATTTACTAATGCTATTTACTGAGTGATCCAAAGTTACTATAGGCAAATAAAGATCTCATCTTTTCCTCAGCGATAACACTGATGAGTTGCTTACTTGAGAAGTGGTTTGGAGTCCTAGAAGAACAGGTTTGGAAGGAACCTCAACACCTCACACCTCTTGCCTACCACAGAACAGGGTCAATTATATCTATCTCATTAGTGAAATATGCATATCTCTTTAAGATAACTTGTTCTTAAAGAACAACAGTGATTGAGACCCCAGGCCCTCCACAGACAAGCTACTTGAGGGCTTCATTATCCTACCATTAAGCTGTAAGTCTGAGTAAAATATATCACAAGCTGGCATGCCATAAAGAAAAAACAATAAGGTAAGATAAGGTAAATGTAAAGTAAAGGAAGACTGAGAACAAGTGAAGTTGCATACTGTGATGCAACTAAAAAAGCCTTGGTTTTAATTATACATAATTTGTTGGTGTTATACATGTCTTGTCTGTCTATTGTACATATATAGTACATATTTAAATGCATTTATATTTTATATAACTTTATATATTGAAAGTTATTTTGTGTGAGTCCTGAGCCTGTGGTATGATCAATCAGTTATACAAATAGACCAAATAATTTCACTGGATCTAGTTACTCAGCTTAAAGTCTCCTTTTGTTCACAAAATGCTTGTACAGACCTTACTGTTCTTTTCTGTTATTTGAAATTACACTAATATGCCCAAATATTTGTGAATGATAATCCTGATTTTGAGATTTTTCATAAATGTTATTCCATTGCTGATATTTGAAATACAAGTCATAGAGCACAAAGAAAGCATCACAATCACAGTCTGCTTCCTGGCTGGCTGAAGGCATTCAGCATCACGTTTCTGGGAAGGTTATATGAATTCTGACAATCCAAATTTACTTTCTGCCACTTTTCTTTAATATTTGCCTAGAGTCTGCTGCTTTTGTGAACATTTCTGGCAGAAAGTTTACTTGCTCTAATACTTGCAGAAGCAAATACAAAAACAGTTTAAACCTTGCAGCAATTATTTCAGGTTTTAAAAAATTTGATGAAATTGTGGCAATTTCTATCACCACATCAGTCTACAAATACAGGAAGAACAACTTATACTAAAATAATATAAAAATAATGTATTGTAATATAAAAGCAGCTGCATGGTAATTATATCAATGAGATGGAATTAAGAAAAGAAAATTTAGCCAGATCCTTTTAAACTTACATATAATAAGAACTGATGTATTGTGAAGCACTCTATGGAAATAATTGGAAGCTGCTGACACTGGACTTTTAAAATTACAGTATAAGCAGTATTGCTGGGCCCCATGTTTAAACTGCAATAATATCCCAGTCATAAGAGGTCTACTTCAAATCCACCAGGTCTACAAAATCAGTGCAAGAATCACACAGGTCATTCTTGTGCCCCTCTAATGATTCTTTATAAAGACTCTCCGAATGAAATGAAGCCTAGGGTACTACATAGGCAAAGGCAGCATAGAAATATCATGAGTCTGAAGGAGACTGTAGTCTTCCCACCAGCAGTATCAGAAGCAGCAGAAACATTCATGGCCATATGATATAGTTGCTCTCCCTTCATTCATCCTAATGAGGGACCTAAGCCAAGGCAAAACCCAACAGTACTATTTATTTTCTTTACAAGGGGTTAAAAAATAAGAAAATAGAACACACCCCAGGATACAAAGCCAGAAGTTCTAACCCAGAATACACAGAAGAAGCAGATTAGAAGAACTAAGAAGCTGCCAATTATATATAGTCACTATTCAATTGGATTTTATGCTTTTAAGTGTTAGGCAACAGCAGCACAGACATAATGAATTAACCCAAATATTACAAGAGCACTGATTAAATGGAACTGCTATCCATCATGTGGTGCTGCATCTGGTTACTATTAAACCTTAAGTAGTGATTAGAGTCAAGAACAACAAAATTTTGATAGGTTTCTACAAAGACAAAAGCTGAAAAAGTCAGCGCTTGCTAATGATCTTTTATTGTGAAAGGAGGGTTTGGTGCTGAATCTGTGAGGGGATAAGTTGGTCTCTGAACTCAAAAAAGCAGGTCACTTAAGAGATCTGCCACACTTGCTATTTGCTTATAATAGAATTATCATTTGTGTAACTGGAAGACTATTAGAACCATACTTTACTAACGTATTACACTAAAGTTACCTTCATGCATTTAAGAGCTTCATTTACAGTGATGATAATTTACAAGAAAAAGATTCTTGGAGGGTAGAGGTAAAATTTAGCATCTTTTACCAATTTTCACTGGTGAAATTGTACTACATAGTTATTGGAGAAACAGGAATTCAATATTCCATAAATATATAACTGTATGTACAATTTAGGCATGGAATTTTCAGCTTTATTAGTCTGTTTACTTTTAAAATGACTGTTTTTTCCCTCAGTACCTGATTATTGTAGTAGTAAACACAGAGTTTGGTCTTTTTCCAAAAAGCTGCTCTAAAACGTGATTCCCGATAAGCTAATAATGAACTTGAAAAAACAAAAACTAAACAGCTCTGTATTTGGTCTGTAAATAGGATCCAAGAGAGAAAAGGCTGGCATTGTAAATCATAGAGACATTCAAGGTTAGGAAGCACCTTGATAGATGAGAAACGGAGGATGAGTTCTAGAGTTCTTCTACAGAAGACTCAGTAGACCAGCAAATTTCTTGTTCCTGTGAACATGCTGACTTACCTTTACCGTGCAAATAAAACTTCAACAACAAAACATACGAAAGCCAGAATAGGTATTCATCAGACCAGAGGTCCATTCAGCCCACTAATTTGGGCAGTGGTCAGAAGTGGATGAGTAGGCAGGATACAGCAACTGGGCAAATGTACAATAATATTTCCTTTCAATGTATCTTTCCCGCTCCAAGCAACCTGTGGATGAGGAATCTTCTGAATTAGAGGTTGCCTTTTTATGGACGGTTGCTTTGATGGATGTTTCTTTCTTAAATCTGTCCAAATGCTTTTTGAAAATAAAGGTCATAGCAAAGATTCAGTGCTATGGTGGCAGTATAAAGAAGCACTGACGTGTCATGTGTGAAGCAGGGGCCTACATGGAAAGACCGTCAGCCAAACTGTGAAGAGTATTAGAAAATGGTGTTACCTTCCCACCGATATTTTGACTCTTCCCTGCCTTGTAATGTCATCATACTTGTCTTTCACAACATTTTACTGTAACGTAACATTCTCTCTGAGACTTCTCATGCTGCTGAAAAGAAGGGACTCTGCCCCCATTATTTACTGTAACCTTTATTTGTATTTATTTATCTACCATGGTTTACCTATTTGACTTTTTTCCTGTGTCAAATTAGTCTAGTCTTGAAAACAAAGTGAGTCCATACTTTCCATATCAAACTCTCTACCCCCATGTGAGAATGATACTCAAAATACTTACTAATATATGCTTAATCCTTGACTGAAGTGGCTAGGCAACATAAATATTTAATAATAATGATGACAGTAAAGGTCTCTGACTGTCTGTCACAGCAGTTATTGCTAATGAAATACTAAAACACTAAAGCTGAGTCTAAATTGTGAGGCAAATATGTTCTGCCTTCCTGGTTCCCAGGTAGATCATGTGCAGAATAGCTCTCTTTGTCTGAGGGCTTCCCATGGAAAGCAGCACGCAGGCATGGGGCACTTCCATCCAGGTTTCATCCCAGCATTTCATCAAGAGGGGTGTAGAGGAGTGTAGACCTGGAAGTTGGGAATTGCTCCCAAGGTCATCTCAGTTACATACTAAAGTATATCATTATAATTTACCTCATCACTATGGCTTTGGAGGTCTTGCTGCTAATATCAACACAGCAGTGTTGGAGAAAAGCAATAAAGCCACAATGAAGACCTTATACTTTCCCAGTGTTGCCCTACTATTGGCTTTTTTACAAAATAAAATAAAATAAAATAAAATATCTAAATTGAATTTTCCAGTGTGCTTTTCTGAGCAAGTATGCACAAAGCAAAGTTGAAATTAACTCCACTATATCTTTGCCGGGTGCTTCTTTATATTAAACTGCCGAGTTTACTTGCAGGAAACATTTCATCTTCTGAGAGCTATTTCACAAGCTATTCAAGTGCTGTAAAAACTGTAAAAGGATTTAATTCCAAATTCTCTTCCTTCCAACAGTGTAGAGTATATACTTGCATAGTCTCTGTGTCTAACTCTGAATACTGAAATTGGTTCAGTAATTCCCTGAAATAAAGGGCTAACTCACTTCAGCCTCTGTCTAACTCTCTAGTTATCACCAGTATTTTTTTTTTTTATTAGAGAATGCATTTATGGATGTAATTAAAATCAACATTTTGAATTCCGTTCACTTTTCCAGTTTGGCAGTACCTTTTGTATTAACATTAATCCTTTCACAACTATCTCTAAAATGTATTCAGAGAGCTTTGATTTTGCATGGATTTGGTTTAGTCTTCACATATATGTGATAAATATGCTAATCTAACCCAACAATCCCTGTGAGATGGGAGAAGCATTCTTTTTATATATTGGAACCTACAAGAAATGAAAAAACTTAGAAAATCTTCCTCAGTTTATCACTATTCTTCTAAGGGGTTTTTGGCCTTCACTGTGGCATATCTCCATGGAAACGGAGATCATAGGTCATCCAAACCCAAAAGTCCTTTCAGAATTAAAGGACTGTAATCAGCAACATGTTGAGAAATAAGTGACTGCAGCAAATGTTAAACGAAATCTGAAGTGTACCACTTCAGAAACTTAATTTTATCCCTATCGTGATTATAAAAGTTGTACACTAAGTCTGTCAAAACTCTCTGAAAACTAAATAAGCTAGCACAATGAAACATGAGGATATGGTCTGTATCTGTGCTACTTTCTTTCTGCTAATGGACTGACTTAAATTGCATGGAACTCATACATACAAATATAACAAAACCAACAGTTAGGAGAAGAAAGAATTGATAAAGCCTTTTTCCTTCCTCTTTTCTATCGTCAGGTTCTTTTTGTGCTCTACTTCTGTATGACAATCAACCTTTATAACTGCCTGACTTTAGTCTGAAAATACAACATATAAGCAGAAATTATTGACTTACTTTCATATATGTTATGCAAAATACAGCAGGCAGGGATTATAGATGCTATATTTGTCACTGAGATATTTGTCATAGAGATCTGTATCTTGCTTTCAATCTTCCTAAAACACATTCTGCCATTATTCTGCAGTTATCTCAGATACATACATTAAAATTGTTGCGTACACCAGGAAAAGTTCAATTAGCCATGGACACAGCAGAGATCAGGCCACCCAGAATCACACAACGAATGGAAAGTCATTAGTGTCCATGTAAACTGTCTTCAGTTTAAGGGCTCTAGGTTTTTTTTTAAAATGCTAGCTTTCTGCACTTCACCTGTGCACGCCCCAATAATCAAAAAATATCTCAATCACATTTTGTTAGGTGCACTGACCACCACATTATTTACATGGCATTTTGACATTATCTGCGGTGTGATACAGATATCTGGAAGATATTCTGATTACTACCTGCTGGAAGACAAAGGATTAGGATAGCTATCACTCCAGAGTAATAGCTATTCCATGGGATAGAAAAGGTTTCTTCCTGTCGTCACAATGCATCATAAGGATCAGCTAGCACCAGAAGTATACATTTTTGATTCTGAACTTCAGAATCAAAACTGAACTTCTACAGTTTCTCTTGCTTGTCCAACATCTTCATTACAGCATGAACTCTGAGCAAGAACAAGCAAAGCTTTGCAGTCATCCCTACATTCTCACCAAGGAAGCTCTAATTTCTGCGTGCATGGGCATTATCTTTGTCAAGCAGATCCCATTGTTCCTAAGGAGAACAGCTGCTGTCACACCACATCCCTAGGTAATCTGGGTATCACAAAATGATAGATAAACGAGTGTCTTAAAGATAAGGACCAAGATTCTGAGTTCTACTTAACATTCAAGTGATTTCTCAATATGCTGTGAGATATTAGCATAGAGAACATAGGTCAGGCATGATGTGCTGCAGCTGTTAAAATGAAATGTTGCCCTGTGTATCACGGCCTCTGACAGCTTCATACTACATTGCTAAAATCTAGCTGGGAAACAGCAAAGATATCATTGAACTAGACATTGTTCTTCAAGACAGGATGCAGTCTACTCACCACTGGCAGGTGAAAGGTGGTGCTATGCGAAGGTCAGCAGAACAATGTCTACCAGTAAGCAAGGAGCCAAGGAGTTAACCATGTCTCTTCAGTCAAAACAGATAGTCCTGTGGCTAAAAAGAAGTCTGAGCCTTTTCTTCTGACAATCTGCATAGTCCCTCTCTTTTGTGTTTCTGTTTTAACCAGTTGATCTGTATCCTTCTGTATTTCTTGGCCAAGTGTTGAGCTATCTTGGTGACACAGTATTGTTTATATTATACAAGACAGGAAGAAACATGCAACTTTGCACTGAATCTAAAGTGGTGAGTCAGTAATTTTTGTGTATATGGATGCGAGAGAGCAAATTAGTCTTTATGGGGCTCCAAAGGTAAGAGAGATGTAAAGTTTCTCACCACTATTACTACATCTCTCCACTAGGAACATTAAGCAGTCTAATTCCCTGGAATCCCTCCATCTCCCTCAGTCAGTTATTAATAGCTCAGTAAAGAGGTCTTTGTACCTTTTGCCAATGGTAGTTCATCCATGGGGTGAGAGAATGTTGTTCCTGTTCTATGTCTTGACCTAAATCCAGATTGTGCCAGATCTAGGATAACTCCTGTAATTAGAAGAGCTTGGAAACAGCTTTGGATCCCTTTTCATGAGCTTGCTAAGGAAAAGAAGCCGATGAATCTCATTATTGCTAAAATGTTTAGCGATGCTGTGAACCCTTGGCATGCTGTGAATTAACATATTGTCTTTGATTCTGATTTCTACTATTACATGAGTAATTCCATGAGGCTTTGGATTTGAACGTACAGTACTCCCATCTGCCTTTTTTTGGTCTTTTAAAGATTCCTGATGAACTGAATAATCTACAAAAATATGAACTAAATACAGAGTTACCATGTTTTCTTACTGATTTTGAAGGTTTCTTTAACTGTAGCCATTGCCTGAAAATGCCCTGGCAGGAACTGAAGGATATGCATTTGTGACATATTCCCTGTGAGTACCTCAGTATCTTAAAGCCTTTTTGGTCATCAGAAGATGTTTCTATTTCTCCTGCTCCTGTGGTGTCCCTATTTCTCTGTCTGGCCTTTGCAGATCAAATAGAGCTCCACTCTGTTACCTCCTGAGTGCAACAGGAGGTGTGCTGGGGAGCTAGGGAACCCTTTTATACATTTGTCACAGTTTTGAGAGAAGACTGCCTTGTTGTCGTCCAGCTAACTTATATCATGCCTATCATAAGCTACTTATAGGTCAAATCTAAACAATATCATTTATGAGTGACATTCAAAATAAACAATGTGCTTAGAACTTATAAAAGACATAAGTAAATAAACAAGATACTCTTAATCTACTTATGCTAAAACTACATTAGAAAGTTTCTCATCCCATTGACTTGCTGCTTCACTCTGTCACGGCTGCAGTCAAGGTTTCAGTCTCTGTGTATATCTTATGGATCAGAATGTATCTATAAGAGAAAATGCTTCCATGAGAGAAGTCACCTAGGAGAGAGAGCCTCCCATCAAGAGCTTCTTTTAGAGAATTCTTTCAGAAGCTCAAATCCTCCCATCTTAGTGGAATATGTGATGGTATACTTTGAAATTCTAGGAGATCCTAACAAATACAACCTTTTACCCTGAAACTCTGTCTTTTGTTATCTAGTATTTGATCTGGCCATTGTTTAAAAAGCTGTTTCACTTTCTAAAATATACAAATATCTCTTTGTTAATTGTTAATTAGCCTCTTGGTGTAATCACCTCTGCTTGACTGGCTAGTTGCTTTCTAGTAGACTGCAGAACTTAATCAGGACAAGTTAATGAGAAAGCTCTTCTGGGTGACTTATTGGTATATATCAGTCAGAAGTATTTTTTCCACAAAAACTTATTTCTGTATCAAGCTATAAATTAACAAACATATTTGACATAAGGACATTAGGAAAAAATTCTTCACCAGGAAGGTAGTGCAACCCTGGAAGAGGTTTCACAGAAAGGCTGTGGAATCTCCATTCTTGGAGATGCTTCACGCATGCCTGAACAAGGCCCTGAGCAACTTGATTTAACTTTGAAGTTAGTCCTGCTTTGAGCAAGACATTGAACTCCAGAGGTCCCTTTCAATCTATTTTTTCTTTGATTCTATCATTTACCTAAATGAGACAAATGTAAGTAGCTTATTATTAGCTCTTGACTGAGACCAGATGTTATTAAACACTTTGGGGTGACAGTGGACTTGGGATGAACTTGGAAGACTTATAGAAGGCCTACATTAATTACATATTTGATTCAGTTCTGTTGTTTCTGTTCCTGCTGGTAAAATTCTCAGTGAGGAATGTCCAGATAGCCTTTTGTTCTGCGGGAATATACCTCTATCTAACAAAATATCCTGCCGCTAATCTAGTGCTTACTCGTGGCAAATTTTAAATCCTAAAAAAGCAGCTCTCACCTGGGCAAGTCTTCAATTGTAAGGGGAGATTCTGTATAAGAATTTCTTAGTTTAGTGGAAAAATAAACAAATGAGCCTTTTTATAGTAATTGATATCTGACAAAATTGCTTTGCAAATCCACAAAACAGTTTCCATTCATGCACTGCTTCTCATATTCTGTTTGTTGCCACACTGTGTTTGTCGGAACATGATATCAATAAAGAAGGTGCTCATAAATGTTGAAAGGTAAAAATTAAGGTAAAAAATTAAAATGTGAAAAAACAAAACAGTCCAAATGATGATACTACAATACTGTGGAAATGTTCTTAAGTAAGTTTTTACTGCTTAGCTCATATGAAACAGACAAAGTAATTGAAAGTATCTGCATTTGTAGTTTCCATTACTTTGCCATTTTTTTTCAGTCACACTTTAAGCAAAACCATCTTGCAAATACTTTGTATTTGCTTTCCATTAGCACAGGGAATTAAAGCTCACTTTTCAGACGCAGTCATGTACACTGACAGATACGCTACTTCCATTTACTTCAGAACAAGAATAAGCACAAAAGCATTTGTCACAGAGTAGCTGACACACTGCAGCATCACTCCTGACTCAACTTTTCAGTAACTTTTCTGCCAGTGCTCACATTCACATTGCCCAAGAGCAGGTCATATTGTATCCAGCTAATGAAGAACAGCACGTACTCACCCAAAGTATGGGCTCACTCAGCTCAAGGCTGTATTGTTTTGTCATGAGTATGTATTTAGAAGTATTCAGTTATTTGAGTTCAATTAAACACATATTGGCAACTCCATTTTGAAACACTATGAATGTGGGAGAAACTTTACTTAAACATTTATTACGTAGGGAACAGCACTTCCAAGAATACTGTAACTACGTTAGACTTCAGAAAGAATTTTACTACTGAGTTTGTCTTTGTATGTAAATAATAACCTACTAAATCCATCCACTGAGTTTAATGTTAATTTCTGTGTTTATTACTGGTCAGCAGTTTGCAAGTACTTTGCTCTTATAGGTCAGTCCAAGTCTTTATTGCCAGATTAGGCACCTCAAGTGATACAGGACCCCATTTCAACCCCAATAAGTCTCAGAGAAATTCACGTCAGGACTTCATGCTCTTGTAATGCCCTGATGATGCAAACTGAACAAGGACCAAGCTTTAAATACCTCCTCCGCGCTCTCTGAATATTGTACCCTCTCCCTGAAATGGTTGGCAGGAGCCACACTCTTGCTGCACATGCTTTTCCTTCCAGCCTTTCAAAAGTTGGATGCGAGAGACAAATGAGAAGCTGAGCTCCTTAAGATCTTCTCACCCCATCTTCATCAAACTGCAAATGTTCAAGACTTCTGTCGCTGATCAGCCACAGACCTGGCAAAGATTTGGAGATATTGCTTCTCTATTTTCCTGCAGTGGATAGATTCCTTAATGATTGTGGTGTGTTCAAATGCTAAAATGCTAGGAGATGCAAAGAATTTAGTAGATAGGAGACCACAGTGGGAGCTCATACAACTCAGGCTGTGTTGTCTCTACATGCTCCAGTCTTTGCATTGTGCAGAGAACTGAACTACCTCGCTATAGCTAGTGGAAAACTGAGATACATGAGGTACATGCTGCATGTCTTGGCTACCATAGTTGCAATAGCAAAAACAATTTAAAAAGAGAAAGAAAAAGGAAAAGAAAAGAGAGAAGGAAGAAGAGGAAGACGAAGAAGAGGAAGAAGAAGAAAAATAGATATGCAACCAAGAGTTGGAAGGTGTCAGAAAGGCACTACTCTACAGCAAGAAAGAAAAATATCTACAAAATCCTGCCTCCTGTTCCTGGTGAGAAATTAAAGACAAGCTGCATTTATCAAAAATCTGCCTGGGCAGGACTTTGCAGACAGAAAAGAAGGACTGTTCAGGAAAAGCTCCCTAACCATCTTGGTTACTCTATGCTGAACTCACTCCACTTCATTGATGTCATTCTTGTATGAGGGGTCCAAAACTAGATGCAGAATTCTAGATGTGACACAATGAGTGCTGAGTAGACAGATAATCACTTCCTCAGTCTACAGGCTGTGTTCTTGTTATAATACAGCCAGGATACTCTTGGCCTTCTTTGCTGCCAGCGTACACTGCTGGCTCATGTTCAGCTTGCTGTACCCCACAACTCCCACGGCCTTTTCTGTAGAGCTGCTCCCCAGCCAGTACTGGGACTGGGGACAGCAAGGGGTTCTTCCTTCCCAGGTGCAGGAATCTGCATTTGTCCTTGCTGAATTTCATGAGCTTCCTGTCAACTCCTTCCTCCAGCCTGTCTGGGTACCTCTGAATGACAGCCCTGCCCTCAAGCAGGGCTATAGCGACTGGTCCCCCCAGCCTGGTGTCATCTGCAAACTTTACAAGTGTATACTCAGTCCCCTTCTCCAGACTATTGATAAAGATGTTAAACAGGACAGATCTCTGCAATACTACACTTGTTATCAGCAGTAAGGCTGAGTACAACCCATTAACCACTACCCTTTGAGCCTGATCATCCAGTTTTAATCCCATTTAGTTGTGCATCCATCCAGACTGTAACACTGCTACTTGTATACAAGAATACTGTGGTAGATAGTGTTGAAAGTCACATTAAAAGATATGTGCTGCTCTTTCCTCCACTTACATCATTAATTTTAAAAATGGCATACAAATGATGTTATTTTCCAGGATAGAGTTATGAGATATACCACCAGATATCAGCACCCTTTGCCTGCCTTATGGGGTCAACTTTCTTGCTTTCTATTCTTTTGTTTTATTTTTTGCTTTATATTTCTAAGAGCTACCTTAAAATTTGGTGGAGGCTAGGATGTTGCAAAGGAAAATCATAAATGAGAGTATGAAATGGTGGCACAGCAGTTCAAATGGAAAAGCTCAGTTCCTCTAACGCATTGAATTAGGTCAAAAGTCCTAAACGTGACAGACAGTCTGTCGAGAATTCTGGACATGTCAGCAACAGAAGGTCAGTTCTAAAATGCCACATACTCCCTTCAGTCCATCTGATCATGTGTATTCTGGAAACCAGAAAAGTTTGAAATGAGGGATAGCTGGGAATGCTCACGCTTCTCAGGAAGAGGAAATCTAACAAGAAATTCAAATAAGGATAGTGAAACCAGCTACTCAAATTCAAAATAATTCTGTGACACCTACTTCCAAAAGAATAGATTCTACAGTGTACGTTATTCAACCAAGACTGAATAGAAAGGCAACAAAATTAACCACAAATATTACAGAAACACAACTTTAAGATACACTTTATGTATATGGTTCCATTTTCCACAGTCATATGATCAGTTGCCTTTTCTTGATGCAGGTCAAAATATCATCCTAAAGAAAGATTACTGAAATCAGCTCAGAAACATTGCTCAACCAAATTTTCCAAAATGACATGGATAAAAGTGATCAGACAACCAATGCAGATTAAGATAGCTTCAGAGACATTATACTAAAACATGCCTTCAGTTACAATAGGACAAATACTGTTCAAGTGGTATATCACTTTACATAAGTGCAACGGTCATAAAATATTATTTATAGAAAACAGAAGAATTCATTTCAAGAAACCCAAGGTGAATATTGTCCTCCGGATATTTTTCAGAGGGATAAACCACTATTCTCTACACTGTATTTCAATAAAATGTTTCATAATATGAAAAAAAAAATGTAGTACAACCACATTTCAACTTTCAATAAAGTGAGACAAAAAGCTTCCTTTTCCAAATTCAAAGCTCCCTTTATTAATACTATCCTAGTAATTTAGGCTGGGGGAATATGGATATGTAGCCTCTCCAAAATTCTTATTGCATATCCAGAATCATCTAACTACTTAAATAGGTTCTTACTAAACGCAGACATTAATATAGTAAATGCCTATTTGAGTATTCCAACCAAAACTCTACAGAAGTTGGAAGTATAATATAGCTGGGCTTCAATATTGAATTGTGGTAATAATGGCAAATCTCAAAGTTCTTATAAAAATCACTGGCAAATAATGTGAGGTTGCACATTGTCCCACTAAGTTTTATTACCTAGCTCTCTGAGCATCCAAAAGTACATACAGTTACCTGAAGACAAACTAAATCTGACCATATCTGAAAGTATAAACTGCACTAAGTTCTTCACTTTCCCAGACAAAATCAAATACTTTGGAATCAAGGAATCCAATAAATTAGAACAGGCTAACATTCATAGTGATGAAACCTATCCATCCATCGCTAGCAGTTAACCACTATTAAGGAAAGACAGCAGTAGCAGTGCTTCGTTTTACGATTCAGTCATTTCTCCTTATAATTAAAAGAATTGGAAAAAAATACACAAATCATTCTCTGAATGTTCTCTGAACACTGCCCCTGCAGCCTGTATGATAATCATGATGACCGCTATAAAAGGCCACCTGTTACTGTTAGCAGTTGGACACTGCACAAGCTGCCTTCCAATCCAACTTTCCTATTATGGAAATGAACAACTTGTAATGAGAAGTTTTAAAATTCCTTTAGGTTTTAGTGGTGATAATAGTCCATTTAATGATTTTAGAAGACTAGATCTTACTAAGTCCAAACTCTTTGAAATGCTTTCTGCTTTGAAATTCCTAAAAATTAGATTAATTTAGTTGATTCTGTGTGTGTGCGCACATGTATGTGTATGTGTATGTGTGTGCTTGCACGCATGCAAGCACACATATTCAGGGCTCTGTTTACCTTCATAAGAACTTATTAAGGAACAAAGCCAGGTTTGAGATATCATTTGACACAGTTAGTAGTAGTTTTACAGAAGGCTACAATCAAGAACGAATCATTGCCATGTAAAGAATTATGAAAATTTAGCAAAAGAGATTTTATCAGTTTTGGAATGAGGAGTAGAGAAATCTCTCAACTCTAGTTTGTCCTTTAAAGATAGCCTATTTCAAAACAGGTAGACTCTAAATTACACTAATGCAATACAACTTGATAGCCTTAGCGCAATCTTGGAGCAGATTACTTTTCAAATTATATCTGGCATGGTTTTTGGAGACAGAAGGGTAAACATGCATCATAAATTATTAAAAACATTGCAGCCAATAGTGTATCTTTCACTTTCACATGTAAACTACACACATCCAGCCCTAAATCAATGCAAGTAATTGTGTGCGTTTTGCCCACGCACCAAAAATAAGAGCAATAGTTTTCAAGTAAAAGAGTATCCTTCACAAAGCTATTGTGGAAGGATACATATTTAAGTTGTAAAAAGCCGCCATAATTTTGTTTGTCTAGGCACACATTGATCATTCTGGATTGCATAATAAAAGAGGAGGCAAGTTATGGACAGCCTGAAGCAAGGAGAGGTGGCAATACTACAACTCAGCAGTCTCAGGACAGCATTGCAAGAGCCTGCAGTAGTCATGAGGAAGAGCTGGGACATTCTTATTATGAAACATGAAGTAGGTAAGAAAAAGTCAACAGTACGTAGGAGTCCCTCACCCTCTAAATGTCTTTTGTACTTGGTGAAACAGATTTTATCAGGCTTTGGTATTGGCCCAGATACTATAGAAAACTTAATAGAAAATTTAATTCTCAGTCAACAGAAGGAGCGAGGCCCCAAAGAACAGAGGGTCTATCCAACACATTAAGCTTGCCAACAGGAAGGGCTTAGCTCCATAACTTAGGCAAAATTTAACTCTGAATATTGTCCATATTTTGCTCAGTATTAGCTGCTGATCCTTTAAGCAGGGCACCAGTTTTGCTTTTACGGAGTTACTCTGACCTAGCAGCTAGATTGGTCATCCTACAAGGAACCTTTTTTCCTTAAATGAGGATGTTTGTATCTCTTCCCATCTGAACTTCTGTATCCTCCAAACTCTGCTTAGATGATAAGACAATAGCAGAACAATTTGGAGAAGTTTAGTGGGAAAACTTCTGCCACACTAAATACCAATTCAGTGTTTTGACTGGGAGAAAAAAATATAAAGGCAAACAGGAATGGGTAAAGCCAGCGGGAGGGTTTTAAGTAGCTGAGATTTAAAGGATATGGGAATGAGCACAGGTTGAGCACAGGCTAAACGTGGGAGTGACATTCCTTCTACCCAATGTAAGGGTACCCAGCATAAAGTCCTAAGTTAGAAGGATGATACAGACTCACAGTATATTTAACAGAAAGACAAGCTCCTCCAAAAACAAAGTCAGTGCAAGAATTCAAGGTTCTGTTACCCACTCAAAGAACCTCTCTCCAAATACTATTTTTCTTAGGCATTCAACTTAATTTTCTGATTGTAAGAGGTGATCTATAAATGCCTTTCTTTCCCTTGACCTCATATAATGTTATGGCGAGTACAGAAAATGGAAGTATTTTATTTCTGCTTTCATACAAAAAGGATTACAGGTAGTGTGATGTGTAGAAAAAGAAGAAACAACTAGAAAGCACTCAGTAAATGTCACATTTAACAAAGACCATTAATTTCAAAGTGGGAAGGCTGGCACATCATTGGAGACAGTTTCCTGGCTGCATTTTCATGCTTGTCACATACAATATCAGTGCTTTAATTTTTCCTATTGCATTTAGTTTATGAAAAGTCATTCCAGTTAATTTATTAGTCATTTTTATATAAAGAACCCATATCTAACTGCACTAATACTTTTTCCGAAACTCATGATGAAGCAATTTGAGTCTTCTTTTGCAACACTAGAAATAGGATTTGTGCTGAAACCTGATTTAAGCTTTGAGCAGGAGGTTGGACCAGATGAGCTCCCGAAGTCCCTTCCAAAGTAATTTATTCTTTGATTCTATACAATATCATAGTGTAACTGCTGGTTTAGGAGGCACCAAATCAAAAGGAAAGCTACCCAAATTGCCAAACTGTCTTCATCAATGCTACATTTTTCTGGATAAATAAATAAAAAATTGTACAGAAGTTTTAAGAGCAATTGTGGAGACCAGTTTTAGCTTAAAAGAATATGTATCAATTTGGATACACATTTTAATCTCTTAGGCCTTTAGAGGACTTCCTTTGCTGAGTGAGACAATGATTTTGTAGTCAAGTTTGTGGCACTGAAAGATGAGAACGGTGAAAGAAGACTCCTTTCTAGTTTCTTGTATATTTAATGTTCACTTATTTCATGAAAAGCAGCAAGAAGGATTTAGAGATGTTTACCCCCAAACACCCTATTAATCATAAAGGTGGATAATTCATCTGAGAGGTTAGGAGATACAAATTTCATTTTGTGCATTAACTGTACCTTAACATATCTGTGTCATTAACAGATACCTGAGCACTTATGGAAGTTTTCTGAGGAAAACATTGGTGGCCCAGTCCACTAGGTACTCCTGAGTTCAGAGATAGCTGAACTGGAGTTGGGGATGTTTTGCCCTTGAGCATCTAAGTTTTATTTGTGGATCTATGCATTGATGCTTAAAGTAGGGCTAAATATATGGAAAGGACTAACATGGATCTGGCAGCAGTTAAGAAGGTATCTGAGAGAGAGGAAAAGTGCATCAGTCAGTTTGATAGTAGCGAGAGGGTGCTTTTAATGCAGGAAAGTGCTCTCTCTGTAATGAAGAAGAAATTGCTGCCAGCGGAACGGAGACCAAAGGTCAAAGGCACAGCTTTGCAGTGCAGAAGAGGAAAAAAACACACACTTGCATTGGGGAATTTAATGGTCAGGTTAAAATTTCTGCAATAATCTTGTGTACCTCTGTCTTTCAAAATCAATTTTCCCCTTCCCCCAGTAGCTTTGATGTACACAGAAATGTAAATTTTAAACTTTGCTCTAGTTTTGAGCTGAGTTACATTAGCTCAAACTGACTGTTCCGAAGAAGAGTCTGGCTTCCTTTTGAGGCAGGTTTCACTCCTTTCACCCTGCAAATGGTTCCTAACTGGAGAGCCGCACTGGGAACCGACAAAAATAGCGATAAGTTTTCTGGGGATTGCAGGCTATAAAAGGAAAGGATGCTTTTCAATGGTGAGGAAGGGCTGGCTCGCTCTTACATTTCCTAGTACTGCTGGGGAAGTTGGTCTTCTATGGGTGAAAGTCACCCTTCCCTGAGGATGGAAAAGGGTTTTTTGCTCTAAGTCAGTTTTGTCCGTTATACTGGGAAAGAAAGGAAGAAAGAAACCAGCAATCAATTTCTGGATATCAGCCAAGGAAAGATATGCCTGAGTCCATTAGGCTGAGAAGGTTTCATTGTGTAGCTGTTCTAAAAGATTAAGTAGCATGGCTGACTTTGGACTAAAGAACCTGAATTAGAATTACAACATTCACAGATATAAGTGACTGACAACGGACTGCAGATTGTACTTTACAGGCCAGCATAATATCCTGTCCTGATGTAAAGGTGACTCAATAGGCCAACAGTGAGAGAACAGAACTTAAATATTAGCATCTGTCCTGCTGAAGTAGAACAAAATTGAAACTGCATTTGAAAATCAAATTATGAAAAAAAAACACTCTTGTCCAGAGGAAGTATTTATATTTAACCTGGCAAAACTCAAAAATATTAGTGCAGTTTTTTCAGATAATAACCCTACAGTGCCAACTGGAAAAAATATTTATATTCTCATCTCTTCTCAGCCATGACTAAAGAAGAGATATTGAAAATCAGCACAGCTTTGGCATGATTTCCTCTTTGTCCTCTAATTTACATATACGTCCAGAAAAAAACCACCAAAACCTGAAGTTAAGACAACCATCTATACTAAGATCACCACCAGTCGGGCACAGGAAGAGCAGGGCAGTTTGTTTTGCCATTCTCACATACTCTTCTTCACAATGAAAGAATAGGATGCTCTGTGCAACCAAATGGAGTAAGAGTGGCAAGAGAAGATACTTTGTATTTACACTGTATCTCAGTCCAAGGAATTTAGTGTCACCGCTTATGATTTATATTCAGAGAAGGAAACAGGTTATCTTGTCTAACTCTCTGTGTCATAGGACACAACATTTGAGGACTTTACATCTTAAGTCATTATGCAACTCATAAATCATTTCTGTGAACTTCAAATTTTTTAATCTGCAGAGGACAGAACTGCAGTTTTCCAGCAGAAGTCTCAACAATAACACATACAGAGGTAAAAGTCACTGCCCTTCTTCTTGATGCCACAGTATCTCCTAGAAGTTCATATGAAAGTACTTGTCCACTATATGCCCTAAATTACGCAAATAGAGACCTCAGTGCATGCAGAAATCCTATTCCTTGTCTCCAGATCCACGACATTGTGATAGGGTGTATGAAACCACACTTTGTTTGAAAGGAACAACTTTACCAAGTGATGCAGGTACTCTATTTTCATTATTTACTCTTCCACTCACTTTAAATAATCCCATAATGTCAAGCTTATAATATTTATAACCTACTTCCAGATCACTGATAAGAATGTTGAAAAGAAACAGAATCCTTTTGATGATGAATTCCCAACAAATTTTTGAGATTCATCAGTCAGTTCCTAATATTCTTTGATGTTTGATATATTGATCTTGAAGAACACTAACATTTTTAAACAGGATCTTATACAATAATGAATTAGCCTTTTATGAAAGCTTAACGTTATTACAACTGTGCCCTTATTTTTATTAATTTAACTTACAGTTTTCTCAAAAAAGAAATCATTCTTGATTAGATTTCTTTTCATTAAATTAAACTTAAGGAAATAACTGTATTCTAATCCTTTGTCAGCTAAATGCTGTATCAGTTTTTCTGTTATTTTCCTCAGACTAGCAGGACGCCAACTGGCTTACATAATTATTTAGATGATCATTGTGCTGTCCTGAAACACTGATAACACCTTCACTTACAGTCTTCAGTAGTGACTCCAATATTCAAACTCAGCCAGGTTTTAGGGATATGTAGGTATAAGTTTCCAGAACCGCTAATATTTGAGTATAAATCAATTTAGTCAGAAATCCTCTATAGTCATTCTATAGTACTTGACTGATAAATTACTTACTGAGTATGGAGGACAATGGCTTATTTAAAGCAGAAAATGTGTCTACCTTATACAGGTGTGCCTTGCATATAAGCTGACATATAAAAATGATCGTCATTGATCACTCAACTCTCCAACCTTAAGGTACAGCCCTGCCTCACCCTCCTCACCTTTGCATTACAGGCTCATATTTCAAAGATTATTCTTCCATAATCATCTACCTCTTCCAAAATC
Source organism: Dromaius novaehollandiae (assembly GCF_036370855.1). NCBI lineage: Eukaryota > Metazoa > Chordata > Aves > Casuariiformes > Dromaiidae > Dromaius > Dromaius novaehollandiae. The sequence goes on along the minus strand of NC_088130.1, from coordinate 44,116,006 downwards.
AAATTTAAGTACAAAGAAGGAAAAGCAGGGGAATCCTTACACAGTCTCTTGAAACAGAAAACTGGCTTCCTGAAGCAGTATACCACACAAAACATGTACGAGATGTCTCCACTGCAGTGCACAGTAGTGCTCTTCCTTTCACCTCAACACAAGTGATGGCGCACCTTTCCCTCAGGACGCACGGGGGTGGTAGGATGTTCCCGAGTTCCAAATCAGAGCTCACTCCCACCACATGATACAGCCATTTCTGAACAGCAGTTTGGGGAGGAAGTGCAAAGGTTTGGTGCTGTTAGGGTCTATAATTACACAGATTTATAGAGCATATATTTGGGGGAAATGGAAGGAGTAAGTTTGAGCACAAATAGGACTCCTTATGTCTTTGTCCTAAGTCCCAAGTTTGAAAAAGGGACAGTTGATTTGGGCCTGCGAAGAAGCCATTCCTAGGATGTAACTGCCATAAGGACTATCATACAAACAGACTGTGGAGCCAATGGAAGAGAAACATCAGCAAACAAGAACGTCAGAGAACGTCTCATACACTTTATGAATTATACGCTACAGCATTTTATTGCAGGTACAATTCAGATACCATATGCTATGCACAAATACACAGGAAACAAAAGACAGTCTTTTCAGACTACTAGGCAAAAAATGCCAAAAATATCTCTCTCGACGCTAAGACATTAAGAAACACAAAAGACAAAAATGATAACAAGTCATTGCTGAAATATTCCTGCCTCTGTCAGAAGCTAGATAGGTATAAAAATCACTATTCACCATGTGTGAGGGAACCCCTCACCAAGATAAAACTGGTCAACAACGTAACTTCTGTGAAATGCATAAGGAGAGGTTTGAGTCTTTTGCAATACTTGACAGAATTAATGCTACTTAGCTTATGAAATCTGCAGTATTAGAGCTGCAAAAATTCCTTTGGTCCTGTTGAAAGACAGTGACTTAAAGGAGATAAACCGAACAGAAACTCATTTCCATTCCCCTACAAAGCTGGTAGTATATAAAACACTCCCAGATTATATGAATATGCAGTAAGATTTTGCATTTTTGCTGCTACTTGCACTTTTGTTTAAAAAATAAAATAAGTTCCCATTTTAGTGTCCAGAATAGTAGTGGTCCTACCTTCTAGTAGAATGGTTGGAGTGATAGTTTTGCACTGTTGTGCTGGTATTTTTTTTTTTCCTGGTTAAAGGAGTTTGATTTTGAAGCGGTATTTCATGATAAGTTTTATCAAATGAAAAACTTCCTGAGTTGCTACAATGCAGCCCAGTATCTAGATTTTTATTGCATTCAGCAGTGTCCCTCACACATGGTATGACTGCCAGAAACTAGAACACCACCTAGTAGGAGGTTTTGATTTGATGGTGCTTAAAAGTTGAAGTGAGAAATCGCCAATGAGTTTGGCCTTGGTTTAATAAAATTCTCAACACTCTTTATCACGGACCTACACTTTTCTCTTTAATTCTACATTGTGAAAAAAAAATCAAAACATGTATCATAGAGAATTATGCATGACAGACACAGAAGATGTGATTCCTCCTTCATTTGAAAATGTTTATTACTACATATGCAAAACCAATTCAGGCCTGGATGCCAGAAGATTTATGTACAGTGCGTAGCTACCCACAATTCTTTATACGGATCCAGTTTCAAGACTAGAACCAAACAGATGAATGCCTGTAAAGCTTTAAAATAACCAGCTCCTGTTGATTACTAGGCAAAAGCTACTAAAGCAAGCCACGGAGAAAATCTGTGCAAACAGTAAGTTTTACACTCACCTTGTAAAAACAGTCTTGTACCAAGCAGGCTTCTACTGCTACTAAAATTCATTAAATGTTTCAATCTTATTAGGAAATTATAATGTTAATGGCAAAACAGATGAATAGCCTGAACTCTTCCTCCTCCCACTGCCACATTGTGTAATCAGAATTATCTAGTTCCCTGGCAATGGACTTATATTTGCTGCCCAAGTATTTTAATGTGCTGTGTAGAATGATGGCTCTGTATAGTTTGAAGCCTCGGTTGCAGAGGTAACAAGTCTGAAAATCCAGTCCTAACACTCTAGCTGATGTTCCTCTTAGAAGGAAATCTTGATGGCCTTAGAAAACTGTGTCCCTTTGACTGTATCCAGAGAACAAACAGTACAATTCGGCATTGATTTACTGCCCTACAGAGATGATCCATTTATTATGATTTCCGCTTGTATCTCTTAGATTCTGCAACACAGTACAGTAATTTAAAATGAAAACTTTAAAGAATAGTATTTGAGCAATCTCTAAGCAGCCTGTCCTCCTGAAAATACTCCTAAAGCAAATTCCTTTATCAGTCACTTGTTAAAAAGAAAGAAAGCACGTGAGTAGATCATCTGGCTCTCTATCCTGAACCAAAGTATTTCTGCATAATATCTAGCAGGATGCATGCCCTACCTATTTTGAAAAAACTCTGGTCAGAATTTCCCTATACAATTTATTGCTATGCTCAACTATTCTTAGAGTTAGAAGGTTCTTTCTGACATCTAACCAAAGTCATCTTCTTTACAATTTGAATTTTTTACTTCTCGTCCTGTCCTCAGTGACAAGCTCAGATTGTAGAGGAGGAGATTTGTTTGCACTGATTTATATTAGATGAGTGATTTATATTAGGCCACTCATTTTTGCACCAAATTAGAAGTCACAGCTGAGTCATTGACATAACTCTGCTGTCTGATTTCCTCTGTGAAAGACAGGAACTTTGTCATATTTTTCCCATATGCGCTAATACAGATAAAAGGAGTAATAACACTGGACTGTTCCAAACATTTACTGCACTGATTTAACTCAAGACAGCTGCAGTATGAAACTTCTGTCACTTCCCTCCAATCTAACCCTATCTCTATTTTAGTGTCTGTAACACACGCATCTCCAAGCACTCCTCTTAAAAAATCAATTAAAACACATATTACACCAAATAAGCTTCTGGAAACAAAGTGTCCTTCTACTCTCAGCTCCTTGTGTCACAGAGAGATGTGATGTATATTCACAGGGTTTACTAGGAAAACGAATCCAGGGAACATTTAAAATACATGAATCAAATGAGCACAATGTACTAATATGCTGATTCTCAACATTCACCATAGGAGAAAGACAGTGATAAATCTGATGCATCAGCAAGATTTTCATATTAATTCCTGCAGCAATTGACAACCAATGCACCTGAAACAAAACAAGAGCTATAACATGTGAATTAAAATTAGCTTGCATTAACATGTACGCTGCAGTATTCATTACTACTTGGGAGAAAGAGCTAGGGTAAGATCGAAACAAGAAAAAGGCAAATGCTTATCTATTTGTTTTTTTCTTCGTAAAGTTTTAAAACATGGCAAATACATATATTAAACTAAATTTCTTAAGTAAGTGAAATGGTACTGAGGAGCAAGAATTAAATGCCACTGCAAGACAGGATTACTTCTTTACTTCATTAATCAATATTTCCTTTCAATTTCCATAAAATTTCTTTTAATCATTATTAAAAAATAAAAATGAGGTCGATTTTAAACCCTGACAAACAGAAACAGAAAACATTTGTAATTTTTAGAGGGTTTTTTTGTTGGTTCACTTACCAATTCTGTTGATAATGTACCTTCTTCAAAAGTACATTAACTGGTATGATGAAAAGTACATAGGAAACAAACAGACTTTTAATAGCAGAACTCTGTGCCCTTAAAAAACCTGTGTTTGTGTACAGAAAGATTTCATGTAACCCAAGAATTTCTATTTTAGCAGCCCAATGAATGCACTACAAGAAAGCAGAGAAAACTGAATCCCGTAATATTCTGAACGCTGCCTCTTGGAAGCTGAACAACTTGATTCCATTAAGACAGACACTCATTAGAACAAGTGCAGTAAGTTCATCATCATAGTTTTATTTCTGAGGGGTGTTTTTTCTGTATTTGCTCTAAAGAGGGTCCTAGTTTAATTAAGAGCTCTTGAATCTCCATCTTATTTGAATGTTTCTATCCCTTTACCATTCCTCTTAGGTCATAAACATAAATATTACTATTTAAAAGACCAATTTGTAATTTTAAAGTTAGTTAGGTTGGAATACTCCAAAATGGCTTTGAAATTGGGATATCCAGCTTGACATAATTAGGGCAACCCAGATAAAACTGATGAATGATAGATCAGGTCCATTACAAAGGACTTCCATATATGTACAAAAATCTGTATAAACAATTATGCTAAACAAACTTACTCTACATAAATTTCTGTTAGCCCAAGTAGTTATTACTAATCTCCATTGTATAGACAGTGAAAAACCAGATGTCCCTAGATGTCTGAATAGATAGGAAAGTTTCTTATACCAGATTTAAAATGAAGTTTGAGACACAAGATCTTCCCTCTCCTCAGCTGCACTGGGCTAAATAGTTGTGTGGATGTGAATACAACCAACGAAGTCCCTTAACAGCTGTGATAAATCCAACCTAAGCTGACCAGTGTCAGATAACCTATACTTGTAGTAATATAGGATATCATACAACCCAGCTCACTTGAAAGTAGCCCAACGCACAAAAAAAAAAAGAAGAAGAAAAATGTAAGAACAAATGAAAAGGAAAAAATGCAATATAAGAAAGGACAGAACAAAGAAGGTAATGAAAAACAGTGCCTACTGGACAAATTAATCATCTCTTTGAGAACAAAAGAATCCTATCTTTCCTGGACTTTAATTTTGTCTCTTTCTGAATACCACCCTTCCTCACTCACATTTCATTCAGAACAGTGGTGGGTTTGTAAAGTTCAAGATCTTACAACTAATTTGGTGTGCAAGGACAGTGGTAAGATCATCTGTTCAGGGGCAGCAGAGATCTAACATCAGAGTATGCAGCAAGAAAACATGGCTGCCCCAGTAGTCATGCTGTGATTACTTCATCTATGATAAAATTAATGAGAAACACCGTTGGTAGCAAGAACATCTAAAGCACCTTTAGCTGTATTCTGCATATTCCTTTTGGGGCTTTTGTTCCAGCATTTCTCTCTTCTATTCTCCCAGTTTTATTCTGTCTCACTTTTGGTTAGTGTATGTTTTGTTGGTCCTGGAATATAAATTAAAATGCTAGGGGCACCAGAAGGCTGAGGGTATGAGCAGAAGCCAAAAAACAATCTGTTTCAAACTCAAATGAAAAATTGAATAACTAAATATAGGCAATCATAAAGTCTGCCTGGAGACTTAGGCTTGAAAGAACAGAATGTACACAATAATGATTGCATATTCATTTACCAACATGACCGGATATTGCTATTAATTTGTTTTCACTGTGAGAATATCTATGCTTTTTTTGTTTGTTTCTGGTCTCCCTTTCAGCCATGGGAACAACCTGAAGGAAATGGAAGTCACTTACACTGTTTATTTATGCCTACTTACACATCAGTTTGTCTCCGCGGACACTTACTTGCCTGCATGTTTGTGGATTCTGTAAGTGCTGTGTACAGTTGTTCTTTTCTTCTTTTCTCACTTTAAATATAGTAGTGTGGTTAACACACTGACCATTTAAAAAGAAAAGCTGAAAAAATTTCTAGCCGTCAGTGGTGGTATAGCTTAGGAAATACACCACCCATTTTTTCAGTGTTAATGTGGTGTTTGTAAACTGAAATCCTTGCCTTCTCAAATCAGTGGGAGTTTTACATATGCCTTTGATTGCATTTATATTTTATCCACAGAAAAGATCTCTTAAGTTCTCTGTCTAAAGACTCAGAATCACATATATGTCTTGCTATGAGACTGTTAACCACTGCAAATATACATACACCATATACTGTAATATGGCATGTATATACTATGTGTGTGTGTATACCTACATATATGTATACGCATGATATATGTACTCTATATACACACATACCATATATACTATACACACATCATAGTGAAGTGCATTTTTTACTTCAGTCACTTCTTAACATATTAGCCCTTTTCAAAATTCGTATTTCTTATCCTAGACAAGTGAACCAGAATAGGCTAACTGGAGCTACTGGAAGTTTTAACACATTGAGTGTACAGCTTTTTGAAACACATTAACTGCAAAAGCTGCTTTTTGGGGGTTAGAAAATAATTTTTGTAATATATATATATTGCAATAATTAATACTAACATAGTGGTAATTGCATTTTATTTCGCTATACTCTTTTATACTTGAGGCAATTTTGTATCTTTTCTGGCTTCCTGTTTAGAAGGTTACTGCATACAAAGGATTTAACATAGAAATGCCAAACCTGTATCATTCTTTTTCAGTGAATAGTTGGAAAGTCACCTAAAACTGTGCAACGAAATTGATTATTCTTGCTTTCTCTTTATAATCATAAAAGTAATCTTCCAGCACAGCAGTGGCTGCAGCATTCTGCTCTATCTTGTATCCTTAGCAACACAACCTAGTTCCCTTATGCAGAGAGTTCAGTGTAATATAAACGTGTCACATCCTTTCTGAAAGGATACGTATCAGCAATTCGTACCACTCAGTATGCAAACACAGCGAGGAGTTAAATACAGTGAGGAGTTCATCAGCTCAACAGAAACACGTCATTTAGGAGGCCAACTGGTGTTATAACTCTAGCCCATCTTCTTTACAGCTGTGCTGCAATTAAAGTGAAATTCACAGTAAAACTGATCTCCTGGTTTTGTCTCTGTTACAGACTGCTCCATTATAGACTATAGTTTATGCTCACAGGTAAAATGCCAAATAAATTAAAAACTCCCCACTGTTTAGGATCATGACATTTTGAAAGTAATGGGAACGAATAATTTATTGAACTCAGAGACAGCCATAGTATCATGAACAAGACAGAGCTAACATCGACATTCAGTCAAATAAGCTGATTATTAGCTCAGTCATATTGATTTTATATGAAAATGCAGAATGAAAAAGAGGAAAATAGCATTGATTTTTAAAAAATCATAAAAACATTAGTTTTTTATTGTTTTGTAATCCACAAGGATGTTATTTCAGTGAGGAAATTACATCATTTAATCATATGTGAAGAAACAGTCATTTATTGTTAATTTTATCTATGGTAAAACCTGACTGCTATTCTTTGAAAAGTTACAAAACAAAACATGAAAACTTTCATGGCGTCGATATGCATGATACTACTGTTACATGAAATCAAAACTAAAACCCATATATGTCTTTAAGTGGTAAGAGGTGAAAATGCAAAGTTTTATCTTCTTGATATTGTCAGTTCTTGGCAAATTTTATAACCTTTTACATAAGTAATATATAGAAAAAAAGCCAGGTAATTGAGCTTCATCCTTCTGCTCATAAAAGTAAGAGCATGGTGAAACATCTTCTTGTAGTAATGACCTGTTTCTTGGTATATTTATGCTATTCCGTTTTTTTCCTTACGTGACAGTTACCTATCAGGGCAAACAATGGTACATTTCAGATGTCCCCCCAAAAGCAAAATAATCTCTGAGTATCGGACAGGGCCACTGCTTGGAGATATGTCCTTTGGAGAGATCGGAGAGAGATCCTCTAAGATTCTCATAGTTTTTTCCAGCCCAGTTAAGGTTCCCTCTGCCTGACCTATTTTTCTGTGTAGTAACAGAGTTAAACCCCACCACTGGAGTCAGTTATACCTACTCTGAAGTAGCTGGAGAGTAATGGAAGGCACCTCCCCATTGCAGAGCTTGTAATACGTCCACATTTATTCCATTTCTGATATCAAACACAGCATAGAACTGATATCTTTCAGGTTATAAAACCATCTCCCAGCCTTCTCTTTTTAAGGAAGCAGATAGTTCTGACTATTCCTATTAGCAAGCTTTGCCAACTGACTTTACGTCACTATGCAGTGATGTATGCTTATGAGTCTGAATACGCTGTCAGGGCAGAAGGACAAACCACACTTGAGCTCCGTATTTTTAGGTATACCCTGTAGATGACCAGCTTAGAGCAGACATAGAGTGCAAACATTCTTTGACACCTGTAGGCTTTAGTCACCATAATTCCCCAAATATGCTAATGCAATAAGCCAAATTTGATTGGACACCTATAAGCCCTTCATCTTGGGGAACCTGAATGACCTATTTCCACTGTAGTTCCAAAAAAATCCACAATGCAGCATCTTCAGAGCAGTGCTTTTTCTATTCCTTCCCTCAAGAAATACAAAATCCATAGAAAAAGAGAAGGAAAAGTTAAAAAAATTCTGCATTGGACCTTATTTACACCTTCAAAACTTTTCCTGACTGCTTCTATAATCTCCTTCCTCCCAGCTATATCCATCTATGGCTAGGTGAAGCAGACAGTCCTAATATAGCAGGCTTTCTGTCTGTGTGTCAAAGGCAGCCTGCCAGATTGAGTGACAACCACAGCACTGGCCTGTTCTTTCAGACACCCCTTCTTTTTCTAGCAATGTATTAGGGTTGACTATCTCTTCAGTACCAACTATTGCCAGTCTACCTGTGAAGAATCAGATGGGTAGTTTCTTCTTATTGTTACCAGTCCAGTGTTGCCTGAAATCCTCTGAAGTATATGTGATACTTACAAAGCCAATACTGAAACTTCCTTATCAGTATAAATTAAATGAGATCCTTCATAAAAACATTTGCCCTTGAAAGATGGATTCTGAACATCTGATACTTCCAAATATACTCAAGTTTAATAGAAGGTCATCAAAACTTTCCTGCACTACACAATAAACCACTTAAAGCATAGTTTTTAAATATACAATTGTAAGTAAATGAAAATTCATGTCAGGTAAAAAATTAAGAGTAAAGGAAAAAGGCCAGACAGGAATCAAGTGAAGATGATATAACAGGACTCTTCTGTGAAATGGTGTTAAAAAATCAGTATTTCTTTGAATGAGACTACCAAATTCCAGTCAATTCCCCGCATTGGAAAATACTCAAACAAACAGCACACAGGAAAATATTTCATGGGCTAAGTATCTTTAACAGGCAAATACCTCTGTCATTGCACGATCTTCAGTAAGTGAAAGAACACATACCTTAATTATCCCAACAGAGTTATATTATTAAATAAGTCAACATAGATGCATACTTAATGAAGCAGTAATGACATAAAATATACAGAAAAATTTCTACAAAAAGAAGTACCAGAAAAAGAATATATTAGTGAAACAGAGTCAGGCAGCTTCACAAGAAGCCTTCAAATCTCTATTTCAGAAATTGGTCATTATATTCAAATGAAGTAGACTGAGCAGTCAATCTCTTCCTCTTTTCTGGATACAGCTGGAAAATGTGTGGGATTGTGTATAGCTGGGTAAGACAGGAGAAAGAAACAGGCATTAAAATTGATAGCAGTTAAAGGACACAGATCTCTCTTCTCAATGCTCTTCACAGCAGATGAAATGCATCTTATCTTCTGAGACAGGTGCTACGCCACACATCAGAAAAAATAGATGCTTTATGTTTTTAGAAAGTTTCTTCTATTTTTCTTCATTGAAATGCTTTTTGACAAAATGAACAGACAAGGTATTGTAAACAATGTATGTACAGTGGTTTTTCCATGTAATTACACTCAGGAGTTTATATTGACAAATATCCATTGGAGACTAAGTTTAAGGAAGTACCATTTCTGACACACTCTTCAGTATGGCTGGGAGTGCCACAGTCTAAACTGGGGACATGAGAGAAAAGCAGACTCCAGAGGTTTGTTTCATCACATCACAACAGCTCTCGCCAACTTATATTTCTAGGCTACGTGGGACAACGGTAGACTATCATAGCAAGCTAACTACAAGGGGAGTGTGTAACACCTGTCCATTAAAATTTGATCAAAAGGTTAAAATAATGATAATTCTTACATACAGTTTATATGTTGCAATTGTAAGATACTATTCCATCATATAATGATGTTTAGCTGCAAACACAGGAGTACCTTGTCAACCACTCAAACATGGCAAGAATTATGCATGGCATTCAGTCAGAAATGCATGATTTTATCTGTTTAATTAGAATTTAACAGACTTCTGAAAACTCCAAAAATAAACAGGTAAGAATTAAAAGAATATGTAAAATAGCCTAACAGATGAATGTGCAAAATTCAGAGAACTCTGTACCTGAACAAGCTAAAACTGAAGTGAAGGCTTTTCTTGAATGAAGAGGTATCTCCGCTTCAGGTGCAAACATTGTCCAAAGAGAATGCTCACACTGTGCGTATGAGACATTTGTACGACATACCAAATTCTAAATTAAATCTACCTGAGACAAGCACTTTACAAGTCTTGGGAAGTTTAATACCCATGGCAACCTCCTTTGAAATTAATGATTTTTTCAGCTGATTTTCCCATTGAAGCATAAAGCTGATAATTTAATTTTAATGAAAAAAGTGCCACAGCCATCGCTTGATTGACTCTGTACAAAGAGTCTCTTGAAAAGGTAAGAACACAGGACAAACAACGTTCAGTTTGCAGATCCAAAAATAATCTTCTGTAGTTAAAGCCTAAAACAAAAAAATGGTTTCTTTTTTAAACCTTCTTATTATTTATTATTTGCCTGAAGACACGATTTACTCTTTTATCACAATTTTGCTGTACAGAGCAAAGTATTGTTGGGATCTGAATATTCCCTTTTCAAGGATTCCCTTGTGAATTCCTACTGTTGTCGATGAACTATGAGGGATGCATAGGACATCAAATTCAGAACCTGAGTTTTCACTTCCAGATTTTGTTTAACAAGACAGCTGCTTTTGCTTTTGTAGTATGTGGCACTGCCTTGAAGAATGTATAATGACCTTCCACTGCACACCATTCAAAAAGACCATTTCTTTTTCCCTGAAAATTGTAAGATCAGCAGAGCCAATAAAGGACTGAAGGCGCAGCTATGCCTGATGACTAAGAAATCCCTTAAAGACTGACAAGTGAAATGGATTTAATCTCTCAATAAAAGCAGACAGACTATGGTCAGGACTGAAAAATCTCCCAAATCAAGAAGTAGAAAACCATAATCACCATATGAATGTGTACTTTTACTAAGAGCCTTATTAGCTCTGAATATTGATTCTTCTGCAAACAAATGGGAGAGGAAAAAAATCAGTGCTCTGAAAACAAAGTATGTGGCTTATGATAAGTGTATGCAATGGCACAGACTACAGAGGGCTGTAAATCAGAACATAATCAATTCATGTCAGAAGCTAGTATGGAATAAAAAAGTAAAAACTTTGGGAAATCTGAAGGAGTGTAAGAAAAGTTCTATCTGTCCTTAAAAATATAAAAGAAAATACTCTTAAGAACAAAAATCTACTCAGCTATATTCATGTCCAAAGTATGTATTATATTATAAGGATGTCTGGAAACAAGAACTGAACTACTCTAGCCTTCTAAATCTGTGTATTGCTGCTGTATCCTAAGCCACTCATTTATTTATTAAAATGGTTACATTTCCTTTTGACATAAAGAAGTAAAAAAATTCCTCCTCATTCTCTTCTGAGATTTAATTGTAGTTTCAGCTTTGCAAGACGCATATTTGCCCTTAAGTAAAGATCTGTCCTTTTAAAAGGAGACTGAGCATCCTGAACTTGGAAGGAGAACATGTTACTTGAGGGAAAAAAGGTGGATTTATATACTTACCTCAAGATGTTATGTTTTCCACCCTGGAGACACCTCCTTTTCTCCATTAACTATAGAGAGAACCCAGGCAACTAGTTTAGACCGGCTAAAATTAGGTGAGCCCATTACCAATCCTGTACGTATTGGTTAATCAGGAGCCACTCAAGCATGTGATCCCACAACTAATAAAAAGGTTGATGATTATTTTATCCATGGCACATAAGTCTGAGCAGAATCAGGATACTTTAAAAACTGGCAGAAAGAGGTAACATTCTAAAGAATTCACTGGTAAGTTTTGATTTTTTTTGCAATTCTTGACAAACTATGTAATTGTTTTGTGTACCGGACCTTCATATTTCTAGGGGCATCTGTTCATTGCAGTTAACAGCCATTTTATGTTCAGCCCGGAGGCAGCTCACCACAAAGGAAAAGCTTTGCTTTCTCTTAGAGAATTTTATTTTCTCCTGATTCCTGACTTTCTAATAATCTAAAATACGACAAAAATCAACACTTTGAAAGGGTGAGTTTGGTATACATAAAAAAACCCCACACTCTTATGAAATACGTAACAAGAAAAATAAAATGAAGAAGGATATTTAATTATTTCAAAATGAAGGTAAGATATGGAAAAGTTATTTTCTTTTGCAATGATCCATAATCATATGCCAGTAATATTAGCTGTATGAACACTCTTCAATCTTAAGTGACAAGGACCTTCTCTCCAGTTTCTTTCCTCTAAACCATATTTTTAAATGTCACAAGTAAGTCATAAATAATAGATCTGAAATAAATCTTCCAGATACTCCCTTTCTTGTTGTTTGGGTTTCATAATTCCTGTGTGGGATTTCATACAGAAGCCACAGAAAAATTTCTGAAATAACAATCTAGAAAAGCCTCTGTGAGCAATTACTACTAGATTTGCTATGACTTCCAGTTAGTAAATGCAGGATTGTCATCTGAAAATGACAATGTAGTATGTATCCCAGGAGATAAGCCTTCATACAGCGATGAATGATTCTTGGAACTTCCTGAACTGAGAGGGAAAAACCATATCATGCACAAACCACATTGCCTTTTAGGCTTTTTCATTTCTCTCACTCCTGTGTAGAAGAATCCTAAAATATTTAATTTGAATAAATATTCAAAGATGCACAATAAAGATATGCCTTAATCAGAAATCTGACAAAAATTCTAAGCGAAAAGTTAAATGGAACACACAACCTAATTGATTACAGAAGAGGAAAAATGAACAAAAAATTTCACTGACTTATCTAAAACACAATGTAAGGATAAACAAAGCAATTTTAAAGAGTTATTCCTGTTTCCAAGCCACAGAAAAGAGATAAACAGATCAGATAGCAATGCCAGATATCAGTTAATTCGCAACTCAGAGCTATATTTGCAATTTAGTTAGAACCACTTTTGCGGTTTATATGTATGCCATATAAAAATGTTTTAACTAAAATACTTTGTAAATGTCCTTCTATAAACTTATCCTGTTTTCACAGATAAAAAGCGGTCAGTGAGTATGGTATCATTTTTCTACAGTCTCTTTGGGATGAAAACGATATTGATAAGTTCAAAATATACAATGATACTACATTTATAGAGAAGGAAAAAAGATCCTGCCATCCTTTATCAGCCAGTGGTAAATGTGAATTCCAAACTTTAGGCTTTTTAATTCAAAGTTTAAGATCTTAGTGACTTGCCACCCTGAAGCCCCACACCACATTTACCGAAACCCAAACCCCCAGCCCAGAGGAGGTTCTGATCTGGATCTATTCTTCGAAGAACTGGCCATTATCTAATCAAAATTTAAGATGTAAACATTCAAAGAAAAGGAATTCTGCACATATTTACATTCTGAACAACCATGAAAGGGAGCAGAGAGAGTAGATGCGCATGCATGTTCACTCCTACCTTTTAAGACTGCATTGGTAACTAGCCAAATGGGACTTTTATAATTATTGGTTATCATTTACATATTTTTATTCAACAAAATGAAAACTATATAGCCATGTATATAGATGGTAACTCTTTCAAAATTTTTGAATTATGCTTTTGAGAACATATACTTTCTTTTTTACTTGGTTTGTAGAGCTTAAAACTCAAAAGTCTCCAGTTCTGAAGTGCCACAGGACTAGTATCCAATATGAATAAGTTGCCTGTGCTTTAAATATTGATCCAGCGAAGACAAATGCAGCTAACTGATTTTATGCACAACAAACCTACTTGTGTATGTGCATAAAACTAAGTATGTGCATAAAAGCTTGCAAGTTCAGGGCCTTAGACACTGCCACAAAATAGCTTGCAATGTATATAAACTGTTCAAAGATTCCTCATAAAAATACACACACTTTTTATTACTCCATTTGGAACTGATTTGTAAATAAATGGTTTGTCAGAAATACCAGCCTTTAGCTCTAACAAGTGAGGCAAGCAATTACTCCAACAATTCATTGCTCCCTGTGAATGTCTTCTAGTAAAGCAGCACATTTTACATGACTCACCATAATTTATTAACTTCATCCAAAGTGAAATTCTTATGTAGCTGACCTTGCTAAACAATGTGGGCACAAAACCCTGGGTATCAAAAAAAAGTAAGATCCAAGTATATGAAAAACAGGCATCACTCCTTTCTCAGGTTTAGATCAAGATACTCAGGCTACACAACAGATGACATATATGAGGCCAGAAATGGATTTTCTGAGACAGAGAGATCCCCTTTCTATTCCCACTCCCTCCCAAGCACTCTGCAGTGTAGCACAGCCTTCCTTCAAATGTTGTAATAATGGCTGCTGGCTGCACCTCTTCTCCTACCCATATTACAGTTTCATCCACTCTTGAAGACCACCGTCTGGCAAGAAGTTGTGGGATCATACCGATACTCAAGTTTGGTCCAACCATCTGGGGAGCAGCAGGATGGTGATAGGCATACATCTGATTGATAGTCTGACATTTACATATAGAGATATCACTCATCCAAACAAGCTGAATGGGAAAAGTCATCTTTCTTCATTGACTGTCTCCGAGAACATGGAAAGGAGAGATGGGAGGTAAAGACAGCAATTTCTCACAACTAACCTCCCGTCCTATCTGAGAAAGGAATAAGAAAGGATGCTTTGCTGCAGAGGCAATGAGAAACACCTGAATGGGCACAGAAAGAGAGGGAAGAATTCTCAGCATGGTCTAACCAAAGAAAGGAATTTGCAGCTTACAAAACTGCAGACTTTGCAGATCTTTTTTGAAAAGCCATCTGCCATTAAGAGCACCAAGAACTACAATCCATGCCAAAGGAGCTTTTTCCAGTCGATTTTTTGCCTGTGTCTTCATGTCAGGTAAAATAATCTTGGCACTCCAATCCATCTATCTCTAAAGGGAAAATCAATTCTGAAGAACAAATAATGTCTTCTTTTTTCTTAGGTCTCATCTCACTGAGGTAACAAACACATTTTCACCACCTGCAAATATTTAACAGTATATATATGTATACCTGTATGTTTCTGGTTTTAAAAATGTACTGTTGATATTCTCTAAGAAAGCTAAATTACATTCAAATTACTTTCATCAGGTTCACATCAACAGCTAGCATTTGCTTTTTGTAACTTCACCTTGCATTTCACTAAAACCAAAAGCAATTCTAGTGCACAACCTAAATATGCTGACTTAAGAAAATGTTTATTTTCTTTTTATAAACAACAAAGACACTATAACTTCTCTAAGTAATAGAGTTACTCCTGTTTACCAACTTCTCTTCAGTCAAGACTAATTTATATCAAGCAAAGTTCTTAGGCTTATATATCTCTCGGTTGTATTCCTGAAAAACTGAAATGCTTCAGCTGAGCTAATACAGTTTGTAACTAGCTTGTTTGATGGCTCTGGCCTCAGTATCTGTATCAGGGATTCTGTGTTCCCAGAAGACGGGGACCTACTTGCTTCTATCAGCCGGCAGAGAACTGGGATGAGAGCTCAGCTAAGCTTTGCCCTGACAAAAGAATCAGCCAAACCAGCTAATAAAGTGAACACCTCAGCAACATCTAAAGCACCTATGATTTCTTCTTAGTTCCTCAGTCCAAATGTTGGCCCTTGTCACAGTGCCATAAGATACTGGGGGAGGCCCAGGAGTATACAACCCCCCTTCTCTGCAGACATTGCTTCCTATGGAAGGCAAACTTGTGGCTGTGTGCCAGAAGGGATCCACTACATTCCTCAGAGCATCAGGACTCAAGGGCCTGCCACAGCAGACACAAAACACTTAGTCAAAATCAGTCTAATATTTTATTTTCCTTTCCTTTAGTCACCCTAATTTTTTATTTTTCAAGTCTAATAATTTATTCCAAAAAGCCAGTGTACTATAAAAGTAGAACCTGAGAAACAGCTCAGAGATCACAAGGTTGCAGCATCATACTGCTGTTCTGACCTCGCTGTACTACTCACTCAGCCCCATCTTACTTCTTCCCTCTGTGTCATGAAAAGACAACAGTATGTGGGTGGAAGGAATCACATGAAGTTGACAATTTGCTACAGTTCCTTAGAGCTGCACACAACTCTCTCTAAGTCACTGTAGCAGGAGTACATTTCTTTTAGCTACAGAGTTGCCCTCTGCGAATTGGAGCCTCCTCCTCCTCCTGCACAGGAAAGTACCTTAGACACAGAAAGGAACACTAATATCTGTAAGTGGCCCAGACTAAGAGGGAAGTAACATAAAGGAGCAGGTATCTGAAAATCACACTTGCCCTTCTTGTTTCTTAGCAGTTAGATTAGAAAAAATACTCTGTGGAATTCAATTTAAATTCATAGAGAGGCTAAAGGCATTTATATGACATCTTGGGCACCCATGTCCAGAATATATACCCTAAAAATCACCATCTAAACCTGGAGGCATATGAGTTTTCTCAGTAAAGTTGTCCAGCTGTTACTGGACAACTACATAGCCACCTAATGACTACAGTGCTCAGTTTTTCTAACATTAAGTGCAAACAAGAGTTACATAGCAGGAATTCCCCACCCATCTTGCCTCTGGGACTCAAATTCCACAAGTAGCACATAGAAAATTACTGCCCCACAAAACACAGCCAAAAAGAAACAGTACCCCCTTTCTCATCCTCTACAGCCAAATAGACACAGCACTCCCTCAGAAGGTGGAAGGGCTGTCCTGAAATTCCTTCTGTCCAGATGTAAACTGTTCACGTCTCAGAAATACAGGCTAAGAATAGTTCTGTACATTAGCATGATGATATTTTTAATATTTTCAAATACTTTAAATAATACTTTATTTAAAAATAAATTTGGATTTTGTCCTGGCAGAATTCCAGGACAAAAAAAAGGCATTTAATAATTAGGTTCTTTAACCTGAAATCTTCCTTATAAGTTTACCTTCTCTTCTTATATCAATTAACATATCCTCAAGGCATACATACTGATATTTGTTGATTTATACATAGGAGAAGCAGGGCCACTTAGCAACTCAATTTATAATGCTGACAAACAGCAAGTGAAACTGGGATTTCCTCCCACCTTTGTCTTTCGTATGACACTGGTCAATTGTCTAAAAAAACGTATTTCAGCAGAGATCAAAGCCACCCAGTAAGTCACATGCTGCAGTACTTAAAATCTGAAATATTTGAGATTGCATATCTTAAGGCCTGTTCTATCCAGAAAAAAAGTGAAGCTGAAGCTGATATTCAAGGTTCTGTGAAGGAGTTTCCTTATCAACAGATCATCACACAGTGCCACCTTTCAGTAGTACAATAGTGTGTAGCAGAACAAACAACCTATTGTGGATTTTGAATACCATTTTAACATTTTCCTTGGTATAGCATCAGCATCAAAACAGAGCAGTATGCTAGCAGAAGACAGTGAAGGCGCCCTAACCATGTCTGAAAGTCTGAGCGTAAGATCTAGGTGCCAGACAGACAGATGAAGCCTGAAATCCTCCGGCTTGTGCTGTAACTGCCTAACCTCCAAAGCTGGCACCGCCTCAGTCTCTTAAGGTTAGAGATCAGGAAAGAAAACGTACATGGTGCTTTTTGTGCAATTTTGTCAACATCAATTAACAATTTTTTTGTGGAAAAATTAGGTTTTGGAACAAAGCATGTGCAACTCTTATGGAGTAAATATGACATACAGCAAAACTTGATCTTCTTACATAGTTTGGTTCCAGATGTTAGAAGCTATGACAGGCTCATCAACCAGCAAAATCCACTGTGTGACTTCCTCAGGATTACAGCACTCCATTTCCACATTTCACCCACTGACCTTTTCATTCACTCTTGTCAGTGACATTTCACTATATAGTGCACACACGATTTGGAATTAGAAAATCAATTCCAAAAACCAAGTTCCCCTTTTCACACAGGGGATGAAATGTTTTCTGTTTTAATACATCTGCAAAGAGATCAGGAAAATACTGGCCTTAAACAGGAAAGAAAAAAGATGAGCTTCAAAGAGGCCTTGTGCTTAGCGGATATATTCAATTACAGAAATGCAAGAAGGAGCCTGAATTCAAAACCTTAATTCTACTTCCCTGTCTGATAAATTATGCAATTACACACAAACAAATATAAGGAATGACCCTGCTGACAGCTGGTGCTTCGCAGTGAATATTGGAGGTTAACATAGTAAGTCTGTAGTAAAATAAGCCTTTGTTTTCTCCCTTACAGTTCAGTTTTTGTACTTCCCATGGCCATATATTACACATCTTTAGAACTAGTATCCTGCAACCCTTGTGTATCCTATTTTAAAGCTTCAAGGATGCTTAATATCTATAGCACTAATGAAAGGTAAGGAATATGGAGAATACACACAAGGGAGAGTGACCCTGATGCTTGTGAGTGACTTTCTTCCTGTATCCTTCATCACTCCTTTCACCTTTGTCTTGTCTATTACAGAAAATGATTTTTTTTATCTACTACAACAAAGAGAAAAAGATCTTTCTGTTCACATACTAAGCAAAATACAAAATCAGCAAAAGCAAAAGATGGGTACTTCATCATACTTCAGAAGAGACCATTATGAATTTGTCATTAGACAGCTGCAAATAGGTTCAATTATCAACAGCAACTGTCTATTCTTTTTTTCTGTATCTTATCACTCACAAAAGAATGCTTCTAATTTCCATTAGTAAAGGAAGCAATCTTCCTCACAAATATTGTAGATGAAAATATTTTTAAAAGTAAATAAACCAATACAGAATCTCTGAATCATAGAATAATTAAGGTTCAACAGGACCTTTAGGGGTCATCTGTTGCAACCCTTCACACAAAGCAGAGTTAACTTCAACACTAGAAGCAACTTTAGAGTTAGATTATGTTGCTCAAGACCATATCCAATTGTGGTTTCGGTATCGCCAAAAGCGGAGATTCTACAGCCTCTGTAGGTGACCTGTTCCAAGGTTTGACCACCCTCATTGAAAATTTTTGGCCTAATATCTAATCAGAATTTCCCTTGTTGCAAGCTTAGATGCATATCATCTGCCTCATACACCTGAGTTCACTCAATTTGCTTAAGTGGTCTCTAAATCAGTCTTCCTCTGTTGCGGGCAATGTTTCACTCTGCCAGACTCTGCTACTATGCACAGGGATTTGGGAGAACTGAAAATAGACCTTGCAGTAAAGTCAAAGGCAGAGAAGACCTTGGCCTTTTCCATCCCCTTTTTCACTAAGCTCTCAGCCTGACTAAGCAGCAGGCCCACATTTTCTCCAGTATTCCTTTTGCTGCAGATGTTTCTATACAAGTCCTTTTCATTGTCCTTCCTGTCCCTTTATAGTTTCAGCTTTCCAGTTGAGCTTTGGCTTTCTTAATTCCATCCCTGCATACCGAGGCACTATCTCTCTATGCTTCATGGTTAGTCCATCCCTACTTCCATTTTTTGTATACCTTCTGTATTCCTTTTTGCATTTGAGCTCAGTCAGAACTTCCCTGTTCAGCCAAGCTCGCCTTCAGACACACACTTTTTGCATACTGGAATGGACCATAGTTGTGCTTTGAATAGACTGACTTTGTAAATGAACCAGCTCCAATGAGCCCTTTTCTTTTCCAGAGCAGTTCTCTAAGGGAGCTTAACAGCCAAGTCTCCAAACAGGCCAAAGTCTGCTCTCCTGAAGTCCACAGCTATAATTGCTACTAATCTTGCTCACTTCTCTCAGGATCTTAAACTCCACCATTTCATTATTGCTAAAGCCCAGGCTGCATGATCTTCACACTTCCAACCAGTTCTTTCTGAGACTAACAGATCTGGTAGAGCACCTTCCCAAGTCAGCCTGTCCATCACCTCTGTCAAGAAACTGTCTTCAGCACACTGAGAAATCTCCTGGAATGCTCGTGTCCAGGCAGCTTTCAGGAGGTACTGGAGTGGCCAAAGTTCCTCAGCAGAACCAGGGTCTGCAACTGTGAGCCTTCTTTTAGTTGTCTAGAGAAAGCTTCATCTACTTCTTCTTCATCAGGTGGTCTGTAGCAGACACCCACCGTGAAGTCATTCTTGTTGGTCTCTCCTTTGATGCTTACCCATAAGCTCTCAAATTTGAGCTGCTCTGAACATTTGAGCCACTCCTTTGTATAAACTGCAAACCCTCCTCCTTGTCTTCCTGATCTGTCCTCCCTAAAGAATCTCTATCCATCCATCACAGCACTCAAGCAAGCTACCTGACGATGTCTCTGCAATCCTGATGAGACCATAGGTCTGCAGCTGCACATGGACTTCTGTGTGTTTCCCATGTTGCGTGCATTTATGTACAGGCATTTCAGATGTGCTCGCAGTCATGCTGCTTTCTCAGCAGAACTGTGATACTCTCCTCCTTCATGCTGTCCCTCATGCACTTCCTCAGTGCCTCTGATGCCTCCCTCCACTACTCTTGGGGCTTTGGTCACCATTCCTCAGCAAACCTAGATTAAAGTCTTCCTCACCTGCTGGCAAAGATGCTCTTGCCCCCCTAAAGTTGGTTCATTTGGTTCCTATCCCTCCCCAGCAGTTTTCATTCTTCAAAGAGAACCATGTAGTTATCAAAGCCAAAATCTTGCCTGTGACATCAACTGTGCAACCAGGCATTGACCTGCCAGATGCACCTACTCCTATCAAGCCCTTCTCCTCCCCTTGGAATCAAGGAGAATATGAGGTGCAGGAATAAACAAAAAACAAAGCTAGAGAGGCTTTCAGCATATCATATCATTTTTCCTGGGGAGTTTCTTTGCCATAATGAGCTACACAGCTTGTCACAGTTCTGTTTTCCACTGCATTTCATGCTTTCTGTGCATCTTCAAAACTACATATTATTTTTGCCTGTTTACAAATTTTTTATGGTATACATTCTAGTGGGAAGATCTTTTCTTCAAATTATAACAACAGAAAATGAAAGTAAGAGGGTCAGAACAGTCAGAGCTATGGTCTGCTTCAAAAAACAAATCCATAGGATTTTGAGAAAAAAAAACAGACCATGAATGTTAATGAAAAAACAATGCCAGCGAACCAAAAGTTTTCTGTCTTTCAGAAAAGTCTGAACTCGATCAGTTGTCTTGCATCTGTTCAGAATATGCCTAAATGGCACATTTTAAACATTTGAGTCTTGCAGAAATCTTGGAACATAACTGTCCTTTATTATTGCTTCTGTGACAACCTCAAGCATAACATGAAGGAAGAACAGGGTGCTATTAGAGTTGTTCTTGCTGAGCTGCCTCTTCCATGCATATTTGCATACTACTGTGGCAGTATGTGAGCTCTAAATCTAGTATTAAAATGATTACTTCATTCTCATCAAAATATGTGTTTTGGGAGTGAGAGAATAGACAGTGATGTACTAGAAATTAATTAAGTACCTGGAGGTCTGACTAGTGATAAACCCTAGTTGGTATAAGGATTTAACAAACCCAAGGTATACTATGTGACAATAACCTGCTATTTCACAGATAATGTAGTCTGTGTTACAGAGTGATTTTTACTTTTTCCTGTAACAATACTTAATCAAGATTCTCTTTCAGTCCATATAAAAGGCACCAATGAATCATTATTTCTGGTATTACTAGTTTTAACTGAGCTGCATTTGTCATTATATACCTCTGGATGATTTCTCTGAAGAAAAACACAATAAAAATTTCACATTCAAAAAGCAGATCAAAACCAACATGCCCAGCCTTCCAAAGAAGAACAAAAAAAAATCCCCAAAAAATCTCTGCTGGCTTGCAGCACTGGTGACACTGCAATCTGAATTGCCAGATAAGACGTGCCTCCGATTGTTTTAAACAAGTATTTACTTGATGCTGGAGAGTAATCCCTAGCCATCGGCAGCTGGAAAGCCTGGAAGCACTATACAGAAGGGAAGGCTTCCAGAAGACCTAGTATAAGACCATACTTTCAAAAAATGCAGGGGACTCTTAGTGTGCATTTGAACTCTCTACAGCCCTCATTTTAAAAATGCAAATAAAGTGATCGTTGAAAACTGAACAAAAACCAGATTAATTTGCAATTTCATGTGGAATAGATATCTAAGCACACATGAAACGCAGTGCAGTCAGCAAGTATATACCTACATCACAGAACTGATCAGCAAAATGTTGCCTCAGCAGGAAACACACAAGAATCATTAATAATGTCAGACCAGACACAGCCTTCTTTAATCCTTATGATTTCAATTTACAGGACAAAGGACATGCCTTTTCTGGCAATGGATCATCATTTGCTCCTAGTATCACATTCATCCTTGGTTATGGAAAATGTCACTAGATAAAAGCATATCTGGACATTAACTAAAATCCTGTGTTTCATATCATCAATGCTTAGATCTGGTATTGCCCAAGTGATATAAAAATTGTAATGTTCACTGATCTCATCTGAATCAATATTAGTATTTGCATGTTGCATAAGGGCAATGAAGGACAAATGTGACTGGAAGGATCAGAGAAAACTAGTGGACTTTCTTTTTAAACATCTCTCACTTTTGTTTAGTTTTGTCTGGATCCCCTTACTTTAGAACACAACTGTTGCAGCTTTTACCCGTGTATACAATTGGCTACTACTGCTTTTATTAGAGTATGAAGAACAGTCTTGGTACGTTACTCAGAAACTACAGTATTTCTCTCTCAGCTGTCATCAAGGACTTTTGCTAAGATCTTGTAAAAGGTACATTTTTTTTCACTTTTCATATTAACAAGAGTGCAGTAAACCACTGGGCAAATATTTTTACTTGAGACTAGTCCCATCTAAAACCTTTGATCAGAACATTTGAAATTTCAGGCAAGCTCAGCTTGCTCCTTTTTGCACAGACTCCAGTACTGTAACTTTTGTTCTAACATGGGCTGTTCTATTTTTATTTTGGCATACAATAAAAGGCCACTTTCCTTTACTGTATTTGTCTGAAGTACATAGTAAAATTACATACTCCTTTAACGAAGAATTACTCATCAATGTTTTTCAGCATCTAAATATATTTAATCTAGAATGTGTACACATGATGTTTTATATGCACTAGTGCATATGCATAAATAAATGTATGCTAGCAAAGTTACTTCTCACCTAATATGGAAATGTATTTATATATGGCAATATCAATGTCGGATATTATACGGGATTTTTTTTTCTGAGCGAAAAGAAGAGCTAATGAAAGAGGACAATAGGAAGAAATTAACTTCTTTCAATTGTGTGTGTTTTTATCCTGAGGGAATAATCTTCTTCTCGATGCTGCTGTCTAGTAGCTACAGATAGAAGGCATAACTTGGAAGTATACTACATGAGCAGTACTGATATATACAGAACTGTGCAAACACTGCTCAGTACTTAGATACTTGATTTATCAAGCCTCAAATACCTTTGAGAGAATCACTCAATGATGCATGAAAAAGAGAAGCACTGCTGGCCCAATCCAGTGTCCATCTAAGCCAGTGAAATGTTCCTATTGACTTATGAAAGTGACAGATCAGACCCAACATTAACAAACTGCACCCAGTCTGGGGACACTATGGGAGCCCCTAAATTATGCCTAGTGGGTTGTGAACATTTCACTTTTCTTTTGCCTCTTTATAAGTCTCTTTGCTCCACTATGACTTCTATGACACTACCTCATGAAGCATTGTATCTTTTCTTCTAGTTTTCCTCATCTGCCCAAATATTAGTCTTTACTCCACTCTCTACTGAAATAAGTTAAGAAATGTTTTCTTCTCAAATTATCAACACTAACAATATTTAAGAAACAATCACAGATTGCTTGTCTGCATACTTTAGTTAAATTTCTCAGTGTTTGCAGATTACTCCTTTACTTTTTGATCTGTCCTTATAGACTGATTAAATTAATTGGCTTGCCCCCCATTTAATACTCTTTTCCACATTTGTAAATATCACTGTTCCCCCTCAGTTTCCTTTTCTTCAAATTAAGGAACACCAGTGCTTGCAAACTTTTCTTGTAGGTCTTATTTCCTAAGCCCCTTATGTTTATTGCTCTATTTAAATTGACAGAGCGTTTCACACTTAATATTCAGAGAATACTACGTAGCATGATTGAGTTGGCCACCAGCATTCCCTCACAATCTATCCACAAAAGAGGTAACTGGTCCTCAGACCTTTTTATGTCCAGATATCCTATGAATACTGGTACCTTATTTTTGAGAAGTTCAAATACATATAAATCATAAGCCACATATCAAAGAACTTACCATGAAAAACCCTAAGCTGCAGTTACACAGCATAAGGTGACGGAACAGAGGAGCATTCTGCAAGCACAATTGCTTGCAATTTTATTTTACATTGTGCACTGCTATTCTCAAATCCAAACTCATGTGCAGGAATAGATTAGCATATGGAATGCATGCACATAAAGGAGAGTAAACAGGATCTTCATATGCAAGACAAATGAAATCATCCATTCTACTTAATGCTAGTATGGTTTCAGTAGGAGTACCATGTTGAATGCTGCACACTATCTGAAGACAGGTACGATTCTTTTAGAAAAAAGCTCAAAGGATCTTGGAAGATCAGAGGCTTAGGAAAGCTGACATATGAAAGGAAACTGAAAGAACCGGATTGATTTAGTCTAGAGAAGACTGATGGGATCAGGGGAACAATCTTAAAATATGCACAAGTTTTCCATAAAGAAATAACAGCTGTTCTCCATGCCCGTACAAACAGACAAGAAGCAATGGACTACCTGCAGTAAGGGAGATTAGTTTAAACATTAGGAAAAGGTTCTCAGAGGAAAGACAGTGAAGCGCGGGGACACATTGCCTAAGACGACTGTGAACTCTTCATCACTGCAGGACTTTTAGTACACATTTGGTTAGACAAATATCTCTGAGGAATTATTTAAGTAGAATTTATCTGGCCTTGGGGCAAGGAGATACCAAAACTTATCTCCTGAGATCCTTTCCAGTCCTACTCAGCAAGATTAGATATTTCCATCACAACTTTCAGAAAACAAAGGGCAGACCAAGGCAATAAACAGTGAGATAACGAAGTTCCATTTAAACATAACAAAAAACTTTTTTATTGTGAGGGTGGGCAATCATGGGCACAGGTTGCCCAGGCAGGTTGTGCAGTCTCCATCCTTGGAAATATTCAAAACCTGACTGGACATGGTCCTGGGCAACCTGCCCTTGCTGACCCTGCCTGAGCAGGGGGACTAGACTACACGATCTCCAGCAGTTCCTGCCAACATCATCCATTGTGTGTATGAGAGGCAATCAAATCTATTTAAACCAATGATTGCCATCTGTCACTCAGGCTGTCACCAAGGCCTTGATCCAGCTTCTTTTAAGTTAGTGGTCTTACAATTGATTTATTCTGGCTTTGGTTCAAACTCAAGCTGTCTTGTGTCTTAAATAAACGGCATCAAGAGACTGTTTGGACAATGGCCTGAAGTGTCAGTAATTGCAGTTGCACAAATCAGTTCAAAGGGAAGCAGCCCAGGCATCTTGGTATGCAATCATGAATTTGAGTACTATTTAAAGAAGCAGGCAAATGTTCATGTGAACTGTTAACAAGAACTGTACTAAAGAAGAATCCTCTAAAGACAATCATGTATTGTAAAAAAACCAACATGGCCTTCCAGTGGAAAAGTACACACTTGCACCCTATACCATAGAGATTCTTGAGATCAGTGCATTTTTCTTCATGATTCTTTTAAATAGTTACTGAAACCTGAACACAGGCCATCATTACCACAGAATAACTGCTTGATTTAAAGTGCAAATTAAATTAAGTGCTTGTCTTTGAACAGTAGTAAATAAAACAACTATAAAGACGTCATTTGGCTAAGCTGCATATAGAAAAATAAAGATTTTAGCAATACACAATCCTTTAAATTTTTGAAAGGCATTAAATATTAACAATCTACGTGGTATTTGGAAGTTCTGAAATGCATTTTTTTTAGTGCAAGCATTGTGACTAGTTCGTATTATAACATGGGATTTTATGAACAGTAAAACATTTAAACCCACGCTAAGCCTCACTTTCCTTTAAAATACCATTTTTTTAAAAGTGATCTGGTAATCTTATTTAGACGAGCATTATTCAAAAACTATTCTGATCAACCAGCATATTCTTCCACACTCTAAAACATACTGTATTTTATAATAGGCTATACCAGGATAGAATTGGTGAAGTTTTAGAATTCAGGATGAGAAGAAGTTAGAAATAAAGACATTGTTGCTATTCTCATAAAAAGTGAAACCTTTTCACTACCCAGAGGAGCGGCTATGAACTGCAAAGATACGAATACTGTGCCTCTCATATTCAGTAGTGCTGAAAAATTGGAGTATTCAAAGAAAGGCCATAAAAGTCCTCAAAATATTAAAACGCACATCTTGTCATGAAAGACTAGAAAAGCTCAATCTTTTTTCCAAAAGAAGGAAGAAATGTGATCTGATTAACGCCAACATATCTGGAGAAGACAAGAACCAATGGCTAAAGCTGCACACTAGATAAGACTAAATAAATAGGCCTAACATTTTAACTGGATACTTAACTGTTTGAGCAACTTCCAAAAACTGTAATGGGATGAGTTTTCTGCCCTTGAAAGGCTGAGGTTGTTGTTTGCCTAAAAGACACACTCAAGTTCACATAGCAATTAATTAAAGGGAGACTCATAGCCTACAGAATGGAGACAGTCAGACAAGATGATTACAAAGGTCCCCTCTAGCTTCATAATCAACAAATGTGTTAAAGTGCCATGAGCTTTTATTGGAAGCTGAGAGTATTTAACATCTTGCCAAGTTCAGCCCTAACTGGTTTGTCAGCAAAATGTGTGTTCAGTGCCTTTCACTGTTTCCCTTAGCCTCCAGAAAGAGTTAATTTTGTGATTATTATTAATATAATACACATTGTATTAAGATATCTCAATAAATTTGCAATGTAGTTGTTTTCCAAAGCAGTGTATTGCCCAAAAGATACCTGTCCAACATTGTTTCTGTTGGCAGCACAGAGAATTTTGTATTATATTATTCCAGTTATGGTTATTGAAATTTTCTGTACCTCATAAACTGTGTTCATTTTTAATGAAAACCCTGCTCAGAGAGTGGAAGCCATACTCAAAAAAATCCACACAAGTAATATCCAAGAGTATACAAATGAAAATAAACAAGCCAGCAAAGCCAGCTGAGAATATGAAATATTTGCAGGCTTCCAAAAGATTTTTAGGGTATTAACAAAGCTATTTCTCAGATGGACTGTTCTTAGTATTTTCTCTGTGCTGCTACGTTTCTTTCTCAATGTGTTTTTTCATAAAGGTTCTTTCATTCAGACCCATTTACATGTTCCTTCAATTGCCTTCTGGTATACCTAACATTTTTAAAACGTATCCCTGATATTTCCATCTTCTTTTACAGATAACTTTAGAGATAAAGGAATGTTGAAATTTCTGACTGGTCATGTCACACATTATAAATTTATTCCATTTAATACCAATTATTCGTCTTAAGCACTTTCTTTCTAATGCATCTGGATGCCTATCTACTGCTGTAGTGGATTTCCAGAGTTCATTTCCATAAATTAAGGCAGAAATAATAATTTAACTGAACATATGTCTGGGTTGTAGATTTTTCAATAATTAAGTCTTGGTTTATGCTTAGTTTTCATAATGTCTACTTGCATCATTTTCTTCTTCTGGGTATCCCTACTGAATTATATGTTACTACCAATTATATAAATTGACTTGCTTTTTGTGTTCTTTTGTCATCCTTGTGATAGGACTTGCTCAGGTTTTTAATTGAAGAAATTTTGTTTTCATAACTAATCATTTGTTTCATCTTCAGTACAATGATCAGGAATCATGGTCATTTTTGCATGTAGGCTGAGCTCAGAAAAAAGCTAAAGCCGCTCAGAAAAAAGCTAAAGCCACTCAGAAAAGCTGAAGTTTGCTAACATGCAATTCCTCTTTTCTTCTTCAATTTTTCTCCTGGCAAAGTAAATGGCAGTGATAAAGAGAAGAAGTCAGGGAATGCATTCTTGTCTAACACCCATATCTATATCAAACCGTTCATTTCAGGCTACATTTGCTTTAACTGTGAATGCTGAATCAAAACAGCCACAGTGAAAAAGTGTAAGGGCTTTTCAAAGGACGCAAGTGGAAAAAAGTTTCATTTTTTAATGGTGGGAGAAACTCCTTTCTTACACTCAAATAACCCAATTGAAAGGATTCTCTTCATATTTTCCCATTAAAAATAATCACTTCTGATGAAGAACAAGCATGAAAGATGCCAGATGAAAAAGTAATTGTTTTCCAAAACACTGGAAAAGCTCTGAACAAATCTATCCTCTGACCCATAACTGTAGAACTCTGAGAACAATGCTATGCTAAAATAAGCCTCACTCTGCCAAAACATGAGACAAACTTGTACAGTAGTGCTGAAACCATTCTTTGTGCAATGCCAGCACACATAACATTTTGCTTTCAGTGCCCACCCACAGCTACTCAGCAGAAAAGATACATGTACTGCACTCATACAATTAGCCAGGCAGATAGATTATTAGTAACCATTCAGTTCTGCCAGCTAAGGAGAATGGCATGATAAGTACACCTAATAAGGGTGTAAATGTGACTTTCAATTCATTGCATCTGCAGTGAATCTTCATGAGTCCCCAGCACTGCATAGACTCAAAAGTCAAAAATGGTAAATTGCAGATTTCATGGCCTGTAAAGGGCAGGGGACAGTGTCTGGCATTAAACAGACCGCCTCTAAGGCTGGTGAATCAAAGTGGAAAATAACTCAATCAGAGTGGAAATTCAGAGTGAGAACTGACTCACCTTACTTTCTCACCATTTACGGAAGGACCTAATGCTGTTAATGCAGCTAAGTATTTCAAGAAATGCTAACTCAGGAAAAGAGACAGATTTTGGTGTCACATACATGCACAATGTCTATTTCCAGAGACAAAGCCTCTAGAAGTTACATTGTAGTGCACAAGACAGGAATGATCTTAAAAGAAATGGTGATACCAGGAACCCATGAGGAGAAACTCAACAGTAATGACAACCCTGCAACAAACAGCTATGGAGAAGCCACTCAAAGATCTTGCTCTTTCTCTCTCCCAAACAGAAGAAGGAATTTTCCCTCAAATTTTTGTGATGAGTGGAAATTATTTTCTATCTTTTCTTTTTCTCATTCCACTGCAACACAAGTCTATCTGGCACAGAGCAAGAGAATCACAGGATCATATTCAGACTTACTACTACGACATGCAAGGTGGATTTAGGCACCCAAATTTGATAGTGCAGTGAACAATTGCTCTACTGACATCTACTAATGACAACTAATCTCCTGACATCTGCCATCTATTCAATGCTGCCAGATTCTGGGTCCTGTTGCCTACCTACTACAGATGCTTACCTTCCTTTAGGAATAGTGTAGGCTCTCTTAAAATTGGATGCCACAATGAATATAGATGATAATCTGTGTTAAATGCCATTGTAGAGAGTCTAATATTATGGATCTATATTGAAGTTACAGCACACATGTATTTACCTTGCTTCATGGTTGTTTTACTTCCTGTGTGGCTACAGTGTTACCAGGATTAATTATTTTAAAGCTAGTTTAATTTATACTGCTGTTCTTTTCATTGTCTGCAATATAAACATACCCACAGTTAAAATGTTTTCAGCTTTGTTATATCTTACCCTGGCCACTACAGTGCTCCCACTGTGAAATACAAAAGCTGGAGCAGAGAGCAGAAAACTGTATTGTGTAAGAAACTTGGACTGATGCTATTGGCTTAGAGAAAGTATTACTATGCAAGTAGGTCTAAGGGCAAGTTTCTCCAAGATATGTTTGATTACATAGCTATTTCAGAGACTCTCTAGAAGTAAATTCAACAAATTCAGCAAATTTAGCATACAAATAAAACATCTATTATGTTTCATCTGTTGCCCCTCCTACCCCAAATACAGAAATAAACAGAAACCAGTGTCATGCTCAAATGCTGGGGACTTCTGTAATATTTGTTTATAAAACTCTTAGGATTTTTTTTCGTACTGAGTATTTTAAAGGAATCAAAACTGTTTTCTTATAAGGAGTAAGTTACTAGGGATAGCAAAATTGGGAAAAGAAATTCACGTGATGCTTCCATGCTCACTATGTTTAAGATCTGGTCCATGTTGCTCACTATTCAGTAAAGGCTGGATGAAGTGGTTCTCACTGCTCATAAGTCTAAATCCCCTAATGCCAGTTATCCTCCCTCATTTCTTCCTAACCAGATTTGAGCTTCACTGTTACTGAAATTGATCTTGAAAAATCACATCTTCAAGGAGTTCCTTTCTTGCCTGAAAAACCCTCTCTCCCTGGAATGTGTCTGGAGTTTGTCTATTTAGTTTTATTAAGGACTGGATCCAACTTGTCTTGGTTGTGTCATGCCCTTTGACTTCATATTTGAAATATGGAACTGTCTGCATGAATAGAGACTGATAGGATCAACTCCCTAATACGTACATTCTTTAAGCTGTTGAAGCCAGTGACGCTAAGTCTATGAGTAAGCGTTCACCAATATCAGCAGAGAGTTCACAGTTTGACCCAATATGTACTAAACATTTCACAGACAAATAAAAGCAAGGTTCTTGATGCAGTGTTTGAAACCTAAGGCCTACAATGTGATTAGCTACAGTATGGCAGTGACGGCGAAGAATGGAAAAGAGCCAGAAAGCAAGGAGCAGAGTGGAGACAGCACCTCCATTGTTCCACTACCCATTAGAAAAAGCTGCATCTAAATATTACTCCAGCCCCAAATAAACAAACTAACCGATAAAATAGAAGGCACAACACCAGGCAGGGAAGAATATCAGTGATTTCAGTTCTGCCTAATTCCATGTCCAAAGGGAGGCAATTAGTCTCCTCAGGGAACCAGTCAATATGCTCGAGGGCAGGGCTGTCATCCAGAGGGACCTAGGCAGATAGGAGGAATGAGCTGACATGAACCACATGAAACGCAACAAGGACTAATGCAAATTCCTGCACCAGAGAAGGAAGAACCCGTTACAACCATACAGGCAGGGAACTGACTGGCAAGGAAGCAGGTCTGCAGAAAAGGCCCTGTGGGTGGGTCTTAGTCAACAGTGAGCTGGATGTGAGCCAGCAGTGCACCTGGGCAGCAGAGAAGGCTAACAACATCCTGGTCTGTGTCAACACCAGCACGGCCAGTAGGTGGGGGGAAGTGATTACCCCCCTCTACTCAACAACTGCTAGACTGCACCTAGGACACTGTGTCCATTTTTGGGTCCCCCAATACACGGAAGACTTTCATAAATTTGACTGAATTCAGCAGGGGGCCCCCAAGACAGTCAGGGGGTTAGAGCATTTGCCCTGTGAGGAGAGGCTGAGGGAAGTGGGCTTGTTCAGCCCGGAGAAGATAAGGCTTTGGGCAGATCTAATAGCAGTCTTCCAATACCTACGAGAGGCCAGGCTCTTCACAGTGGTGCATGGTGGGAGGATGAGATACAACCTACAGAAATTGAAACAAGAGAGATTCAGACTGGATATAAGGAAAGAAATGTCACCATGAAGCCAGTCAAGCAGTGGAACAGGTTGCCCAGAGGGGTTGTGCAGTCTGCATCCCTGGTTGGAGGTTGTGCAGTCAAGGCCAGACCAGATAAATCACTGAGCAACCTAATCCTATCTCACAGCTGCCCCTGTTTTGAGTGGGAGGTTGGACTATAGACCTCTTGAGATCCCTTCCAACCTGAATTTTCCTATCATCCTAAACTTAGAAGTAGCACTGGGTACTACAGTGAGAAGAGAGTAATGATGAGCCAGCTAAACATTTTGGGCAGAAATAATGTACTTAGAAGGGGAAAGAAAACACATGCCAGAATGGCGTCCTATTGTAACTCTCCAAGGACACTTAAATGATTCTCTGATGCTCAACTACAGAACCCCCCACAAGCTATTGTAATGTAATAGTGTATACAATAGCTCGTAACACTGCATACAGCAACTTCATCACACAGTCACGTGTGATGAACTTTCTTTTATGTCTACTATTTATCATTTATGTCTACTATTTATCAGAATACAACAACCACCAAATATAAAGCATTACATTTGGGTCTGTGAGAAATAACTGAGACAAGTATACCTGTTATCAGTAGACTCAAATTTGCTTAAAGGAAATTGTACCACAAAAAGTTTAGAAGCCAGCAATCAAATAACGTTTGAATATCATACTACAGCTCATTTCATATTCTTTACTTACAAATAAATACCTGATGTCATAACAAAAAAAAAAAAGTGAGTTTAGAGTCCTAACAGTTCTCATTCAAAACTCGGACGCAAGGGATTACAGGATTCCATTAAGGCCTTTCCATTTCCATTCCTCTTCCTCCCCATACAGAAATCACTGTTAAAGCACTATATATACTAAAAGAACAAACTAAAGAGACTGCTTTCATTCAAACATCTTTGCTTATTTAACAGATCAGCAACACAGACCTCCCACAAATATGAGATTAAATTTCACTTCTAAGCCCATTCATAGTCAATTCTGGAGGCAGACTAATACATCCAGACTGAAGAAAAAACAAAAAAGCAAACTTCACAGTAATACCATTCAAAGAACTCATAACTCGACACAGTGAAGCAAACAATATAATTCCCCCCTATATGCAAAGCTGTAAAAAATATGGTTGAGAGAAAAAGTAAAGATGATGGTGACATCTAAAGGAAAGACTACAAGAAAATTAGGAGGATTATCTTTTTGCAAGTGAATTTATTTGGAGAAGCAGTTTGTCTGCAAGCACAAAAATAAACTTCAACAAAACCTTTGTCATGTATTCAGAAAAAAAAAAAAAAGCAAGTGCTGAGTACATTGTGAAAAAACCCAAGTGACTGTGTAAAAAGGTACAACTGAGGTAAATCTCACTCATTTATTTACACCTGGAGTTCACATTTTATAACAACATACCTGATGATAGAAACTGTCCTGCAGAAGGTAGAGTGGAAATGAGATCTATCATGATTTCCTATTCAGAGAAAAAGGCTTGTGCTTATTTAGTCTAGATGATTATTTCAAGTTAAGGAAAACAACAGAGAAATGATAAAGAAGTTATAAAGCCTCCATAATCAAGGGAGACTGACTGACTGAATAGCTTGGCAACCAAACAGAGACCACAGTGACAGCTGCCTTTCCAGCATAGTAGTAGAGTCCTATATAATTAAACATAAGTTTACAGAAAAACAAAGTCTGCGTACTTCCTCCAAATTAAAGGGACTTTGGACAATAGCCTCTAAATCCTTGGCTCATCCTTGCTAGGGAGAAAAAAGGTTTGCAATTACAAACTACAGGAGAGACAACAGTTGAATAAACATATACAGGAAAATTGAATCAGCACTTCGAAATGTATCTACCAGCACTTCGAAATGTATCTACCAAACAATATTCAACTGAAAAATGCCTAATAAAGAATAAATGCATTTACTCTTGCTATCAGCAAGACCTTTCAGCAGAATATGAAAAGTCTGTCCTCTACTTCTGAGTAGTTTGATTTTACATGGACTATGTACAGCAACTGCCTCTGTCCCTGTCAATTACTTTGAGCATGTGTAATTAGAGAAGTAAAAATATATATTAACTTTAAAGTGGAGAATTTTAGAAACTGAAAGATGACATAGCCATGGGCTGCACATTTCCTAGAGTACCAGTGCAAACTAGCCATTGCTTTAAGTTATGACAGTTATGTCTTGTCAAATCTAGTATCGGTTAAATTCTTTAGTATCTTATTTTACTTGCCCTCTCCGAAAGATGTACCTGAGAACAGCATTTTCACAAAGGTAAAACAATGTCAAAGGCAGACATGTCTATGCCCACACACTTCTGAAAAGTAAGCCACCAAAACTAGTGCATTCAAAAAAGTACACACTGTGCCTTGGCAAAAACAAAACCCATTTCAGTTAGTTTAATGTGTCTATGCCAGGCTAGTATTTTCTGAGAGGAACAACAGAAGAGAAAGCCATTACAGTAAAGGCAATTAAATGAAAACTAGAGATTCGAAGCATCAGTAAAAAGAATGAGAAATGCTGTGAAAAACGGAGGATGAGAAGAAAAATATTCAAAGTATTTTTCTGAAGGTCAATGAAAATATCAAAGCAACTACTCAGTGGAAATGTCACTAACTCTAAGGTCCTGAGAGTGAAGGCATACAGAAGCTCTTGTACAAAAGATTTGCTGAAAACATATCCTGACCGGCTTTTAGTACAACTAAATTTACATGATGCATTGTATTGCAGCTAGGCTTTTGTTTAAAAAAAAAAAATGTCTGCAATCAATATTGTTTCCTGTTGCAATGGAGAAAAAGAGAGAATACCCTTCATTAGCCTAACAAACTATACATAATAAAGGCAAGAAAATCATTGTCTCAGTGAATATACACATCTCAGAGATGAATAAAGCTGAAACCAGAACCACAGCAAATCAGGTTTATTTCAACATGTCAAGTTTGGGCAGAAAGTTCAGATTTCACTAGATGAATGTCAGCTCCTCCTACTAAGTGTATTTTTCCTGTAAATTGGTTTTGATTTCCGGTTGTACAGATCGCTAGCATCTCTTTTAGAATACTTAAGTTATATCAAAATAGCTTTGTTTTTCACAAATCCTTCATATCTTTTAAATTTTTCAAAGTAATCCTCAGCTGCTATTTATCCAGGTAAATTTTCAGTTTCTGAACAGAGGAAAAATAAAGGCTAAAATTTTCCCACACTTTTATTTCCTGTTGGAATATGGATTATGTTTCATGTAGATCAGACAAACAAATTGTCAGGAAACAAGAGAACAGTAAAAGAACATATTCAATCCCCAATATTATTTTAAAATATAACAGTATTAATAATGTGTAGGAAAATATCAGAGAGCCTAAGCTGCAGCTTCTACATGGATTGAGAAATCCACATACAAGAAAAGAATGCTATTTTTATTGAATATACCTACACTGTAGAGCCAAAGACTTCTTTCAAAAGAAGGACTCGGTAAAACAAAATCAATTGGTTGCAATATTGTTTTGGTTATTTACAAGCTATTAATACACAATAGTAATTATAACACTAATTCTGGAAATATGTGACTACCTGGTTTTAAAAATTAAGGTAAAAAAAGATCAGAAGGGAGGGAAAATCACCTTATAAAGAACTCTGGATGACATCGTCACTAGATTTAGGGATATCATGGCTATCTTCCTCTGAAGAGTAGAAGTGTTAAAACAGAGAATGAAATTCTGTCTTTGCTGAAAACAGTAATACTAGTTTAACTTCAACTGGATTGATGTTTCACTTATGTGTAACTCTAACATCCTCAGTGGAAACACTCCAGATTTACATTGTTCTATCTGTACCCAGGGCTCATCTGATCAGATTAACAGCAACTGAGTTGCTCATGAAGGAAAAATGCTATATTATTTATTTTATAAATATTATTTAATTAATATTAATTTTAAATATAATAAATATATATTATTTTGGAAAATCTTTACAGTAGGACCAGAAATTCCTGATTCACCAAAACAATTCTTGCAAATTTGCTGTTCTTGCGAATACAGATCTACAACAGGAAAATAATTTGGCCCTATAGCTAAGATTGTTTGAGTGAGTATGTGCCACTCAGCTGAAAAGGGTTTGGAAAGTCAGAGCACTATACAAAAAATATCTTGATCTGCCTTTAAAATATTTTTAAAAGATTTAAAAACTTACAATCTGATGGAATGAAAAAAAAAATTAGCATACGCCTTTTTCTTCTGTTTCCCCAAGCATATGCCTGCCTCTGATCTCATGTTTCCTTCATATTTAGAAAACCAGAGCCAGATTCTGGACTTACTGTATTTTTACATCAGAATTATTAGGACCACAATCTGTGCCCCATTTTTAAACTGGATTACACTGTTCCAGTTGATATTGCTTCTCTACTCTCCTCTTTGGCCCTTCTCTTTAACTTTGATTGCTTTGAGAAGAGTATGCAGGGATGGTAAAGAAAAGTCTTTGCATTGTTTCCTCTGCATTACCACTGCAAGCCAAGTGCCACGGGAGGCAAAGCAGTCCCACAGAGAGGCAAACAGCAGGCATTGCCCGCAACAAAAGATCAGCAAGGAAAGTTTTCTGACGTTCCATACAGCCCTTCATTCTATGGTACTCTTAAAACTTGGTACTGCCCTTACTCAGAGAAGACTGCAAACTCTACCCTAAAAGATGAATCCATGATTTTAACACGCAGAGGAAATACTTGATAAGGAGTTAAAAACTGACACATGGGTGAGAGCATGGCTGCTTGGGCTATATCTCATTAGTAAGGCCATAAAAAGGAATCATGTTCATACTCACGCATTTTCTTATACTTCTTATACTTTGCATACAAGGCTTGATTTGTTAACCATGAACGAGTACTCTGGAATACTCTGGAATTTTCCTGTTTCAACTTGCATCTCAGACTTACCTTTTCTGTCTTCTACTGCCATGACTTATTTTCTCTGTGACTTTTCCAACAAAAATAATCCTACTCCTCAGCAAAAGCTATAGAATAATTTCCTATTTTCCTCCTTCTTCATGGCACAAGACAGTCTGCTGGGGTTTCTCCTCTGAAGTACTGTGCGTTATCGTAGATAGGACAGATGTTGGTAAATGTGGTAAGGCATGTGTTAGAAATGGAGAATAAGATGGAAAATAAAGTTGTAATAACATTTGACTTGCTCCTCATCGTCTGTTCTGCCTCATCAAGTGACAAGAAATACTGGTCAAGAGAAGTATTACAGATTACAAGCTACATTTTGTCTTTTGTTCTCTTGTATTGATGCCCTTGAAACCAAGGGAATTGATGCAGTACGATAGTCAGTGGTCTGCTTTCCAATATGAGTGGTACTTGGTACGGTACTGCACTGGTTCCCCTCTTTTATCTAAGTATTAGTTTTAAAGTGTGTGAGTGTTTAGATCAAAATGGCCTGCACAGCCATCCGGAGAACCATTTTTCTTGTTTCTCTATGAGCTGCTTCATGCTTCACTTCAGGAATTACAACAGGC
Source organism: Dromaius novaehollandiae (assembly GCF_036370855.1). Taxonomy (NCBI): domain Eukaryota; kingdom Metazoa; phylum Chordata; class Aves; order Casuariiformes; family Dromaiidae; genus Dromaius; species Dromaius novaehollandiae. The sequence continues at coordinate 44,079,005 of NC_088130.1, read as the reverse complement.
TTTGCAGTCCTACTACTTCATCCTCAGAGGAATGGGAGGGTGGAGAAAAGACAACAGGGAAAGGTCTTGACTGACTCCCCGGTCTTAGCACATTACATAGCTCAGTCTTATCAAGAAGCATTTGCTGTCCGAGATATACACTTATACACAAAATAAAAAGAAACACTTTAAGGGATCAAAATACTGAGTCCTGCATTAAAGGAGGTTACGATATGTAAACTGTTGAAGTTGCACCAGATCGGCAACGATGTGAAGAGAGATGGTATTAAAAACCTGTCTCCAGGAAAATAAAATGGACACGTATCTTTCAGCCAGACCAGAACACAATTGGATCTTTCAAAAGAACAGCAGTTCAGCTCACCATTTTTGCCACGTAAGTGAATCTTTGAGACATTTTTAATTTTGTCTAAAAGAATTATACTTAAATCCAAGGAAGAGATTTCCAGGATTCTGCAGTGCCTGGCTGATAGCGAGGTTAGTAGACAAGACCAAGTATTGGTAATATGTGAAGTCTATGGGTAGTTTAATCAAAATTGACTATAACTAATGAAATTTGGAACCAAGCTAGATACTCTGCCTGCAGTGTTTAGTCTGGATGTGCTCATATTCTATTTAACACAAGTTTATAGTTCCTGGTTTTCACTAAACTGCTTTTTTTTCTTATGTGCCAAATAAGTTTCAGTGGAAATTACTAGAATTACATATGGGGTTTATTTTAGTTGTCAGATACCTTGAAGAGAACGAAATATGCTTCTGATGTTTAGTCAAGTCACAACTTACAGAAACTGAGAGCAGAATCTGGCCTTTTTGGAAGCTTACTGGAGACTCTACAGTCTTCCTTATATGAGGGAATGACTAACAGTCTGGAAAGAGCATTTATTCTACAATGTTATTTCCACAGTTCTATGAGTCATTTTTAATCATAATAATAACGTATGACTGTAGTGCTGAATTAAGGACAGACAAGTTCACATAGCTACAGAATTATGATATTTAATAGTAATAATAATAACAATTGCCCTTATGAACTAACAAGAAAAATGCACCTCTCTATTAAGAATAAAAGCTCTCTGGGGTTCTGCTTATTTCCTGAACAAACCGTATGTCCACAATCCTCACTAAGGAGCAGTGTAATGATATCACAACTAGCACCAAACAAGCCAACTTAGGTACTGGAAGCCATCTAGCCATAGTAGTGAAGAACTCCACACTACTGGCACTATACTATTTTACTTCCCTTGGTAGCTCTTTCAGAGCTTGAGTACACTGTATTATGACATGTAGTAAAAATGTATCCACAGCACACAGTCTTATATTGCCTTGTTCCCATCTAACTAGTTCTTCCTTGGGAATCACTTAGAATGAAAGACTTGAATCAGCCTTTCCATCTTCCAAAAGAGACAGCAATGATAAAACCTGTAGTTTCTGATTTTGACGAAGTGTTGCCTTTTATTTCAGTGTAGGCAAGTCAATTCAATACTAAGTTGTTTTTTTTTTTTTTTTTACTTCAGACACACTACTTATCCTGAAATGTTCTATCACACGGCTTGGCATCATATCGTAGGGAACAAACCCCTCAGATGAGCAACGCCAATGAAAACAGTATTCCAAACAACTTGCCAAGTTTTCCCACATGCAAAATTAAGCACCTCAGAGCTGGGCTAGGAAATGAATTTCCAACATAATAATTCTTCATTGGAAAATGAGGACTTGAAGCAATAAAAGCATTCAAAATATTGTCTCTTCCATCGCAGTTATTAACAGGTTATCAGCCAAACCATGTCATTTCACAAGGATTTCACCCTGTAAAGCAGCAGCAAACCTTTCACCTCCAATCTGGAGTAATTTCAACTAAAAGCAAGAAGGAACCACCAGCTGCAAAAGAAAGTGTGGTGTATGATCTGGAAATCTCAGTAACTGCTAATAGTAGGAAAATATTTATGAGGATTCCATTCAAGACTGATGATTCACAGGTAAAACTTTGATAAATATCAGTTAAAAACCAAGCCTTATATCTCCACTCTTCAAAAAAACATAACAATATAAATAAAAGTTGAAATTAACAACGCAGATAAACAGTTGATTAACTAAGCTAATTAGAAATAGTCATTTTGATTCTGAAGTGATCTGTATTTGTCATAGGGATATGCAGATCTCTGAGACAACTGAATCACTTTTACTCTGCAGCAGTAAGTCTGTTAGCTTTGGCAGAATCAAGTATTGAGTGTCAAGTTGTCACTTTAAATTGAAAATTATTAAAAATGAAGAGTTACTGTATGTCACTTTAACAAGGATATAGCACTAATACGTAGAGGGCTCAGCCAAACTCTCAAGTCTAGTAGGAAAATAAGAGCTTAAGTGTTGCCATCCCAGCATAACACATAGCAAGCAGGCATCAAAGCCAGCTAAAAAAGTATTGGTTAATAAGGAAATAGAATACAGCGACTTAAGTGACAACTTGTAGCAACAAGTCCTGCAAACGCAGGCAAATATGAAACAGATGTTTATTTTTAAAAAATCCACAGACCATCTCTGTGACAAACCCAGAAAAACAAAATGATTCTAACACCTTAAAACAAATTTAAGACATGTAGAAAAAATATGATGTTCTAGACGAAGAAAGAAAAAGTTATTTCCAATGACCTAGATCCCATAATTGAGGATGTTTGAAAAGAAACATGCCTAAAGACTCCAGAGAAATGGATCATGTTCCATGTTACAATGAGTGACAAAAGATATGCTGATGGCTGCTGCTAATCTGAGAGAGGAGGGAATTTCCTGCTGCCCCCACATCTGGCTGATAAACCATGAATGTATGACAAGGACACATCAATCATCTGTCTACAAGTTATTCACATATCCACATATGCATATGCTTGTATGCACATGCACACATACCTTTATCTGTGATCATCTTTAATATCTGAGAGAAAGAAAGAGAAAAAAACCTCCATAAACTAAATTATGCATTAAGAGGAAAAGAAATGTCTTTCTTGTGATGAATCTTGATGCAAGAGATTAAAATAAAATAAATATGATGCAAACAAAGAATAAATAATCTTATTATAAATCTTCTTGGATTTGAATCCTCTTGTATTGGAGCCAGTATTCTAAAACTTAAAATATTCTTATATTCTGTCACGCAGTCCTTCAGTAGTTTACCAAGTATAGAATCAAAAAGGATGTAATCTGATACTAAAAATCATTTAGAAAATAAGGTGGGGAATCTGTATCCTTCATGGTCTGAACAAAATAGTGTCTATAGATGACATTACAGCAGTTATGTGCTAAAATAAAGGCGATCTCTCCCATCTCCCAACAAGAGTGTTCATTGTTATCACTCCTGACAAAGGAAAGCATTGGTTGAGCCATGGAAAGCCACAGGGAAATGAGAGCCATGGGATGTACTATAAGCCAGGACTAGTCTAAGTAATTTTTTAGGCCAGATCAGTCTACCAACGTACCCACATTTCAGTTCAAGGAGATACGCCTTCCCATTATGTGGAATGGCCCTGAATTCAACTGATGAGTCTGAGTTTCCTTAGAAAGTTGTGGTAAACTTAAGCACATCTAGCTGTTTTATTCCAGCTGATTAGGCAAGTGGTAATGCTGGTAACTCAAGGTCTTCTATAAGAATATGTTTGACAGTCATAATTTTTTTCCTAAAAAATACTAGAAACAATCACATAAAGACCAAGTGCCCTCAGGAGTATTTTGGGTAGAATTATTCAATGATGTCTTCTGAGTTCACCAGGTAATCCAAAATCCTAACACCAAGACTCAGCCAGCTCAACCAGTCTATGTTCTTGCCTGCCTTGAGCCTCCTCAGGTAGGATGGTCTGCTCTCCTTCTAGAGATAAGGAAAAGATACTTTCTGTGCATCAATGACATCAGTAGGAATGAGCTAACAACATCTCATGACTGCATATTTACCTCTTGTAACAGCATCATTGTTGTGACTATTATTTCCAATCTAAAATACACATTTTTTTTAATAAAATGTGGCAGCTCACAGAACTTCAAATTATATTGATCGCCTTTGATTTTCCCTGTTTCTTTATACATGTACAAATTCCCAATGACTCCATCTTCTATCTAAAAATTCAGGCATTCTTTTCAGTTTTCAGTTCTGTTCTGTGGCCTATTAAGCTATAGAAACATAAGAATAGCATTTTATGATAGATACATATACAGCTTTTGCCAGCCAGTGTAAACAAACATATGCCTACCTTCCTTTTTGGAGAGGAAGAGGTGGAAATATGTTGTGTGCCACCATCAGAGGCCCTTCTGTTCTATCAATACAGGTAGAATATATAACAAGTCTTAACAAGGGTTAACAACCTGTCCATATTGCTGTTCCCAGAATAAGGCATGTTTTCACTACTCTGAAATTCTCAGATGACCTTCTTCTATCCTTTAATGTATGTTTGTAACACCCTCGGAGTCCCCATCCTACCTTTTCTAAATAAAATTGTATCCAACCCCAGAAGCTCTCTCAGCCAATTTGTGCTAACAGACATCTATTATTCTGCCAGGTCTCATCCTCACTGCTACTTGTGCCAAACAGTGGACGCTTACATATTGAAGAGAGTTGTTTAAACAAGCTGGTATGTCCATACTCTGACTCCAAACTTGGATTTTCTGCACTTTTGTCATATGCTCTGAAGACTCTGTTTACAGAAACTAGTTATCTCAGATTAGCACTGGATTTGCCAATGTTGTGTCTGAATCTGAAAAAAAATCTGTATTTTCATGGAGTTAGTTAGTGGTGAAGCTTTTTTGGCAATGGCAATGAGTGGCTTAGAATGAATTTCAGGTAATGCTGACTTAACCACTGTCATCTAACTACATAAAGCTTTTTTTCTCTAAACCCAAGACCGAACACTATGCCATCTTCTCTTTCTGAATCTGCTGAAATTCAGTTTTTGTCAGTGCCTGCCTGTTCTAGCTTTGACCACATCACTGTAACATATAATATTGACATTATAATATATAATTGATACTATAATAATGATACTCGTTAGATGCATTTGTAGTGATATGTAATGCAAGGAAAAACTGGTAGACTAGGGAATCCAGTATGATCTTCTTTACATTTACATAGGTTAGTTATACAAGAAACGTGATATATTTTAAATGTTAACTTCTTTGATTTAAAATGTGTCACACACAAATTCTAGAAACTGTTATGCCAGATTTCTATCTAATCATATTTCATTCTAAAATCTCTTTCCATTTTCCTTTTGTTTTGAGTAGGTGCATAATCCAACTATTCCATTAGAAATATATACCTACAATACTTCCTGAAGTTCCCATAAAACAACTGTTTTTGAGAGAGAAGGGAGCTTACTGGATTGCAATATATAAAATATGATTAAATAAGACAAAGGTAATATCAATCTGGATACACAGAAATTAGCTTCTTATGACATTATTTTATTAAAAAGATATGTTAAAAGACTGGGCAATAAAATTACTGTGCTCTCTTTTTTAAGGGAAGAAAGCACTACAGTACATGATCAGTCTTATGAGAACATTAACAAATACTTAACTTTTGGAAAGTGGTGATTTAGGAAACAATAAGTGGAAACTGCCAACAACGTTATTTTGCATGATTGCATTTTAATTGCTTTTATGTCACTGATATCAAGCTGTGCGTGATCAGAGGCTATTTTAATTCTAATCACAAATAACAGCCTTGTATTGCTAAAACAAAACTGCACAAAACTTCTGTAGGACAGTACTGTTGCTGTGACTAACTGTAATTTTAGTTAGCAGCATCAAAAGTTACAAGCAAGCTATTGTGATTTAACTGGCTACTACCTATCAGCATAAGTTTGCAAACTGTTCATGTACACACTTCCAGTCAGCTAAAATTTGCAGAGGAGACATAATTGAAGTTATCTTGGCTGCCAGAGAAAGACATCAAAGCTACTAAAATTACTTTGTGTTTCTTACAGGTGAAAAGTATGCTCACAGACAATTACTGTGAATTGCCTGATCTATAGTTACTTTTTATCCTACGGTAGCTTGATAATTTTTCTGAGCCCACAGTTATACTTCAATTGTATTTCTCCTTCTAAAATATATTTAATTTTATTTTTGTTTAACAACTAATTTCTTCTCTGTTGCAAAGAAAATAATCCTCCTAAATTTCTCCTGGCAATAATTTTTCCTTAAAATAAGATTTTTCCTTGAAGTATGATACAACTTATAAAAGTTATGGTATTTCCAAAATGTGCCTCTCATTCACATTTTTGTTTTAGACTGTCAGTACATGCAGAATGATTTGGTCTACAAAACCCAAATTTGGATTTGCTTCTTAAATCACCTGCTGTTTTAATGACAGTCTGCAGAGGGATAATGAAAGGATTATATACTTATAAACAGCTAATTTAAAAGAGAGAAAGGGAGAGCTGTTCTCAAAAGCATCAATACAGACTTTTAAGGGAAATAAAAGTGCGTATCAGCATAAAGGAAACTCTATTTGTATGTCAACAATTTCTTCTTTTCTCCAATTGTTTTTCTGACTTGGACCCCATAAAGAGGTACTGTTTATGAGCTGACATCTCCTCTGGTTCTATAATTTCCAGCTTCTGCCAGTCTTTTTCTACTTGTGACATTCCTGACAAAAGCAGTAATCTCTGCCACTGCATTTCTCATTTGGAGAATCCTCCTCAGTTTAGACCCCATTCTAATCTTCTCTTAAGCTGCTGCTTTTCTGTCCCAGATGCACCTGTGACCCATGGAGCCAGTATGTTGGAACAAGCTGATAAAAAACTTAAAACCATAAGAATAATGCCTGACTGGTTTTCAGTAATTACATATAAGCAGATAAAAAACATCAAAAGGTAATGCATCGTTCAGCGGATCATAAATAGAGACATTGCACAAAACAACCATATGTCCAGATGCATTTGGAAGGGCAGAAAGACCTCTCCAGTCATCACAACAACACAGGTTCAATCACACGCTAATTAGATGGGTATAATGTCTAAAACACTTAGTCATTTACAGCATGGACGTAGCCTCCACAAGGCCTGCTGCAGGGCTAAATTATGCACTCTTCTATGTAGAACAGAAAGATCAAGAAGCTTGACCATTCCCTCAAGGTGAAAGACCCTGTTTCTTGCCTGAGGGAGCCAACATTGCGTGTCTCTTAAATTCCTGGCCTCTTCAGCGTCGTGGCTCCTCTAGTAATCACATTACCATCAGCACCACAGATGGCTATTGCATTTGACTTTACTTTGGGCAAAGCAGACTGAAGGGAGAAATTACCACATATTCTCTCAATTTCATTCTCTCCAGTCCCTGGCCTACTTCCTCTACACCTGTGATTTGTCAGTGAAGACGTGAGGATTAAAGAAGGGACACACACTATGCAGGGATAATATATACCCTTCCAGGACCACTTCTAAGAAGTCCTAGTATATTTTTGATTCCTTCCAATCAGAAAAAATATGTGTATTTTGAACCATGAAGCTACTGAACAGTGCAAACTGTATATAAAACTTAATAGAATATCATCACAGAGAAATTTTTGAAGAGAAAAACATTTGATTCTATTCTTTAAAGATCTGAGTAATATTCAATGATGAACTCTGCACATTTTAAGTAATGCCAGATGAATGTTAAATTCAATAATGGGATAGCTAATAAAATCAAGGGTGCTAGAAATAGAAAAGTCACATGTGTTCTTAGAGAAGTAATGAAGAAGAATGAAAAAGCGCTCAAGAACAGCCTATCCAACACACCAGCTGGGAAAAAAAAATACATCAAAACAGAAAAATAGTATCTATTATTTACATATTTTCTTACTGTATGTCACAAAAAAAGGGTATAGAATTCAGGTTCAGGTCAGAGCAGAAGCAGTTCATTACTACAGCTATAGGGGAGAACACAGACAGCCTCTGCTGACACGAACCCCACCCTAACGAGGCCATTACCCAGTTAATGCACCTCTGGCTTACACAAGCCATCCTTCGCAGGACAACAGGTGTGCGAATAAACAGAAAAAGGGAGTGAATTACTTCAGGACAGGAGGCTCCAACAAAACAGATACATTCCAACAGCCAATACATTCTTCCGATAACTGGGAACACAGACTTCAGCAAGGTCATTGCAGATGTTTTTTTGCTAGATAGGCCTGCAAAGGCCTAGGAGGCATTAACTATTTTCCTTCCACACACATTAACCATTTTACCTCCACAGTATGAGAACAAAAATACAGAAAAGTAGGCAGGTTTGCAGATTTGGATTTTTCAACACAAAATTACTACAAAAAAACAGAACCACCAACAAAAGCAAGCTTTAGTTAAAAACATTTTAGCAAACACGTACATTTTCAAGGATGCAATATAACTATTATAACAATTAAATGCTGAAAATGGCATTTGGTGATGAGAGAACAGGCTGAAGACCAAAAGGGGTTAGTTTTGGGTGATCTAGAAGTCTTACAATAATTCCATGTTGCACAGTATTTCTCTGATCTGTCACTGTTTGCTTATCTTTTCCCTTGCCATTTCTTTTCTGCTTTCATTTCTTTCCTCATCTCAGTGACATTTTGCAGGCTCAAAGTTAACCTGGCAATGCCAATGCAAGATCAGCCAAGACAGCAGCAGATCCCTGACAACCATAACCTAAGGGCAGGTGTGTACATCAGGATGGGGGTCAGTCAGCAGTCACAACTTCATGATATTTTGACCAGTCCCAGTCCTGGGGGCTGCTCTAAATTCAGCCAGCTGACTACGGTTACAGAAAATCATACCCAACTAGCAAGGCAGAGCTCATTCTTCCATCTCTAAACACCCCAGAAATTTTCTGAGCTAGGAAAATCATTAGATAACTAAGCACAGGTTTCATCCACACCTACAGATAACAGCTGAAATTGAAGTGAACAATCTCATTTGCACATCTTTTTATTTTCTTCACTCTTAATCTTAAGGTCTGCTCATAGCTCATCTGGAGATGGATGAGTATTTATACACTTTTATCCTCCTCAGTATTATCATAATACATGACACATTGTGAATGTATTTGTGCTCAGAAATACTGTGTTCCTCCAACTTAATATTATCTTACAGGTACTTTCAAGATTTTTTGAGAAAAATGTAACTGTTTTGTAAGGTTACCTTTGTGTCCTATAATACACCAGCAAGTCTGGATATATACATAGAAATGGAACCATAATCACTACAGATTTATGAGTAAAAGGGAAGTTAGTACCATTTCCCTGTCTGAAGTGTCTTGAAAGCAGAGTTATTTTCATCTCATGACTACATCCCATCTTCTTCTAGTGACCAGTCTGCTCATTATGTGGCTTTATTTAGGAACAGGGTTACAACTAAAAATCATGACTGATATCTTTACAGTGAAAATATCCACTATTTCTAATGCGTATCTCCAACTTTCCTTCAAGTATTCCATGCAAATTTTACACAAAAACTTTAATGAAACTGTGATTTTTGCACAGATGCAGACATATTTTCTCATTTCTTCCATCTCCCCACATACAGATAAAGCAGGGAGCAAATATCAAAACTGTAGGAAAGAAGGAATAGTAAAGATTCCCTATATTTAGAAAGATGGAGCTGCAGATTCTGAATTTTATGAAGTCAGTACCCTCTGTTCTTCCATTTGAAGTACTCAGCCTCTTCATGAAACAGTATATTTAAAAGCTAGAGTTTCTTATTCTCTACCAAGGTATTTTTCAGGCTACTGATTTTGGTGTAGAAATGCTGCTGAGATTCTGTAGGGGTTGGGAGGACATTTGCAGAAATAAAGCCCTGTTGGAAGCTGATTATATTTGTGATTATAAGAAAAATTCCCCTAGAGATCTTTGTAGGCAGAATTAGCAACCATAAAGACAGGAAAGTTTAATTATATGTACTATTCTTCTGCTCTGCACAATGTAATCTTGACAGGCAGTGCAGATTATCTGTAACATTTCTCTTTCTTTTTTTCCTATGTTCAGTATATGCATATCATCTGCCAGGAACAAAAAAAGCTCCAAAGCTGCAGCTAAAGATGTGGGGGAAGAAGGGAAGAAAGACTGCAGTATTCCTCTTTCTTTTGTTCTTTTGTGGTTAATTACAGGAACAGCCATTGTCTGTTTGGAGTATGAATGCTTTTAAGAATATGATTACTACTAAAAATCATGACTGGTTTCTTTTCTTTCCTCCAGGAGAAATGGTGTATTATGGAAGCTTAAAAATCACTCTGGAGCTGTGATTTTGAGAAGGCATTTCCATTGCAAGGAGAAATTTCATTCCATCGCTAAGTGCCCCTCCCAATAGCCAGTGAGGTGAGGGATCCCCAGAGCATCTGCTTGAAAAAGAACTTAAATGACTACAGAATGAGAATGCATAAAGATAAAAGAACTCAACCATTCTTCTGTCATTGTTTTCACAACAAAAATAAGAAAGCAGGACACAACATCTTCCTCTCTTGATATTAGCAAAGCACAAACATCAAAAGCTATGACATGAAATGTCTGCTCCTACAAACCAAAGACCTGCTTCAAAATTTATTAAAGATCACGAACTTCCTATGTATTCCCAACAGGCATGTAGAGAACCAGGTGCTTTCCACCTGCAAAGTCACAAAAGTCAAGCTGCAATCACAAAGCTATTTCCAAATAACAAGAAGGAATTCTGAGAGTAATCATAGAAAGTATGCATCAGTATACATTGCGGTATATAATACATATTGTGAAAGGCCCAGGTTCTCAAAGGCATTTAGATATTTAACTCCTACGTAAACTCTTAAACTATCCTGTCTAGCCCAATATACTCAATCACATACAATCTGTCATGAGGTCCTAGTCCATTTCTGTTTTATTTCCTTGTAATATCTTCTCAGCACATCACTTGACAATGACATCATTCAAAGAAGAACACACAGATTTAATTACATATTAAGAAAGTCTAAAGAATGGAAAAGTGTTAACTGGAAATGAGTTTCTGTCCTTATTTAATTTCCCACATTTACTTCAAAAAATAATGAGAGAAGAAGATGCAATTAAAAATCTTGGAACACTGCATACCTTACAACATACTGCTGACTTCCATTTTAAATAGCAAATCAATGCTAACTGATTTGTGTTCCAGTACAGAAAATGAATAACAAATATCTTTCCCTAATTTGGAATAAAGTGTGGCATAACAATATCACTTAAAAGTGTTATCCATTTTTCTGGAAAAATTTAGGGGGGAATAGATGAAGCAGTGGTAAGAAAAGTATGCATTAAAAATACCTGACACAAACTATCCCAAGAAGACAGTAAAAACTGTGCAGTAGAAGTATACAAGAACTTCAGCTTCTAAAGTTGCACACTGAATTTAAACAACTCTTTCATATGTAAGCAAGAGCAAACATATACAACAATCTGAACTCTAAGTACAAAATATCATCCTGTTCCCTTTCTTGTTCCAGAATAAAGTATCCATATTAGGGAGTTATATTGGCATAACCATATGTTTAAATACTGTATTATTCCCCAAACAAAACTGGCAAAATAACCTGTGTAGATAAATCTTCCTGAAGGATGTCCTCAGGATCCGACAGGAATCCCTGACTGGGAGGCTTCAAATTAGACATGAATTTGAGCCAGCCATGTGCCACAGCAAGTTGCCTATCTCTTTGATAGCCCTAACAGGCCAATATGGAACTTGACAACGTTGCAGCATTACCGCCTCTGTTCTGCTAAGCAGAGCTGGATTCTGTCATCAGAGGAAACCTCTGCATTGTAGTAAATTGCCTGTAAATGGCTATCGCAATTTTTGGTCTGCCTCATATCGGCAACATGCTGTTTACAGGATCTAGGTCACAGAAAGTATCAAAAAGCACAAAAGCAAGTTGGACATTGAGGAATGACCTGTCATATGAAAGCACCAAGAAGGTTCTGATCCTACGTCCGTAACACATATCTGATGGAGGAGCTGTGAAACTGCTGAAATTGCATTTAACAACATTTCTTAGTCACACCATACACAAAGCAGTTTGGACTTCTGGTAACAGCTCGCTATTATTTTAAAAGACAAGTTATGGTACTGCTGGAAATTAAAAATATAAGTAGCAAGTTAAAAACATTCATCAGATTGTCAGATTTATCATGGAGAACATCACTGAGCCAAGAGCTGTGTTTGACTTCGCAAACTAACAAACAAAAAAAAAAGGCAAGAGTCTTAAGTAGTTAAGTATTTGTGAGGCATTACAGAGAAGTAAAGCAGAGCAGAATGTGGCTGCTCTTCATTTGCAGTGTATTATTACCCTACTGCACGCTATGACATTGCAGAATGTCTAGCAGTAACTGAAACATAACAGACAATGCTTAACAACTACTATTCTTCCTTTTAAAACTGCAAGCAAAATAGTGTATGGTATGCAAAAGTAGGTCTATCTAAATATATGCCTACATGTATACATAAGATGTGTCTACAGTTTCTGAGAAATACTTCAAAATATATATATAAAGTTTAACACTATTGTGAGTTGTTTTCCTTTATTATATATAAGAATATGACTGGATGGACAGAAGTCAACAATGTAATTTCATGTTTTCCATCCTTTACACTACATAAAAACACTGACTGATGTATGTAAACAAAGGAAATGTTCTTGCTGAACACTACTCTAAAATATATTTATAAGCTAATATATCGCTTATAATCAAAATTTGCAGGTTTGCTGTTCATTGCCATTACCTGCAGGTTCACTTCAGCACCTTCTAATATTTACCCTAGCAAGAGTTGCAATTCCTGTGCACTCAGTTACTTAGGACTCTAAACCACGTGAGCAGCCGATAAGCACAGGGCTAACTTCCATCACTCGTGATATCCTGATATCCTCTGAGACAGCATCAGAAGGGTGGTTACCTGCCGTAATCCCATGTGGGGCTGTGCTTCAGGAGGCACGCAAACAGACCTGCCCACTGCAGTGTAGACTTCATTCGAAGATTTTAACCATTTAACTTTCAGTGACAGAATACATCTCAGATTTCTACAGGGCCAGCTGCTTTTGACATTCTTCCTCTAAGGTATGAACTAGATTCAAGATCCTCTCCAGAGCATCTGCCTAGAAAATGAGGTATAGTCTCTGTCTTCTCTGTCATTTTTGGGGTCTCAATGATTGAGCCTGGACAGTGGGGCAGATGTGCTTTACAAAGCACGTTACTGTCCTGGTTCTCCTCTATCTTGATGGGGATTCTGGCTTGAATATACTGAGTTTTATTTGCCCATGTTTTCCTCTCGCAGTAGCTAGAGTAGCATGGGAGCAGAGAGTGGTACTATGCATTCCTAGTCTCATCCTAACATGGTATCACGGATTTGGCACACAACTGTAGCATATATCTGCACCTGGGAACAAATCTTAGGTCTCAGAGCTTAGATGCAGCCAAGGGTATTAGAAGGGGGCAAGCCTGTGCCCAGGCTTTCATTAGGATTTATGAGGGAGGATAAGCTATGTGCCATTCCTCAAGAATTTATGCTGACATACGCTTACCTCTTTCGGGGCTTGTCTTGTACAGCTTTGCACAAACTACATTTTAAAATGTTGTTCTACCAGCAGAATGTTCAGATATATTTTTGCCACTGGATATTGCTTATGATAGCTCATAAAACTTACTATTTTAACATTAAGTTATTTTTACTTTTTATATTTTAATTAAGAACTTACTTTCTAAACTTTAATTTACATTTTTAAGTGCTGTTATTATTAAACTTAATTACATCAAATACATTTAATTAATCTGCTCAGGGGTGTCATGTGGATTAATTAGTCAATGTATGTATGCACAGCTCTTTTTGAAAATACACAGCACAAAACAAGTGCTGAGTAGCACTATAATACCTAGATGGCTATCTGAAATATTGTATGAATGTAATTGCAATCTGAATTGGGACTACTGTTAGTGAATGACGTAACACATTTGTTGGCATAATCAATAGAAATGACAATAAGTAAAATGAAGGCCAAGAAGGGAAAAGATTGCTCTGGGTAAGTACATCGGACAGTTAAACACCAGGGACAGAGAACACTACCAGTTCTGACAAAAAACCAAATGGGTATAAAGTGGTCATGACTAAAACAGTTAGAAGGATTTTAATGACATAAACATACAGAGAATATAGGGGCAAGAAATGTAACTTGCTTTCAGAAGGAATTCAGTAGGTTTCTAACATGGATTATATGTCATTCTGCTTATGAGTGAAAATTTAATGATGTAGGAAGCTCTTACCCATCTAAGAAAAATTATCTGTATCAGAAATACTTATATTCAAGACATAACGCTCCCTTTTCCAATATGCTAATTATGCCAGAAAAACATTTTTTTAATATTTACAAAATTCTCATTGAAAAATGTACAATTCCTGATCTTGATGAATCTGATTAATTGTATTTTAATTTCGTATGTGGGTGAGATTTATTTTGGGATCAGAGCAGACATAATTTTGACCTGAATGCAGGAGTATGCAATCATGTAACTGTGACTAGCACATATGACCAGGAATATTTGCCCAACTCTAGTCTTTTTTAATGAGAGAAGTAACACTCTCTTATCTTCCTTTATAGTAAATCCACACATCCTTCAGGACAGGAAATCTCCTTTTCAGATTTACCATTTGAAGAAAATTTATCAAGACACGTTAGCCTAACAAGATGCCCAAAAGCTCAGAGTAATTAGCCTTTTCCTACATGAAACTTTCATATAATGATTATTTAATACAGAAAACACACTAAAGAATTCAGCCAGTTTGTAACAGCTAGTCTGCACCACAAACATTTTTTGGATACAGCTACATACACAGATAGTTATGGTGATAATGTTATGCACTTCTAGAGATGGAGCTACAGCAAAGTAGCTGTGATTTTCTAAGCATAAACTTAAATCCCGCCCTGAATGACATGAAATAGGTTAGAAAAAGGAAATCTGTATCTGTAAGAGATTTTTGAAGGCATAAGCACATTGTTTAGGGGAAGTGATTTCTTTCAACATTTTTAACTGTCACAGTCAGCCCAGCATTAATTTACAGTTTAGGCTTCCAGCAATATTTTATAGAGTAGGTTTGAGCTAAGTAATTTTCTCATTTTCAAATGCAGGCATGCTAATTTAACCTTGCACCTACAATGACATAGAGAGACTAACCAAACCAAACCAAACCTAACAAGGAAAAAGGCAGAATTCTCGAATGATTGATTCTTATTTTTATGTTGATAAAAGATGAATGACAAGCCTTCAAGATACATCCTGCTAAGAAAACTATAGCAGTACTTACACAGTATGGAATTGAAATGGATGGTCCTCAGTAGTCCTATATTGCAGTCACGAGTATTACTAAACCCAGTCTCTCAGCTTTCTAACATATCCTTATATAAACTATCCTCTTAAAATTAATATAATGTCCTCATAATAAAGATATCAGTTTACAAAAAAAAAATGAGACTTATGTAAAATCGTAAATTTGGCGTTCTTATATGCTCTCTCAGGTACATTCAGGTCAGAATATGTAACTGAAAAGGAAAGACTAGGGGCTTATTCGATCACATGACCTAGAATCTTTAAGCATTCAATTAGACACCAAATTCCAATAATAAAAACCCAACTGTTGATACTATTCTAATAGGGATATTATAGGCAATATCTATGTTATTTAACACAATGCTGAGGTCTATTTTCATCACTGAATCACAGCCAACACTGCGTCTTCCTAAAACTGCAAAGTTCACCCAAGTGATCTCAGTGACAACAGCCAAAGACTACTCTAGACATCAGACAAAATGCTGGAGCACCCTCTGCAGAACATAAGATAAGCCCTAATATATGGCTGATTGATTCACAAGTTTTGAACGTTCAGTCTAACTGGTTTGAAATACTCTTTACTGCCACACAATGCATGCTATGTCAGGGACAGCTGATCAGATACAGGTGCACTTTTGGTGTTTCTTTCACTGTATACAGTTTTGGCTGCCCTAAAAACATTTTCACAATAACCACAACTTAGTAGCATATTTTCTAGTATTATCTATTTCAGAAAGAGCTCCTAACTCTATTCTACATACTGCACAAGCACAGATAGCCATTTCAAGATAATACTTTTCTCAAGTATTATCTTATTATTATCAAGTATATTAATCCCCACACAGTCCTTGATTTTTCTTGATAGGAAATGGACAGTTTTGAAATAAATGATCTTCTGGGGCAATCCTTCGAAATCCTTCGAAATCTGGACACTCACTGATGTATCATGACTAATACTAAAATATTAGAAACACTTGTCATCTGTTTTCAAAATGCTCATTTTTGCATGTGATGACTCCTAGGCATAATGGTAATAAAAGTAGACAAAAATTGTCTAAAGATGTGACTTACACTTTGTGGAATAATATAAAATTTCACTTTTTAAGATTTCACCTGCTGATTAGCAGGTAGGAAAACTTAACATCAGGGAAGAGTCAAGTAATAGGCTCACTGCAACAGAAGTGTCAAAGCAGAAATATCCAAACTTTCCATATTCAGAAGCAGAGCGCAAAAAATCAGCTTCCCAATCTCCCGAACAAAGTTATTTTTAGTTACAATACTTTGGAAGAAAGTTTTCTGATGGTCAATGAGATGTCCTACATTTCACAGTCCACAATAGGATATAGTCACCTATACAGTGAAAAGGACTCTTTCTGTCAAAAATAGGAATAATATGTTACCATATCACCTACGGCACCTCAGCCACATTTTCAATCGAATAATATTTCCAGTATCACATATGCCAATATTGTGGGGAAAATAATACACATCTTTCATATCCAAAATGATTATAAATCACTCCCAAAGGAGCCATTGGAAAAGACTTGCACGTTGGCGGTTTCTCAGCACTTTCTTCTAGGTTTTTGTACCAAACAAATATTATTTTTTATCATTTTCTTTCTAGCTACCATTTATATAGCAAAATTATATGTAGAAATTTTGTTTTCACTGATATCAATAAAAAAAAAAACCGAAAAGATTTCCAATGATTTCCACATTATCAAGAACATTCTCAAAACATTCCTTAGCTGATGCAAAATCCTAGAGTTTTACTGAAGTCTGTTCTCCATACCCTGTAAAACTTACCAAGCCTCATGTCCAGAAAAATTTTCTCCCACATGTTCTATGTACAGGACTGAATTAGTTTCATAACTAAATGAAATTATATTTTTCAAAGGCGTGCAGTTTGTCGTAACTCTTTTCAGAGCTTATTTCCAAGTTATCTAACACGGTGACTTTCTTTACATTTACAATAGGGTGCAAATCTACCTGTGGCTTTGCAGTCATAATAAAATTAATGTAGATAATTAACTGGCATACAAGCTTGATCTATAAATGGAGGGTGTCAAATCTGCAAACATTTCACTCCTGTATCACGAAAATGATCCAGAACATAGTCATTTCAAAATTTAACCTATGCTATATATACACCTTTTCCTTCAGTGAGTGAAAAAATAAGTCAGATTATGGTAATGTCCACACTACTATTTATGAGATGACTTGCCTTTAAAAGTTCAGGAAAATTAATCATCTGAAATCTCAGACAGCTTCCCCCCTATTTATTGAGATACTCAGAGGAGTTAAAGGCAAATTTGTTGCTTCAACATCAAAAGAAATAAAACTAATCAATGTTTTTCTGGAAGAGAAGCAATTACATTTAAGAAAGTAAAAAAGATGGTTACCAAGCAACTACATTCAGCCTACGTACATTGTCTATTCATAATCTCTAGCAAAGTACAGGAAATGACAGGCTGTCACCACAGAACAGAGACGTGGAATTATGTCATTTCTTTCCTGTGTTCCCTCCTACAGCAGAAAGATCAATTATATCCTACATACATTGATTAGGTTAAATAACTGCAGTAAGTTCAAAATATAAGGGTGTCTCAGAGAAGGTGGAGAATGCAGTGAGAATGCATTCAACAATATAGCCACTTACCTCTAAGACATCACTTCCATCTCTACCCTGGACAAACACCTCTTGTATTGCTCTCTGGTAAAGACAGGCCTGAGCTTCCCCAGAGTTTTGGAGGTAGAATTAGCATTTCAGGTTGACCCATCAGTCTTGTAATTTACAAATCATTGTCTTGATCCTGCAATTACAGCAGATGGGCAGATTGTTGTGCCAGCATGAAACCCCATTAACTTCACTGAGACTCTGCATGGGTGTAACCACCAGTCTATATACAGTAAATTACCGGACGAGAGTCTATGATTTTTTTTTCCCAGACTTCTAATAAATGACAGCACCACACTTGCCCAATGGTTCATCCGCGATTACTTTCTGAATTTATGACAAAACGAAGGCCTAAATTAAGTCAGCAAGAATTTTGCCATTAACTTCTATGACAACTTTATAAATTTCATAATAATCTTTATATCTGAAAGGATCATGAGACTAAGGGATATTTATTTTCAAAATCAAATTAAAAAAAGGAAAAGTTTGAAAGCTTATATTGGCACAACTTTAGCAGTATAGCTGGGATGATGAGAACTGATCTCTCTGCTGCAATAATGACAAACGCACTTGAATGTGTACTCAGGCAGCATGTACTTCACTGCCAACAGCAAACAGATACTGTAAAACACAATTTGAAAATTTGTAAAAACATTACATTTGACCATACATTCGCCATTTCCCTGACTGTTTTCACAAATAGATTCCTCTTGTCACAGACCAAAAGGGAATAAAGAAATTTAAAAACAGTTGGTTTATTAGTTCACCAATTGAAAAAAAAAAGATACACACTTTCTTCCGTATTCCAGTAAAACCACAAAATAACAAATACGACTAAATAATCACAAATATACAGAAACAAGAACATCAATATTTGTTTGTCTTTAGAAGATGGACTTTATTCTCCATTTTCCTCCATTTTTCCATCCTGTGATTACAAAAAAACTCTTTCAAACTTATTTTCTTTGGCTTGTTACTGCATTCATGCAAATTTTCCCAGGTAGGAAAAATTTCATCTCTTCAAATGCAGGAACTGAGATCTTTCCCATCTTGGTTTGTACTAAGATCTACAAACCCCTTCCAGAATTCAGGCTCTTCAAACATTATTACGCAAGGAGTCAGAGAAAGGCCAGGAGAGAAGCAGAGAGTGGGATCTGTTTAGAGGAGCATGAGAAGCCAAATTTGCCCCAGCTTGAAATACTGTTTGCAAAGAAAATCCATTCTCCTCTCAGATGACAGGAGAAGCAGCCTTTTAGATCTCTCCACAACACTGAACAACTGCTTAGGTCCAGCATGGGAGCAGCATTTTCTTGCACCCATATTCTGTTCCAAATAACACACCCTGTAAACAATTTTAATCCAGTTCTCATTAATACTGGGAATATTATAACAAACTACTGTTCTGAGGCCAACAGACCAAACTGCGAGGATTGGTGGAGGAGCAAGGAGGAGGGATGCTCAGCTGTGTAAGAAAGCATCCACTTCTTTATGTTGGGCTTCTGAACTACGTATTTCTGGAACTAGCAGAATGCATCATTTATATATGCAACTGTATATACTCAGTACTTTATTTATCATACTAAAAACCTAAAAATAGTCTATTGGAGGTTGATGCACAAGGAACAGACTTGGGAAGTACCTGGCTTACTCACAGGATTTTAATCTACTTAGTCATCATAACCCCTGAAAATGAACAACTACAGTTATTTTCATAATGGCCCTTGTCATCAAAACAGAAGTGCCTCAAAGTCTTGCTTCAGCCCTTGACAAGTAAAGGAAAGTGAATCAGCATTAAATGTGTGCTTCTTCTTACAAAGAACAAGGCTGGACCCTAGGAAAGGGTCCCATAAAGAAAAAGGAGTAGAATCAACAGT
This sequence comes from Dromaius novaehollandiae, assembly GCF_036370855.1. Lineage (NCBI taxonomy): Eukaryota > Metazoa > Chordata > Aves > Casuariiformes > Dromaiidae > Dromaius > Dromaius novaehollandiae. The sequence goes on along the minus strand of NC_088130.1, from coordinate 44,059,156 downwards.
GACTGTGTGTTCAAAGGAAAAGATGCAAATAAGTGATAAATGATAAGAGAGTGACCACTGATCAGAGAGTACAGAAGAGGAGTAAAAATTGTTGAGTTATAAGATAACAGAAATAACCAATTCATCATGAACAAAAAAAATCCTTTCACAGCTGCAGAAGAATTTGTGCAATTTTTGCTATTGAAATCTGCTTGGAACTGTCTCTTTGCTTCCACTTCAAAAAAACCCACCCAAACAAACAAACAGATAAATCGCTAACTTTTTCCATCTACTGCAAAAGTGTTTTCCAACATCCAAATGATTTTTCTTTAATGATTTCCTTCTCATTAGTGGCAATGCTTCACAGTCACCTCCTTTGTTACAACTGTTAAGCACATATGATATGTATATGGTAAAATCACAAAGTGGGACACAATCCATGCCCTGGAATGCCTTTTCAACATAACTCATGTTAAAATTCTATATCGTTTGCAAGATTAAGTGGTTGCTCAGATAATTCTGGCTACCTTGACGTGTCCAAAATCATGCTCCTAAGCAGAAATACATACAATAGGAATGGGATGACAAATGTTGTCTTAAACCTAGGCATTTTTAACAAAACATTTGCATTTTTTTTGCTAGTTAGCTTGTGACTAGGAGCGTCTATAGAGACTCTTCTAAGGGTTAGTTTAGCTAAGAAGTATGTAACAGCTCCATTATGATAAACAAATGGTTAGTGTGCTTATTTTTTTTCAGTCACTGGACCAGTAAGTTGCCAATTCAAATGTAATAACAGAAAAAACTTTCTTTGGAGTAATAAAAAGCTCTAAAATTAAAGACTTAGTGCCTGAATTTTTATTAGAGAGGAATTTCTGGCACAGATCTAAATTTCTTAGATTTGAAGAAGGTAAGTGTTAACTTACAGTGAGGTGGAGTTGCACCACAAATTGAAAATGCCGGTAATAGCTGTTGCTATAAAATGACCTCTAGAATAATTTTTTCAAGAATTTCTTCAGACAGTAGTAGAATTCAGGAGGTACACAAAGAACCTTGAAAAAAGTTGAGAGCAAGAGCAAACAGCAGGAAATTTGTTCATTCTGTGCTCTCATTATTATTTTTAAAGTTTTTGCAGATTTACAGCTGCTGAGAACGTCTTTTATTCTAATTAGAGACAAGCTAGTGGCGTGCATCAGTAGCAGCTGTTGTAAAGAGAGTCTCATGCTCTCATTTATTAGCCCAGGTGGTGAAATGGAGAAAAAACAAAACAAAAGATAACAAAAGATTCCAAAAGTGCTCTGTCTGGTTTTCTTAAGTTTTTTAACACCTTTTCTACAGGGTACAAAGTGGGTTTTTTGGTGTTTAACATCAAGCTCTTCTCACTGCATTAGGCCTAGGACTTCAGATGAGCAGACTCATCGTCTTATCAGAACTTTAAGTCTCCAGCTTGGAGTTGATTTCACTTGACTTGCAGAGGATCCATTTTGTCAATAGGTTCTTGATGACTAACAGTCCCAGATGGAGTTCAGGATTTCTCCAACATATAATACAGGCTAGGAGTTCACAAGTGTGGAAGACAGATCTAACTATCTCCTGAGCATACACTATTTACTCCCAGGTAGCTAAGCATCAGAAAAAACTTACATATCAGGTGACAGCCAAAGCTATCCTGTCCTTCCACTTCTGTATTTTCCTATTTTTCTTTCCCCTCTCCATTCTTTTTTTTTTCCTTTGGTGGAGGAGTTATGAACAATGATAGAGACCTTTATATTTAAAGACGAAGAAGAGAATTTTGCGTTTTTGCATCAGTGTGATAGATTAAAACTGTCTTAAGTACTACAAAAGCAAGTTTCACAGACCTGCCTTCTCAGTATCAAACTAAATAACAGCTCTGTAAGTTGCAACACCTATTTTTTTAATCTCTAAAGGGCACAGCTAAAGATGTAGCCTCCAAAATACCTCATGCTTAGTTCATTAATGGATCTGCAGTTTTAGACAAGGATATTGAGTTTGGCCCAGTGACAGATGGAGAACGTAAATCTTTCAAAACATTCTGTATGAATGGACACACTTTCTCATCAAGCAGGAGATGTAAATAACTGCATCTGCCATTGCTCAGCCTTCCTCAACAAAAGCAGAACTATTTTTGGAAAGGAAAGCTTTGGGAAAAGGCATCATCTGTAATTCCCCAATGTATGCCTTTCTTCTAAAAACCATCAGTAAATTGACCATAACAGACCCTTTCCTAAAAAAGCTTTCAGTCCTGATAAATGAACATTTTTGAACTATTCAGAAACTGTACTGAAAAATTCCTAACCAGCTTCAATTCTGAACCAGACAATAATTCTGAATTGTCTTCAAATGGATCTACTGCCATAAGACACTTTGTCTGACGCAAGCAAAACATTAAGCAGGGGTGGCCATGGTAAGATTCAAAATGGGGAGAGAAGATTTGAAGTTTGCCACAGACAAAATAACCTGAGTTTGTCATGCCTCTCTGACCTTTAAAAGCAAAGACAAATCCAGCCACATTTCAGGACTGAAAGGAATGCATGGCTATGTGTGCATGAGTTGATTAAAGAGTGCCAGGCAATGTTCCTGGAAACTGGAATGTGACCACCTATCCCTTTCAGTTGTTAGAATGGCGTCTGGCCATGTTTAGACTTGTGCCAACTAGTGTCTTCTCAAAGCATGATAGGTTTGGGAACTAACACAGACCACAGACCTTTCCTAGGAGGTAGTTTGGATGTGACTACCCTTGTTTGATAGGCAAGAGAATTTAATAGCACGGATACAGACAACTCTCTGCCAGTTGACAGTGCTAGAGAATGGAGACAGGCATACCTATTTTGCTATTATAGCTGTATGTGCTGTACTTTGAGTAAATTTTCAGATTAGTAACACTCCATGATTAATAACACTGAATGTTACTGATCAGTCTAATATAACTAGTCTGGACATGTACACCATCCTGTTTCCCTAAAACACTCTACACACCCAGGTTATTACGGATGTGTAAATATTTGGTGTGCATCTTTGAAAATCACCTGATGCTGAATTTGGTTTACCTCTGCTTTCATAGTATTTTCCATAAAGACAGACTAGCAGCTTTAGCTTTAGCAGTGATTGTGAAATTTGTTAATATCAACACAGTGCATTTTTTTTTGCAACAACAAAATGTTGCTGATTAAATGGTTTGAGAACTAGTTGCCCTCCTTCAGAGAGCTTTCAGCCATGATTTGTACCATGTCCTCTGTAAACAGTTATAAACACTAGTGAGCAAAAAGGCAATGGTGTAATATCACAGAACTTCAAACTGGCAGGGAATCTACACAGTACATGCACAAAATATACAGATAAACTATATGATATTTAAGTGTCAAATACATATATCTCACACAAGCTTGGGCAAGACTAAACCTCCTTCATCTCAGTACCACAAATGACGAGCTTCAGATTAGCAAAATTTATTTCTAAAGAATTAGTTACATTATTTTATACAAATAATACATTATCAGAAGGTGGAGACCAATATTATTATCCTAGTGGCTGCCACCTAGAGTTCCAGGATCAGCTGCTGGCTTTTTTTTTTTTTTTCTGAAATGAACCTTTTAGACCTCATATTTCCTTTCTTATGGTGATCTAAATAGTAGGGAGAGGCCTCTGACATCTTCCTGTTGTAGAAATTTTACATCTGATATTCCTTGTCCAGTCTGCTGTTGGCAATGAGATATTGGCCTAGACAAATCTTTGACTAATCTACTCATGCAATATTCCTATTCACATAAGAAGAAAGCAAGATAATATAAGGAAAACGTGTACTGTTTACCCCATACGCTCCTTTCTTCCAGTGTCATAAATGGATAAATCCTGGCAGAGCACTGCCCTTTCCTCTTCCTATCTGAGTTCTACTCTCATACTTCTGGTTTGTGTGATGCTTTAATACTCATTTCCCAAACACACCTGAGAGATTACTCTGAGACATGGGGGCTGAAAGCCAACACTAGCATAGGCTGTGGCTGACTTCTTAGTATCATCTGGATGTTATATTTAAAATTTCCTTGTCACTGCAGTGACCTATAATGTGAAAACGCCATCAATCTCTTCTGTTCACTCTGTTCACTTCCTAAAATGTGCAAGAGGTGCTCTTCCCTTGCAACATCAAGATCTGGAAAATCCTTGCCTGTAGGACCCGAGATCACCTATTTTCTTCTCATGGATGTCAGCCAGAAGCCCACTTAGCAATAAGGACTGCCTTCTGGCATGTTATTCTTCCATCACATGGGCAGATTTCACTCTTGGTCCTGCTCAAAATATTCCATCTTGAAAAGTCTCATCCTGATAAGCAGGCAATAGCTTGCTAAAAAATAGCTTGCTAAAATTTTTCAGCAAGAATTTTAAAAATCTTTTGGATGATTCACACCTTCTTTTAACAAATTTTCACTGACTGTATTCACAGAAGATAAATGAGTTTGTCAGTTCTTGAGAAAGCTGCTGTCCACAAATATCCAATTCATTAGACAAAAAAGAAAGAACTGCAAACACAAGTATCAGGCAGTAAGACAGAAACCTGGTTAAAAAAAGAAACTTCATTTTAACTTTCTATGGAACTGGTATTTGCATATATTTAATGAGAACACATAGCTCAGATCAACAGTGGGAATGTATAGCAAGCAACAGGGCCCAGAAAGAGAAAAGACACAAAGCCAACAATGACAGTCACAAAATTAGAATGGTTAACAACAAATATGGAGCCCAAACATATTGGATAGCAGAAATGGAACTGCTGAAAGGAAAATTTGTTACTGAACTATGATCTTTAAATGTTCTCCTTTGCAATAATTATCTGGAACAGATATATTTATCTGAGAGAGCTGTGATGCTTTTTAGAAGTATTTGAAGATGCCTCTGGAAAACCTGTTTTGAGCTGTTTTTATTCTTTAATTTATGCAATATGAAAGACATCCAAATTTTCTCTCTTTTGTTCACCATGAGGTTTGCTTTTTCTGGAAAAACATCCACAGAAAAACATAAATTAAGATGTCCATTTGCCCCCCAAGCCAGAACGTTTTAACTGCAGCAAGTTTTGTTAAGTTCTTTTAAACTGCTTAATAGTGTGTCTTCCTCCCTTTAGCAGCACCAGCTGTAATTACCCGGTGACTTAGACTGCCAGTGTCATTGTAAACAACTTGCACTCTGTACCAAACAGCTGATCATGCCAAAGAGCATCATAAAAAGAAAGTGAAAAATATTAACTGGCAGGGTAGCTTGTGGGAAATCTTTAGAAAATTGAAATAATTTTTCTTGCTTTTATACAACTAATTTATCTTTCATTTTCCTTCTCTTGCTTGTTCTGCAAAGCTTAGAATGCATCCCAAGCCAGACTCCAGTCAAAGATACTATACTACTGGAACTGGAAGCATAACAGTAGGCCTAAACAAGATTTCTTGGGATTTAAATTTTACTTTTAACCAATTCTTCAAATAATTTGTAGGATTGAATTGTAGAGGAAAAGAACGGAATCAACAGGTAGCCAAAAGCCCTTCCTTAGGATTGGTTAATACACATTTTGTCTGCTAGCTGCACACTAATCTTTTTATGAGTGCTCCTTAATAACCTGACATGCTTTATTTCCCCTCTCCTGCACTGTGAACACCACACCTTTTAAAGGTAAAACACTAAAATAGAACTTGATACACAGCCACTAGGTCACACAGTGTCTCTCTGCAAGACATACACTCCTTTGTTTATAGAAATTAAATGCATTTTTAAAAGTACAAAACATTTCTCCAGCCAAACTAAGAAAAGGATATTATTTGTTTGCTCAGCAGTGTGCAAAAGGATAGTACTTTAAAATAATGAATAATATATGGAACATATGGCAACAGAAACTACTTGAAATAGCAAGAACATACTGGATGGGACCTGGGATAATACAAAAGCACTATTTTTATTGCATAGTAGTTTATTTATTGCATATTTTATTGCATATAGTAGTCTGTATCTAAGGTGTAGGACGTGGGAGTGTTCCCCAATGCAAGCGTGCATGTACAGCCTAGCCACCTCTCAAACTACACTGAGATCCCAATCTACTATCGCCTTCCTTCCCAGGGATGGTAAGGGGTGAAAGGAGACCTCCATGCAAGGGCTGGAAGAGAATTTGATCATATACTTTCTGGTGACCATGGGATCAGGATTTCTGCCGTGCTTCCACAACAGTAATAGGAGACTCAGGCACAGATCAGGGTGCTAGAATGTGAGGTACAGAACAAACCGTGCCATTTTTAAATACACAGTAAGAGAATACTTCCCCCACACCCTATATTCCAAAAGCATAAATGTTGAATAAATTCAGCTTTTAGATCAAAGTCAGCCTTCCTCTAGACATTTCATGAACAAATGATAACTTGTAAAACACATTAGAGGCAGGCAGGGTATTATTATTGCTCTACCTTAAAATCTCCCACATTTATAAGGGATAAGTGAGAAAGATATCATCTTGGATATTTTGTCATTCCTGTTACATTTGAACTTTTCTGAATTTGGGGGGAAAAAAGTCTTGTGATGCTTGTGACAGACTTATCCAAATTCTTCTGCAGAAGAATGGTATTTACTTCCACTGAGTCATACCAAGGATGAATCTGGTCTGTTGTATTCTTCCTTCTGAGTGAACTGGCAGGCTCGGATTTTCAAAATGCAGTTTCACAGTTCATCTCTGAAGGCATGAGCCTCAGACTGACTCAGGTCAACTTGGTTTTACCCTATGTACTATAAAAATCCAGCTACAGTCTATGCAAGTAACATGACAAAGACAAGCAAACAGTTTATTTGCTTGGTAGAAAGAAAAGCAAAACACAATCTGTGATATTGTTTATAAAATGGAAAAAAAGTTACAGTTCAGGTGCTGTGAAGAGGAACATATCACAGACAGGAGAAGTATGAGCTGCTAGCAGAACTGGAAAATCTTATAGGATTAGATATGACACATACTTTTTTTCCAGTAGACTTGCCAATACTTAGCGGATTTTCCCAACTGGTAAGGACATATGTTTTCTTGGTGATCCACAAAAATTAGATCCTAAACATATTATTTTATTATTATTGAGGCTAGAAAGGAAGAACTAGGAGAAAAATATGCAGTCCAACATTTACTCTGGGCTAAGTTTGTAATCAGATAGCATCAGGAGGAAAAAAGTCTTAGAGCAGAAAAAAGCTTGTGGACCTGTTAAAAACAGAGCATATTAGGCAATCAAGAGCAATTAATATGTAACAAAGAGCTTGATATCATCAGATTAGATGGCCGTCAGTATGTGTCATATGATGGGATAAGCAAGTGGTATCCACTGATACAAAATAAAGTAGGGTTCTCCCCTCCTACAGCAATCTCTTCTCTTGATTCAGTACAGGGATCAGTAAAAAAATACTAGTTAAAATGTATTTTCTTACCCTGAAGGAAGTGATATAATTTACAGTGCAGTACCTTTTCCTGCTACCCTGCAAGTGAGTAAGAACCTTCCAAAGGAAAAAATATTTGAGTAATTTACTTATTCAGGAGATAAATATTTTGGTTCTTGTCATTAAGATAAAAATAAGTAATAATCAAATTTTCAGAGGAAGCAGACCTTGGGATATTTCAATTTTTGAGACTGTGTAAGCCTATTTTTATTCTAGACATACTCTGACCAATGAGCTGAACCAGCACATCTGAAAAATTAGAGAACATAAGCAAAAAACAGAGCGTGGTTTTGAAAATTTGGACATGCCAAAAAAATTGCAAACCCAAACATTAAACTTTGTGCCTATTTATACCAAAACAACAGATGAAGTATTTCTGAAAATTAATAGATAGTAATGCATCTGACTGATCTCTTACTAGTGCACCTTGACAGGAGGCACAAAGAAGGAACCTGGGAATCAGACCGCTGAACATCCAAGAGGCATGTTTGAACAGGTCATATGCTGGAATAGATGGCAGCACAGGACTGAATGAAAACATAAGTTCTTTCAGAAATACATGTTATTCTTTTTGTTATTAGGCATCCTATTACATGGATTTTTTTTTTTTTTTTTTTTGGCACTGCACATTTGACTTTTTCTTTAAAAAGAGGCCTCGGGGCAAAGTAAGCCGGCCGAGTGCAGTATTACTGAAAAGGTTGTTCTGAACAGCTAACAGGCCTTCCAAATAAGATACATTCTATATGTGTCCTTTTATAAACACTACACAGCCAGCAACAAAAGGCTCAGTTAAAAATGAGGTAAAAGCCATCCAAAGTATGAATATCATCAAAATCAAAAAAAAACAGTTAAGATGCAAGATCTAAATGCAGAGCTGGTGCTAGACATGAGCAAAGTTTGGAGTTGCCAAATACAGAAGGCTCCTGGAGACAGAAAATTGTCATATTCTACTACTTTATCTCTATCAGAGCCCTAAAAAAAATCATCTACTACTGCTGCCACCACCGAGAGAGTGGGATCAGCAACTACCACTGGAAGAGAGAGAGGAAGGAAAATGATCCTTCCCCACAGCGGTAAATACCACCTGTGAGTCTTCCTTTCTCTGGAAGATGGCAGGAATTGCAAGCTTGATTCTCTAGGACTCTCCCCTGGCTCTCCAGCCCATCTCCGAGCCTTCCCTTTCATTATATGTGTCAGTAACAGTCTAATCCTAATTTGCTTTTAGTCTTCTGTCATCTGGACGGCAAAACTGCGTTCCAGCTATGCTGTTACAAAGTTTTGAACTGACCCTTTCTAAACTGAAACAACAGTGGAAAAATATGAACCTGCAAAGACTTATCAGATGTGCTCATTACCACTCAAATGTGTTCATTAAAATCTCATTCTTAGACTCATATTACTGATTATGAATGTAATATTAAGGTCAATTATTGCATATTTCCAATCATCTCAATTATCTTCATTGAATATTTGAGCTAGGGATGACTTGTTAAATAAGAAGCATCTCCTAGTATTCTTCACGTTAATTAATGGAATATTTGCGCTTTGTACCCAACATGATTCGAAAATCTGAGCCAAACCAACTAAAAATAGTGGGCTAAAATAAGTTTCCAACCACAGATCAATGTCATGCATAATTAAGAAAGCAGTAAAAAGATCATGTTAGCTTCAAGTCCTACTAGCAATGCATTTCTAGAAAAAAAGTTTTTTTAATGGATAAGACTACAAAACTTAAAAAACACCCTTCTCGTCTCCCCTTCCTGAAACACGCATATTTTCCAAACTTTTAAAATGCATTCTGATATATTCCAAAAGTGCTGATATATTCCAAAGTGCGTAATTTTAACTGTTTACTATAATTATTATGTATGCTATACTGGATATATATTTGTAATAACATAAATACTAAAATAAAATATAGTAAGACAATACATAGTTAGAAATATTAAATAATCACTATTATTATTTATTAACCAAACAACAATCAGTAATCAGTGTTCGGAACAGATTGCACTACACGCTCACATGACATTGGAACTGCAGCCTGTAAGCACAGTGGATGAAATCCCAGCCCTACTCTACTCCTGGGTAGACCTCTCTGCGACTTCAGTGGGGCCAAGGTTTTACCTGGTATACACAGGTTTGATAACAAATAAACTCTTGAAAAAACCTTTAAAGCTGGCCATTGTTACTGTTACCAGAACGTTTTCTATCTTCTGCATCAGCAAAGGAAGTTAGCCCAGGTTTGGCACTGCCAGGCTTCTGCAGTTTTGTTGTTAAATCACAGCTACGCACATGCACACTTTCGAGAGTCCAATGACCTTCTGCTTACAGAGACAGGTCCCCATTATTTCACTGGCCTGAATATTGCTGACCTGAACACTGTTCATTTGTGTAAAAGATCATTACAGAAAAGAAATGACTCAGTTTCTCTTGAGGAGTATTTCCTTCACAGACATCCATATGCTCCCAAACACGGAGAAGAATAATATAAATGGTTTTCTGCAAGAATTCTAATCAGAGTGAGCTACCAACATTTTTACTATTGCTTCTTAAAATACAAAGGAAAAATAATTCTCTTTAAGAAATGTTGGAAGTTGCAAAAGTCAAGCTGGATCCCAACTCTAGCAATTCCAATGAGATTCTCATCCCGCATTCAATCTGGTACCTCTCCAGTTACATCCCTTCTCACAGATTTCTAGCATCAGATTGTATCATGCTTTATCTTCTCATCCTGCATCCTTATTGCTCAGTTTTCCTACTGCTTTTAACACATCTTTTTAAAATTTCCCATTTATCACCTAATGTATTAATCAGAAAAGGATTTTAAGCCTACTTTGTTTAAATCAACTACTTTGATTTAAATACAGGTCAAAACTTAATAAACAAGCCATTGGAAAAGGCAAATTGACAAAATCTAACAAAAATGCCAGTCAAGGAACATATTTAAGCACATGCATAAATCTGATCCCTGTTCAGCAAAGCCACTTGGTCATGAGCATAACTTTAAGCACATGTTTAAGTTAAATTGTCCCCAGCAGGCCATAACAATTTTTAAAAATTCTTTCTAAAGATAGTGCTACAAATAGTATGCACTCTTATCATTTTTGTACATTTCCATTTAAGGCAAGTGAGGAAAGGGGAGGCAAGGATTAGCGTGATGAACACAGCATGAGACTAGGTTTTGCAAGTTTAGGACCTCAGCATGTTCTTCTTTTATTTTTTCTCCATTATGCTTTCAAATTTTTATCAGGTGGAAGATTGATCACAGACAGGCATGTGTGATCATGCTAAGAAATAAACAAAAACCTAAAATCTTCATTTTACAATTTATTTAAATGCTTCTGTCAGGAAATCATCACTTAGTTGGCTCCATACTCTGCAAAAGCTGACAAAGCCAATTCTGAGCAGACAACAGAAGCTCAAGAAGAAATGCTGTTTCCAATGGCTGCTTACAAGAAAGATATTAGATGCTGGGTTGTAATGCTGATTTGACTGAAGAGCAGCTGACAGCTTCATCCAGAACCCAGCTGAAAACTGACAAATTAATACCTAGACAATCTTATTCCAAAGCTTTATTTCTCTACACTAATCCTAGGGTTTTCTTCAGTTAACATTCAGTTATAATTTTATTTCCATTACAAAAATTAAAAAATAGCTGCATGGTAGGACTGCAGCTGCATTTTAGAGTACCAGATCAGTTTGTGGATGGGATTTCAAACACAAGTAATATCCTATGAAGGACTGAAAGCAGTTAGCACCTTGGATACTGTAATTTTACCGCATATTTTCCTCTTTCATTTAAAGCACGAAGAATCTTTTGCTGTATATATGATTTTTTTCCTTTCTCACCTCTTTCTCCATATCAGGAATTACAGAGTTTCAGTCACAAAAAAAAAAGCTGTAAGAGGAACCAGCTATTAGAGTTCAGGGATTTAATAAATATCCCTCAGATGTCTTTATGGAAGGTGGAAATGCTGACCAAGATTTCCATAAAAGGTTCAAAAGACGTGTATGTCAGTATTGTACTATTATCTTGCCCAGAATTTGGATGACAATGTATTTCAGTTACTACTGGCTATTCTTCTCAAATCCTGCCTGCCAATTTTATACTTTAACCAAGCCTCTAGCTGTAAAGGAAGATGCTTCTAAATTCCTTAGTACTCTTACTCAGTTCCTGTTGAAAATGCATGCCTTCTACTCTGAGTATGGACCAAGACTTCAGACAAAAAAACATGCTGAATTTGTATGCCCAGGAAATGAAACTATCCATTCACTTCCTCATCTAAATTTCCATTACATTAATTTAAGAAGCACAGGTTTAAAAAAGGTTAAAACTGTCAGCAAGGCTGTATTTTCAAAACATAGCCTTAATTGGCATGCCTGCAACTTTTTATACACAACTCTTTAAGCTGCAGTTTTTGACACTGTCACTTAATTTGGACATTGCCACAGGTGACGGAATTCACATTGCTAAAGTCTCATTTTGATGTTCCTTTTCAGCTTTCCCTTATAACTCATTAGCTGACTCCTTGCACTTCTACCTCAACTTGCTCATTCTGCACTGTCAAACAGAAAACCTCATCTCATATAGCTTTCATTTAAAAAAAAGAACATACACAGCCCATTCTCTCTGAGAAGGATCAATGATTTGCTGTATTAGATGAAATTACACTGTCTGTCAAAAAAGATTCTTAAAGTTTACTGAAACATGAAATCAACAGAGTCTTAAAAATAAAGTTGCAGAAGCAAAACGATTGCATATTACAACTAAGGTATTAGCTCACACAGAGAGATATGAAGAAGAGGTGCATTACAGCCCAAATTATGTTTTGAGGGGGTGTTTGTCTGTGTGTATGTGTGTGTGTGTGCGCGCGCGCGTGTATGTGCACATGCACGCATGCAAGATGAATTTCTGAGCAGGAAATGGCAGGGGGAGAAAACAGCTTTTGTTCCCTGAAGCCAGCTCCTGCTGAGGCAATCAGTGCAAGCTTTCATAACACACACAAGTATATACACACGCTGCTAGGAGAAAAGCTTTTAGCATTCTGGACCCTTCTTTTGATTTCCAACCAAAAATAAGTGAGAAACAGGAGGAGAAAACAGAAAAAGCAAAGGAAGATCAGAGACTCAAATAAACATTTTATTTGCCATATATACCCAATTGCTTTTTATCTTTGTAATTCCAAAATAATGGTAGCATATTGCCAATGAAAAACAAAACTACTCTTTCAACTACACTCTATGGATCAGACTTTGGGTATTACACCACTCTAGAAGCAAAGATCATCCTGAACACTTACGTAGCAGCTATATGGAGATTTCATTGTTTATGGGGAATCCTTAGATGCCATGAAGTTGGCATAATTTTTTTTATGGCCTTTTCCCCTTAGTGTAGGGGAACATAAAGGAGCATTTGAGAATCAAAGTGTATGTCTATAAAGCTGATCTTCCTCAGTGTCACTGTATTTTCTAGCTGCCACAACAGCTCCATAGTGGCTGTAGCAGTCAGACACAGCTTGGAACAACCCAGCACATCCTCAGTTAGGCCACAAGGTAAACAGGGACTTGGGCGGCCTCAGAATTGAGACAGGGAGAATAAACGCCACATAAAGTCACCCTCCTAGGCACAGGTGCTCTGAATACAAACGGATGACTGACCACCTGGGTCAGTATTTGTAATCCAAAAGCCTAACCTTTGTACATGTGCATGCCGATATTTCTTGACGATACTTGATGATCTGAACTTTTCTCAAATATTATACACCTGTAGTATTTCCTAAATAGCTGTACGTTGTTATTTGTATGTTGTACACTGTTTTATATTTACAATAATTACCAGAGGGTTCATGACACTGATTGAGCCATTTGGATATATATTCTTTTGAAGGATGTATTTAAGGTTTTTCTTCACCACACAGACTTCAACCAGCAGCAGCGCTTCCCATTACAACAGAAGTGAGGTACTCTATTGCTAACTTCATTGTGATCAGAGAAAACAAAGCCAAATTTTCTCACTCTTATATTGCATGCTTCCACACAAAAACTATTAAGAGTAAAACGCTCTAAAGCAAAGGACCTAGAATGCAAGTCTGTGGTGACTTCAGCCTTTGTATGAAGATAATGAATTACATTCCTACTCTGCTGTTTCTCATATGGGGCACCGATCTCATTCCACACTGAATGGCCTATGCTCATTTAATAATCAGCTATTTTGTTTTATCTACACTGTTCAGTGCAAGAACCCTAAATCTAATTTACACCATTCTATTCAAACCTTTGTCTGATGTCAAGAACACTATTAATCATCTGTTGATTTTTCCAGTGTAGTCACTAATTTAATATCTGAATGCTTTGCAAAAATTAGGGTCCCAATTCAGTTGCCCAATCACAGGTGTCCAGTGCTATGCTGCAGAATATACAAGATATCTGCACAAGGCTGTCAGATACGACACAGGACCTACAGAAGATTCATGTCCTTCTGAACTAGCAATGGAAGGCCAAGTAGGATAGTTTAGAGTATCTCAGATGGCTGTGTTGATTCAGTTGATCTAAACTCTGTAAAGTTTATTTTCAAGATACCCCACAACCTTCCTACAATCCCATCACATTCACTGTGAAGCTTTCATTTCTTGCAATAAATGAGGCAGGATCCTACAAACAAGAGTTTCCATCTATGACATACTATCATCCATAATCTGGAAAATACAACAGAAAGTAAGCTTGTAATTAAAGACAGTGGTAGAGATCATCTGCCAAATGGCAATCTTAATTTTTTAATTTTATTTTTGTGATCTCAACTTTGGTACCTTTGTGAGAATTTAGTATAGAAAATACACACACAGACTAAGTTTTAATGAACAAAAACTGAAAATCCAGAATCCTTACTGACACCTCCATGAGTCATATCTCTAGTACTTAAACAGAGTAAGCTCAGTTAGGCTGTCATTCTCGTAGTGTCTCTGTCAGCGTGTTTTACATCTTCTGACCGTAAGGGAATTAAATCCTTAACACCATTTCAGAATACAGGGCCACAGTTTCCTCAACGGATGTATATTTTTCAACCCATTCCTCTAAGCCTGGACCTTTTGCATTGTTCCTTTCAACAAGTTCTTGTCCCAGCCTCACCAGTTCATGATCTCCACCTGGCTCTTATTCTCTTTGTTTAACAAGTCTGGCATTCAGGGTTTTCCTTCCAGTCCAAGCCTCCTGATTCAGCCTGACTTAATTACTCTGCCTAAATGTCTCATGCATGGCCTTGTCAGCATTAGGAGCTGTATGAGCTTGAAACCTGTCCTGACAGACCAGGAGTTTTTGCAAGTTGAGGTCATTAACACTAAAATGCTTGTGCATATGCAGATTAGAATTTTTAATGGGTTTACACAAACAGAATGTTCTCCAAACAAAAGAAGTATGTCCTTGACTCAAAGGCCATTCCTATGGCAAATTTTAATTCTCTCCTAAAAGGCACAAAAATGTCAAATTAAGGAATTCTTATTTACCGTTATTTTAAGCACTGCAAAAAAGCTATTTTTTTGTCTTTATTCTTAAGAATGGCTGAAAACAAATATCATACTGAAGTAAACAACCTACTGGAAAAACTTCAGACCAAGCAATCAAAGTCTGAGATACCTCTAAACAAGATTTTCATCACGGGAAATGTTGGGTAAATTCAGTAACAGGTAATAGTACCACTTCCAAATATCATATTGAAATCCCTAAAATGAACTTTATCATAGAAGCTAGACTCAGCTCTTCATATGTGGCACATTTTATCATGTGCTTATCATAGTCTGCTTACGTGTTATACACAAAGGAATACACAGCATTACAAGCTGACGTGTATGTGTAACTCAGCTGAACAAAACTCTACACTGCTGTATTGTAGAGTTTTTAGAAACGGAACATAATTCAAGATTTTATGGTACTACACACAGATATAATATTAGTATATGCTATATAAAGAATGAACCTTAATTGATATGCTTTTCAGAGCTTCACCTTTCAAACTTAATATTCTTCACATTTTTTTCTCTTCGACTATGTGTTTTTGTGCTCATGTATAAAAGAATAAAATGGAAGTGTTTGTTCAAAAAAGAGTTTTGATCTCCAAGATGTCAGTGTTATTCACCTTCAGGACAGAAGCAAATACAAGTGTAAATTTTATATTGTCCAGGATCTACATATTAGGAAAACTCTCTTGCCACTTTCCCCAATTCCATGGTTATGGAACAAAGGAACACTCCCTAAGTTAAATATAAGAAACACGTCTTGAAAATTCAATGCATGCATACACAGTCTTCCTTAATTTTTCTCTAAACTTATAAAATACGGAACTGAGAATTTAATACATATATAGTATCCAAACCAAACTGAAATCAGAAACTCTTCTCAATAGGAATGTAAGACTGAATTTTAACCTTCTACTGCCAGTGTTTTGTTACATATAGTATATATATGCACACTACATTGCAATATTTTACATGTATCAGAGTTCCACAGACAAAAGCATTGATCCACATAGCACATACATTTTACAAAATGTCCTCTTTGTCCAGAACTAACCCTCGTTAATCTCACAAGAAACTAATATGAAATATTTCATATCTGCAGTAGGTTAAGACCATGCTCAGATGCTCCATGACAGCACTTTCAGCTGAGCTTTTAATCATGTTTCTGAGCATGTCCATTACCCTACCACACAAGTTTAAGTTGTCTATCTGAACCATATTCCCTAACAGAATTTAAACCAGTATATCCCTTGTCTTTAATAAATGACTTCCCCAGCTCCAGTAGATGAAGACCGCAGAACATATTATTTCATCTGTCCACTATGTAACACAAGCATTTTTTTTCCACTCAGTATCCCTTCCACTTCACCCAAATACACATCAAGGATAGTTGCTATCTAATTCCCAATTAAACAAATTTGTTATACAAAAAAGGAAGAATAGACCAGATAATTACTATGTCTGTTTCACAGTCAAATCATGCTGCAAATTAAATGTCTTGAAATCAAAGCTTCCATTTAAAAGGACACTGTCAAAATATTTTTCATAAAATAGTCTCTTTTCTAGTATAATAAAGCATTGAATAAAAAAATTGAAATCTATTTCCTCATAAAACCTTTGTCTTTCCTCCATGCATACACACTGCTTTTTTTCTGTATGTTTCCTCAGGAATAATAGTTTGCTGGCAGGTATTCATCCTTTTTAGAAAATAACAGTAAAGCATTTGTTTTGGGAAGAAAAAAAATAGGTAGATACTGCGGTTTGATTGTGCTTGTTTGTATAAAGAAAGAAATACTTAGGCAACTCCCCATGTGTTATCTTTGGAAGTTCCTTTCCATGTTTCTGTATTAGCCAAAACTCCTCAAGAGGAACGGTAACACAAACTCTGAGACCCTGATGCCTTGAAAGGAGGAGTCTGCGCTCGTATGAATCCCAGCAGAATAATGCCACTAAAAGGCTCTCCTAACCATTTTCTTACCAACCAGCATCAGAGCTCTCTGTTGAAACTTGCTGCAGTGATTTTTCCACTAAATTGTAAGCATTTTTCCTTTAAGGGTAAGAGAGAGAATTAAAACTGGCTGGAACAACATTGCATATATTTACCATTCAGTAGGCTGTGGGGCAAAAGCAGCCTATACAAAAGACGAAAGATTTCAAAGATCTCAAGCCATACTGTGCAAGGTTTGGAGCCTATTAGCTCTGAGCCTCTTAGGCTGGAGCCTATTAACTGCAGAACACACTGGTCTTATTTCAGCAAAACAAGTGAAGGTTTCAACTTTATATGAGTAGCCCACTGAAACCTAACTAACTGACTTGTTTCAAATCAAACATATGAATGATCTGGGTCTAAAACAGTAATCAGATCACCCACATTTCTGGTAAAAACTGATTCAGTGTTCCTCATTTGAACATATTTTACTTGCATAGTTAAATAAAAATCAAAATATCCTAGCTTCTCTGAAGCTTTCCACAGTACACTCTACTGTTCTGAGAAAATGGCTTTCTGTAAAAATAACATGGGTTCATGGGTTGCTTCTTTTGCAGCTCTCTGAACTGCTGTGATCAGACAGGTTGCTCAGCTGACATCCTGTCTTTGAGAAGCTTCATTCCTCTATTAAGAAAACACATTAAAAACCACACAGGGTTGCAGCTTTAATCTAATGCCCCTTTATTACTGTATTTAATATTTAAGTTAAATCTGTCAAAATCCATATGATCTCACACCAGATTTATCATCTGCTCTGCTGAAATCAATGGAGTTACAGCTGTGCGAAACTGGTTTGATGTGGCAGAAAAATATCAGGCCTTCAATCTGCAGAAACAACCTTTTAGATTGTGAACTCTTATCTCTGAAGTTAATAGGAAAGGATATTTTATGAGAAGCTGAACATGTCTTTTTCTGGCTTCACTTCATGGCATGCAGATTAAGTTGGCAATGAAGAGCACTAATGAGTTAATATATGAATAGTTCTTTTAGATACAATATTGCAAAGATCTATCCCTCCAGGATGTGTGTGTGGGGGGGTGTTAACTGGGCCAGTAAAACATTTTCAAATTTTTCAGAGAAATTATCATTATTCTAAAAGGAAGGCAAAAATATTTTTTTCTGGACTGGTAAATCTTCATGACAATTTTGCAAGGCTGCTTAAAGATTTTTTTCCCTCTTACACATACGCAATTACAGTATCACATGTAACTGGGAACAAAGACTACAGTGAACAGAGTTTAATGGACTGTGATTACTGTTCTGGAACAGATTGAACCTCTTTATAGCCTATGAGAAGATGATGTGAACTGAATTCAAACAAAGAACTGATAATGGATTTTACTGAAAGCTACACAGTTTAAAAAAAAAAAGACACTCTCATAATTTACAGCCATGGAAGGTATTTCAAAGTAAAAAAAGGATTCAAAATAAATAACAGCTCTGTTATATGGAAAACAGACTTACACATTTTATCTTTATATAGTACTCTGTTTCAAAGAAAGGAGTACCAATAATATTCTTTACATTAATTTTAATAGTGTTATGTTCTGGCTTTTTTGTACTAATATAATAACTTTCGCTCCTTGCTGTTCATGGAATTCTGCTCATGTTTCTATCAAATATAAGTCCCTGCTGCTACCAAAGAAAATCAATTTTACTTTAACCAATGCTTTAAAAATAAAGCGTATTTAATGTCAGCAATTCTATTCTGCTCTACTTCCTACTGCAAATCAACTAGCAAGATATTCTATTCTTCCGTCACCAGTAACACGAAGGAGAGGTGATTTTTCAGCTATCCATAATATTCCTTCTCGACTAGTTCAAGCACGGGGGAGGGAAGTGCTTCATCCCTGAATAAATACCCTCCTTTCTGACTACGTATGTCATTTCTGATGTACTATCCTTAGTGGCTGTTTTAATCCGATATCTCTCCAACTAGTAGAGGAGTAGGCTGCGTCATTTCTGAGTAAACAGCTTTTGATTTTTAGTCTACAGATGAGAAAATCAATTTAAAACATATTTTCTGTAGTGCTATCACTGCTTCAAATTCTATCTTTCACACACAGAGGGTAACCTCGTTCGTAAACCGGAATACACCCTATTAAATTTCTTACCAAGTGAGACTGAAGGATGAAAAACAATGAGTAACAGCTGACTGTACTGTATTACCAACAGTACTATTGAGTTAACCCATAAAACTCACTAACATTACTAAAACCCAGTTTCTGATTTCTGAGACACATTTTCAAATACCATTTCACTAATGTCAGCCTTGAGAACTGACCCAGTATCAGAACTGGGCTCCAAACCTCCACAGATAAATCTTCACAGACCTTTTTCACTGTATTGAAGAGAATCTGTTCTGCATATGAACAATCATTCTCATATCTTGAACTATTTTCTACATTTTTAAAAATAGAAATATTGGTGAGTTTGTAATAAGCAAGCTCAAGCTGAAGTTTTTCTAAAAGGTATTTTTCCTCTAACTTTGAATCCTCCCACCAGACGCCCACACCCTCCTAGTCTTTTTGTACTGCCTGAGTAACAGACATCTCCACTAGAAAGACTCAAACAATTACTTAATGGTGCAGAACTAGCATGACAGCCCTCGCTGCTGTGCACCCCATTTCAATGAGGATGTGTTTTGTATGACTCAGAATGAATCAGACTGAGGAAAGAGAACTGCAGTCCCAGAAATAATAAACAGCAGCATACAATTTGGAAGAAAGATACTGTGCTGCTTATTCATCACTGCCCCACAGCTAATTGCATTGCATATTTTATTATATGCCTAATAGGATACGTGTGTGGATGTATGATCATGCTCCTAATGAGCTCCACAAAAATGAATCAATGCTCTTTGTTAAAAATACTAAGCCCTACTCAATCATACCCTGATATTGATATAAGGCTAGATGCATTAGCTGAAGAAAAAAAGTGACATTTAAAACTCCATTCCCATGCCCATACATCTGTCCTCACAAGCCAGACTGGTGCCTGGCTGTGGAAGTGGGCACATCACGTAGAAGGAAGCATAACAATACTCCAAGTGCCCAGCATAAAGGCTAGGCACAACTGAGTTGTGGACTCAAGGTCCTGCAAAATGGAGAATATTTATGCATACAGCCATTTCTCATAGTTAACCTTACAGCCAGCAGAATACTCTCTGCTTTTGGAGGGCTAGCAGAGTTGTGCTTCCAAGTTTCCCAAAGGAACAGTGTGATACCTATTTAAATGAACACAGGTGCAAGGTCTTCACAGCAAAACCATACACACATTATGATGCTCTTAACAGCTTCTGCACCTTGCTGTGTGTGTAGTTGGGGCACAGCCTGTTGCCTCAGAGAGTTGTCAAAAGGCACTGAAAGATTCCTAGACCGAAGTGACCCCCCATTAATTTTTCCTGTGGAAGTACACAAACTCCAGTCAGGGTTACACCAGAACTTGGGCTCTCATCTCAGCTGTGTAGGGCACAACACACTCCCAAACCCAGCTGAGATTTTTTTTCTGGAGGGGTGATGTTAAAATCCATAGAAGATAAGTGCAGTGAAGGCCTGTCTTACCTCAGCCAGTTTCTACTGGCTGAAGAGTTTGCTGATGAGTGCTGCTCTCTCTTTCATTATCATCTATTGCTCAGAACCCTACTCTTCTCTTAAGCAGAGACTTGTGACAGCTGCATTTAATCACAGAAAATCCTACTCTATTTCTCCTTAAAAACAAAAAGGAACAATCCCTTTGTTAAATGTTATTGATATATAGTACTTTCAGTAGAAAAGAAGATGAGAAGTTGTCTTAGATAATGCAAAGCAACAATAAAATTACAGCATTCCTATATCATGTTCCTTTTTTCTCCCTAATCCTCCAGTGTTTACTTTCTGGTTTGGTTTAAGTCTAGCTTTTCCTTCCATATATCGATGCTTCTAAGATCAGTGGCTATTTAATCTGCTTCTTATAGTTATGTAGAGATGTCCTTTTACTCCCCTTTTTGCATAATGCCTCTTATTTTCATGTATTTTTAGAACAAATAGTTTTTGTAAACCAAATTTTAACAACCCACCGTGAAGATCAATTAACCTCAGTAAAGTCACCAACAAAATTCAGTTCCTTTACTTTTAGGAAGAAGTCCAATTTTTAAAATCATTGCACACAACAAAAATCCTTGAGATGTCTCCTGTACTGCACCATCTCACGGCCAGCTGAATCTGTTCAAAAGACCTGAAAGTATTGCAGTACTCCCTTTTTTTTCTACAGAGGAATACACTTCCCTGAGGCAGTGTTTCAGGCCTATTGCAGCTGCATAGTTTTCCTAAAAAAACATTATTGTGTTTTCAGTTCATTACCTATGTAAATGAATAAAATGCCAACATTTTACATCCCCAGAGCTGGAAACTCAGCAGAGCTGGGAAGGGCTTCCCTGGAAGATTTCAGTTTTCTCCACAGGATAGGAGGAAGGCATGAACATGTTTGTTTATTTTTTTCTTCTCCAATTTAACTCCAACACTCATTTAATGTCAACAATTTAAAAGACAGCACCTTCTTGCTTCTAAAGGAGGAAAACACTAAAGGATAAATGATCTCAACACTCAGCAGTTATGACTACTTTTGTTTTATGATTTCTTCAGCAGCTTTCTGTTCCGCCAAGGATGACTGACTACTGGGCTTTGCTTTCCTACCCAGATACTATGCTGCACTAAGATAAGAGAAAGGAGCTCTGGAATCCTCAGACACTGATAATGCTCAGAGGCCCTATACTTTATATTACTAACCTTCAAGTCATTTTCTCCCTTTAGAAAAGGGAAGAGACAGAGAGGTTATTGAAAGGAATTGCAGTCAGCATAAAGGTATCCTAACTTCATCTGTTATTTTGTCTTCCCTCTTTCTCTCATTTATTCTCTCAGATACAGGACTGCCAGCCTTACTCTACTGACTTCCAGCAGGGCAGAGAGAGTGGCTTGGGGAGAGCAGGCATAAACTGGGCTTTTCTTCTCCAGATCTCTGCAGGCTAGCCTCTCAACTGACAGCACGCTACAGCCTATGCAGCACTAGCCTGCTCTCAGTTAGACTCTCAGAAGCTAGCTTAGGGAGAAAAATATCACACATGGGAGGGAAATGCAGACCTTTACTAGCAGTGTGTTACTCCACCAGGCTGTTTGTACACACAGATCCCACTGGGCCTTCACAACTGAGTATTTGTAGTCTGGTTTCTGCATGCCCTGTGAGCATAGTCTTCAAGATAACCCTGAAATTGCCCTGAGGAAAGAATCTAGACATGCCCACTGAAAAAACATCTTTATTTCCAAGCTTGTCAATTAAAAAAGAGCCAATTAATATAAATCTAAATAATTCTGATTATAGCTTATTAAAGTGACCAAATGCACAGGTTAACCATAGGCTTTTATGATCCATATACCTAGTCAAATCAACACTTCTGTGAGTCCAGGCCCTAAACTTCATGATAACTAATAGCAAGAAAACAAGATCCAGATTATTTTCTATGCTGAACACAAAAAAGGTAGGTTTCATGACTGCAGGGGACCATTATCATTATCTACTCAGACCTTTTGCGTAAGACAATTCACTGAACCTCTGCAGTGACTTCTGAGTTGAGCCCAGAACTCATGTTTGAATCTTTCAGGAAGATATCCAAGCAACCAGCAGAAATAGAAATACTGTGTATTATGCCCAGTGGTTAACCCCATAAGTAAAAGCTGTAAAGATGTAAAACTTACAAGCTGTTTTGTGGGTTAAGATTGCTGATGGAAGACTGAAGACCACTCCCAGGCTCTGGGCTATGAATAATAATTATTTCAGATTTCTGCAAAAACGGTGTCATCCACCTCAGACTGTAATTCACTCTTTCATATTCAAGATTTTGTTTATTTACCAGATTAAGTCTAGCTGATACTGGGAGAAATACTATGCCATTAGCTCCACAAAACAATGGGGAAAAGATTTATCCATATTTCAGGAAAAAAGCAAGATTAAGACTGTTGAAATTTAAACAATTGCAATAAGAAAACCATTAACTATATTTCAAAGATACTGTCACTCATTAGTAGCTTCAATTCACAAGCAAAACTGCTGTGAAGTTAGTGATTAACTAACAGGTTTGAGAATGCTCATGCTTGAAATCATTAAAAAATATAACTCAGTGAACCACGATTCCAGAAAAATTATTTAAAAACACATAAAATTGAGAAAAATCATAGCTTATACCAGGCAATCATCCATCTCTTTTTATATTCAGGAGCCCTGAGGTAAAAATCTTACTGTACTGTTCAAAGTAAATCTCCACACTAGCTAAAATTCCCCTTTACACAGAAGGTTCAGTCTAAGCCTAGGAGTTTAGCGTTCCATTTAAGATTAAATAAAGGGATACTTAAAGTAGTATATACATGTAATGGCTGTAAAATTATGAAGTTCAACCACTAAGACAATGACATGATTAATTTTGCATGCATAGCCATAACATCACAAACAATGTACCATGGTATCTGTTGAGATACCGAAGAACAGAAACTTCCAGTTTCTTTTCAGTGAGTCTTCTTAGACTAGAAGCTTTTTGGAAGAAGAAACACTTTTTCATTACAGAAGGAGCCTAACAATAAGGGCCTGTAGGAACTGCTCCAGTTATTGCAAGAAAGCAGATATATCTAAACGTATCTAAAAAAACCCATATGCAAACATCAGGTCACTGTAAAAACAGAGTAGTTCTCCTAAAAATGGAATATTCTTGTTTCTCATTAAGATGTAGTAATGGACTGTCCTATACATGCTATCAAGGGCAAAACTCTCTTCTGAGGTGACGAATAATTGACAGTCCCAGAACAGAACAGAATTCCTTACTCCACTGTAAAGGCAATTATTAAACAGAAGTGCTATACCAGGAAAATGTGCAACTGTTCTATCTGCTAATTTCACTATACACTAAAACACACGTAAAATATCCATGATTATACTTCCAGAAGGCCATGTCCAGGACACCACTATGTTGTCCTTTGGTAACAGCCAGGAAACTTGATGGAAACTGAATGCAGCATAGTGCTTGGCATATTTGCACCTAGTCTTAAGCCTGCCCTTTAATTCACTGAGTGAGCATAGCTTCATACTCTTAAAGGGTCAGATTAGAATGACTTTCAGCATGTTAATATCTTACTGAGCCAGATGATATCATGGCTTTGAAAAGCTGCTAATACAATTTCCAACCTCCATTTATATCCTTCCAAAATTTTAGATTATGTATTAGTTGACTCCAATTTCTGTTCTCATAAATTTACATCAACATTATACCAACATTAACTGCTTGGTCAGAAGGTATTCCTTTACCTGTTCATTACTGGACAGAGGTAACTGCCTTCTAGTCCTTTCAACTTCTTGTGTTTGCAAGGTGGCTTAATTCAACAGCTTGAGGGAGAGAGGCAAATAGGCAGCTCGCAGGGATCGTCTTCTGCTTCTAACAGCCCAGTGCAGCAATGCAGAAAACAGAAATTTAAGTATATTTCCCTCTGTCTCAGGTCATCATGGACACTGTGGACGTAACATCCTGTGTGTGTATTGCCTAGTTAGCTTTACCAAAGCTAGGCCTTATTAATACTTAAGGTGGTGAGCATGTAGGAAACTGACTGTTGAAGAATCAACTCCCATCACAACTGTCCCAGGAGCCACAGGAAAGGAGTGCTATGCTAATATCCACGAGTCGTACCTAGAAAGAACACTAATGAGTTATACGGGTTCAGCTCTGGAGTTCTATGCATCCTTCTGTTTTTCATGAGTTTCCCTTAGTGAAAAATGTGTAACATGTACTTTGCTTTTAACCTCTGGGGTCAGAAAGCACCACTGTTATCATTCATTCTCACATTATATACATATGTAAATATATATGTGTGTGTATATATATATAGTGGCTATAAAATTGCACTTGGTAAGACCTTCAAATAAGTTCTATCATTTGTTACATTAACCCAGATTTTGCTAGTAAAAATCAGCCCTCAACTCAAGTGTCTACCCAGTCATAGAACATACACGGAATTCAAAATGTGCACAGTGAAATACTTTCCTGCTGATTTCTGGCAGGCTGCCACCCCCCTACTTCCCTAAAAAGCACTGATTGTTCCCCTTTTATTTCTTCCAAATTTTCATGAAATTTGGAAGCCTAAGTTGAAGGTTACGTCTATATTACTGAATTAAACAATATCCAGAAACATCCCTCAACACTGGAACATACTTGCCTATACATGCAAACTGTTAAAATATTCCCCAAAACAATTTTGTCATGTAGCAGGTAGCCCTCTCCCAAAGAATTCATAAGCATGGTGTGGGAGGCAGAGTGTTCCAGGAACTATTCCTAATAGGGAGTCTGCACACAGCCACCCCATTTTGGGAGGCTAAGTGAATTTATTAACATAGACAGAGGACATTATGTGCCAGTTAGTGTCTACGAGAGTTTTTAACCTACTAGTATAGACATAGCCTTACTTCACCGTACATCTTTTGCTAACAGATGCTTGTATTGGTAGGTGGGGGTAGCAGCTGACCTTATTTATTTGATGGCCCACATTATCTGAGCAACTGCTGAAGATATCATTAATGAGTCAGATCCAGCAAGATGCTATGTGGCTCATAAGGGGTACTGAGGATCTTAAATTCCAAACCTACTTCAGGATGAAAAGTCTCAGAACAGCCTCCGAGGAGGGAGAGCACAGAAAGAATTATGCATGATTGTGATGATAATATTCCCTAGACATTCAGATGTAGTGGTAAGAAAGGGCACTTCAGAAAGACTATAGTAGCTAAAAGTCAGCTCAGTACCTTTCGGGAGTGAACACAGTATCAGTGAATATAACAAATATAACAAAAGCACTGGCAGCAAAAAGCAGCTTGCAAACAGTCACACTGGAGAACTGTGTTCAAGGGAGGAACCACAGGGGTTAATGAGAGAAGGAAAACAAACAAGCAAAGAGGACTCATCACACCTTTCTTTGTCTTCCTCCTATTATTTTGCATCTTATTTCTGTATTACTTTTAGAAATGATTTAAAGTTTACACTTACTCATGTCATTGCAAGACATACTGTATTTTTAAATTTACCTTTTTACAGAGCTTATATCACTGCCTTTCAAATTGGATGGATTTAACAGCCCTTTTTTTGTTCCCTCCCACCTTTCAAATTGCAGATGTTCCTGCTAGAAAACAGGCATGTTTCTCTTTATCAAAATATGCCTTTACATAAGAAAACTGCATTTCTTCTGGAAACACAGATAACTGAAACTACTTTTTCATTTACTTTTATAAGAAAACCACAAAATGTTCTGTTCCATAAAGAGAAAAAAAGTAAAGACCATAGATCTTTTCCTATCATTCTTTTGCTTGATGAATTGGACTAAAATGATTAAAAAGTACCCAGCAATGACAGCAATTTAGAAGAAAAAAAGAATCCCAGGTCTAAGCCTTGTCACAGCCAGTTGCTGTAGCTCCACTACACAAATTTACATGAGCAGAGATCTGACTGAGAATCAGAGCAGCTAAGAGAAACTATGAAAAAGACAGAGGCAGTCTCACTGCTAATGAGCTAGCTAGCCTTACTCCTGACGAAAAGCAACAGCATCTCTACGAATCATTATTGGCCATGCTCTGCAAATTATGGTTCTTCCTGCAGTACCTTAAGACCTGCTGTTTGTTAAGCTCAAGAGTGCCTATTTTACGTGAGTAAAGGGAGGAAATGGCTTGTGACTAGACAAAATTTCCAAGTATCTGATAATACTTGCTGACAAGTTCAGCTTCACATGCACTGAACACTTGCAGCCTCTACTGCTTTCAGAAGGGTCTGAGTACTCAGCACATTTGAAAAAAACCAACATGAAGTCCTATCCTCAGTGGAGGACTTTTCTCAGATTCATTCTTGTTTATCTTATATTTAGCACATCCAAATGGACACATTCAAAGTTAACAGCTGATCTGAAATCTAGAAGATTGAAGTTCTCTACACTTTAGTTTCTTAGTTTCTCAAAGCGGGACAACAGCTTATCATTCAACTGAATGAACCAATTTAGCTACTTCATAATTACATAATATTTGAATAATATTATGTAAGTGCAAACCATGATTAAGACCCATCAGCTTTAGGAATACAAGGCTAACTCCAAAACTCCTATCTGCTAGACCTGCATTTGTTTCACTGAATCACTGAACCATCATTTCCTTTCTTTATTTACTTTTCTCGTTTTTTCAATATGTGGGTCAACATTTTTGCTGGAAAAAATCCTTCTGAAATTTCACAAACCTCTCTGAGAAAAGCTTTCTTTCTCCGAATATATCCCTATAATACCCAGAAATCGTGATCACAAAACTGTTCCCAAAAGCCTAAATTGGTTGGTATGCAAGATTATGTGAAATGAACTGGTGAATAAATAAACAATTACAAAGGCTTTCTCACAAAATAGAAGAAAAAAATTTTAAGTATTATTCTTCTCAGACAGGGGAGGAGAATGACATGGTGTGTAAGTGCCAAATCTTCGACATAACATTAACTGAAATATCCACAACCAAATCTTAAGGGATCTTAATAATAAACATTGAGGAATTAATATACATGAGATCAGATAAAATGATAAAAGTAATTTTCATTTCCTATGAATGTTAAAGATCATGTATCAAGAGAAAAAAAACCTAAAATACGATCATCGCAATAAGCCTGGCAAGCATAACAACCACATTTAGTACTGTCTACTGGGGTAAGTTATATCGGAGTATTTTTGAGACAGTCTGGGACTACTGTGTAAGCACTGCTTTGTTAAGAAAAGCTACCACTAGACATCAGTGAAAACACAGCTTTCGGAAGATGTACTATAGCAGTCAATCAATCAGTCAGTCAAATTATAACACTGGATCTACTCTAAGGCTTTTAAAAATGTAGGCTTCTATTTGGGATTAAAAAAGAACAGAAGCCACTGAAGAAATCAGTGATTAAGAACCCATATACCTTATAGCTTTCCTAACCATGAGCGGAGTTAGGTGTTTTCTCGATTTCCCAAAGCTGTCCTTTCAAATTTACTATTTCTCATTTTGTTGAACTGCTGGTCTCATTGAATGATGCCCGTGACCTGAATGTAGAGGGAATAAATAAAAAGACAAACAGATGAAAAATGATGTTGGATCTGACTGCTTGTTATGAATACTGATTATCTAATAAATAGGGATACTTTGCTGTACATATTAGTACCTTTTCTAGCATGACTTCAAAGTGCTTCACAAACACATTAGGATACCAAGCAATAAATCAGATGTTCTTAATTCCAATTAGTTTCTCTGTCAGGAACAGTAGGTACTTCTCTTTATCAAATATTAGCATGGGCAGGCAGTAGCTCAGGAAATGCTGATTTCCTGTAGAAAGCAAAGAGAAAGTTACCTGCCTAATGCTAGAAACAGATTTAGTCATTATAATGTAAAGAAAGTGAAGGGTCCAGATCACCAAAGGGCTGGCCAAAACCCCCACCTCTAGCTAACTATATCACAACCAATAAATATTTTGTATTGATCTTAAAATTGTCCCTTAGGTACAAGGAATACAATGAGCTACAGACATGACAGTCTGGTGTTTCATCTGCATCTCAGGCCTAAGAAGTCTCTGTCTCTGATAGTGTCTAGACTGCTTGACTTGAAATGTATTACCATATAATATTGGTGACTATAACACTTAAGTGCTCTGCTCTGATGCAATGTTACATCTAGGCTGTCTGAAAGAAAAAGAAAAAACTAATGCTTTTTGCATAGCAGTGTAAATTTTCTTAAAGGGTTGCAAAGGCCACCAGCTAGAGCTAATGAGTCTTTATGGAAACTACTTAATATATTTAAATTGCTCCCTTTAGAACTAAATAAAAATGGTTTTTTTGAGACATACCAGTCTCTCTGTAAGAGCTCAGGCAGAAATGATTAAACTGTAGCACAAGTCAACACTAAGAAGAAAGTTATGATGCCATCTTGCAAATAGTAAGTCTCAATGACTAAAAATTAACTATTTGAAGAGGGCACAACTCAGACTGTGCCTAAGACACTGTCTTATTTCCTCAAAATATGTTAAAAATCTCATCACAGATTACGGTCTTGGCTTACTGCTCACATAACTTTTTTTTAAATAAAGCTCTTTTTTAATATTAAAATGAATTCAAACAAAATATCTCAAATGGGGAAGTTTAAAGCTTTGTGTCAATTTGAAATGGTCAGAACATTTTAAAAATTAAAGCTTATGAAACTGATATAAACTCTTGAAAGGGTTAGAAATACTGTTAGATCTTAAAATTGAAACATAGCTTAACAATGTAATTAATTAAAGCTAAACTGATCCCAACTATAACTCTGTTATCACTTTTACTGCCAATGTTTTAATCAAGACTTTGTCTTTGAAGAATCTGTTCATCATAAAACTCTAGAATGCTGCACCTCACACAGTCTCACAAGAAACGTTCTTGGTGCACTATTAGTTATCATCAGTAATGCTTATTCTACTTCCCTTTTTCACTCAAGAGTCATAATGAATGAACTATGACCTTTCTTTACAGAATTATGTTTCTTAATCAAACTCCTACTTTTAGAAAGATCCACCTCTGAATCCTTCAGGAATTACTGTAAGTTAGCTGATATGAAACTAAGACCCTTATGTGATATGTTAATTGTATTTCTCGGCAAAATTTAAAAAGTTTTATTTGTAAGCATTTCACAGACTGACAAGATACACAGTTCCTGCTAGACATGTGGGTGCTCTGACTTTACATGTACCTGTGCAGCTCCTTACAGCCCACTAAAACCACACACCAGTGAGAAATCACCCCATGACTTCCTACATGCACACACCATGTGTGGGTGCCTACTAGTTGCACCCTGTACTGAGAGTCCACTAGCTGGATGCAAAATCCTGATGGTGTCTGAGAGAGAAGATGCTCCTTCTTGCTCAGGCAGAGGTTGCGATGCTGGCAGAGCAACTTCTGGTAGCGTCAAACCAGGCTTTGACTACTGCTGTTTCCAGTGCAAGATCTCTCCACCTGTGTTACAAATGTTCACGCTTCTTTTACATTTCTTTTCAGGCTGACTCCTTCTTTGTTTCAAAAGTCTCTAAATTCAACTACGACCCTGTTAAGCCAAAGAAGCTATAGTGTTTGATCACCTAATATGGCATTCTTCTGAAAGCAAGATAATGAATACTGTGTCTTATGAGCTTGAACCTGAAAAAGAAACTTTTCTCCCCACCCATTCCCCTCTCCCTGTACAACACAGTAAGGGCAGGCTTACACCTGTTCCTGTCCCAAAGAATGGGATACTAACTAACTGATATGTTACTTTTCTGATATGCCTAACTTTATATGTCTGTATCTGAACTAGTCACCTAAGTGAGTCCTGTAACAGGTTTTACGTTTCCACATTAGGATGAAATAAATGACGCTTTAAACATGCATGTTTCTCTCCATTGACTGGAAAGGGAGCTTTGGCTTCTAGCTTGGATGTATGTCTGCGCTGTATGTCTAGAATGTTTTCTAAATTGGCATGGAACACCTCTTCTTTTTCTTTTTTTCTTTGCATTGGTGACTGTGCACACTTTGACAAAGAATCTTCATACACTCTTTTTTTAAGATTGTCTGCTGAAAAACTCTTTGTTTTGACTTAACTTTGAGTACCATTTAATTATGTAATGGAAAAGAAATCTGCAAGATCTTTAATATCTGCCTACAGATTGAAGGTATGTTTCCATGCACTGCAAGAAGATATCCCCACATGTTAATATCACAATAGGCTTTACTGAGCATGAGTCTGATGGCAGAAAAATTTAATATTGTTAAAGGTGTTCTAAATTACTGTCTTCGTATTAATAGATATATGTAATCAAATATAAGTAGTCCACCTTCAGCTGAATGCTAGTTTCCATATATTACTTCTGTCCTGCTGCATTGTACCAGATACGAAACTGGTAATGCTAATGACATTTCTGCTCACACATTTTAAAAAAAATCTATTACAATGAATATTACATGGAAAAGTTTGCCTTTCCCCTCTAAAGTCTCCCATGTACTGCCGTGACACCATCAAAGCCATCGGTGGTTTGTTTCCCTCTGCATTATTCTTCTAGGTCTGCATTCTTACTAGCATGCTGTTCTTTCCCTGCAAATAAAGTCATTGGTATTCACCAAAGGTAAAGCCAGTCCAGAAAAATCAACATTTTTTATACATCTCTCCTGTGTTTTAGTCTGACACACAACATGCTAAAAATGTGTAATAGTCTGCAATCTTGAAGAAAGGAAGGAAGAAAATGTGAGAGACTGCAGGATTTGCCACAGATTTGGTACTATCGAGTAGGTATGCTCTCCAATAAATGGAAGAGAAATATGCTGATAAAAATGCAAAATAGGAAGTGAATGTTTTTTTGTTTGGCACAACTACACTTACCACTCATCTAAAGCACATTGGTGATAGCAAATTAAACAAAAATTGGCAAACTAGACCAGAAAGAGAAACAAGATAAATATTTATGATAAGAAAACTAGACAACTGCAGGGTTAAAGATAACAGGTCCCTACACCATTTATTCTCCTATTTATAGTCTTCACAATTTTTGCTGCAAGACTAACATTTGAAAACTTTCAATATTTCCTTAAGTAAGTTCCTGAAACTACTGTAAGGCCAACTGTAACTCATGCACAGGATAAAAAGCATTCCCTCTACCTTAAATGAAATCTGAGCTATTTAGTCTATCTACCTGAAAAATACCACAATATAAGTTACATAATTTTGTTGTAAACCTGTTTTATATCAACTAAATCCAATATGATTTAAAATCAGTACTGCTTCTAACATAGCTGCCACTCTAGATCAGAGCAAAGCCTAGTGGTTCATCAAGCTTAGTATCCTCTCTCCAAAACAGTGCCCAAACAAAAAGAGTAGAATGTGGTAGGCATGTAGGAGCACTTCTCCTGTATGATCTCCCAACCTCCAAAATATGTGACATAGGGCCTTCTTCAGACAGAGATAATGTCTTCTATATTCAGTCTTCTCTTGAATGCATGTGAACTTTGTACAGTTAATTTGTGGAGCTTCTTGTGACAGATATTAAAGATGCTAAAGATGATGAAGAACCATCTTTTTTGTTTCCTCTTAACCAGGCTTCTGTAAGCTTCAGTTGATGCTCCCCAGCTTTTTCATTGGAAGAGTGAGTAAACAAGAAACCCCTAACACACCACCTTCATACCACTTCTGCTTTTTTAGCCCTCTGTTACATTTCCACTGAATAGGCCCTTCTCTACACTGAACAGTTCTCTAGTTCTTAATTGTTTTTCATATAGTAGCCACTTTAAATCATCCTTTTTGCCTTTCTCTGAACTCTTCCCAGTTCAGCTATATCTTTTTAAGAGGGGAGAATGACAGCAATAGCATAACGGTGTACTATGTTTTATATTCCTTTCCCAATCATTCCTAGCATTTTGTCTGCTCTTAAGCACCAAATTGATGTTCTTACAAAACTATCCGTAGTTAATTGAAGATCTTGTTCCTGAGTTAAGAAAGTCAGCTGAATATCCAACATTTTATGTGTAAAGTTGGGACTGTTTTTACGTGCATCACAATACATTTGTCTACATTTGTCCTTTCCGCCTCCAGTCACTGTCTCTAAGTCTACTTGTAAAGATAATCACAGATGGTCTGTGAGTGCTAGGCAGTGTTTATTTTACCCTACACTGCTAGTTTCCTTGAAATAAGGAAACCTTGCAAAGTGGCAGCTTGCACAGCAAAAAAATAAATAATTAAACCCCAGCTATTCTCCCAGGATTTCTGGAACAGTAGCCTGTGACTGTGCTGATTAATCAATTCATTGTAAACTTGTCCCATACAAGCATACATTCCACCAATTCTATTTGGCTTTACCCCAATGTCAAAGCTATTGACATTCTGCCATAACTGTTGTTGCTTATCTACACAAATATGCCTTTATCTTCCTCTGCCACCTCCTTTCATTTAAGAATGCAAACATTTTCATAAGCACTTTTATTTTCTTAATTTCAGTTTACTCTAACTGATCAGAATTTGTTGACATCATTTCTTTCTTATATCCTTTATCTTCCCATTGTCCTTCGTAATACTATCTTCCCTAAATATCCCATCTATCAATTTACTTGTTATTTGCATTTTAAATACTTCACAAACTTCTATTAAGCATATACTTACATTTTGCTTTTTACATTATTGTACAAACTTCAGAGAATCAATTATTTAAATCTTTTAACAGTTTTCTTTTACATTTACTGTGTTTTTCTTTCGTTCACATACTGCTCTAGAAAGAAGTCAGACAGGCACTAGCAGACTTATCCCTCACTTAATGTAATGAATATTATGTCTACTTACTCCAGAAATGGATTAGAACTGTTCAGATCAATATTTAAGATATACCTGAAGACTTCAGGTCCCAAAAGGAAAAATTTGGGGTTTAATGATCAAAGCCTCTGAGAGTTTCTAGTTCCATTTGAAGTTAAGTACAATTACATTCAAAAGATAGGAATCATCTGAGCAAACGCCAACATCTGAAATGCAGATATCTGAACTAGTTGTCTAGACCCCCTTTATAGTCACAACAGAGAGATAAGCACTTTCATGGTATGATTCATCTGACCTTTTAGAAACATATGAGATCAACTGAATCCTACAGGCACTTATTTATCTGCTAGGACTAAAAAGGATTGAAAAACTTTTCAGATGAAGACACTTACATCTCAGCTGTCCCCCTAAGCAACTAGAAGGGGAATCCAGAATGAACAGCCCAGAAGTAGATATCTACAATAAAAAAGCCTCAAGTCAGCAAGATGAATACCACCTAGAGCATTCCAGCCTGAAAGTCACAGACATATAAAGATAAGCAGACTTTCTGAACACTTGTTTGAATGCCATTTTTATAGCAGCTTAATTTATTTTTTTAACAATCTGAGTTGGAGATGCCAGTCCTTCAAAGACTAGGAATCTTTCTGTTAGCAGAGAGAACTTCTGTATTAGCTGCACGTCAGAAAATTTGAAAGAAAAAACTGCAATATGGCATAAACCATAACGTATAGTATTTTGGATCTTAAAATGAATGCTAACAATCCCCTTTAAAATTTGAAAAGGTGTCTTCCATGTACAATATTACAACATCTAGACTGTCTGATTAAATGGCTTTCTTACTACCAGAAAACAGAATTCCATCAGTCTTTGTCTACATATCTACAACATAAATTCCAGGATCACTTAATATGATTTCAAAGAAAGGAAATGTCTAATGGTTACTATGTTCATGATTCTAAGAGTAATCAAGACTATCCCTGTTGGCTGCTTATAAATTTGTATCAAATGGCTAACTAGAACTAATTTACACTAATGAAACTCAACATCCAGTATTTTCCTGTGACTGT
Source organism: Dromaius novaehollandiae (assembly GCF_036370855.1). Classification (NCBI taxonomy): domain Eukaryota; kingdom Metazoa; phylum Chordata; class Aves; order Casuariiformes; family Dromaiidae; genus Dromaius; species Dromaius novaehollandiae. The sequence goes on along the minus strand of NC_088130.1, from coordinate 44,024,813 downwards.
CAAAAAAGTAAACATTTTCACTAAGTTCCCAATTCTAGAAATTTCTACAGTTCTAAAAGGTATCCAAAACACTTGATCATATCCTATATTGTGACCCAAGCAAGAGAGACCAAACTGAGTTAAGTGATCCTTGTCCCCTTCTCATCCTAGCGAGTACAGTAGAACAACAAATCATGGCTTTTATATAGCTTAATGATTCCAAGCAACTCAAGCAATGCAAGCTCAAGCTTCACCCTAGCATATGCATGCCCTTTATCAGTCCTGAGACTCATCTAGAGAGCTATCCTATAGCTGAATGTCATGACTTCTCTCATGGGGAAAATCTCTCCAAGCTGACAGGAGAGTTTTTCTGGGGTCTTTAAATGACAAAGCTCCTTTAAAGCTAACTAAAGGAGCCTTGAGGGGAGGGTTAGCAGTGGACAGAATATGAACAAGAAGGACTGAATGCCTAAAGCTGATTCCTTCTTTCTGTGCTTAGTGGATTATACAGGCTGCTGTATATTAGAGGCTTTTTTTTTTTTAATCTAGCTCACTAGCACTGCATGATGTGTTGCCATCTTGTGTAGACATGATGTAAAAATCCTTGTTGACTGCTGTCTGAGCAAAAGCTGTGTCACTGCAGAGGCAAATCTCTGCGTAGAACATCCTAGCAATGTCGTCAGCTTCCCTGCTTGCTGACTCATGTCTCAGGAAGAAATCAGCTCTTGAGAAAGCAAGTGCCATCTAGCCTGTGATCTTGTGGAGCTGATAAGCAGAGAGACTAGAGAACTTGCCTGACAAAGGGGAGAGAGGAAGTGATGACTGCAGGCAAAGGCACTGGAAGCACTCAAACTGGAAGGCAAATGTACATGTTTACAGCTGTCAACAACGAAAGTGTTGATCCTGCCATAAAGTGCTGCAGAGATGCTGAAACATTATGACTGTTTCACAATCACTTATGTAAATGGGCTACTCTTAGAGGGAGGATGAAAGTCTGCTTTACAGTAATCATTTCAGCTTTTCTTGCATGTCACTTGCCAAACAGATCTCTGCTTTATAATGGAAATCTCGCTCAAAGAATCTGCCTAGTATTCCTTTGCACAAAGAAACTCTTAAAAGTGATAAAGCAAGCACAGTGCTCAGGTTTTTTAAGACAGAGATAATGATGACAAAAATTGTTATTTATAAATATTTTGTTTTCCTTAGGAATGCAATGTTAATATAATTAAGCTTTGAAAGCCTTTTACTTATTTTCATAGAAAACCATTTAATTATTGCCAACTGCCGTCTATAGACTTCTGTAAGTAAGATGTTTTAACTTTCTTTAAAACCCTATATGCTGCTGTGAGGAACAATTACAAAACAAAACACAGTATTCTTTCTTCAGACATGATTTTGAATAGCAGATTTACAGACAGCCCTAATGCTAGTCCTGAAAGATGTGGATATTGTGCATTTTATGGTCATTCAGTACTCAACAGCACAGTGTTCTACTGCTCCTGCAGCAGAATATGCCATCATAAATATGTTGTATGTGTGCACCCTGCCGCTAAAAATCTCTAGGGATGTTGATCTTTTGATTTCCTATCAAAAGAGATTTAACTGATCACCTGCTCTCTACAATTTAAAAGGAGAAAAGTATCTTTACCACAGAAATATTCAAGGTAGTTTTGGCAAATTTTGATAGATTTTGTTTTTATTAATTGAAAAGTATTCTTACAGTAGGAACATATTCATGACTCTAGCACTAGAAGTCATGGATATGTTCCTACTCCCTTCCTGGTTTATCCAGTGTATTCACTGCACTGTGAAATTTTATCAAGGCTTGTTACAGTTTTTGTCAATTCAGAAGTTTGCAGCAAAAATTATTCTTCTAATTATTAAAAACAGAAACAGCATACATTGCTACTATATATTTGACCTAGATGATTCTTTGACAGGAACAGTGTATTTTAGTGACAGAAGTGCTACTATTATTTGCCACAGAGCAAGAGCTGATTCCAGAAGACATGTCGCCACACACAAGAATTCAGAATATAGAATACAAGCAAGGATATTCAAGCTTCTTCCATTCTGATTCAATATTCAGAATGGAACAATCATTTAAACTCCTTTCTTCTACTCTGCTGGTGATCCTATTTCACCCAGAAAGGCTAAACACTGCACAAGATTCTGTACTTCTCTAATCTGAGGGAAAAAATCTGGCAGATAATCCTAAGGAAAGCATTTTATGTACATTCAGCCAAAGCATACAGATCTGGTTTTGCACATGGTAGCACGTAGAGAAAAAAACTAGAGGCTTGAAAAACAGGTGAGTGCAAGTGTTACTAGCTCCACTTTAAGAGAAGCGCTTGTTTCCATGTAACTGAAAATCTGTATCTAACATGCCAAGCAGTCATTATGGTAGAAGAACCTTTCTTGCAATTCATGCAAAATCCATTCATAACTTTGGTCATAATAGGTTCTGTTACTGATGTCAAAAAGACTGACAGAAAGCTTACTTGAGTGAAAAAACTCAGATGCTGTAGGAGAAACCTCTAAGTATATAAGTATATGAACAGGCCTATAACATTTATAGGTCCTTCAATAGTTTCCTGTAAATGGCTGTCAGGCTATAAACTGATACTTCTGTGGAAAAAATGTGAGAATGTATTTTCAGATACAGTAAACACTAGACTCCAGACTATCTTCAATCTCTCAGTACTAATTTAATTTACATGTTTTCTCTGAAAAGTATATATACTTTATAGACGCACTGAGGTATCATTACATGATAGATGAAATGATTAAAACAGCATTTCTGCAATGGGATAGAGCACTATTTGGTAGAAGACAGAGCCCTGTGACAATGATGCATCCAGAATTCACAGGCACAATTGTTACTGCTCTCATCACTATCATAAGGAAAGAATGCCAGTAGCTTTCAAAATATATGGAAATGCACTGTCAGTTGCCTAATGGATTGTGGTGTACACAGTGCCCATATACACTGTCTCTAGATACTGGTATCTCTGTACAATTAGAATCTCAGTTCTGTGAGAAATGCTGGTATTTTGAAAAATGTTTATTTCAATTGGAACAAAACATTTATCTGAATCTTGAAACGTGTGATCTACCAATCAGCTATATCTAATATTTCAGTTCACGTAATGGGAAAGGAATGGTTCTAGGCCACACCACCACAAAGGCCCATAGCACAAGGCTGTGACCATAATGTGTCAGTCCTTTAAATGTAAAGCCCCGCAAAATGCAGCTCTGCGGCTTCTCTCTGGACCTTGCCTCCACATACTAGACCCTGCTGTATGAGGCATGTGGAATCAGAGAGTGGATGAGAAACTGCAGGACTGCACTGCATAAGATACAGGTCCACCTAGTGGCCAGAGCTGCTTCTACCACTATGCACGAGTCGAGACAAATCTTGTACTCATACAGTAAATATCCAAATATTTAATCCAGCAGAGTCAAACAATAAGCACGCCAATACCCACACTTAACATTATTACAAAGCATCTGTTCTTCTGTCAAACTAACCCTGATACCTACAGGAGAAAAAAAAACCATGGAAGAGGTATTTCGACAAGCTACAGAATTACAGATAACACTAAAAATTCATGAATATTTAGTATAAAGTAGACTATGTTTACTTCACACTTTGAATTCTTCAAAAACTGTTTCAAAGAACAAGAAATGTGCTTTTGTAGCTGTGCAAATACTATTAAATCAGTTCAGCCTCCCTTTCTGTGACTTCCTTCTACCCTTCCCCTCAAAAAAGCACAGGACTGTAACAGTTCCAAAACCAATTCCTAGTCTGTACAGATGACTGTACTTTTTCTGGCTCAGGTCACTACTGCAGGTTTTGTTTGGCTAGAGCAGAAAATGAACATAAGTAGTCAGGAAGGCATGAGATAATCTCCTTCCCTCTGTGAAAATAACTGTACGTTCTACTTCACTATACAATCCAACATTAAAGATTATTAGTATTTTTGATAAACAATTAAGAATCAGAACGTTTCAACAGAAGGTTTTACCAGATACTCCACAAAATCCAAAGTGTGGGAGTAGGATAATTACTGTCATTTCATTGCACTCTAACTATCTACAATTATCCCTTTATTCTGGTAATCAGCTTTATACCATTTGATCTCCTTTGCTTTTTATCCATCTAATTACAAAGTAGCAGTAGATGTTTGCATCACAAAGATTGGTTTCAGCACCCACTGCAATCTGCTTCAATTTTCAAATGTCTGCATTTTCCCAAAGGCGTAAGACTAAAACCTAAATACATATTTAAAGGCTATGTCTTATGCACTGATTGTAGTCGTGTATTTCAAAAATTCTTTTATGCTGAAAGACACTTCATACTTTTTACAGCAGCAGTGTGTACACAAATTACCATGGACTACCTGACAAAGCAGATGTCATTACCAGGTCTGAGACAAGGAACTTGTGCCCCATTTTACTAACATGCACTGGACACGCTGCAGCCTAAGACCTGTTGAAAAGCTGGATAGTATGTGCAGATGTTGACAGTCATTTCAAAACAACACAGTACTTCTAAATTCATGTGACTTTATTTTAAATACCAAACAAACATCTAAGTTAGAAGGGTGGGTTTTTTAGCACTGTTAGCAGAATCAGAAAAGCTCACATGGAGACGAATTAGATGCTCTAAAAACACTCTTTGGAAGGGTTTCCCTCTCACTCTTAGTTATAGAGTCTCTTAAATATTAGAGATATGCACAGAGAAAGTCCTGTGACCAGAAGTATTGTCCTGCTTCATGAGTCCAAATGCCACCGTTCCTCCTGCACTTTGATATGGAAGCCGACTCAGTCCAAGGACACACAGTATTATCCGTCACAACCCTTAGAGTTCAGGGATGGGCCAATCCTACAAATTCATGTTAAGATTCAGTGGCAACCCTGTTCCCTTTTCCCCAGAGATAGGATTTCAGGAAAAAAAAATGTTGAATACTTTGGATTATTACAATATCCAGCCTCAGCTGCCGCCTCACACTAAGGCCAGCTGTGGCAATGACAAATATGTTACATGTTGCTTTGGTGCAGGCATTGGTCACCTAGACAGGTTTACAGATGGATTTGGGATTCAATTTAGCATTCAAGAAAAGGAAAAATTCTGGGACAAGACCTGAGACCAGCATTCTTGCTGTTCATGCAGACCTTCCAAGATGCAGGAAAAATCTGAACTCAAAGTTCCTCTTTTCCCCAAATTTAACCCTAGCTGTAACCCAAGACCCTATCTATCATACATACCTGCAAACAAACCAATAAAAACAGATGTTTCTCTGAAACCAACTCCTGTGTTACCACAATCCACCAGTAAAGGCAGTTCTTCTACTTTGCTTTTCTGAAAACTAATCTTAACAAGCATTATCATAGGCCTTAATAAATGAGTCACTCAGACTTGCTGGAGCTCTTGCTCATCACAATCATGCAGACCCTATCCGAGTTAAAACAGCCCTCTGTACCTACTTTCTCTAAACCATAACTCCAAATGTAAGTCTCCAAACTAGACTTAAACAAATTCCATAAAAAACAAAAAGTGTGACCAGCCAGTCATTTGTATAGACCTCAGCCTCCTTCCCCTTCCAATCGACCTCACGGTATCTTGAAACGGCAAACAATCTTCAAAATCTGATGGGTTAGAAACCAAACCTAACTCTATTTCCCATTCCAGTCATAATCAGAGTTCAGCGAGGCATACATGCAGCAAAATTGTTGGCACTTGCTAGGCACATGCTAGGCACTTCTACCAACACGCGGGCTCATCCTGGGTCTCAAACAATAAACCATGATTTATATTTATTTTTGGTGCAGATACTGCTCACTTGGCTATGGCCAGAAGTAGGGATGCACTTAGGGCCAAGGTCTGTGAAAAGAATGAACACCTGTTTATTGTTCCATTTTGAATAGGTAGATGGCTAAGATGAAGCTGACATAGGCAGCACTGAATATATTATGTTTAGCTCAGGAACAAGCATGGTTGTACCTTGTTAAGACTTACATTAGGTTTAAGATTGGGGCTGTGTTACTGTTTGGTAATAAACAGCGGAAGAGTTTGGTTCGTTGCAGGATTCTCAATGACTACAGAGCTGAACCCAGGGTGGTAGTAGTAGGTAGAAAATGATTTAATTTTAAAAGATGCGTATCACTTTGGAAAAATTCTAGTAGCAGTTAGAGTCACAATCTTATGAAAAAAAAAAAGGGGAAACTTGCTTTATTCCTTGAGCTCCTAGGTCTAAAGGAAAGTCTAGTGCTGATAAGTGCTGATGGCTTATGCATTTAATTTTAACAAAGTGAGCACCTCCCTATGGCTAAGGCTAAACTGACATTATGATTAAGTCTTTAGAAAAGAAAAATAGAACATCTCAGTTAACAGGCAGCTAATGTGTAGACTGCTAGATTGGAGAACTGAGGCTGATAAGGGATGATATTTGCTGTTAATTCTGATAGTTGCTGGTCATTTGGCTATGGATTAAAGTTAAGGCGGGGATTAAAGACAAGGCTTCAGAAAAGCAGGAATGAATTTAGTTTACTGCATGAAAGGGTATGGCTGAGCTAAGGAAATGGCTTTTGTTCATGTCTATATAGACATCAGCCACCTGGTTGTGATTAGGGCTGAGTTTGAGTTAAGAACTGGGAAAACATGTTTATGCATCAAAAAATACCTGAACACATTATAAATACTACAGAGAACAAAGCAACATATAAAAAAAAGTCAAGTTATCAAATTTTAAAAATATACCTGATATACATCATGATAAAAAAATTTATCTTGAAATACATGGAAAAATCTTTAAAAAAAAAGGAAAGAAAAAGAAAGAAAGAAAAGATAACAGGTAGATCATATCTGTATCAGTCTGCTCATTTTAGCAAATCATCCTCAGCGATATTTAAAACTAATTTTATTATTGATCTAGTTGCATATTTGGTGTTTCAGAGATCACCTAGATAGTATACGTTTTTGCATTAATTTACGTTACACATTATTTGCACAAAACTTCACATAAAGAATTGTGTGAGAAAAGGATATTGACATTACTGTTTCTACATTTCCCTGTGAGGAAAAAAAAATCCCGTTTCTGGATGTCCTCAGTATCCTTTACAAGCAATATGAATTAGTATTTAAACTCAGTGGGATTTGTGCTACAGCCTAATCCTTGCATCTCCTTACGCTTGATTCTCTTGAAACTAAAGGAACAACCTGGTCTCAAAAACTTTCAGTGTATCTTTGAAAGAAAAAGATTTAATCTTTTCTAATGAGTTGAAAGAAGTTGCTAGAAAAGAAAAACTTTCCAGTCATTCCTGTCATTAGATGTTGTCAGCCACTTCAGTTTGCAATGTAATCTAAGAGGAAATAAAGTCTTGGTCTGATCATGCTCTGTATGGCTCAGACCTAAAAGCTAGAAGCAGCAAAAGCATACCCACTTCAACCTTCTGAAGCTTTGCATCAGATAAGGTTGGCAATTAAGGAGATGCTGTATTAGCTAAGAGTTTAGGAAAAAAGATTGAAGGAAGCCTTTTATCACTGAAAAAAGTCTTACTTTGGGAGAACGTAATGCCTCCAAGAAAGATGAAGTTTTGTGGTGGTTTCCCAACTTAATAGTGATTCACAGATATGAAATATTCTAGAATAAGGTATATGTATTTCTGTATACATTTACAAAGGCCTAAACAGATAAAACATGTATTCTAGTTCTGTGTATGTTTGGATATTTCACATACGTTATCTTTTCTGTGTTATCAGACTATGTTTTGGTGTAATATCAAGTACATTCATATATTATAGAGCTTGGCTAGAAGATTTGTGGCTCTAGCACACCAGCTACTACAGCTGTAACCAGAATTCAGTACTTTAAATTACTGTGGAAGGAGTTTCCACATCACAGCTTGCATTACAAAAGGAACAATGAAACTGGTATAAGGATAAATGAAGAATAACAATGGAAGGACTGTCTACTCCCTGCTGTCTAATAGAGTATCTTTAAAACTTGGTGGTTTTATTTATTCTAGCCGAGAGATAACTGATATGAAAGCAACTCTCTCCAGGACCACATGCAATAGTTTTTGCTCTAACTGCTGACACAAAAACATTACCTAATATAGAGCATGCTGACATTGAACTAGCCACACCTCTCTACCATAGGGCAGACCTAATTGAACCCCTGAATCAATTTAGCATGTCTGCCTGTAACTTATTTCATGGAAAGAGTGGATTGGAGAGAAATGTCAAAAAACACAACGTCACCTAAAGCTCCTTCCATAGGAGCGCTGCAAAAATGATTTCAGGCAGCTACACAATGGATTTCCCTAGCTTCCGAATTAGCATTAACTAGTAAGGTTTGAGTGAAGGGGTTCCAACAAAGAACTCTCTTTTTTACCTAGAGTCCCCTTTATTTTGCACAGAAATACCTTCCGGCAGCTAATTCTCCAACTAGAACACCGGGCCCTCCTTCTGAGACCCGTTCACCTCGTGCCGTCCAAACCGTTGGGCTGACGCAGTCCGTTAACCCCTCAGCACACTAGGTTAACGGGGACGCTCGCCCCGCCTTGCCAGTCAGAGAAGAGCACGAACGAAGGCGAGGAGCTGCCGTGGACCTGCGACGGTGCAGACAGCCTGCACTGAATAAGCCCAACCAGGCTTCGAAGGGGGGGGTGAAAAACTGAAGTCACAGCTTTTGAGCGACGCCGCCGACCCCCACAACGGCCGAGCCGCCAGGCCACCGCTACCACACACCCACACCCACACCCACACCCACACCCACACCCGCCCCTGCCTCGAGCCTCGCGCCGCCGCCCCGCACGCAACCCCTCCCCCCACCAACGGCCGCCTGCCGCCCGCGCCCCAGCCCCGGGAACGCTCCCGGCCAATCAGCGCGCGGCAGCCATTGACAGGCAGAAGCTGACGGAAAGCAGCGCCTATAGGTAAAACAGAGACGGGAACAGGACCGACCAGCGTATCCCGCCCCCCCCGCGAGGCTCTTTAATTGGCTACTTCTTCTCCAGGCTGCCCAATCAGAGAGTGCTTTCTAAAAGCAAGCCGAGCCTATCAGAGAGGTGCTTCTTCTTTGCCCGTGGCAGTTTGAAACCGTCACGCCGGGAGCGGCTGTCGCCCCGCAGGTGAGAGGCGGCGGGGACGGGACGGGACGGGACGGGAGGGCCGTGCCGTGCCGTGCCGTGCCGTGCCGTGCCCGGCGCTCTCCACCGCGCCCCCACGCCCAGCTTTGCACAGCCGTGCTGGGCCCCCGTCGTCCGAGGGGACAGTGTTCGGCTCCCGTGGGCCGCCGCCGTTAGCGCCGACCCCCCCCTCCCCCGTCCCCTCCCCGGGTAGTTGGGCCGGTTGCTTTAAAAATCCTGTCTCAAAAAACAAAACTCCCCTCTCCGGTTCACGTATGAGGTCGTGTTCCCTCCTGTCTGCCCACCCGGGCGCCTACCCGCTGTGCCCCCCGGGGATGTGTGACACACACACACACACACACACACACACCCCGTGATTTGGCCCCTTTTCTCTAGCTGACATGGTAGTGGTCGCGTAGTGTCCCCTGTGCAGGCATCAGCGGAGACTGCAGAGCTGCTGGAGTAAGAAGCTTGAGGATGTGGATTTGAGCAGTGTTACTTCATATTTGCAAATGGGTGCAGTTAAGGGGAAAGGAGGTGTGCTCACTTCGCTGGGAGAAGAAATAGTTTCCATTTTCTGATGCAGGCTCCCCTGATCTGAGTGTAACAATGTTAAATTATTTGAAAAGCATCAGTCAAAACAAATCATTGATTTTCAATCAAAAACAAATCCAAAAACATAAAATACTGAGCAGAGCTCAAATAATGTAAAATCAAATACAAGAGCAGCCATGCTAGATCAGACCAAAGATCTTTATAATTCAGCATCTGGTTCCTAAAAGTAGCCCTCTTAACACTGGCATGGTGTATTTATGGTTTCAAAGAAGTTACTGCTGTTATCAGGAATCTCATTTTGATGAACTCAGATATGTGTTGGCAGATGCTTGGGGGAGATTGGAAGAACATGCTAAGTGTACTAATGCTTCTGTCGCTACTCTCCCACCATCCAGTGATTTGCAGCATCACAACTTACTGACTCTGAGGTGGTGTCTTACTTAATACCTCCTGAGAGATTTCTCTTTTAGAAACTTACTTAGTCTTTTTCTTGATCTTTGCACGTGCTCACTGAGATCAAAGCAGATAACTTGGTCTCAGCATGAAGTGGCGGTGACATCTGCAAACAACAGCTTCGAAGAAGCATATTTGTCTTAATTTATTGTAGTAATCTAATCTGTTTTTCTGTAATTAAGCAGATTTCTAGTATTCTAGGTTTGCTGGAATTTTTCATTTATTACTGAGTTTTAAGCTTGAAATAACAGTTATTGTTCGACTTCGTAGAGACCCTAAATGCTCTGTAGTACAAAGACCAGAACTCCATAGACCTGATGTGCAGTTTAAAAGGAGAAGGAAAAAAAAAGGCAGACCAATTTATAGTGTGAGAAGATGGTCTGATTTATGATCTAATTGTAACTTCAGTTTGGTATTGGCAAAAGCGTACAAAAAAGTAAGGAAACGCTAGTTTGCTCAGCAAGTGGCTTTTGATGATCAGGGTTCTTCACACAGATGGGAGAATAAGCAAACTGGTTGTTGAAAAACTGTACTTATGAGCAGTACAGGCTAGCAACTTGGGCTGAGTGGAAGGAAATAAAAATTGATAGGTACAGTGGGGATAGCTTATGAAGGGTCTTGAAAGTAAACAGCTTATGTTTGAGAGAGAAAGAGAGACACTAAAAGGATTTGTGAAAAAGGTTCAGAAGGCCAAAGGACTAACTGAGAAACTGACCTTTGCAGCAGGAGTTTGGGTGGATATTTGTATGTAAAGATGGTATTTATCAAGCTCAGGAAAAGGATGTTGCAATAATCAAAATGTAAGATTATACCCTGAATAAGTCCCAAGGCCTGTCCGTGTCATACAGCTGCAGGGTTTAGAGTTATCTTTGCTGCTACTAATTGGCATTTTCACTTGTCAGTTCATTTTATGAAGTGAATTGTTACAGACTAGCTGTTTATAAAGTCCAAAGTTCTCTCATAGTTTCCATTTCAAATACCTGCTGTTATGGGCATTTGATTTTGTAAAATACAGTCCAGCTAAAACGTGACTTTTTCGGGAAACTTTTTTCCCATGGTCGGGCAGAATTAGCTTGGCAGAAGCTGAATGTGGAAAGGTTTTACCTGTGGCAGAGCTTTTATAGTGCAGGAAAAGTCAGTATCTAGAATAACTCGAAGAATAAAAAGACAGTTAACTTCCATCTGTATTCCTACAAAGAGAACTATGAGATTATTGAGTTTTTTGACATTTTGAAAAGAGATGATGCTTAAGGAGGATATGTCCTGCCAATTTAGAGACAGTACAACTATCAATTTAAAAATAACATTTCTGTCAGAAAATGCATCTGTTTAAAAAAAATCGTTATAATTGACACACTTAAATGTCTCTTTAAAAAATAAATGTTTCTTTGCATAATTGTTTGCTGTACAGTACAGGCAGCCAATTCCTTTAGTTATTTATGTTGGTCTTTCTCCCATGTGTACTCTCTGCTGACATCTCCCGTGCTCGAATGTGTCTGATCATGGCTTTTCACACGCATTAAACAACTATATCATTCTGCCCTTCATTCATTAACCTTCCACTTTCTTAATAATCGGCTCCCACTCAATTTTTAAATTCCTTTCGTTTCTCCCTGTCTCACATCCTTTAGAGTTCTTTTCCCCATATCCTCTCATGTTTTCTAGCAAGAGCTTCAGTTTTGCACTGAAGGGGTTTTGCAAAGCTGCAGTAGATTAAAAAAAAATAAAATCTTTTAGAAAGCCCTCAAGTTTCTTATCAGTTCTGCAACATCGCTTTCCTAGATGTTCACAAATACCTCACTACCTTGCTCAGAAATTGCTGGAATGATTGACATTACCTGGAGCTAAGAAGGAATTGGCTGTCCTGTCAATATCTGGTCATCTTCCTGGGCCTATAAGGTGCCAACTGAAGCAGAGTAGAAGATGGAGGAAGACTGATGTTGACCACTAGGAAGAAGCTTCAAGGTGTTAGTCAGGGCATCGTGTCAGCTTGGACTGCAGTTGAGGTAGTTCCCGGGGAAAAAAGTCCCAGGGAGCTTAGAGATTCCTACGTCGCTCTGTAGGAATTTTGTACAGAAACAAGCTAATAAGCTCCAAAATAATACAGTGATGATGGAGGGACTGACACAGACATGTAACCATAAATTGAGGCTTCTCTCACTCTCTATATGTCCGTTTCTTTTTTCTCTAGCAGTGTACTTTAGTTACTCATATTTAATGTAAAATTTTATATTGTGTAACATGAAGCATTAGGTATGACAAACTTATTCAGTTAACTTGGAACAGTAGAAAAATTTTAATTTGTTGCTTTTGAGTCTTCTGTTGTTTTATTCAAAATCCTTTGAAGTCAGTAGAAGTCTTTTCATGGTTTTGAGTATGGGTTTAATCAAGCAATTAAATACCTATCAGTCTATACTCATAGCAGTGTATAATACAGACATTACGCAGTAACATCATACACCTTCAGATTAGCCCACCAACTGGGAATTGAAGTAGTTACTACAGCAGAGTTTGTGTTGCTAAAAAAAATACAGGCGAACATAGAGCAAACCTGTTAGAACTAAAAAGTGAAGTTCAGCTTCTACTGTTTTATAGACTAACTTTGTGCAGAATGTCATCAGATGAGGAGAAAAGCACAAGTCCTGTTTTGCCAAAAGACTCAGTTCGTGGCAGTTCTGTTTCTTCAGATCTTCAGGTAGGAAAGAAACAGCCTCATTTGATTCTGTATGGCATCTTTTTTTTTTTTGTGGCAAAGGATAATTATGAGGAAATGTTCAAACTAACTCATGCATCTTTTTTATATTTTAGGTGCATGGGAAAACAATATAAATGTTAGTGAAAGGAATCAAATTAGACAAGTAAAATTTGAGAGTAAAAATTCTTCACTTGGATTTGTCTTTTGTCCATGTCACAAGAAATTTCAATATATGGGAGAAGTTTCATATAACCTTAGGAAACTGATTACTGACAGCTATAAGTAAAATAGTACAGTTTTCTTTGTGTGTGTGTGTGTGTGTATTACTTTTTATCTGTGTGTTAAGTCTGGTAGAGAAGAGTAAATTTGACACAGTAGGATAGAAACCAATTATTTCTGAGGGATGAAGCACAGCTGTATATTAGGCTTCTTAAACAATATTGTAAGAACGCTTTTTTTTTTTTAATGGCTCCCCCCCGCCCCGCCTTGGAGTAGGATTGTGCCTAAGTTGGTGTCTCAAAAGAAACATAGGTTTTTTTTTCCTGCATCAAATGTGCCAAGATATACTGGAATTTTAATGGTGGGGTTTTTTTGCTTTACTGTGCTCAGCATTCTTTTGAGAGCATGTGAAGGTATTGGATAAAGTCTTTATCCCATTGTCTTGAAAGAGGTAGAATTTCATCATTTAACAATTGTCTGTTGCCTTTTGGGTAGTATTTTTTCCTTTGATGGGATTCTATCCAAAACAGGCTACTTTTGCACTAATAATTTTTGCTGTTTGTCATGTAGGAATGTGTACTTACCTTTGTCACCCAAAAAGCAATGGGTGCAATTGGTGTATACAGCTGAAGCACTGTTAAATTAACTTTTTATTTCTGTGGATTGACTTTGTCCCTTTTAAACTACCTGTTCAGGGGGAATTTTGTTTTCACACTTTTTCACATTTATCTTGTGGATAAGATTTCTTAATCTATATTCATCAAAAATAGTTCATCTGTGTTTCCAGTGCCTTTTGTAGTTGGAAAACAGGCTGAAGGTGTTTGAGCCACTCTTTTCCTGTTGTTTTGTTATCTTGACTGCCATCCAAAGGACAAAATCCATGCAACATCTACAGATTTTTAGTATCATTTAAGAAGGAGGGAAAAAAAACAACTTCTAAATGCTTTTGTGCCCTTTGAAACACTATTTATTAAAAGATACCTGAGTTCTTTGTTATTCTGAGATCTCATAGAATCTAAACTACCTCTATAGGAAGCTATGGATGTGCATTTAAAGTGGTAGAATACAGTAGTGTGCATGGTTAGAACATTCTAGGATATTCCTATAAATTTGCTATGAAAACATCTTTATGGGCAGAACTTGTAGAGGAAATAAAACACCTATTTCATTGGAGTAAGAAGTCTGCAAGTTTTAATACCAAGGCTTAATGCCAAGGTTTCCTTGCACAGATACCTATCTGTATCTCTTTGTTGACCTAGTTAACAGTAGTGGCTGGTTTTCTGAATATCAGCTTACATATTAAAGGTTCTTATGTATTTGAGGTTTGAGCGCATCAGAATATATTAGACAACAATTTGCTTATCATCTTTTGGTCTTCACATAGCATGCAATATAAAAAGAATTGTGCTCATATCAAGAAGTTTAAGTAAGTACTTAGTAAAATTACGCAATATGCATGGCCTAACTGCAGATGTGTGTTAGCTTTCTTAATTAAGCATGTAGCATTATCTAAGGGCTTGCATGTATTTTACAGGAATATTATCCAGTTCTTACACACAGTAAGAATATACATTGAAGAATGGTTCCCCATTAAGTAAAACCAATTGAAGTCAAAATCTGAATCTGGATTTACTTTCGAAATCCAGAAGTCTGGATGTAAATAGTTCACTCTCTTGCTTGTTCTTGTTATTTCCGCACTTTTATTTCCTTTAGGGGCTAAATCTAAAAAACTGATAATTTGTTGATTTGCAGCTAACTAACTTTTACATGGAATGTGATATTTCCTTACCAAAAGCATATGCTATGCATACTTGTTTGTAACCATATAGCTTCATATATGATTCCTTGGGCTTTTAATTTTAGCATGATAGGCTAGAAGATGAGAAATGGAAAGTTGAAAGGAAACTAGAATTCAGTTAAAATACAAAACCTAGCTTCTTCAAATGTTCTCTGGTTAGTTGAAACCCACATAAATGTGAGGGTTACATTGAAAGTGTTAAACCATTATGCATTTAAGCTGATTGATTCAACAAAGTATTACATGTAATTGGTACATTTAAACTGATTGTTTCCACTCTGACTTCTTCCAGCTTGAACAGGAAAATAATTTTTCAATTCACAATTGGTTTCTGAGCCTTGAGCGCATTAGGATGCTAAACTGAACTAGTGAAATAATATTAAGTGAAGAAAAAGCTACTGCTGGTGTCTTGGTGTAATACTTTCAGACTATGTTGTTTCCAAATGTTTTAATTAGTGGCTTTGATCACTAGGCATTAACCGCTACTGGAACTTTTTTTTTTTATTACTGTTGGAATGGCTTGTATAATGTTTATGCTGCAATACCGATTGTTTAGTTTCACGTTGAACTCTAAATAGTTCCATTCTGAAAATCTGTTTAATTAGGAAACTTCAAGAAAACATGAACTTACTTGATTTACATTGGCATGTAGTATAAAGCCATATACCAGTTACACTTGTTCATAACTTTTTAAAGGGCAAGCTTTTATATTAGTTTTATACACACACCACCACCATGACTATATAACTTAATAAATATGTAATATATGGTGAGAATAACCATATCTAATCTGAAGAAAATATTAGATAATCAAATGTGTTCTGATGGTTGGCTTTATAACTCCTCCCAAAGAGACTGTAATATTACAGAATGTGAAATGTGACTCTCTGCTGAGTAGCATCTTTGTCATGGATACAAAAATACTTTTTTTTTTTTTTTCCTTCTCCTTTGTGGTAACAGTGATGCTCAAAAACAGTATTAGGTGACTCCTAATCTGGAATCTGTTTTCATACTTCGTATTTTTTGAGGTGCCTATTATACTATCTAATTTTGGCATCTAGCAAATCTTCAGGTGTAACTACTGTATCTAGTAGTAAATGGGACGTATTTCAGAACATGAAGTAACAGAGTGATAAACTATTATAACTGACTTCTAAATATTAAGAAAACAGCTGGCTTTTGCAGTTTTAAGGCAAATTCTTTTAGTTTCAACCATAATACAAAATAATCTCAAAAATTATCTAAAATCATTTTCACTCTTTCCTTCCTCTGCCTAAGTTTTGGAAACATAATCATAGCTTTATAACTATTTGTCCCCATTTTGTGACAGGATGAATATGAAGAGCTGCTTCGTTATGCTGTAGTGACTCCAAAGTTTGAACATCATGTCCCGAAGTGGACAGAACCTGCCTCAGAACTGAGAGCAGGTGACAGGTATTCGAATGTAACAGATGATGTCATACACCATAAAACTGCAGGTAATATGTGCAAAGCTGTGAGTTGAGTTTACAAGAGCAATGATAAAATTTTATGGATAAAAGTTTTCTAATAGCTTTTGTTTGAAAAGAATGTACAGTTCACGTATAATACATTTGAAGAAGAAATTTAGGAAGGTATTATGTTCACTGAAGGTTCTCTCTCGATAACATAGCTTTCAGGTGGTAGTGTTCATGTGCTGACAGTTCTTTGTTCTAACCATGGCATAAAGTGTAAAAGAAATGTTTAAGGTGGTTGGTGTAATAATGCAGAAGTTGGGGTCCTCACTTAAAGTATTCTTTACAGAAGCTTGAGAGTTCACGGCTGGTTTTGCTCATACCTGTGCTGCCATGATAGATAAACGTGTGTTTAAAGGATTGTTATTTTGAAGTAAGAATTACCTGAAATGGGCTTTGTGTAATGGCTAATCAAGTCACTGCGTGAATGTCCTTCTGAAGTCTTTTAGTTCAGTTCAATAGTGCACTCTGTTCTAGTTTTTGTTACTTGGTCTTTAAGAATTTGTAAACTTTATGTCTTGTGATGCATTGTGATGACACTTCAGAGTAACAGTGGTATTTCTGGTTATCACTAGCATTTAGCTTGAGGAAGTTCTGTTAATATTGCTTTAGAAGAAACAGTAAACGATCATACCTGCATTATTTCTTTAGTAGGGAATTTAACTTAAAGAAACATGAAGAACTTACCTTAAACTAACTTCTGTTGTTCAGAAGGTCTGTCATTTCATGATGAAAATACTTACCTACAGTTTTCTGTTACCTAGTTTTCTGTATCCTGTCCTTAAGGGAAGTTGGGACCTTTATGCCAGGTCTGCCTCTACTATTTAGAGGAGAATGGGGTGTAGAAGTGGGTGGATCATTCTACAAAGAGAGATTAAGTGCCTTGAGGCGATATGTAAACCTGGTGCTAGTTGTCTTCACTGGAGTAAATGTTGTTCCCGGCTGATGTATGCAAGAGTTCTTGGCCATGCTGATGAGAGCTAAATAACCCTGTGCTAAAAGGAATTTACTAGTGCACTTGCAAAGGACAGTGCAGACACTGGCAGAAGTTTATCTCATACTAGAAAGAACCATGACCAAAAATAAGTACATATTCTGAAATTGTGCGCTTTTTTCACTAGAATATACAGCAGCCTTAGTGAGCTATCGGTTGCCATTTAGTTAATTTGTGTCAATACATTATAGCAAAAACTAATCTAGAAATAGTGTTCTTAAAACAAGAAATGTGATTAAAATGAGGAGAGCAGTATTGGTTATGCTCTGTGTGCTTCCCTTCCCACAGTGAGTGTGTGCAGTGGAATCTAGGCACATTAAGGCCCTCAAATCATTACCTCCCTCCAATATACCATAAGGAGAAATATTTTGTCATTTTATCAGCCATTGGAGGAACTTAGTCCCTCTGGACATCATATCTGTAACTTCCCCTCTGTGCAGAATTACTGTAGTTGCTTCGCTGAATATCAGACTCCTTTAGGAAATGTAGAAGGCATGATGTTGCCTTCACTGAAAGCAGGAGAATAGTGGTTTGGAGAGAGAGAATGTTCTGTAATGGAAACAGGATCTGGAATTGGAATGTGAGTTATTTTAGAAAAAATTCTGCTAACACACGTTTCAAAAGTAGCCTATGGAACTTCTGGTTTATGAATTTCACACACAGAAGTTTATTAACTTCATCTAGTGTAGTTATGTCCTATGTGAGAAGTGTGCCAAGACTGTATAAAAAACGTGATCAGTAGAAGTTGTCGATATTTTGTACTATGGCAATTATTCCCAAATAATCAAACATTGTAGAAAAAATTCCTCCGTAGTGACAGATATTCCTGCAACTCCTAGAATGGAAGCAGTTAGTTATGGGTTAAAAAACAAACACACAAACAAAAATTATGATACAAATTGTTTTGATTTGGGGAGAAAAGCATCCTTATTTGTTGTATCAGTAGGTCAAGGTAGTGAAAATTACAGCCTGATAGATTAAACTAAAGGTTACTACTAAGCTATCTATGATGTCTACAGCCAAAGAATGTCCTGTGGCTGGTAGGTTGCCAGCATTCAAATGCTATTGCAAAACTCTAGATTCCAAGACAACTGCTGGAAACATTTCTGTGCTTGAGAAATTTCTCTTAGAAGATGAACAGAACAATTCCAAACTGAACCATTTGGAACAACATTATCGAGCAAATCCCTATTCAGATGTTATCCACAGAGTCCTCTAGGCTTGTACAGGTGGATCTAGGTTTCTGGGTAATCATATGATTTTTCTTCAGAATTATAAAAGTATACAGCTGAGTTTTGTCATTCAGTTTGAGTGGAACTGTATTTTCTAACAGAATACTTGTGGTGCATGGTATTGCTCTTCATAAGGAAGATCAGAATCAAAACAGTAGACTACAGCTTTTTTGGGTAGGTCATTGTACATATTCCATTTGTGCTTTGCTGTGTCTCAATACAGAACTTTTTGCCAGCCCTGTCTACTGTTTCTGCTACCTCTGAGAGAGGGGTTATCTATCTTGCATTTGTTTGGATCCCAAAAACATAGCTTATCAACTCTTATGTTCCTTTTTACTGCTTAAAGTTGGACAACAGAAGTGAGAGGACAATATTCCTTTCCCTTGGTTTTTCTCTTGAAAGATTTGAATAGAGTTATCTTTTAATATACTTGGTATTACCAAATAAGAATAGTCATTTGTAAGCTGTAGTTGCCCTAGCAGCAGGGGAAGTGCTCTTATACTTGATGGTTTATCAAAATTTCTCATTGTATGTATATGGCTTATTGTATGTGTATGGCTCATTATGTAAGCCAGCTCTTCCTTTGAGTTGTAGACACTCATATGTTTGTTTTCTTTGCAAAGGGTAGCACAGTGCAAAATATAATTTGCCATAATTTTTAAATGAAAATTTTGGTTTAAAAATAAAAAAGGATGTGCTCTTGATCTGCTATTAGAGACTGAGGCAAGAAAAATATTTACATGGCCTCCATCATACTTCTACTAACTACACAGTATTTCAACTTGTAGAGCTCAGCTACTTTATCAAAACAGAGGTTTGCTATTCAAAATGTCACTACCTCCTGTCAGTCTGGGAAGGAGATGTCTTGAAACAGAGTTGCAGATCTGCATGCAATCTGTTTATTGAAAGAAGATTACATTTTATTTTAACTTTAGAAAAGGATCTGACCAAAACATGTCCAACTCTTTTACAGAACCTCCAGTACTGATTAAGAGTGACTGAATATTTGAGTGGTATTTGTCACAGGGTTTGTTTTGTTTCTGTTTGTTTTTCGGGTATGGATGATGCAAGGCATTGGATGAGACATGGAAATATAGACAAAAACAAGCTCAATATTACACGTCTGATACTGGTAGATCAGCAGGTTGTTTCAAGAGAACAGTCTTAATTTTTTTGTTCAGCTCCATTCTTTTGGGATTGCTACAAGTTCATATAACAAATCGGGCTCTTTGACATTAGTTCTTTTCCTGTCCTGCTACAATGTTGTGACTGTGTTAAAATACTAAATCATAAATTATCAGGGTATTGTTCTGTAACTTTGTAGAACAAAATGCATGTCTGTGCTGTGTATAATGTTAAGACGAAAAGTTCACTCTTCTACAGAAATTCTCAACACTTTTGTTTTCTTTTCTTTTTTTGTTCTCCACATGGTTTTGGTATTGAGAGGGCAATGGAGTTGCCAATGCTACGTGATGCCTTCTCAAATGAAGTTGTGTTTGTGGAGTATCCTTTGGTAATACTTCTTGATTTTATTTTTTCATCAATTTTTTAAAATTGAGGTGACTATTTTCAAGAATTTGACTGCCCTGGTGGTGTATTATGACTGTAGAAGTCCAATTACTGGTAATCTTCATTTGTTTCAGTAATTTTAATGATAAATAATTAACTAAACTTCACTAAAAGCTTCCAGTCAAATATGAAAAATAATTAGAATGAAGCATGCTGTGCTATTCAATCCAATGTCCAGATGCTTTTAAACTTTGAAACCTAAAAATTTAATTTCCTGTTCTTGTTATCAGTCTGGTTAATTAAATCTGAAAACATTTAAGACTGGAGCAATAAAGTAGCAAAGATGTGGAATGGTGACTCATACCCAAACAGTGGGAAAATTTTTTCTCTTCAGGCTATCAGTCCTTCGTATTGAGCCATTAAACTTCTGAGAGCATTTTAAAAAAATTCTGAAGATTTGAACAAATTGCTGCCTCCAGCTTGGTCCAATCATAGCAGTTTATGTATGAGGAAAAAAATTGTATAATCTTTCTAACCTTCATCTATTAAAAAGAATAAAAGGTTTCTGCAGCACATTTTGAAGGTCAGAAGATAGAAGTATTTGGTGCTTTTTTTTTTTTTTAATTTCCCTGTGGTGCATAAGGAAATAGGAAGTTATTTGTTTTTAGTTTTTATGTCCAGAAATACCTTGACTACTGAATCTCCTAACTGCAGGCATCTTTCAGAGATGAGCTGAGTAGGAGCTACTTGATCTCAATTAAAATGCTTGGGGGTCTTTTATTACTAGGAGTTTCTTCCAAGCATTCTCAATGCCTGTTTCACTAAAACTCTCAATAGTGTTTTTCATTCTGACAAAGAATTGTTAAGTCTTCAACTTCTTCTAAATGTACCTCCTGCTGAGAAAACACAGTCTGATAAATTTTGGGGGAGAAGGGAGAGAGGAGGCTATTGGTGAACTGAAAAAGCTTTTTTTTTTGTCTCCACTTCATGAAAACTGATTAAAATTGTACATTAGGAAAAAGCTGGCCATTCATGCTTTTAGGAATTGGAGTGAATGAGAGCCTCAGCTGTATTCTGCTCTGTAGATAATTATGAAGTTCTTAAACATATAAAACTATGAGATCCTTTATATACTGTAATGCATATATTTTCTTCCCTGAAAATTTTATCCTTAAAAGGTAGTATTACCTTAAGTGACTGTATGTCACTTAATATGCCAAATACTTACAGTATCAGCAGAAAACTTTAATCCATAGTGTGCATCTGAAGCATAAAACTGCAGATGTTGATGGTTTACATGTAAAATAGGCATGCAAATATTTTATCTATTCAGTTTGAGCAATAATGTGACATTTTTAACCTTAAAAACTAGGATATTGCTTGCATGCAAATTAAAATAGAAATAATACAGATTCCTGAAAAATTCAGCTGACTAGAGACAACCCTGGAGGTCACGTTGCATGTTTTCACCTAGGCCTAATGCTGAATATGATCAAATTCCAAATACATGCTTCTTGATTTACTGAATAATTGTATTTTTTTCATTATCTATTATGAAAGAGCAAAGAATTCAGAGTTTAGGTGTCAGGTATTCCTGAAGGCACTTTTAGTATGCTAGTATAAAAGTTGCTGAGCAGTTATCATTCAGTATAAATGGAAATCAATATTATATATAAGGGTACAGCAAATCTCTATTTAAAAAAAAATTTTGCCTAATTTTACATCTGAATGCTGCTTCTATGCAAGTCTGTCAGAGCGTATTTACTTAACGAAACCAGAAAAAGTCAGATATTAGAGGCACACAGAAAAAAGATCAGTAATACTGAGATAACGGACATCTAGAAAAACATGTAATTTCATGACCTCTTCTGTAAATAAAAATACAGTCTAGAGGTATGTTGAAGAAAATACATGTGGGTATTATTTTAGAAAGTACTTTCTATGTATTTTCTTGCATTTATCATATCTGAATGGTTCCATGTCCTTGATAACTTGGTGTACTGTGAGTGGCATCATGTAATGAAGTAAAGGAACAGGTGATAAGAATGCCTTTAATATGCACACAACTGGGAAATTTTGGCAATGCTACAAGATCAAGATAAATTACACAGGAAGATAATACAGATATGTAACAAATCCACTCAGTGGATTCAGAGAAAGGTATGTCCTGTGGCAAACAAGAGGGAATGAAGCTAAGTTAGGACAGTCTGTCTTTAGGGAGGATTAAGGTGGGGGCTGGGGAAAGATGAACTTGTAGTACTATAATCTAGGACAGTGACAGCTGTCAATCTAGTTTAATATCCTGTTTTTTACTGCTTACATTTTTTTCTGTTTCTTTCTTTCTGAATATCTTGTGAACTGTGCAGTATACACTGGATATCTTTGCAATCCAAACAAATAATTAAAAAGAATCCTTTGTACATTTTACAGCAGTAGCAGAGCTGAAGGAGCACTGCCACAAAGGGATGGGAACAAGTGGTGAAGGACAGAACTGGGAACACTTGACAGTAATAATGCTGCCAAAATATTTTGTACTATGAAACCCCAGCCAAATTCTACACTGAAATTAGATGGCCAAAACTACTTGAAATACATCTATTTTAATGTTATGTTTTTTACAGTCCTATACAGACACTGAATATTTGAATTCTGCCATTACATAAGCAACATTTCTCATTTGCATGAGAAACAATGACAAACCCTAGATGCCAGTCTTAGTATAGTGGTGTGATGGGGAGTAATCTACTTTTAGACTTCTGCTTATGTAATGGAGTGTGGAATTTAGTCTAGAGAAATGGCATGTTAGATAGTGCTTCTTCAGGTCAGTCTGATGGTAAGTTTGATGTGTATATAACATTGGAAGAAATGCCAAAAAAGAATGTAACTCTGCCTCTGCATCACAGCTCATCCTTATTTCCTTATTTCGGAGCATCGGTGAGGTAGTTTCATTGAAAACTACTTGCTGGGAGCCAAGACAGCTCTTCTGTCCACGTGCTATCTCACCTCCTTTGTCAGGAGACTTAATACTCCCTGCAATGGTTTGTGACAGTGGCTGTAAAAGAATGTCAATCATCAGGCTCAGAGCTTGGATAGTGTTAAGCTAGAAACAAAGATTTCCAGCATCCACCGAAAACACTGCTTTGTGATGAACAGTCCAGCTTATCTCTGCTTGCTTGTACTAGAAAGCAGTACCTACCCACTATGAAACCAACTGTACAGACAATATTCATTTTCAAAAATGAAAACTAAAATGTTGGAGTTTTCCTCTCTCCATTTATGCAAGAAGGAAAGTGTTCTTTTAAAATTGTCTTAATTGTGATTAATACAAGGAATTTGCTAATCCCTGTTCTTCCCAAATTTTCTTATAATCTTTCAGCTGTCAACTTTAATAACACATTTTCCATAAGGATCAACTAACTGTGAAACAATATTTTAACTACCTGTGTTCAGTTAAATGTGAGTTCATTTAGTTTTAGTCCATTTTCTTATCAGTGGAACTCAAGCCTGTGTCCGTTAGTTTCTGGGCATATCTTAATTTTTATGGTAGTCGTAGTTAGTGGCACCACCTGAAAGTAAGGCCTTATTGTGTAAGGCACTGCATAAATGCATAGTAGACATTTCCTGTCTCAGAGAGTTCGAAGTACAAATACATGAGCAAATTAAAGGGTGCAAGGAAAGCAGCATGAAGAGTTGAGCTGGGGCAGAGAGGGGAGAAGGGGCCATGCAATGGGTGCGGATACATACCAACGTGAAAATACACGCTACACTGGGCAGCTGCAAATACACAAGGATATACAAACCACTGTCCTGGGGAGTTTACAGTCGCTTTGAGGAAAATGGCAAAATTTGTAGATTTCTAATATGAGATGTTTACCTAAAAGCAGTCTGTATTAAGAAATAGACTTTTAGTTTTTGGCAAAACTATTTTCATGGTACTGGCTGTAATCATCCTCTTTTACATGAATGACCTTAAAAGTTTCAGTTTTTTAAGGGAACAGTAGTTTTGATTTGACTGCTGTTACAGTGCAACTACTGGTTTAAATATAATTATATTTTAGAATCTTGAGTTGGGTTCAGCTTGTTTTACACAGGAAAAGGAGAGGTTTGGTGGCCTTTTTTTTTTTTTTTTTTTTTTTTTTAATGCCTGGTTTCTGACTTGCATCCAGAATTCAGACCAGTTAGGCTTTCCAGAGTATCAGTCCTTGCTCTTTGTTTCATTTTTAGTTTTAATGTCAGTGAAGAGGCCTTGTGAGGTCAACATGGAACACCTTTGCCCTGTTCTCTCAGAAGACACTTCTTCACAAGGGTCTGCATGCGGTCAAAGAGAAATGAATGAAGAGATAGTGACTGAATTAACTGTTCCTGACGAAAAAGTGACACAAATAGAAAGCATACTGGATCTCTGGAGCGGAAGTCTTAAGGTATGTATTTTGTATTGAAACCTTAAGAATAACATACAGACGTCAGTGCTTTATCTTAGAATAAATGATAGTGCAGGTAAAGTTGTCGTGTGATTGCATTGGGAAATGGTGGGTTTTGTCGTGGAGTTTTGTCGCTGCTCTTGTTGTTTATTGCATGTAAGCAATATCTTGTACAAGAGCTAAGGACCTTTGGAATAACTTTTTCCATTAGGGATATTCAGTTGTTATCATTCAAGAGTTCGTTATGTCAGGCAATGCTTATAAAAAGCCTGCATAGTGAAGGCTTCACTGTAAATATTCATGTCCACTTAATCACTGAGTGTTTTAAGATTAAAAGTTTGGGGAGGAGAGAATAATTTTACTAATTTCACTACTGCCATTCCTTTAACTTCTCAGACAAATGTTCTGACTGAGTTGAGAAAATGGAAACTTAGTTTTATTGAACATCACAAGCTTGAAATGAGACAAGAAAGAGAGAAACACGCTGCACATGTCAGACAGTTGAACAATCAAATGGAAAACCTGAAAGAGTTGCTACATACTTATGAAATCTCTGTTGGCAGAAAAGATGAGGTAATATTTCAATTTCATAATTCAGTTGTTTTCTCTTTTTAGAAATCTCTACATTGACTCATTTACATACATCTTAATTGTACTTGAACAACAGAATTCTTCTTGCAGCAAGTAAAATGGATAAGTATAATATTTAGACTGAACAGTAGAAAAAATAATCATTGCTAATGATGTATTAACAGTGGAAATTTAATAGATGTCATCTGTAAATATTTTGCATTGTTTGCTTTTTTGAAATCTAGGGGCTATTCTTGTACTTTATTTGCTGTTACTTTCATGAGAATCACAGCCGTTTGGATGAGTCTGTTAGCTCTTAGACTTCAAGAGCTTTTAATTTTGGCAAGATTGGATGGGTTTTTCCATATTTCAAATGGACAGCAGTCTCCCAAATGTTTAGAGAGTCTCTATTTTGACAAATTCTTAGGATTGTAGGTTTGTGGTCTTTCAGAGAGAGTTTTTTACTGGCATCAACACCAACAATTTTGGAATTATGCAAAATTGTGGGTGTGGATGTAAAATTGTGACAGCCCTGCAGTCACATAACTTAATTGGATCCTCTTATTTCTGTCCTGAATTTTTAACCTTCTACTTGAGAAAACTTAATGGAGTTCAGATTATTAATTCCTCTTTTCATTAAAATAAATAAATAAAGTTTTGCACTCTGTTGTAGAACACCCATTGAAGGAATTAAAATGTGGAGAAAGAATGAAAGGTCACGTTCCATGTCCGTTTGGGAGATTTTACAGACTAAGCAAATACAAATGTTGTAACATGATAAGAACAGGAATACCACAATATCATTTAACTAGTACACGCATTCAGACCCATGATTATTTCAGTGTATACCATTCAAACCTACTTAATTCTGTTGAATATTATTGTATATCACTCATGTTTAACGTGTCATAATTCTTGGTGGTACTTATCTGCTAGCAAATGAAACAATTTCCTTATGCAGTTTTACCATTCTGCTTCTAAAATTCTTTTTACAAAGAATGATTTGACTTAATGGTAGGTGCCAGTACTTCCATGTATAACAGCATGGTCATCAAAACTGATGAATTCTGACTGGGTGATGAATTCTGACTAAATGACTTAGTTTCTTACTCTCCCATTGGATCTCTTTTGTGAGATTTCTCATGCTTTTAAATGGCAAAAATGTATTAACTAACAAACAGATTTAGGTCTGTTTGCAGTAGCGAAAGCTGATGGTTTATGCTAGTATATCACACTATTTCAAAAAAGGTAATAAATTATTTATACTCAGTTTCTTTGCTTTCTCTTTCCTAATTGAATTGTTGACAATTTATGAAAAATTATTTCTAATTTTAGATCAATTCAGATTATTATCTACAATATAAATAAGTCATTTTTATTCTGAAACTGCAAAAAGTTAAAATTAGTCATACTTAAGCAGAGAAAAGTAGCTTAATTAAATTAGATATATTAAAACACAGTATTATGAAGAACTCATTCTTAAAAACTAAAGACAACTCTGCTCTGCTTTAAATGTGTCAAAATGTCCTTCATGTGTTGCTGGCTCTGATATTTTCACGACCTTAAAGAAACCAAGCTTTTGCCTAGTAGCATTTCTTAAATATTCTGCAGATTACAACTAGAGCAGCGTGTATGAAATTCTGTATCAAAACTTGGCGGTTTTGAACTATTTGCTACATAATAGCTTTGATTTAAAGGTAAATTTCATTTTGCATATTAGTAATTTCAATGATTAATAGCATATAACATCATAAAATACTGTTCCTTATTATCTTTATGCAGCAGTTAGAATAACTGTAAATGCAAGTAACTCATTTCCCAGAATTTGTCAGTGTTACTCATTAGTGTTTGTCAGATGCAATTGAGGGGAGACTCTAGCTGAAGAGACTAGGCACAAATGTAGAGAACAGCTCAGTGATTTGGTATAACCAATTTACATCATGCCTGGACTAAATTTTAATCAGTGAACCTCAGCTGTTCCTGTTAATACTATTTATAAAGTATTTAGAGGTTGGTGGTTGAAGTCCTCAGTTACATTTTCAGTCCAGTATGCCATCTTGCTTCCCAAATGTTTGGATTCTTACAGGCCTCTGGATGATATCTTTCATGAGACCTTTTAAAGAGGATAACAATTCTTAATTTGATTTTTTTTTTCCTAGTTCATAGCAATTCTTTAGCTTGCTTATTCTGTTTAGAACATGGAATAAATTTTCTGCAGATCAACAGTTGTTTCCTTACATTTTTGGCCAATTAATACTGCACTAGAGCAAACTTTTAACAATATAAATGATAGCTGATTCACCAAGCTGTTTTTGTAAATAGATGATTCTTCTGACCTTATACTACAGTAACATTTGATTATAAGGAAGTAGAATGAAATCCTGCAGACATTGCAGGATGAAATGACAATTCAGTTGAGTTTTTCCTAAAACTACTCAGTGAAAGAGTTTAAGCGCCACAGAGTTGAACTCTGATTGTTTTTTGCCTGATTAGACTAAAAGGAAGATTTAACAGAAAGCTCCTTCTAAAAGCGAATGCTTTAAATGACAAATAACTGATGAAGGGAGTACATCTTATTTTATCTTACAAAGATTATAGCTATTGAAATAATGTTTATAAATAATATTTTTGCAGGTAATTGCTAACTTGACTCAAGCTTTAGAGAAGCAAAAGGAGAGAATAGAGTTGATGAGAAAATTTATGCTGTGGCGGATTCAGCATGTCGAAGCCAAACAAGAGGTATGTGTGCAAAATAAAAATGCGGTGAAAGCAGAGCCTCTAAACTTAAAAGGGTCAGAGTTGCTGATGTTCTTGTTAGAGCCGGAAGAAATGACAGTGTTCCTGTTTTGATGTTTTTGACAGTGTTGAATAACAGTTTGAAAACATCAATTCCAAAAAGAACATTGCTGTCAGAATACCTATGGATGAGGAAAAAAATCAAACGTCTACTTTTTTTAATACATATATATATATAGATAGATTCAATTATTGTGATCAGCTTACAGCAAATCACTGTGGTTTTCTGATCCACACAGAGGGGCAGCATTTTCTCTTTTCTCTCACTCTGATCTTAGAGTTTACTAATTACTAGGAGTCTGGTTTGGGAATTTACTCAACTTTTTCTTTTTTTCTAATTAATTTATGAAAAATTAATTTAATTTTATATATATATATATATATATATATATATATATATATATATATATATATATATATATATATATATATATATATATGTTTTTTTCCTAAGTAATTTATGCTAATCATCAAGGATCATTGTGACTGCAGGTTTTATGTGGATTTTGCAGTGGCTCAAAATGTGCCATATACCAACTTAATAGCTTTGTATATGCATGCTGACAGCACGTGTGAGATGGTTGTTTAAATGTCATTAAAATAAGAATAAAGGGATTTTTTTGTTATCTAGGAGTTCTCAAATGTATTTTCTGTAGTGGGGACAGTAATACTCATGGACAGGTAGGCAGGGGGAAGAATTGAGCTGTTCACGCAATGTTTGTGTACCACTTCACTGTGGCACATGTAGCTCAGTTTAGGCATATTCCTCCTGTGATCTGTGTAATACATTGCAAAACAATCATCCACACTCTCTTGAGTACTTAAGTTTTCAAAAAACTTGTATATAATGCGGTTATATTTGTTTCCTAAGGAATATGCAAATAGAATAGCAGACAGACAATTCCAGACAGCTTTGATGAAGAAGGTATGGGCAGCATGGCGCTCTCTTAGTGAAGCAAGATGGAAAGAAAAAGTAGCAAAAGCCTGCCAGTTAAGGGCAGAAGATGTCTGTGTTCAACTCACTAATGATTATGAAGCCAAACTTGCAGAGGTAAGATAAGGTTTCTTTTTTCATTCTTTTGGAACATTTCTCCTGCCCTGCCAAGTATCTCTTTCTCAGCAAACTTGAAATACATGAGGACTTTCCAGAAGAATAGCAGAAAAAAGCTCCAAGCACAGGAGGAGATGTGAGGAGATCTAAGATCTCTACTATGGAAGTTCACTTTCTAGATGTAATTTTTTTTTTCCTTTTTTCCATTAACTGATATAAAATGATGCTGATCAGCACACACAGGTGAAGAAAACTGGACTCTTCTTGAAATGAGATGAACCTCTGTTTGCCCACCTGTAAAGGGGATGCTGTTTGTGTCCTAATAGCATATTGTTAATATTTGCTGTGCATTGGGGGGCCTTCTTAAAGAAGACATAGTGGAAATAAAAGGCTATTATTGTTATGAATGACCTTAATTAGTACATAGTTTTTTTTCTATAATAGCTACTCCATTAAAAGCTGAATTTAAGTTTAGCTTTGCCTTTGCCTTGCCAATTAAGCTTATCAAGGTATTTTGAAAATTTTTAAAGGTGAAATCAATTTGTCAAGATGTATATAGGTACCAAGAGTAAATTAAAGTAAGTTTTAAAATATGCATTTTAAAAGCTGTATATTTTAGCAAAAAGTTAAGCCTAGAAATTTTAAGAATTTGCTTACTAGTTATAGTTGCTCTGAAATAAAATCTCTTAATTTTAGTATGTACAAGCTTAGGCATTTATTTGATAAATTAGAGCTTGAAGCCCAATTTCTAATGAGTGGGATTTCTAAAACTGTGTCCTGCCAAACAGTAGGAGTTTTGTTCTGAAATCTTTTGAGACTCCTACCTGAAAATGCTGAATTTTGGAAAATGCAATAAAGGAAAATACAATCAGAAAGCAGTGAATTACAAGAGCCACTTGGTCTGTCATTTCTCAGTATTTTTTTTCTTTTTATAATGGCTAGAAAAGTGAGATCTCTGATAACTATTTGAGTGTGAGATGAATGGTCTCCTGGGAAAAATTATTGCTCTGACTATTGAGAGAATCCAAATTACTGATGAAATTCAGCAAGTTAGTTGCCTAACTTCTAGACAATAAAAACTGGCAAGATAAATTTCTGTTTAGTTGGTTAGGATCCTCCAGTCCTTCTGAACCCATTCCAGTAATCTCTGTGCTTTAGTATGAATAATGTGCTCTAGTAGAAATAGATGGCAAATAACTGTCTTACCTGATGAACTAGAGATTTTGAAGTGAAAAAGCTCATCTTTGTAAAAGTAGTAAGTGGCTTCTAACGTAATTGAGGAATATACTTGTGATTTGCATTCAGAAGCACAAAACAGCTGTTTCCTTATTCTCTTTTGTAGCTAAATGCTTCTTTGGAACAGGCAAAAGCTGAGATTCTGCGACTGCACAATGAAAGAGAACAGTATGAAGACACCATGAAGAAAGCTTTTATGCGTGGTGTATGTGCTTTGAACCTGGAAGCAATGACCATGTTTCAGGGCAAGGACAGTAGGACAGATCCTGGTCAGTACAAAAGCTATAATCTGGTAGTGTTTTTAAAGGATTCTCCCCTTTTTAATGTGAGAGTTTATGGCAACACACAGTTGATCGATCTGTTACTGCTTTTTAAAAAAAGCCCAGTGATTGTTAGGAAATAATTTGGTGCTGAAATTTGTACTGTTTTGGTGGGGGCAGGAGGGAATCCTGCAAAGCCCTCCTCTGTTCTCTGGAAGCTTATGGTGTACAATGAATATGCTTTTCCCAGACAGCATTCCCTTTTTTTCTTTCTTAATCTTGCCTAATAATGCAAAAAGGGCAAGAAAGTCTCCCAGGTTCTGCATTTAGTAGGAGTGCTCTGCCAGTACAGGAAACACCAGTGCAAGTATTTCAGCAAAACACTTGTAAAACATCTGCAGCTGTGCACGAAAGAGCTATACTCCATTACAATCATCCCCTCAAAGTGAAACAAGGTACAGCAGTGGAAGTAAGTAAAAGCAGAATTTGGTCCCGTAATAGATTTGTAGGAAGTAAGTAGATTAATAGTGTGCAAGTATCTCAGCCTTAAAGGGTCTGTAACACTTGGTGCCAATGGTGATGATCAAAAATCTGCCTTGTTGATTTGCTGATGGATTTGGGGGGTGGGGAGGAGAAGATATTTTCACTTCTTTATGTATTTAAAGAAGGGGGCATCAAAGCCACAGAATTAATATCCCATAACTAAAAACAAACAAACAAAACCAAAAAACACTGCTTTGTTAAATAATACTGATCTATGTTACTTGACTGGTCTGTAATTGTGCACTGATCCTGTCTTCACTTAAGCTTACTGTGTGTAGGTATGTATATACAAAAAATGTTAAAAATATATATATATATTTTTCACTCCTGAAATCATTGTGTTACACCTATTTCCTTCCTTATTATATTTTTCCTGTTCACTTTGTGAGCAAATTTAGATGCATGTATCTTAGGCAATTTTAGTGATTTATTTTTCATCTAAAATAGAGACTGATTTGAAAACAAACTAAACAAAAACCTACCACATGGTGACACTCTAGTCTCTAGAATGAAAAGAATACCATTATCCTAGCACTGCTGATAGTATCTGCTTTAGAAAGGGAAGAGTAAATGAGAATACATCTTTCCCTTAAAGAAGTATGTATTCTGAAAAAACATGCTGAAAGTGCTTGAAAAGGCTGTTGAGCTTAGGTGTGCAGCTCTGACCTCCCCAGGAGAGGGGCACTGAAGGACAGAAGCAGTCTGCTCTGAACCCCAGTCTTGGTCCCCACCCAGACTGGGTGTTGCACAAGCTCCAGCTTGGCCTGACCCCCCCAGCTGCTTGGGTGGTCTGGAAGCTGCAGTGCCCTGCGTGTACATCTCCCAGCCTGCGGGCAGATGGGGCCAGCTGGGTGCCAGCAGAGTGTCCCAGCCCCACAGCCAGGATGCAGCCAGCATACAGCCCTTGAATGTGGAGATGAGGTGCTGCTGGGCATGATCTGTGGCTCCCCGAAATTGCAATATGTTCTCAAGAAAGTCAGAATAGCATTTTATGCTACTGACAGGGAGACCCTGTAAGGACCTCACGCTGTCTCAGATGTCTAGTATGGTACAGCCTTCCCTGCTTTGTTGCTGTCTACCTGGACTGGAGTTTGGCCCTTAGTGCAAGAGTAGCTCTTTCCCAGTGGATTTTGTATTGGTAAGCTGTGTTAAGAATCTTAGTTCTTTGCACTACCACTCTGCAACAAGTGCACTGGCATAATGCAGAAATTAGCCCCTTAAAAATTTTATTTTCAAGCCTCTGAAAAGAAAGTTCAAATACAAGAAAGCTTTTTTTTAAATATATCCCTACAAAGAACAGACTAATCCTTTTAATTAGATTACAGAGAAATCCCAAAGGAATAGTAAAATCTTACTGTGACTCATCTCTATCCCCCTTAGGGTTTGCTAGATTCTGTGCTGATCCCATTACTTTGTGTTTAATAGATGTCGGAAGTAGGAGAGAAGATAATGGTACCAGTGTTGCAGGAAGGCTACCTTCTTCACAATATAATCCTCCCTCACCACCACCTCCAACAGCAGCTAGTCTTCAGCCGGAAGACATGGTGAGTATGTGGCTGGAATAGAACTGCGTTCACTGGGGATGAAAACTAATTGCCTGCGTTGGCACTTTTTAAACATAAATGCAATAGCCCATGAGTTGAAAGAACTTAATCTGAGATTTAAAATGAAACCTACGAGTATGTTGAGACTGCACTGTGTAAACAAAGTGGCTGTGGCATGGTTTTTGTGACTCGCTGTGCTTTCATTAAGCTGTTTTTTCTTCTAGTAAAAAATCATCAAACTAATGAAGACAAGATCTTTGTTATAAGCAGAATTTGCTTCCAAGGATCTTTTTTTTTTTTGGGGGGGGGGGGGGGAAGCTCTTAGGAGCTGTTTGCAAAGAACCTGAGCTTAAAAAATAGAAGTTACCTTGACTTCAAGCTTCTTTTTAAAAAGCATAAGTATATAGACACTGCTGGAACTCAACTTACTGTCTTCTCATGTCAGCTTAGCTTGGTCATTATCCAGTAGCTTGGATGTTTTGGACCTGCACTGGAGTCATGGTGAAGATGTCATCACTGTGAAACAATTTCATGCTACAGTATAGGATAGAATAGAGAAGAAATGCTTTCCTCTCCTCCCAGTTTTTCATTCCAATAGTATCAAATTTTACTAAGTTTCTAACATCTTTGACATGTTTTAAGTTAGCCAGAAAACAGGGGGAAAACAGTTATCATATCTGTAAAGAAGTTAAACTTAGCAGGGTAATTGGAATAATCAAAAGATTGACTAATTAAAGAGTAAAACTGTATTTTCTGAAAAGTTATTCTTTGTAAACTGATTCATTTACAGTTTTCTACCCACCTGGGTCATGCCAGCACTTCTCAGACCAGGCTAGATTCTGATTCTCCAGTAATCATCGCTAGCACAACTGCAGGATCTGGTCTGACATCAACTCAAAAACTGGTAACATGCTGAAATTAACTTTTTAATTTTTTAAGACATAATTATAACAAATATTAGTTTGGATATCTTCTCCCAGTTTTTTCAGAGCAACACTATGTATTTGAGGAAATTGGCCTAGAGTTTACATGAAGGGGTGAAGAGAGAAGCTTGAAAATGCTCATTAATGTTAAGGAAAGGTCATTTATGTTAAAAGCAGTTTAAAATGATTTGGGGGGGATGGGGGGGGAAATATGTGTGACTACATAAAATGAAGAATAGGAAAGTGTACGTACACTTACATACAACACAACAGTAACAATCAGTGTTTCACATGATACCATTTAGTTATGGAAGAAGTCTGATTTGCTTTGTCATCCTGCTGTTTGCAGTGTCTCTCCCCTTCCTTCCTTTGTACTTGTTTCTAAACTGTCCTTTTTACTTTTCTCCACTGTTTTCTGCATTGCTCTCCTTTCCTTTTCCCATTTGATACAGTTTGCTACCATCATCAGAGAAAGACGCAGCATTTCATTGCATGGAAGCTTTCTTATACCTGCTATGTCACTGCTAGAGAGACCTGCCAGTGATGCAAGTGCCTGCAGCTGTCTCTGGTATATGCAGCCAGAGAGCAAAGCTAAACTATGCATGCTGCTTGCTTGATTAGATTAGGCTTATTCCCTTCAGTGTAATGGTCACTTGCGCTAAACACTGTCTTTTACTTAGAATGGAGAAAGGATAGAATAAACCAGGTTCAACTAGGTAATAAATTCAGTCCTGTAGAATGTAACTGAATTACCAATGATGTCCCATGTTCTGTTCAGGCACGTGGCTAATACATTTAAGTAGCTACACTAGAGCATTGTAGATACTATATTTAGAATTTTTACCAACTAACATCTAGTTTATTTGTAGCCCATGGCGAAAGTAATAACATCTGCTCAACAGAAAGCAGGAAGAACAATCACTGCTCGAATCACAGGCCGATCTGATATGGGACAAAAACCCAGAATTTGTAGTAGTTTAGCAGTGATGGGAGTTGTTCCACCCATGAGTTCAGTCATTGTTGAAAAACATCATCCAGTTACTCAGGTAAGTCAGAATTATGCTTGCAGCACTATTCTTTTTATATATGGTAGTAGTATTTTTAAAAAGTGACCACAATGAAGAGAGACTTGACTAGGCTCAGACTTGAGTCCTGTTTTAAAATAATAAGCAGTAGTGTCTTTGGACTGGGTAGAAGGTATAGCACACGTTGTAAGGAGAGGAAGTAAATATTGCAACTTTAATCTGTCTTGTTTCTGTAGTAATTATTTTAGAGGTCGATTAGTCTTGGCTTTCTCCATGAGTCTACCTCTTCAGGGAAGTGTTGAGTTGGCTGTCATCACCTTGCAACTTGCAATTTAAAGACAAGCTTCACCAAGTGTAGGGAGAAGAATGACTGGACCAAAGGCAGTAGAGATATAGGTTAGACTGACAGGCTGAGGGTAGGGAATTTACTGGAAGAAATTAAAACCTGAGCCCAGAGGCAACAAAAATTCATGCTGTATTTTTATTCTTACCCTGCCCCACCCCTTCCATATTTCCTACAGAAAACACTGTAAGGTAAGTGCATTAACAGGGTATGAAAACAACATACAGGAGGGCTGTAAACAGTGGCCTAAATGGCTTATGCAGTCACTACATTTTCTTAGATCGATCTGAGCAAACTTTTTTTTTTAATGACTGGAAGTGTTCAAAACATGACTTAGTTGAAAATGTTTTATACTTTAACCTGTAAAGTAGTATCTGAGTCTTCTGTAAGCTATTTAAAAGTCCAGCTTTTCCTGAGTGATAATACCAGAACAAGCAGAGATACTTCAGATCCCTTCATTCGAGCTGAGGGAGTTGCTGGCATCTGTTCCTTTGAGGGATGTTCTGCTTTCAGTCGTGTGACACTCTTAGAAGTATATACCATGTACTCTTCTTGTAAATAAATGCCTAATTGGAATTCAATCAGATTGAACTACTTCTTTCAAATTAATCTGATAGTGGAAAGAGCTTACCTTGATTAAAAGCAGTTGGACTACTGTTTATTACAGTAACTACGCTAGCTGTTTCACACTTGTCAAGGAAATGCAAACCTCTTCCTTTCAGAGACCAATTTAACTTCCTTGTAACAAATACTGAACTTAAAAGGAATGTTGGCATGATTAAATCAGCACTACAGAAAAAAAAATGCAAACAACCTGAAACAAGATTGAGGTGATACAAGCTCAGGCTATCTAGTTAATCAGAAGTCTAGCACTTTTCATTTAGTATTCTAAAAAGTATCTATTACAGATGAGGAAGGAAAAAAAAAGAAAAATCACTCATACCTTTAATGTCACCTTATGACTTTTTTTCTTGAGAAGTATATAGATCACATCTTTCTATTTAAACTACAGCTCATTTAGAGCTAATTTAATGGGAATTTTTTAATACTGTAAGTGTTTTGTTGTATCTGATTACATTTCAGCAGACCATATCGCAAGCCACTGCTGCTAAATATCCTCGAACTGTGCTCCATGCTTCTGGTTCTACCACTGTGAGACCTGCAGGGCAAGCTGGGCGAATGCTTCAGAGCCAGCCTCCTGCCAGTGTTCAGTCAATAAAGGTTGTTGACTGAGTGAATATCTTACGCACGCAAATCTTTCTCACTGGTGGAGGGTTGTTACAAAGGTACAATTTAAAGCTCTTCCCAGTGTTTTCAGACTTGACATAGC
The DNA here is from genome assembly GCF_036370855.1 of Dromaius novaehollandiae. Taxonomy (NCBI): domain Eukaryota; kingdom Metazoa; phylum Chordata; class Aves; order Casuariiformes; family Dromaiidae; genus Dromaius; species Dromaius novaehollandiae. Next base: position 43,988,709 of record NC_088130.1, on the reverse strand, counting down.
AAGGCCTAAAAGGTGTATCATGTTTTTACTTTTTAAAAAAATTTTGTAAAAATGCTTATAGTAAGCATGTGGAGGGGGGGGGAAAAGACCTTGAAACGTTGTTCTACCTCCAAACTTTTTGAGAACTTATTTTATTAAGATAAACACTTTATTTAAGGAATCTGTTGAACACTTTTAAATAAAGGATCAAATATGACATTTTTGTCTGAAGCTCTTTTGTTTAGTTATAATGTTACTAATATCTACTTTCAAGTGAAAATCAGATTTATTTTAGTTACATATGCTCTTAAAGATCCTATTATAACTTCAGACCTAAATTCTACATCAAACTTTAATGAATAACAACAAAGGGGTAACCTTCACAACCAGGATGTGATTTGGTTCAGGTGAGTTACCTAATTCAAATCGCTAAGCATTCTCATTTTTCAAGCCAATGTAGGAATTGATGCTTACCTGCTGTAGATCTAAGAATTTGTGATTTATCTTAGATCCCCAATTTCAAAACCTGGGGGGTTGCCTACCTGTTCTTCACTCTCTTGTAGAAAGATGTTGCACACAAGAGGGCAGAGTTAAGTTTAAGACTTCAGACCAAGTATAGAGGTTATCATAATTTTTAATACAAACAGTAAGGTTCAATGGAAAGTAATTTTAGCTTTAATGGAAAAATTGAAATATTGCCTTGTCTGTCTGTACGTAGCTAGAGCTACTGCTGTTTTGTTATAAAAGAGACCAGGAAGATAAATATTTACATAACTTTCTAGATGTAAAATATTTTCAATAATCTAAACAGAAGGCCTTTAACCATGTTCTGAAAAACACTACCAAACATTAATTCAAGACATGAACAAGAACTAGGTAAATATTAATTTCTGAATATGCTAAGTATTAAAATATCAAATGTCCTTTTTGAGTATGTATACAAGGATATGCCATGACTGGACAAGCTCTGCAGCCAGTCACAGATGGTTATAGACATGGCATTTTTGTGTATTTTCACTACATAAATCAAATGCTTAAGAAGATGCGTTTGTTCCAGGTCCTAGCACTAATCAAGGGAAAAGCCCTCTTCAGACAGGAAACCTATAATCCTAGCACTAGATTGTATAAAAACCTGAATCCAAAATGAGGCCAGATGCCAATCTATTTCTGGAACTGTTGATTTATACACATAATTTTCACTTATTAAATTTAATTTCTTTCAGCTAGAAAACATCTCATTTATATTTCATGTCAAACAAAATAGCTTAATTGTGCAGTTCCAACATGGAATTATTATAGCAATGTTATGTCAACTACAGAAATTTTCAGGGGAGGGAAGGGGAAAAGAGGAGGCCTCTTATTAACAGTGTAGTCACAAATAACCAGCCAGCCGTTTGCTCTTGAAAGCTGTAAATTATTGTAGGGCAAAGCATGAGACAAACAACTAACCAGCATTTCAGGAGTGCAAGTTCTTCTAGCTTGGAAAAAGTTATACAATCAAAATAGGTTTCCAAAAAAATTCTTATTTGTATTTTGAAAGGCACTTTCCATCTGGCATGTAATTCCATCATATATACCATGTTCCCTTGATGAACTCATGAAATTGCACATTTTCTGGACTCCTTGTCAGTGCTACTTTCAGTTCTGATCTTCTCTGTAAAGCAAGAGGAGGAAACGCTTGCTTGAAGGCACTGCTCTTTACAAGGTCAGCGCTAATGTAACTGAAGAAGAGCTGATCACATTTTAACCATGTTTGCGAGCAAAGGAGGGAAAGCAGAGTCTGCATATTTTTCTCTTCCTTCAGAAATGCCAAATCTGACTTTAACTCTCTTCCTCACCCAACCTCAACCCCTACTGAGGGTAGATTCCCAGAAGGAAGAGAATGTCCTCCAGCTCTGCTGTAGCTACACATCTCCCCCAGCAGGGCAGGAACCTCGGCACTGCACTGTATTTGTGCAGAGGACACTACAATATGCTGTCTACATCACAAAACTACTTACCAGCTAAACGTTGAAATCCTGTTTCCATCAGATCTTCATATATATGTTTGACAGGATTCTGATGAGCCAGCAATATACCATGTAACCAGATGAGCAGCATTCTGTGTCCATGTTCCTTATAACTTTTTTTTCCTATGCAATACACAAAGCATTTTTCTGTTCCATATGCTGGAAACATTTTATTTTGTGCTTTTGCACTTTTAGAGTTCCAAGAGGCTTTAAAACCTATTCATTTACTTTTATTTCCTTTCTCACCTAGAAGCAAAATGAAGACTGAGACTTGCAAAGGTAAAAAAGTAGTTTTAACTGAAGGCTAATAGGAAAAAAAATCAATGCTAACACATCTTAAAATTAATTTCTTTCTTTCACTTTTAACTTCTTGAAATACTCCCTGAGAGTGATAGTAAATGAGTGCAATATGTGCTGTAGATAGATCAATCTCCCAACACTAGCATTCCCTGAAAAGAGAGAGAGTGCTGCTTCATAAGGACTGTGAAAGTAGAGCATGAACAAGGGCCTCCTCTATCACACTGTTGCCCAAGGCTTCCCTTGCAGCAGCACATGAACTGCAAGACCTGTCCCTGCTGCTCTTTGCTCCTATTTTTGCTTCCCAAAGATGAGGATTTCTTTAGCTAAAGAGGGAGAATGCAAGTGGCCTGTACTACTGCCACAGAATGGGCCTGGAACCAGGGACAAGGGCTGTATCCATTCACCTCAGGTTTTTATATCACTCCTCATTTTCACAAACTGAATGAAAGCAGTATGGCCAACACACATCTGGGATACTCTCATAGCTTAAAAAGCAACTATATGCTGTCATGATTTATATTACTTATATACTATGTCTAGCCATTCAAATAATTGTTACCTGTCCATTGTTCTTCAATAGCTTTAATTTGTTCATCTGTGAACTTCCAGAACAGAGCCAGTTTTTTCCATTCCTGGGGTTTTAACCGATTGTATGCTAGATTCCAAAGGGAGGAACGGATTTGCTTGGTCTGTGTACTGTGATCTTGTTTGAAAGACAAAACAAAATCTGACTCAGCATCATTATGATCTAGATGTTCCTAAAAAGGAAAGCAGATGATAAATTTTGTAATGAAGATAGGAACGCTTTTTTTGCTTATCCTGAAGTGAACACTGTGGTCTATACAGTCACATGCAGTTGCTGACAGGTGATTTGCACAGTGCAGATAAAGGAACTATAAGAATTAGCTATTTTATTTGGCTACCAGAGCTCTTTGGGAAAAAAAATCTTCATACCTTTGGAAGATATCCTAGAACGGATGACATCATTATTATAGTTTTAACAAAACAGGCAGGAAAAAAAGACCTCCTGTGTTTATTGCTATGTATCACTAAGTTAAATACAAAAGACAGCACTTATTTTCTCTGGCACTTGATACACAATAGTAATATGAAGTAATATTCAAGCACTACTATGCTCTTTGGCTGTGTCTACATTACAAGTGATGTTTTAAATGTGTTTGGGGTTCAGCCACAGTTCTTACTCTTTCCTCTTGCTTCTTTTAACGCTAACGTCTCCCTAAAATGAGGCCAGCCACTATCTGCATGAGACTTTCTCAAAATGTTCTTATTTTTGCCCCGTCGGTTCTGCTTGGCTGAAGTAGGCCCAACTAGATCACGCGATGGCAGTATGAAGCATTGGGTTTGCTGAATGGGGCCTTGCAAGCTGAAGTGTCCAAGCACCAATAAGCACATGTGCATTGAACCTAGATCCAATTTTACTGCCTGCATGGGCAAAACCATATACATATACCAAAACCAAAAATATAATTAAACCACAGGCTTATTACCCACCAGGTTAAAAATGATGTTGCTATAGTACTGTGGCTTGCCTGAAACAGGAATGATGGGGTTGGTAGCTTCTTGTTTGGGCACCTCTGCAAAAGCGGTTTCCAGCAGTTATTTCAGCCCCAGTTGAGCACTGCCTAGGGGAAATGCTATTTCCTAGTGTAGGTGAGCTCAAACTACTTTGATACTTCAGTGTGTTTACATGCTAGTCCTGTTTCAAATCAGTCTCCAAAATGAAATCTCTTCAGGAAGTTGATACAGGATGACAAAGCAGATACTAGACAAGGAAATGGCAGCATGCTACATTTTAGAAGTGCTAAGCATAAAATACTCCATTTTAGATTAAATGCCAAGAATTGTAATAACAGTATTATTTCCTAACCTTATGTGAGACTTGCAAGAAAAAAACCTCAGTTCAATAATTAGGCATTGTCATACATGTTAGATTACATTTTTCTGATGCAGTCTATCTCATGCTTCATGAAGCATGCAAGGTGAGGTTTAGGACATGTCACCAGGTAGCCTTGATTAGTGGCTCAGGCTCTCTCCAGGAGAGCTCTTCCCTTCTGGGTTTAAAAAAAAAAACGAACATAAGACAAAATCTTCTCTCTCCTCCCTTTGCAGCACCACAGCTTCCCTTTGCTGCTAGGGTGGGGAAGGGTTGGGTAGAAGCAATAAACAGAAAAGAGGAAAAACAGAGAAGACAACAGTCTTTCACACACATTTGTATCATGCACTTCCTCACAGTAATGTGACATTTCTTTTTGTAACAGATGCCTTGTCACAGGTCACAGTCAGCTCAGTGTAATAAAAAGATGGTTCTTACAATAATCGTTCAAAACACTAGTTTCATGCATGGTAACACTACTTGAACAACTTTATATTCCACAGCTGTAACATCTGAACTGCTCCCAAAAGCTGTGTGCTTAGCTTCAGGTAATGGGATACAAACACTTATATTTCTATTTCCCAACATCTGTTGAGCTCTTGAAGAAAACCATCTGCTTAAACATCTTTTCTTCTCCTCAGGCAGTTCAGTAAACAATGCCAAAAGGTTAGGAGCATTATTTGCTCACTGCCATCACACTTGTCGGATCTTCCTTGGCAACAAACGATTTCACTTCTAATTTGCCTTTGAGATGAAAGAAACAATAACGTACCTGACAACCCTGAACTGAAGCAAATCAGCTGTGCGCAACACATGCAGTTCATGGATGTGTTTTTCATTAGAATTAATCTAGATCTGTGATTTACCAGCACAATTCCCTGCACCATTAAATATCACAGAAATGGACATGTAGGACTGGAGGGGATGGTTAAAGACCAGCTAGTTCGTGTGCCTGCACACAGGCAGGATCAAGTACACCTGTACCACCCCTGAGAAACACTTGTCTAATCTGGTAAAACAAACACTCACTAGCAGAAAGCAGGAATGATAATGAGGTTATAGATTTAAATAGCAGCTGAGCAATGAGAAAGAGCAGCAAAATAGTTTTCAAGCTACACCCTGAAACAGAGTCAATCAAATTCCTTTCACCAGTCCTTTTAGCCCAGTTTGCTAGTTCAGGTGCTCACAGAATTACTTGCTTTACATAAATCGCTGTAGCACCTTCTTGCTGCAGTTTTTATGGTGCATGCAACAAAAATAGACAACTTTTACTCCCTCACTAGCACCAATCTGAAAACGAAAGCTTTTCTGATAGCTTAGGGATTTTAGGTTGCATTATGTCAAAACCCAACAGATTTAATCAATTCCTGGAGCTTGCATAAAACTGTCTCTCCAAACAGGAAAAACTGAGCAGCCCAATACAAGACTGATTTATTTATGGAGCGTTAATAAGTCCTAAAATTAACCTTCACCATCGTTTGAAATACTTCCCTTTTATATTAGCAAGTATGTAGGTATAGCACGTTCTTTGTGGTTCATTGCTAATGTCATCATCAGACTAAATACTTTCTCAGAATTTTAGATGGTCCCAATCAAGATCCTGTGCCATCACTAAGCAGCCTATATTAAAAAAAAAAAAAGTGTGACAGCTAAGGAAACAGGCTTAGAAATTCAGACAATCGAGGCCAATCTAATCAGTGTCCTTACTTCACATGGCTGACTGGCTCTTTCCCCTTTTGGTTCTTGAGTTTTGTAATTAACTGCATCAAACAGAAGAGGGAGTGCTCACTGCAGTAGCTGAGCTCGCTGCTCTCACTGGCAAAGGAACAACAGACACCTGCACTCCATTTTTTTAAAACACGGATTTTGCTGTACCAAAGGACACGTGGGTCAACATGGATTGGGATCGTCTGGACTCTGATGTTCATGGCACAGTCTGAATTTGGGTCAGGATGTGTCTCCACCCCTTCTTCTCTGTGTTTAGTGCACGTTGCTGGAAAATGGTATGTTCTGTCTACAATTTTACAGCTTGTCAGGGACAAAACCTGGACTGGATAGAGGCTTTCCAATTTGCAGTCCTAACCCCAATTTATCAAGGCTAGTCTTAAAACCTGTCAAGAGGACACCATCTCAGGCAAAAGGCACTTTAAGTTCAGGATCAGCTCTTCCCTTACAGTTTCCTTTAGTGCAGTGAAAGATGTCTCTTACCTGTTTTCTAGCATAGTACCTTTCTGCTTTAATGATCATATCTACGATGAGGGCATAATTGCTCCTTGATGCCACAGCTAGTGCAGTTTTTCCATGCTGAAAGCAGAGATAGTGAATCATAACATGATCTCATATATGTATGAGGATGAATACATTATAGAATTTACAGAGCCCTACCATTTTTTTCAAGAAAATACATCTACTACAATGTTATAGCTTCAAGGCAGCTACAATCAAAGTTCTTGTATGCTTTGTATGAGTTGCAACCCCTGAATCCAGAGGTGGTCGATTTTTCCCAACATGTGGGCCCCTAAAAAATTTCTAGTGAGGTACAGTCAGCTTCAGAAACCTTTTACACGCAGACTGCTGCACACTTTTTATCAACATGCTTTCTTCAGTCACTGTTTCCAAGTTAGTGGGATCCCAGGCACCCACAGACTGAAAACTGCTGCAGACACAGTTCATCCCCCTGCTATGGGTAAGCTGGCATTTCAGATGAATGGTGCGATAAAGTTGCAAAACTCCCAAGGATAAACCCATGTCTTGTTCTAGGTGGTAAGAGAAGCTGGGTCATACGACGAAGCGGGGTGTGTGCATGACTTTATCATGACAACTGAAGAGTGCACAACTGAAGGCCATGTTTTGAGGGTAGTACAGACAATCAAAGGAATTAAAAGCCATTGCTTTAATTCCAGTTACAGAGGACTGTTCAGTTTATCTGAACTAATCTATTACCAAAACATTGATGTATTGGTATTTCGATGGCTTTACAGGGGTCTCTCTGTAATCTTCCACGTTCAGTGGATTTCCACTGAGCAGAGCTGCCTCAGGTGTGAATATTCAGGGTATTTTTCACACATCAAAGGCTAGGCACTCTAGAAAATTAAGCCTAAAAGAAGCCAACCCCTTAAAATTAGAAGGCTCAGTAATTAAATTCTAAGGCATTTCAGCTCTCCAGCTATTATGAAGTTCCCTGACTGATACATACCTTTTAAGTTCTAGCTCCTGGCTCTGTTCAAGATCGTTATAATTATCCCATTCGTAGAAAGCATCACACTGGGAGCCGAAGACTTTACATTTCACAAAATCTTTATCACATAGAAGTACTTAACATAAGGAGACACCACAGACTGTGAGAGCTTCTTGGGGCCCAAGTGCTCTGGAAAACCACTCTACACTCCCACGGTGGGAGGCAGAAAAAAGAGGGTGCCCGGCCTCCTTTGCTAGCTTCATGCACCACTGGGATCCTGCGTGCACATGCAGCATGCCAGCTATGCAGCGAAAGCACTCTCCTGGCTATCAGCGCATCCTATCAAAATTACACCTGAAGACAGGGGGAAGTGAAGTCTCCCAAGAGAGCATTTCCTGACCAGTAACAGCAGGCAACTCGTACAGATGCATTACACACCCTGGAGACTGAGGATTCCTGCTGTCAGGGAACAGACACCAGAAAAACACAGAGCTGGCAACCCAAGCAGGCTCCCCTTCTCCCAGCCTGCTGTTCAGGGAGTAAGCAGGGGAACACTTTAGCATCCCAGTACCAGTTCAGCTCAAAGACTCTTGTACTTGCCAACGTTCCCAGCTGTGAAATGGCCCCAGGACTCACCCAGCAAACAGACAAGGAAACAGCTATTCCAAGAAATAAAAGCGGTGCAGAAAGATGACAGAATTTGTACTGGCACAAAGCCACACGCTCATAACATGCCCTGAAATCTGTCAACACTGCTACATCAGGGCACTATCCAGCTCAAAGGCTTGCAGGTGCTTAAGGTCAGAATGAGCATCAAGATGTAATTTTCAGTGTCTCCCTTTGGAATATAAAAAGGTAGAGACATTTCTCCAATAGCCAAGGCACTGTCTAAAGTGGACAGGACTTCAGTCTGAGTTAGCCTGTATCAGAATCACAGTTCTCTGGCTAGTGTAGGCATGACTTAACCGCATTGCAGCACCTTGCCTCAGCCTCCCAAAACACATCAGCCGTGTCACTCACACTCATAGCCCTGAGCCTCTTCTCAGACTGGGGAACAAAGAGGTGATACTAGTTCCATGAAGCTTTACTCCTCATCCAGACAGTTTTGTGCATGAAAATTACTTATCTCTATTCTTTTTTCTCTAATGAAGAGCTAGATTTTGCTCAGTCTATACATCTGATGTCAACTCAGTCACACAGAAAATCCATATAGCAGTAACAGTATAAAAAGGACAGGCTTAATCTAGCAGTGACAAAAAATAAAATAAAATAAAATAAAATAAAATAAAATAAAATAAAATAAAATAAAATAAAATATAAAAATATAAAAATATAAAAATATAAAAATATAAAAAATATAAAAAATAAAATAAAATAAAATAAAATAAAATAAAATAAAATAAAATAAAATAACCACCCCCCAAAAAACAGATTCAGTAATCTCTCCTTACACAGGCACTTCCTCAGAGACTCTTTGTTTTGGTACTTCTTCCAGTCCTTGCCGTTCTTGCCTTAGTCTTTCCAGACTGGACTTTCAGTAATAGATGCCTCAGGGTCTAAGCACCCACCTGAATGCATCTGGGACAGTTCCTCACGGACACTGGGCACCACCAATTTCAGATGGCCCAGTGTACTAAAGAGCAAACTCACCATCACTGCAGTTAGTGAAATTTGAACTGTCTGTATCTCTGCTGGCAATGAACTTGACTGTGGGTGTACAGCTGTAATGGCTGCACAGCACTTGCGCTCTGTGAGACTCACTCATCCTTTTCAGATCCGAGGTCTGACAGTGGCATTTACCCTTCAAACTACAGAGTTTAGAAGTTTTATGTTTTTAAGCACACTGGCTTTCACCATGTCTGAATGCAAAAACAGCTCTTCACCAAAGCAATTTCAGATCTCTGCAAGCTGCAGAGGCAAGGCAATACTAAAGTGGAGCTTCTTTTGTAACAAGGTAATATTAAAAGGAACTTCCTTTGTAACAAATAATGCTTAGCTGCATTCATTTTACAAAAGATGGCTGGAAACATACGCTTCCTGCATCTCTGAGAAGGTGGTTATAAACAAAACAAAACCACATAATCCTGGCTCGCGTGAGGATTATATGACGTATACCTTATCCACAGTCTTGAGATCACAGCCTGCCTTCAGCAGCAGTTCTGCCAGCTCCACATTGCCAAGATCAGCTGCCAGATGTAAAGGGGTTTCCTGCCTCTGGAATGGATAACACCAAACAAATATAATATGCCAAACTCCCCCTTAGAATGGAAATGCTTACAATTTAAAACTAAATAAGATTCACAACAAGAGACGGCCTTGGCTAGAAAATACTGAACAGAATGAAAGCATTTAACTTTTGAAGGATCTAACTGCCAATTTTGTTTAAGGCAAACAAGAGAGCATCTGGGATCTCTACAGGGAAAATACACAGGAGTTCCAGATGGCTCAGGAAAAGGTTAGCATCATTCCCCTCTAATGTATTGAAATGTAACAAACTCTTGCTGTCCTCTTAAGGTGTCTGGGGCAGAGTGCTTCATGTGACTGCCAACCCCCATATCACCCTCTCAAGTAACCTTTCCCTGCTGAAATTCGTGCAAAGACATCTGGATATCCGTAACTTTCAACAGTACATTGTGCCACAGTCCACAACAGAGCTGCTTAGCCAGCACTGCCAAACAGTGGGATTGAGGGGAAGGTGTAAAACAGAGGTCTACCTGCTCCATAATGGGTCCAGTGATCCTTACACCACAAACAAAAGCATTAAACAAAACCAAACCATTAACAAGAAGTACAGCGATAGGGATGTTCTGCTTCAAGTCTAATCTTTGGGTCCAAAATGACGGTTGTGTAGTCTCTACACTGCTCCATTTACCCACATAAAATCTAATTATTTATTCCTCTATAGAATATAATCAAGAAACTGAGTTCGACCACCAAGCAGCAGGGGCGGCTCAGCAGTCTAATGATCAGAGTAGATCTCTATTCCTGTCACAAAGAAGTATTTGCTTCTTGCTCTTTTCTTCAGTATTCTCAATTATAGGAAACTATTCCAGACTTTTGTGGGTGTATTTTAGCAGCAAATAAGATATGTTATCATTTATGGAAATCTTGCACATCTGGAAATGTCCCACGGTATGTTTCATATGACACAGTAACCTTTTAATCTGAAGTTTTTGTGCCTACACTCCTCTAATGATGCAAGTCTCCATTCTGCAGATGTGCTTAGAGCACTTTTTAGGTCCTCATGTAACTATTAAAATCATACCTTAACTTACAGGTTGCAGAGTTAAACAGATCCTTACACACCAAGACACACCAGCTTTAGGGTTCAACATACAGTCTTACGCAAGCTTTTTTGAGAATATACACTCTGATTACAAGACCTCAAATTTCCTCCAACAAAACATCCTCCTTTTTTCTTCAGTAATTTAGAGATATGTATGTATCTATTGTGTGTAACTTCAAGTATACTAGAGAAAACACAAGTAATATTTCTAAAAGATATCTGTGACAAGTTTACAAAATTGTCTATTTTATTCAATAAGATAGCTTATCACCACACACATTTTGACTCTAGCTACAAATAATAGACTCTTCAGGGGTTATCTATCTCCCTCAAAAAAAACATATAAATTTCAATAAAATGAACAATGGGCTGGGGGAAGCCACAGATTGCACAAAGACTATTGCTTCCACCCCCCCCCCCAAATAAAATCAATGCACATAAAAATAAACAGAATAGCTCTGTATCCTCAGTGTTCTATATTTACTTGGAAAGCCTTGATATTTCTTTCAGCGCACTAGTGTTCATGGGATTTCATTGCTTTTTATTAAAAAAGGATTGAGGAGAACCTCTCTAATCTAGAACTATATGACTAGACCTGCCCAGAATTGTCATTAATTAAGAGAAAAAAACCTGAATCAATCAAACCTCTGTGTATCAGACTAGTTTTTCAATGGGACAAGTTTGAGGTTAAGAGAGCCTGTGACAGATCTCTCTCTCTGTATACTTTAGAAAGTTTATACTGAAAGAGTTCCTGCAAGCTAAAGACAGGCAAATGGCTCTCTGCACTGGGTTTCCTTCTAAGATCCATATCTCTGAGACATTTTTGTCATTTATTATTCATAAATCATAACAAACAAGAAATTAATCCAAAAATTTTCTGGATATATAGCATTTTGTTATCCATATCTTGCACAAACAGTACTAGCACAGCCTGTACCAGCGACTAACACTTATGCACAGGCACAAAAAGACAAGGAGGGAACTGCCTCTTATTTATTGCACCTTGAGCACACAAGGGGGAAACAAAAACAGTAATTTCTATTTCAAACGAAATCCAAATAATATCTTCTTTGTCAGTGAAGTTACATTGCTTCCCACTTTTTCTTACGTGATTTAAGGAGTTTATATCATGACTGGCATCCAAGAGGCTTTTTACTACAGGTAGATGATTATTGATGACTGCTAAATGGAGAGGGGAATTCTTCTGCTGTGGAGAAAAACAAAACAAAACAAACCTATTATACTAGGATACTTTCATTAAAAGTTTCATTCAAATAAAAAAGAGGTCCTTGTCAAAATGTGTCCCCTGCAAATAAGACACAGGATATGTTCTGGCAGAGATTAAAGCTGCAGAAAACACAACTTCAGGTGCTGAGATATGCCACAGGGACCCAGTTAAAGAGCCACATGGCTAGCCTCCTCCTCATGCAACACCTACAGCAGCAAATATATTAGAGAAATCTATAATTTTTCACTGCACAGTGCTTACCAGTATGTCAGTCACTACTTACAGACTGTCAGCAAGCACTCATTTCAATGTATTCATACACAGGAGGTGCTGCTACCTTTGGTTCATGAAAAAGAATTTAGGGCAGCATTTCTTTTCCCTCAGAAAACTTGGTTTGCCTTTACTTGAATAGACTGGAGACAATATAATTCTAAATCAGGTATACAACTGTCAAAAATCTACTTTCCAGGAATAAACTCTTGTAACACACTGCTTCTTTAATATTCTTGGTAATTATACCTAGAAAGAAATTAAGTTTTATTTGAGTGATTATTCATGACAATAACTGTGGCATATGTCCAACACCAGTCACAATCCAACCATTAGATTGGCAAGATCAGCTTGCATGTTGAACCTGTGATTCATCACTTTCTTATTAAATACGGCTAAAAAAAATCATACCAGTGCCAATCACCAATGCCAGAGACCTATTCATTAGTGTCTTTATAAACCACAGCCTTTTCTTCATGGCTATAGAAAAATAATAAAGCTCTTACACAACACTGTACTGGAAATGTTTCCAGTACTTACATTACAATTTTAAGAGTTGCTTCTGCTACAGAAAGTTAATGCGAACAAGCCGCACAACAACTGACTGATCTTTAAAATAAATCATTTCAAAGACATTACAAATTATTCTTCCTTGACAACATTAAACGACAGTCAAGTGATTATGGCAGGTAAATCACAAAGTCTAGATTTCTATTTTCATCCTGTACTGCAGAAGTGTAAAGTATTTTCCTATTCACAGAAAGTCCCAGATGTAACAACTGTTGCATCTGAAGTGACACAAGATTTGAGTACTAAGAATAATTAAAACAACGACAAACACCCTTCCAAGTAATGACTGTATGCAGATTTGGAAGGCATATGCTTTTAGTACAGAGGGTAAAAACACTGAAGTTTTTATTTGTCTTTTAAGTTAAAAATCTCTTAAAAGGTCTTAACTCTTTGCCTCACATAGGGATATCCACACGAGAAGATGAAGTGCCTTGCATGGATGCCTACACTACTGCCACTTAGTCCAAGCAGGGTACTCTGCTAATCATTTTATACTGCCCAGTCTTTGTGTTAGCCTGGCCACCTCTACACAGCAATGCGCTGGTCTGTCCAGGCACTCGACATGTTTATGGAAAAGGAGCTTGTCTTGGTTAGTCTCTACACATTACTAACAAACATTCATAAGCCATATAATCAATAACATTTACAGAAAAAATAATAAAAGAGCTAGTCAATCTCATTCAGCTATAGGAATTCTAAGGAAGGCCTTAAAGACAGAACAAATTTGTCCTGGACATCAACAGAAAAGTTGTATTAATACATGCTCACCTCTGGTTTAGGGACAAGGTCAATATTCTTATCAAGAAGAAATGTGACCAAGGATAGATGTCCGTTCTGGATTGCAATTTGCAAAGCATTGGTATTGTTCTGAAATAAATGTTATAAACAGCAAAAGCTTATGTTTTTGCCGCTGGAAAAAACAATAAAACTGAAGACTGCTATCCATATGAAATAATCTTTCATTTAAATTTGTGCTTTTTACCAAAAAAAGGTCCCTTTGATAAAAATGATATAAAATTAGGTAGGACACCAGTTAGTATGATGTGTTTTCGTAAATACTAAACAAACTTTACATTGTTACTATATTGCAACAAACACCAGCACTCCACAGTCCTTTTCAATTTCTCTTAAAGAAGGGATAAACAGCTTTGTAAGCTATCCTGTATCACAAACAATGACAATTCCAACACATCTCCTGGTCTTTCAGTGTGACCTTTAACAAGAAATTATATTCACATTAACAGATTTTTTTAATTGATAGCAAATTTTCCCGTAGTACTTCTGCTAAACGAAATAAGCTCTCAGTCTCCTGGACCCAAATTCTTGGAAATCCTTGCAAGAGGCAAACCAAGGCTGTTAAAGAAGTCTGAGCTACATTTGAATCCAGAAAGCAGATGCTGAAAACAGGTTTATCATCAGCTCAGTGATACACACTGCCAAAACTGAGGATTTTCAATTACCCCATAGCTGGTTACATTTCCTAGCCATATGTTTTACTATTGGATAAACAGTAAATATAAAAGCCCTACCATAGTATTCTGTCAAATAAATCTATATTTCTTCCACACAAATTTTGTACTCTTAACATTCTCCACATTCCCATTTATGTTTTAATAAAATGATTATCTTTTATTGTTTCATAAAAATAAGCGGAACAAATATATTGTTAGTACACAAAGAAGAGAGAGAATATGACCCTTCCCACAGCCCAGGATGTCCCAGTAACAGCGTGCTAAAGGAAAAGTATTTACATACTTGAGTTAAAAGGTTGATGTCACTCCCTGCTTCCAGCAAGAGTTCAGCACATTTTTCATGACCTCCTTCAACAGACAAATAAAATGGAGTTTCTCCATTCTAAACCAACAGAGAGAGAGAAAATGTCCGTTCCAATTTAAGCTATGTATAGCCGATTTATAAAGTTCCGACACAAAACAGATGAGCTTAGTCAGACTTATCCAGAGCAACAGAAAAGGAGAGATGGTAACAAGAGAACATCACTGGAATGCTCCTATATGAACGCGCAAATGAAATGACAACTCACCACCCCTTAAGTGGTGGATGTCATTTATGTCAGCATATGTCTGTTAAAGTGTACAGATAACTATTTCATATCTCTTTACTGTGTTCTTTGTTTTGAAGAACATTACAATCAGCAGACACAGAAACAAAGATGATGGATAGAAATTGCCGCTCTTCAGCACAGAGCAACAATGCTATCCTGTCAGTGCATACCACAAAGGCCAGGTTCTGTTAATCCAATGCTATGGATTTCTGATGTATTCTCCAGTCCAGCACCAGTTAAAAGGAGCACTAATCCTGTTGCATTTTTTTTCCAAAATTCTCACCTCCCCAAAATCTCCATGTCTCCAAAACAAGTCTCTAAAACAAGTTACATTAGCTGCACGATGACCTAACCCCTACATGTGAAATATTACAATATGCAAAGGTTTATTTAAAGTTACTCCAGTGTTTCAGCATTCACTGAAGCATTAATAATTCCCTGTTTTTCCTTGCCTGAACTCCTGCAACTGTTACTCTATTAAACTTCAACATATTCTAGTAAATTGCTGGTGCTGAGGTAGGTGAGAGCGCTCTGTTTATCCACAGAATGGAACATCTCCAACTACACTTTTTAGCCATGACAGAGTAGGGCCAAAAGTAGTACAAGCTCTGTGTGCAGAAGCAACACCTTTCCTGGACAAATTTTGGAAACACAAGGGCTTCAAATTTCAAAAGAACTTGTGTCTCAAAGCTTGCATAGCTGAAAAAAACAGACTAGTTGGCTAAGAGATAATCCCTCTACCCATAAATCTTTTCTTGATAAATGAAGAGAAGAACCTTCAGTAGTAGTGGATGTCCCTTACTCATTTCATACAGTCTTCTGCTGGAACAGCAGAAGAGACTGTCAGCCACAAGGCAGGTTCCTGCAGTGGGCATGCCTGCCCACTAAGAATTGAACTAACTCACCCAACTCATTCCAGCTGCTCCACAAAAGAAGCAGAAGAGACAGTTCCTCTTGCAAAGCAGTACTTATGAACTGAGTGATTAGACTTAAGCATGCAGTCCCCTCCTTCACAGCTGCTTTATATCTTAAAGCATGAATTACACATGTGCTCATGAGTGTATCAACTCATACAAACTTCACAGCTAGTATGTACTTTATGAATATGCTGGCTGAACTCATCAATACTAACCCAGGAAAAAAAAAGTGGGTTGACAATGTCTAAAGTCAATTCTGTGCAGCCAAGTGAGATCAGATGAACAACATACAAATCTGAGGCCTCCTTGCTGAGGTGTCTGTGATGGTATGTGCTGGGTGTGCATGATGAACTGTCACCCAGAGGGCTATAAAGCACCAAAGGTAGCACAAGGAATGGGATCACGTGGTCAGAAATGTTGGAGGACTGGAAACAAGGTGGAGGACTAGATTCCTCTCCACTCAGCTGCTCATGAAATCATAGCCATGAGTTCCTACAAAGTTCAGAAAACTGAAAATAAGCGACCATATTAACATCTTGAGAGGTCGTAGAGTCTCCATCCTTGGAGATATTCAAAATCCAGCTGGACATGATCCTGGGGAACCTGCTCTAGCTGATCTTGCTTGAGCATGGGGTTGGACCAGAGAATCTCCAGAGGCCCCTTCCAGCTTCAGTAATTCTGTGATCTTCACTGACAGACAGGTCATAGTGTACACTGAAGAGTTTTGCTTGGCTTGCAGACTTACACACCAGCACATAACTGTTGGGGACCAAAAAAGGATGGCACTGTGTAAGACAGCAGAGAATCTCTAAGGCAGAAAGTGATGATGTGGTAACTATGATCTGTGGCCAGAATGCGTGCACGTGAGTTGCCAGTGATCATGATGTGCCTTCCTGCCTACGTACCAGCAGTCACAGTGTGCCTTCCTGCCTATGTGCCAGCAGCCTCGGTGGGCCTGTCCTGCCTGCCTGCCAGGGATCAGGAGATGCCACAATGCTCAGGAGATACTCGGAGGAGTGGCTGGGCTTGGTTGCTATATAACCGGCCATTGCGTTTTTCAATAAAGGATCTTTTGCACTACCCTACCTGAGGTCTGTGTTGTCATATGCCACAAATGGCACCCAAACAGGGACATGGAAAACAGGGACATGGAAAACAGTGGCCTAGTCCAGCTGAACTTCAGGACGGTTGACAATTGAGCGCTCTCATCAACACCGCTGGATGGCAGGTGAGCAGCTGGGAACCATGGGGAAATGTCTTACAAGAGAACAGAGAAGTCATGTGGAAGTGTTACAGAAAGTTTTAAAGACTCATGGGGGAAATATCTCCCAGCTCTCCTGGTTTCCGCAGGAGGGAACGTTAAACATTATGTTCTGGAAACATACCAGGGATAAATTGGGGCAGCAGAGTGATGATACAGCGAAGAAACTTTTAACAACTTGGCAACGGGTCTTTTCTGCCTTAGAGATTCTCTGCTGTCTTACACAGTGCCATCCTTTTTTGGTCCCCAACATATAACCTCTATATGTCACAGAAATATCAGCTGCTTAGCTTGCAACCAGCTGTATTTGTTCTGCCTTTCATTCTACCAGCAGTTAGGGTATGCAAGATGGAGAGGAGGCCATTGAGCATGGAAGAGAGGACAGAGTAAGAGACACTGAAGGAGTTAGTGGAGCTGAATTTATTGGAGGAGGGACAAAGAAATAGGACGCAAACAATGGAAAGCAGCAGAACTAATCAAGTCTAGTCAGTGCAACATTTCTCTAAAAAAAATTTTTTTTTTCCAATTTTATCTCCTTCACTAATTTGTGTCCTCACCTGATTGAGGTCATTTATTTCTTCCCACTGTCCGAGCAGAATTTCTACAACTTTGCTGTGACCATTTTTAGCTGCTAGATGCAATGCTGTGTTTCCCTCCTTGAAATTAAAATGACAAAGAAAATATTTTAAAACCCAGATTAAAGTAGAAACGTTAAGTAAAAACAATAGCCTGCGTTAACATGTCTCTAAATACAAAACCTTTGGTCTTTCCAGATCACACTCTTGCATACAAGGAGAAAGGGGTAGTTCCACAGAATGTTCCAACATTCAGACCTTTTTCTAATCCAAAAGGAGCCTTTTCACATGTACACAGACATAACTTTGCTGGCCTACTGAAAGAGAGAATTGAGGACCTTATGGTTGTTTCATATATTATGAAAACTGCAGGGTATTACCAGTAAAAAGGCCTGAAATTCTAACTCTTAAAGAATGATTCAGAAGAAAATTATTAACTTTGGGCACTGGACCCTACAAGGATGAGGATTTGGCCAAGGACTCCAAAAGCAGCGATTTAATAATTAAGGGCCAAAATCTAGGCCTTTGATGCCACCGTAGCAATCTTCAATCCTCTTCACCAACAGCACAATTCCTCACTAGCTGAGAAAAAAAAACCAGCACACAAGCAAGCAAATAAAAACAAAGAGCAATCCAGATAAGCATCAGGAAGAACAGCAGAAGCTTTTGAACTAAAAGATGATGCTGGTACAAGAATAAATATAAAACTGGCTAGAAGTAAACTGAAGCTGAAAACTGGGAGAAGGCTAACCCTCAGGGGAATTCCAGTCTCACGGCGGGGGGGGAAGGTTCTTTGTACAAAAAGGTAGGTTTGTTAAGTGACATATTTATACAGTGTGATTGCTTTCAGCAACCCAGGAGATGAGTTCCTGTCCTGTGTTCTAACCTAGTTATTCTGCTTCTAGGACTGCAGCATTCTCCCATCATTGCTACTTTACCTATTCAGCTGGTTATCTTTCTGAAACAGTACTCTCTTTTAACCTCTGCTGATAAAGTGCTTAGTATGGGAGGGCTTCATGCTGTATCGTAGTTTTTAAAAGTATTACTGAAATACAAAAATAAAAGTTTTATTTCTTTTCTAGCATAACTTACTGGATGCTTACATGCATGGTTCTATAATAACAATAACTCACCATTTCACAATTTTTAATGTATTTATCCTTGCAATGCCTAGGATGTAGAGAGACACTGACACCCTCATTCCACAAATAGTGAAGTAAGGAGTAATGGCAGATTTTGAATGGTATTTAGACACCTTAAAATTCAATCAATCAGATTTAAGTGTTCAGGCACTCCTGAAAAATCCCCGTGTTTATTTGTGTTTTGAAGTATATAAAAACCTTTCCAAAAACTTGCCATGCAGATCTTAGCAGTGACACACAGACACAGCTGAGCAGAGCTAAAAACTGGAAAACCTGGTCTGCCAGCACTGAGGCTGGCACCTTACTCACTAGACCTTCCCACTTCTCCCAGTAGACAGCCTACACTTGTATTGCTTTACATGAATTATTAATACATATAGAAAAGATTCCTGGCAGCAAGACCAGAAATTCCACTGTCCTCCATTAATTATCAAAAAATCATTTTCTTTGCGTCATTGTTTGTCCATCCAACATATGTAATATCCAATATATAGCACATCCAGCACTACCACATCTGCACACCTTTTTCATATTGTTTGGTTACAGTACCTTGAAACAAAGTGATCTTTCATAAGCACATTTTCATTTGTACTTCTACTGAAAAATACTTTACCTTATCTTTTTCAGATGTAAACAGCTTTAGAGTAATCAAATTGTTTATCATGTCAGCATGGCCTTTTTCAGATGCCAGAAGAAATGGCTTTTTACCTTTCTAGAAAACAATCATGCAAAGAATACAATATTATTTAAAGTAAGATATTCTGCTTCTAGTTACCAGCTATATGGCATATATAGATGCACATATATTATGCATAAACATTTATATATCATATGACTAAGTAAATCAACAAAAAAGTAGATGTATACAAGAAGGTTGAAAATAAAAAAAGAAGGCAAAATTTTCTTAGGGTAAAAAATAGATTACACATCTTGCATATCTTGAAGAAAATTGAAAACTGACCAGTAAAGGTAAAAAATGAAGCAGAGAATGTGCTCCAAATATTGAGTTCTTAATTATTCTTAGTATAGAACTATTCATCAGAAGAACTGTTTCATTAAAAGACCAAGATGCTCAGAAACAGGCACCAAAGTAGTTCAAAGATTTATTTCCATGGCCTAACACATTTGATCAGAATTCTGCAAACACAGTCCACAAGCAGTATATCCAAGAAGTTCCATCCAGGAGGCCTGAATTTAGTGTTCTACATTTGTTTTCTGTTGGTTAAAACCAACAAAAACTTTTCTTCCTGCTTACAATTCAACCTAAGAAATTTCTCTTGACATAAACTGGTATCACTGGTCAGACAGGCTATCTAACCAAAGGCTACCTGATAGTGGCCTACATCACATGTCTAAGAAAAAAGTGCACAAAATGCACTAATAGATAATTATGAAATGATCTCAACATAGATAAGATTCTGAAATACGAAGTCTGAAACACAAAGTTTTCTTTTGCTAAATTAACTCAGCTTTGTTTGCCTTGTCATATGTAGAAAGCATTCAGGATTTTGCAGCATCAGGTCAATACAATACAAAGCTCCAAAAGTGCATGGGGAGGTTTGTTATTTTGGGGGCAGATCCTATGTTTTGCCCTGCGTAAAGGTAAAATATCCTACTTAGCTAGGCAAGCCTTCAAAGAGAGATCCCGACACAGTGAGGTACAGAAATATAAACACAGAAAATCCAATGAGGACAAGGTTCTTGCACTGCTGCAGAGTTGATGCACCTCCACTCTTCACCATGTAAGGTGGCTATGTGTAGGCCCATATCCTACATTAGATGACATCAAAGAAATAAACAGAAAGTAACATACTGTACCCCATCAGGCTTGTTCAAGTCATTCAGATGAAGATCTTGGAGAAAATAATCGACTATTTTAACACTGTTGTTCTGAGCTGCAAAATGCAGTACATTCCTTCCTTCCTAAAAAAAAAAAAATAAGGCAACTCTGTAAGAACAAGCTTAATTTTTCTCAACATAAACATGTTTAGAGTTGGCTAAAATCCATCACCAACAAACCTCATTCTTAGCTTTTTGATCAGCACCTGCTTTAACTAATTTTCGCATAATATCCAGATTTCCAGACCAAGCCGCAAGATGAATCACTGTCAGGCCATGCTTCAAATAAAATGAAAAAGGCAAAAATTACCACATTTATTTTTATATATATATATATATATATATATATATATATATATATACACACACACACACACACACATATACGTATATGTATATATATACACACACACACACACAAAAATAAATAAATATTTTTGGTTAATTCAGTGTATGAATAGGTTCTGCTCTGCAGGCACAAGAATATCAGTTAGTATTTTCACCTGGCACTGTGATTGAGACTCATCTCACTTAAGTTAAATGTCATGCATAGAGACTTAGCTAAGGGTTCAGGCTACTCCTCCTCTTAACAGAAAGGCATCTCTAGAAAAAGATTAATCCCATTCTAAGGTAAGGATTTCTAGACAGAAAATTTCTTACTGTGGCTTATAAGCTTGCCTTGAAAAAACTTTCAAAGTAAACAGGAGGGTTAAATTTAACATTAATTTTTAAAAGCATAAAGAGATTGTCAATTTCAGACCATAATATTTAACGCAGTATCATAAAAAAAAGAAATCTTATGATCATCTTTTATTCACATCTTCAACTTTCAACTGAATGTGCCCAACTGTAGCAGGACTATTAATATGCTCATAATTCAGCATATAATTAAGCACTGACAGCATGAAGCCCTTAAAATGTACCTTCAATAGTTTCT
Source organism: Dromaius novaehollandiae (assembly GCF_036370855.1). Classification (NCBI taxonomy): domain Eukaryota; kingdom Metazoa; phylum Chordata; class Aves; order Casuariiformes; family Dromaiidae; genus Dromaius; species Dromaius novaehollandiae. Next base: position 43,967,262 of record NC_088130.1, on the reverse strand, counting down.
GTAGCTACCTTCTTGGATCACAGCTATAGTTTAGAACTGGTTGGCACACGTTAGAAATGCTAAACTGCCTGGAAAATAAGGGCACTATTTTCCCAGCACTAGCAGAAAGCTTTCTCCAAGTGACATTTTCTTAAATAAAATAAACATGCTAGTGTATTATCTTCACAGAATCAGATATTGTTTCAACAGACTAGCATAACAGAATGAAGAATTAAGAGACATTTCATATTGTAAACAAGAGGTCCTGCTGGAACACCAGGCCTCCAAACTAGCTAAAGCCACTGATGAGAGCCAAGAGCGTGATGAAAACTATTCAAGGACAGAGATATCATATGAGCACAAAATGGGTTATATTGTTGCTCTGCTATGCAAACTGTCTGTGCGTAACATAAGAAACTGCTTGTGTTTAATTAGTATTAGGTATGGGAGTCAAGGCTAAGGTAAGAAAATTTTGCTCAGAGAAGCAAATAATGTAGGTGAAATGTAGCAAGCATGAAGGTTCAGAAGGCAGTCTTGGGATGCAAAGTCACCTTCCTGTACATAGCTGCATCAGTAACACCACAGTAGGCCAAAATTGCCTAAGGTAACATTATCAAACACCTAATTTGGGTATGAATTTAACAGAATTGTGACCAATAAGAAAAAATTAATTAGACCTGATAGTCTTTTACAATGAGATGACTGGCGCAGTGGATGAGAAGAGAGCAGTGAATGATGTTTATCTCAGCTTTAGTAAGGGTTTCAACACTGTCTCCTACAACATCCTCATAGACAAACTGATGAAACACAGGCTAGATAAACAGTCAGTGAGGTGGACTGAAAACTAGGTGAACTGCTGTGCTCAAAAGGGTTGTGATCAGTGGCATGAAGTCCAGATGGAGGCCAGTCACTAGCAGCATACCCTAGGGGTCGATACTGGGGCCAATACTGTTTAACATCTTCATTAATGACATGGATGATGGGACTGAATACACCCTCAATAAGTTTGTAGAGAATACGAAATCGGGAGGAGCGCTCGATAGACCAGATGATTGTGGCACCATTCAGAGGGACCTTGGCAGACTGGAGAAATGGGCTGACAGGAACATCATGATGTTCAACAAAAGGAAGTGCGAAGTCCAGCACCTGGGGACGAATTACCCCAGGCACCAGGATAGACTTGGTGCCAACAAGCTGGAGAGTAGCTTGGCAGGAAAGCACCTGGAAGTCCTAGTGGAAAAGTTGAACATGGGCCAGCCACATACCCTTGCGGCAAAGGCGGCCAACAGCATCCTGGTCTACATGAGCAAGAGTGTTGCCAGCAGTTTGAGGGAGGTGAGCCTTCCCCTCTACTCAGCACTGGTGAGACATCCGGAGTGCTGGCTCCAGTTCGGGGCTCCCCGGTACAAGAGAGACATGGACATACTGCAGCAGCTCCAGCAAAGGGCCACAAAGAGCATTAAGGGACTGGAGCATCTGATACATGAGGAGAGGCTGAGAAAGCTGGTACTGCTTAACTTTGAGAAGAGAAGGCTCAGGCCACCTTCTCAATGTGTATAAAAACCTGATGTGGGGCAGTAAAGAAAAAGGAGACAGACTCTTCTCAGTGGTGCCCAGTGAAAGGATGAAAGGAAATGGACATAGCTTGAAATACAGGAAGTTTTATTTAAACATAAGAAAGAATTTTTCACTTTAAGAGTGATTGAACACTGGAATCAGTTGCCCAGAGAGGTTGTGGAGTCTCCATCCTTGGACACGTTCAAGACCGGACTGGAGAAGGTCCTAATTAACCAGCTCTCAATAAAACTGCCTTGAGCAGGGCCTTGGACTAGACAATCTCCAGAGGTCCTCTCCAACCTCAACGATTCCGTGGGTGGGTTGTTTATTTGGGAGATGTGTGGGTAGTGGAAAGGAAGTAGAAAAAAAGTGGGTTCAGGAAAAGAAAAAAATAAGGAATAAGATATAAAATCAGTTGGAGAACAAAGCAGAAAAGGATGCTGTGACAGGGATCTTGAAGGATTGTGGATGCCGACTGACAGGGGTGAAGCTGACCTGCAGAGCCAAACACCCAAGGACACTGGAGGGAACTCACTTGGACAACCTGACAGACTCTCCGTCATGTTGGAAAGACTTGGTGTGGCAGGGTGGAGTAAGAAAGGATAAACTTGTAGGGACTTGTACCTTAATACTTGGTGCAGGAGGAGAGGCGGCAGAATTGTAATTTAACAATGCTTATGTGTTTAGAATATTTCTTTATAGTAATATAATTGTGTATCAATACTAATACTAAACAAAAGAATTGTAACTCAATCATTGCAACTGTAAGTTGCAGTGAAATAACTGTGAATTAATAGTGGTGTGTATATTAAGGTATTACTAGTTTCTTAGAGGTGTGCTGCTTAACTAATAAACATCATAACTTTCTCAATCAATTGGTCTCAAGTCTCCAATCTAAAGATGGAGAGTTACACTTAGGAAGTAACACATACTTCTTGTTAAGAACAGTATTTTGTATTTTTAGTCAGCTAACTTCTTCTATGAAGAAATGTTAAGAAAGTTTAAGACCCTATGGTTATTAATAAAACAATTCTGGCAGAAACTGAAATGGAATAAGGAAAAGTCACAGTATCTTCATTCTATTTCTTATCAATTGCAAGATCAGACTGATGGCCAAAGAGTACATGAATCACTGTCAAATATAATATGTAATGTCATAATAATTAATCTCTGTAAGCTAATCATGATGGATTAAGTGTTTTCAATGTTCTTTAAATGAAGAAAAGATGATTAACAACATCTATTAATTAAAAGGTAAGCTTTAATTAGAGTGAGATTCTGAGTGACATGTTTAATGGGACCCCAACATAGAGTACTGTAATTCCAACCTGTTTTCAGTGCACCCTATCAAGCTATTAAAAGACCCCAAAAATGATTTGAATCACCTCCTTGCCTCAACAAAGCTGAAAGATAGCCACTGAAATGTAATTTGCCATAGAGAAAAATTTACAATAGTTACAGAATAAAATTACATTAACACTATACCGGGCAAAAGATCCAGGAATCCCCTTTCTTAACTGTTGCTACAGACCACTACTACTTGAAGAAAAATGTCCATTTCTTATAGAACTACTCTATTTGCATTTTTATCATAGTCTATTAATTTCATAGTATTTCATTATTATTCTTACAATGTCTTTCAGATTGTCATACAAAAGGGAAATCATTACCTAGTTAAAGAGCTATCAAAATGTTGATTACAACAGTACAAGATTTGCTTAGCAACTGAGAGAATCCAGAAAGACAGTCACCTTTCAGCACCTTCCTTCTGCATGTAAGATATTCACAGGAAGGGAAACTCAGGACAATGTTTCAGAGCAAATTAAGCTAATCTAAATAGGACACTGGTTTCCCATATTATAGGTGAGTGCCCAAGCCAGAAACTGATGGTAACTGAGATGGACACATCTCTTTCATCTTATTTTCAATCAAACAGAAAGTGAAAACAAACTAGGAAGCTTCCTTCTCCCACCACCCTCCCCAACCTGGATTTTGCCTTACTTACAACTTAAACACTGCAGCACACAGTGGATAAGGAGAGAGGGGTAAACAGGAGGGGGGGGAAAAAAAAGATCTATTTTCATTGCTCCAGCAGAAATATTTAAAAAAGAAACAAATAGCTTCTCTGGAAAAAAGTACATACAGTTCATTGTAAAACTCTTAGTTTGAACAGCCTGTTTATTAATAACATGCCAAAAATTTGGCTTTAACATCTGAATCAAATCCTGCACTACGCATCACCATGTTTCCCAACTAAATTAGCCACAGACTGCTGAGCCCTTAATGCCTTGGAGGCTGCAGAGTAGCTGACACAGTTTTGCATTAAGCTGCTCACATAAAAATGGAAGGAGGGAACACAAGCAGTTACCTTTTGAGCTCCTAGTGATCCCTAGATCTAATAAGATTGCTTTTATACAGATGTGGCTACAGATCAACGTACAGCTACCGCAGAGACAGGTTATTTGTACAAGTGGCTTCAACCATCTTTGTGCTCACACAAGTATTCAACATAGCGAACAGTCTGGGCCATACTTTTCACACTGACAATGTTTCTTTCATATATATGTGTGCAGTCTTGAAACAAATTGGAGCATTTACAGCAAGCATAAAACTTTGTAAAATGAGAAGCACAGGGAAAGTATCTGCCTTTATTTTTCCCTAATGTGTTCCTATAATGTATGAATCAAAATATGTAAAATTATTTTATAAAAAAAAAGCTTTGCTTACCTGATCTGCAATGTCAAGTCTAGCTTTGTGATGGAGAAGAAAATCCACTGCAGATACATGATTTCTTGCGACAGCAAAATGAAGGGCAGTGCGCTTCAACTGAAATAAGCAAAGCCTTGGTTGTCAGGACCATAACAGAGCTATTTTCATTATGCAGATGATCAGGATTTCTGAATTCTCTGCTTATTAACAAATACATGTTTGTATATTTCTCCAGCAACAGCCAGACTCAGTCTTTATCTGTATTTCTGTTTTCTTGGAGAGAACTTAGATATTGATCTTAAAGATTTCTAGTACAACCTGAACAGTTTAGTTACTCTATGTAGCATCATAATCCCTTCACTGAAATTCAGCGAAGGGTCAAAGCGGGATTAAGCAATCATACGCTGCCTAGAAGAGATGCATGCAATACAAGAAGCATTCAACATTTACCATTTTATTATACGGTTTGATTTGAAAAAGAACTAGATTTCCGCAATTAGATTTGATTTTGGTATCCTGCTTGCTTTTGACTCTCTCTTCAATGCATGATGAGATTTCTCCTTCACTCAGTATTAGTCACCTTTCCAAACTGACCCATTATTTACACAAATGAAGGCTTCTACCTTGCAAAAATAGTCAGTAATTTCACACTTGTGAATAGGCTCAAGGTTTATCAGAAAGACTTGATTAATTTTTCATTTAGGTAACTAAAGGCATGAATTTAAAATGGAATGGTTAAACGGCATTAAGCCTTAGCAGAGACAGCTTCATTTACAATTAAAATAACCATAATTGGGTTTAACATGATTCACAGAAAGTTTCCATACAAGGATATAATGTGATTTAACCAATTAACTTTAAAAGTGAGTTTGGATTTGTTTTCTTGAGCTTCCATGTAGGCTTATTCATGTGTAAGGCTAAATTTACAGCTATACGAGTTAGAAGCATAAAAAGGAGGGATTTATGACTGTTGAACTTATGCCAGAAAGCCTCTTAGCACAGAAACAGTTATATCAACAAATTCACCTTTTGGCAGCCTGGCTTATTTTGCTTGGAAATACAGTGGCTGGAATAATCAACATGAACAAAAGAACAGTTTTGCCAGTACAGCCTCCACTACAAACAATTGATACACAACACCCAAGTAGTTACAGTGGTAAATCTCTCACAGGATAGATTTGATTTAAAGATGAGGGAGTAAAGATTTGAATTACTGGACTGTAACAGTATTTGGTTTAATTTCCTGCATTCTGGAAAGGAATATGGAGGCAAGAATTATTTTTAAGTAAGTGGGTTCTACTGTTGCTTTCTATGTATTTATAGAACTATGTAATGATTGGGAACATTATCTTTGTTCAAGGTAACTTTACTCAAAAGAGTTCTTCGTCTCCCTCTTTTTTACAAACAAACCAAGGAAAATAATTGTGCATCCTTCTTGACTCCCACTGGGGAAAAATGCAGGTGGGCATGGGAACCAAGTTTTTTCAGACGCCATGGTTAAGTAACATTAGGATGTTCATGCTTAGATGATTTATACATAGCCATTGAGAGCAAACTGTTCTCCATTTCTCATAACTCCCTGATTAAATACCAAGACAACTGAAATGTTGAACTGCCTCTAATGTGGAACAGGAACTGCATTTTGAAACAGTGAAATACACTTCCTCAGATTTTAGGCCTAGAGCTAGTATCAGTGTAAGATATTGTTGTTAACTTTTGTTAACTATTGTTAACATTGTTAACTATTTATGGCAAATCTGAACTCTGATCTCAACCTGAAGACAAAAAGACACGGGAGAATGCTCCTATGTTTCCACACACACTGAACAATAGCATTTCACTGGCATTTTAAATCTCTAATTTTAGCAGCATAAATTCATTCTTAAAGTGTCTGTGAGGTTAAGTCTCCCCATTCTAAAAGTTGGGGAACTTGGGACAAAGAAATTAATCATCCAAGAGCACAGAGGTAATATTAGAGCAAGGACCACAATTCAGAAGTCCTTAGTTCCCAATTTTATGCACAGACAAATTCAAAGGCTTGTGAGCTTTGCTGCATGAAGTCCCACAGAGTCTATTTGGACGCATGAAATACTGCTTAACCAGATTCTAGAAGGGGATCCTTAGCTTCTTCACCTTGCAGCTGACTGCACCAGTTACACCAGGATTCCACTACACAACCCAACATGGGTCACATTTCAGACCACTGATCTGTCAGATACTTCATACTCACAGTATCTACAGCATTTATGTTAACATTCTTTTTAAATAATTTTTCCATGGTTTCCAAATTGTTCATTTTAGCAGCATACTGAAATTCTCTCTCATCTGGCAATACTGTGAAAAATGACAAAAAATTTATATTACTAAAGAAATAGCCATAACAAACTTAAGTGATGATACTGTTCTTACCTTCTGTTATTTGTCCCGATTTAATATTTTATGTGAATCATTTGCTTCTCATCATAGAATTGTTCCAGGATTGCATTTTTTCCTCTAGAGACATCTGGCTGATATTTCTAGTTTTAAATTTTAAGTGCAAATAGACTCTTCACAGCACAAAGTATTATTATTGCTCATGGTAATGAGAGTTCATTTATGAAGCTCCTGCTGTCAAAATGGATCCCAATGCATTTTATGAATATAACAGCCAACAGTACAAACTACAGAATTAATTTCATATCCTTGGAAAAAGTTGCTCTGTTTTACAACAGAACACATCACCAAAATACATAACAATGTATGCAGGTAACCGAATGGTACAACCCAACTGAAACAGCAGGAGGTTTACAAGAAAAAATCTGGCCAGAATGTGTAATTTACTATTCGGCCAGGACCTTCCTTTAATGCCTCAACCCAAAACAGAACATCTGTTTGGTCAACTAAAGTAGCTACAGCATGCATTTGTACTGCTGTAACAAAATACTTAACATTTAGTTAACTTTGGAAAAAGGAAATTACAGTGTCTGATAACCACTTTAGCTAACCTGGAAGTCAGAATATTTCTCTATCAGCATGTTCTACTTTAACATTTAACACTTGGATGAAATTAGGATATTAGTTGCCAGAAATGTTATCAGTTACTCTTAATTTACTAGCATATCACAGTCAAAAAAGTTAATCGCTTAGCTTTCAGACCAAAATACACTACAGAGAAGCTATCTAAGGATGCATTTATGCAATGTTAGCAATAAAGAGGACAGCACTATCTATTGAACTAGAAACTGCAACAACCATTTGTTCCTTAGAGAGATCTCATGCGAGTTCTGTCCTACTGCATTCTGTCTAAGTTTATTAACAGCTAATGAGAATACAGCTTGAGGCAGTATGACTGCAGAGCATACTAAAGAAAATCAGCATGGCATTCACTTAATTGCATTTTACACATTACTCATAATTATAATCTCAGTGGGAATAATCACAGTTGTGCTGCACAAAGCAAGCTAAAAATTAAACTGGACAGATCCAAAGCTATGTCCAGGCTTTCCCATGACACTATCCACGTGCCTCAAACAACAGAAGCATCCTCCCAAAACTCTACTGAAATCAGAGAACATATTATTCAGCCCATTTTACAAAACAGGGGCCAAAGACCAAGCGAATAACAAAAATGCACATATACACTAAATATTTAAATAGTAATATTGCTATAGTTATGATTATTGTCTTAGCTTTCAAATATTAAAGGCAATATCCTGCTTTCCTTCAGTTGAAAAAGTCACCTAGCTTTCACCAAAACAATGTCCTGTTATTACAAAGAATAGTCACAGGAGATCAGGTCAAAGGTCCATCTGCATGAACATCCTGCCTTCAACTGCAGCTGATAGAAGATGCCTTGGGAAGAGCATAAGAACTGAACACAGTGGTAGTAATATTTCCACAGAATATTTGTCCAGATTCATGCAAAAATTCTAACCAGTTACCCTTATGCATATGGAAAATTCCATTTCTTCAAATTCACCATGTCTAATGTTTGCAAATTTTCAAACAAACTGTATGTAAAGAGTCTTCCATAAAACTCGCATCCGTGACAAGGAGTGTGACTGATAACAGAATCAGGGTTGTGAGCAGTGATCTTTGCAGAATATATGCCTCACTTGTAGTTTTCATAGTCTACACCCATAAAGAAGTACCTGCCAGAGGTTTCCACCATCTTGGTGTCAAACATAGGTAAACCAGTGGTCACAAGATACCTTGTTCAAAGAAAATCAGTGGCAAAAATGTAGGGCACCAATTAGCTGTAATTGGGTCTAGTCACAATTAGGCCACATCCATTCCCAGCAGTTGCTGACAAGCACTTGCACATGTACCTTACGTGAAGGTGCAGAGGCAAACACTTGCAACTCAGGACATTCAGGAACAATCGCAATAGACTACTTACGCTGCCTTCAAGGAACAAGAGAAAGCAGTGTGTCTTTACTTTATCTGCACTGGAGAGTACAGTTTTGCTGTAGTTCTGAAAAGAAATTAGTGATTGCTCTTCTCTCTCCTGTTCACCAGTGATGAACCGGAAGCACACAGCTAAAAAGACGACTTTTTGCTCAGGGTATGATGTTTTCTAATCTCTCTCTTAATAGCTCTTAATTCAGGAAGTAAGAACAGCAGCATTCCTGGCACACTGCTGCGCTAACTTTCTGCACAACCTTTTCCTATTTCTGCAAAATGCTTTTTCCATGCATAAAGTTACAAAAGCACAGAACTGTCAGACAACAGATTTATGGAAGCTTTCTACCAGAGCTGTGGTTTCCAGAACTTGGTGTTCCTTGCATTATTAGCAATCACTCTATTTTCAAGTAGCAGCAGCAACACATAATCCACTTGTGGCTGTTAATTCTTTTTGTTTTGTTTTCCATGGCTTCATACAAAATTTTTGGCTCACTGATCTACAGATTTCATCAAAGTAACTATATTTCCTTTTCAATTTTTCCTTTTGAGCTAATTAAAAAGTTATTTTATCAGCTGATTTCATCTGTAGACAGTCCTGTCTACAAAGAATACATAGCAGGATTTAACAATGTGTTGACCATCCCAATATTCTTCCTCTCTTGGAAAAGCAAGGAAGTAAAAAGATGCAGAAAACTAAACTGTTTAACCCTCTTCAACAGAAACTCAAGCTTTGAAATATCTTCAGTTTTTCTGTTCTCGTATTTAACTGTTATTTCAGTGTAAATGGCCTTGATCCTCCTTTCAGTAATACAACAGATAAGAACAACTTCCGCTGAAGTCAAAGCATGATCCAGATATTTCAGTATTCAAAAGACAGAATAAGTTGTTCATACAGTAAATCATTTTTTTCCCTCCTTTCTTGAATTTCCTCTTGTGGTATCCACAATATGAAATCTCTCTGTATCTTGAAAAGAACATAGACTAAAACAGGAATTTAGATGGGCTGAAGAGTTCTGAAGAGGGAAAATACAAAAATAATGACAACACTATATTCCAAGTTATTTTCACTCTACAGTTTCTAAAAATTAAATCATAGTTAACATTTTTGATAACATTTTTTCTCCTTTCAAAATTCTCTCCATTTTCATGCTTGTTACTGACAAAAAAATGACTAGAGCAAAGTGGTTATATCTTTAAATCACAGGAATCTTTTTCTAAAATAATCGTTTTCCAATTTAAAGAACTCATGGGAAAACTGTCTATTGAATCTTACAGTGATATTTTATTCATATATTTTCTTCTCTGCTCTCATCAGCCTTCTTTGCAAATCTGGAAACAGGAAGCATGACCCAGAACAGAGCCTGGTTATCACACTAAGATCACAGAACATGGTCACAGTACAGGTTAACAACTACCATTCAGTTCCCACAAATAACCCATTTGCACTATTTGCAGCCCACGCTGTAACAGACTATTCTTCAACAAACTGATTTGCAAGGTGAAATATGGAGTCCACAGTCACTGAGTCATGCCACTGGCTTTCCTGAGACCAGGACTTCCTCCCCGCCCCAGGACTAAGGGCCTGAATCAGTTGGGCTGTTTACACATACTAAACATCATGTATGCGACTGTGACTAACCCTAGTGAACACCCTCAGACAGTTTCAGGAGTGAAGTGGAAGTGGGGTGCCGGACAGTTTGCCGGACCAGGTTCTTGGAAGATGGACATACCAAACCACAACTGCTGATCCCATGTCTACCAGAGCTGTAGTAATAAAAGGTGCTACATATACTCGTTGCTATTTTTTACTACATATAAAACAGGTCATGTTTCACTTCCTTTTGTTCACAACTCGTTTTCATCTTTGCTTGTGACAAAAGGGAGATTCAGATGGACCCGACAGCACTGGCAACCCTGACCTCAGTTTGTGTGCCGCCTTTGCTGCCGCCCAGACCTCTGTCTCTGGATGCAGCCTGTGGCTCCTTGTCCCTTTACACTGGCCGAGGCCTCAGCCTGACCAGGAGTAAATAGTGGCCAAGGGCAGCAGCAGCCCAAACCCAGCTCTGCCCGTCTGCTTCCTCGCGTATTTCCCCAGGACACCAAAGCACAACAGCAGGTCTCAGACACGACAGGGGCCTGGGGAGAGGCAGAAGCAGAGCTGCCTACATGGGACCGATTGCTCAAGCGGGTGAAGGCGAAAGGAGAACCCTCCTCCCAGGATGACACCCGTCACCAAGCTTAACAACTAGTGATTTTAAAAAACATCTGCTCTCCCCCCTCCAGCCCAGGACAGGAGGCACCAAAAGCCCTTTGGCTATTCCAGCTGTTCAATTCCTGGAACACCACTCTGAGTTACTAACTTGAAGCCAGGCCTCGCCTCAGTGCCCGTGCCGCCCCAGCCCTGCGCACTCACGACTGTCGTGGCTGGCTGCTGCAGCTGCCTGCCTCACATCCTCCCTGAAGCCGAACAGATCGCTCAGCCCCTTCATTGCAGCCTTCAGGTCCTCTTTTTGCCTCTGACGGAAAGGGCCTCATGCAGGTGTGCTGAGGGAGGTGCTGGGCATTTGCCTGGGGTGTGTTTTCCCTGCTGCACTGAAAAACCGGTTCTAGGGTTGCAAATTGAGCCAAGCACGCCCAGGCAGCCTGCGGGCCTGGCAGCGCTCCCCCAGCACCGGCAGCACCTCCCCAGCATGCCTGCAGCACTGCCTTACACCAGCACTTGGCCGCAACGGCCTGAAGAGGGAAGGGCGAGCAGGAGCTTTAGGTATTTGCTTCAAAAGCCAGTGGGGACTAAATACACGGAGCTTTTGACATTAGCTAGGCAACATGCCACCCTTGCACAGTCCTCCCATAGCACAGAGCAAATTAAGCTGTTAGCCTTGGGACCAAATAGCAATTTACACATACAAACACAGGCACAAAGAGACAACCACAAAGACGCATTTAACCACCAAGAGGCATTTACTTCTGCAGCACTTCCCAGTCATCACACAAATGAGAAGCACTTTTGAAAGCAATGTCACAAGAAAACACAAGTGTGGATGCACACACGGGTGCGTGTGCTCACACAGTGGATCCTATAGCTTGCGTGGGCCCCTAGAGCTAGGGAGCTTTGTTACTAATTGCAGGGTAGTCATGGAGCTCTGTGCAGGCTGAAGGGCATTTTCTTGGGAAATTCCTCTTGGAGTTACTCTACCTTAGCCCAGTGTTAACTGGATCAGAGAGGGAGACTGCCTCTGTGCCCCTTGCAGGCCTGACTCACTCTTGGGATGCTAGAGACTGAGGTGCTTCTGGCAAGAATTATTTGGGGCAGAAACATGCACATAAGTAGTATTATCATGACACAGTTAATTTTCAGGTAGATGATACTCTCTTTTGTCCAAGTCCAATTGAAATAGATACATACATCGCCAAGGTTGAGTTTCAGTGAACTGACATCTTCTTGAGACCTATTTAATCAGAGAATTCTCAGCTTGTCTTGAAATTCCAACTCCACTATTACTTTTGCCTACTTAAACCAGCACTGATATTTCATTTTATGTAGATAATGGTCACCTCAGATTATACCATTGTCTTAACTTCTAAAATTATTAACACTATAAATAACCATGGTAACTTTAATCTGAAAGACTTGAAGTAGTTTGTAAACCAAACTAATCTGGATACAAAACTATTTGCTCAGATTCTGCTTATTGCACATAAATGGATTTCATAGTTCTTTTCTCCTTTCAACATTTTTGATACTGTCAGGCTGTGATGTACAATGTTCTTTACATGTGGTACACCTACGTTTCATAAGACAGTTTTTATCAACTGTACTCTAGTAGAGGAACTTTATTCAGCTGAAATATCAGTGTGAAAATAAACCCTGTGTGGCAAGAACAACTAGCTGCTTTAGCCATATGGAGATTTTGCTTTTACTCGCTTCCTGTGAGTCAAATGTTCCAGCACATCATCTTAAGAGGAAGAGCTTTAATTTTTTATGGGAACTGAACATGTAGTATGGGCCCACTGTTCGCAGTATTAATGCTCTTTCCCCACATGAAAGAAAAAGGACAACTTTAGAATTATTAGATTCACATCACACAGCTGACATCAAAGACATGATAGATCTGCAGCCTCAAACATAACCAGAGTTGCAGCATGAACCTCGAAACGAGGAACATAGTTGTACATATAGCCTGGAAACACCGTCTATCAGTTTCAGGTTCTAATTACTATCATACCGTATTATTATTTCATAGCTTATCTCTGTTCTCTTATTAACTTTTTCAGCTGTTTTATATACTCAGACTTTGCAAATACTAAGTTCACTGCATTCTTTATACTGCTGACCGCAACAGTGACTCTTTCAAAAGGCCCCAGCAACTTGCAGAAAAGACTGATGAGGAAACCACCCATACCAGACGGCAGAGCAAGGGACTACTGGAACATCTTCCTCACTTTTCTTCACAGGTTGCTCTCTCCCAGGAACCGAGAACACCAGGAATTCAGAGTATTTGTTAATATTGGAAGATAACAGTAATAATAAATACATAAATAAGTAAATCCAGTAAGAAGAAAAAAATGTGAAGTGAGACAAAAGCATGGCTGGAAATAGTGCATTAAGAAAAGGGAAGAAACAAAGATTAAGTCTTATAAAAGGAGGTGAGACCTGAAGCTAATGTCATGGCAGCAAGTATTAGATTTTAATGAAAAACATTAAATTCTGTAAGATTCTGAATCAACTGGCATATAAATTGTCATCCTGTGCAACTGTAGCACCCTGTAGTTACACTCTCCCCCCCCCCCCCCCCAATCTCTTACTGTTACAACTAGACTAGCTGCTGTGGCTTGCCTTTCAAGCGCTCATTAGGACATTTATGGAGAAGCCTAATCTCAACTGGTGCTGCTGCATACCAACGGAAATAAGAAGAGATATGGTAGAGATCATACAAAACACTGGCTGGACAACAAACCAAGGGCACCTGCAGGCTGCTCCCTAGGCTCACTTGCAGGCAATGTGACTCTTGACAACTACGTTGATATAATCGCTTGCTTGGCTCTGCATGCTACAACATAAGAGACAGAGGAGGATGTTATAAACACGGCCATAATTCCAGTAAGAATTAAGCTACTGACAGAGTGATTCCAGCCCAAACTCTGCCCTGCTGAAGTTCCTACCTGTAGAATTATTGTCACTTTAAAGATCAACTTCAGGAGCTTTGAGAACAGCATAAGCAACAGTTTACCTATATTCCCAGTATGAAGAACTGGACGTTTTCCAAACCTCCAACCTTTCCAGATATAAAGAATCTATCAAACTCCCAGGTCAGACAACTAATAAACTTGAACAGAATGGGTGACTCTGATATCCAACCACAGTAAGACATTCTACAGACAGATAAATGAGGCTATTACTATAGACAGCAGCAAACAGATTCAACATGAAAATGCTATTCTGTAAGTTTTTATGTACTGGTGATTTACGAGATAAACTCAAACGAGTCTTCTACTGGTCAGGGAGAGGCTTGTCTATGACTGTCCTAGTTACGTCAAGCACATACTCCTTAGAAAAAAATGCTCTGTGGCCACGCACGTTGTCTGCATTTCTCTTCTTCAGACATGGTAGAGAGAAGATTGTTAGATCACAGAAGCATCATCCTTTTCTCTGTCATATATAATTAGAAGAGAAATTCAAGATGATATATGTATACACCCACCGTAAGTAACAGATACTCACACTACACTCAAATTCTCATCTGTTGCCATCCTACCTCATTCAAGTGCTTCAGAGCAGTTGTCATTAGCACTGTTGATTTAGTAAATGTGGAACGGCTCACACACAGGAATAACCTATACCGTAAGTTAGACCCAGGCAAGCCATAAAGAACTTTCTGGATGTTAATGAAAGCAGATTCTAAGTTAAGGTCAGGTATTACCAATGTAACACACAGGTATTATATACATACACATACATGTGCACTGAGAAAAATGCAAGACAGAAAATATTCACTTGCACAGTTTTCTCCGTAAGGGTGGGGGAAGAGGGGGGAGAATAAAGAAAAAACACACAAAACATGACAGAAAGTTATGACATTACTTAATCCTGCACTGAAGGCCTCCTTCAGATAAAAACACTAATTAAGTGCTGTATAACAACTTACATGGAATAAAAATAATGCTTCTGTTTCAAGTTGTAATAAATATTTTGCATGGAAAACATTAAAACAATTTCACCAGGAATCTTCTGTAAATATACAGAATCACTTTTCTAAAAGGTAGTAACATTTTATACACATCTCAAATATGGACATTTCTTTCTTTAGAATAATACTGTGAGTTTTATTTCTATATTAGCTCTAAGATACTCCACGATTTAAATTTTCAATACTCTAAGATAACTCTATGACACTTTTGTAGAGATGATAAAATAACTTCCTAGGCTAAGACAGACTTACTTTATTTGTTCAAACATTTACAGTAGGGTTTTTTTTGTGCAAGTAATGCACAAATAAAAATCTAAATTTGAAAGAAATACACACAAACAAAGGGAAGATAATAATCACATTTTACATGTTTAATGAATCAGACGTTATCATGTGACAGTGAGGTACAGCCCAGCATCTAGTGTAACAGTCAAATAATGACTTAAGAGACAGCATACAGACAGATGTAGGCTAATTATGGGACAGATGTTCACTTTCTAAACAGCAGTGGCAACTTAAGCTATTGCTCCCCCAGTTGCTTTTATGTCTCTCCAACCAAAAGTTGCCATCCCCCAGCTCCATCAGCAGGACAGCACATGCTGAATGCTCACTGACCTGCTTTAGACAAAGTCAACTGAGCTAGCTTACACAGCAGCCTGAACCAGTCCAGCTGATTTGGTCCAAAGCAGATTAGGGAGCACTGACATGAATTCAAATGACAGAGCTGTGGGCATAGCGGCTTCTGGCAAATGAGTAGAGATGAGGAGGTAGAGACGGTGAATTTTTAAATCATTCCAGCAAATTGGGAAGTGAAGAAGCAGATTCTGGACCTAACCAGAGCATCCAGAACAGATCACGTACATATTTGTTTGGAAAGGGAAAAAAGAAAAACCCCCAAAAAACAGAAAAATCAAAAACACAGAGTAATCCCAATACAGTTAAGCAACAAAACAGATGCTTTTATCACCACCATTTCCTTAAAGACTATGCAATTTAAAAATCACTTCATATTTTGTCAAGGGCTCGTCATTGTTTGTATAACTTTAAGAAGTATGCTACCATCATAAATTATTTGCTTGATAAATATTATTTAATTATAATAAAATATCTACAAATAAGCAATCTGGTGTGAAGAGGAAAATATCTTAACAGAATAGTTTAAATATTTGCACTTCACAGCTTTCCCCTTCCACACACGTACTTATAAAATAGAGTTTATTAAAAAATACAAAACACTTTTCAAAGAGAAATATGAGTAATAATAAGAAAGTTGCTTCATTTCAGCATCATGAATATTTACATGTCATTCATATTATTAGTACACTATAAGACTTTCTAGAGTGAATTTACTGCCACTGAAAGGTATCGACTTGACAGTTCCAAAGAAACCCAAAGTTCTCTGTCTCTTTTGAAAGGCCAAGGATCAAACAGTGTACATCTGACTAACGTAGAGGCATCATTTTCTCATCAACAGGTTTATTACATTTTTTTTAAATCCCTGAAATCATTTTGTATCTCATAAGACTGAGCCTGTCAGGGTTGGCGCATCACCTCTAATTGAAATAATTTCCAGGGACTACAGCGGAAACTTGCCTGAGCTCTGAATTCTTGCTTTTTTCCTCTGAAACTGCAAGGCCGACCATTTTTGTCTCAACTGAGGTAACAAATGTTCATAAGAACTGAAATCAGGAAACCCACCTCTCCTTTACTATAACACAGCTGATACCACAATTCGGTTTGGTGCTGAATTGCCAGAGAAAGCACAAGCCAGAGTCAGTACATCTGTCACATGCAACACAGCACCAGGCCTGGCAGAGATGCTAGCACGGGTCTGCGATGAGGGCCCTCACGTGAGCCCAGCCTGGCACCCTAGCTAACGATGCCTGCTTGCTCAGGCAGTTGCCCTGCCAGCTTGCTCAGAGGCAGCTCTAACCTCCCTGCTCTGTCTGTCGAACACCAGAGACAACCCATGAGACTGCTGGTGACTCCAACAAAGGAGTTTCACATTTTCAATGTAAACAAACAAAAACTAAGTGCTAGCAAATTTTCTCAGAAACAACTGAGAAAATTGTATTATTCTCAAAAAAATTAGATGACCTCAGTTGTCTTCTACCTCAATCATCATCTTTTTATACAATCGTGCAATGACTTCGAAGAGACAGTCATCTGACTCAAGCCTACCACTGATGCTAAGTTAATTTGCAGTCATGAAACATTATGAAATACTTCATACATTGCTATATAGTCATTTAAAAAACATTTCAATTGTATGCTTGGAATTGCTTGACTTGGCCTTTTTTGATACTGACTGTGAAGTTGCAAGTCCAGACCTAAAGTTAAAGAAAAAAATAAATAAATAAGAGGGAAACATGCACAACACATTCACACAACTTTAGAAAACTGAATAACTTGATAGCATTATTATTTTAAAATAAGAGTTGTGTGATCAGTTTCCAGAAAACCCTTACCTTTTTGCTCCTTGTGATGGATTTGTACACTGTTGTCCTCTACTTAAACTTCCTAAAAATAATTGGGAACAACCAAAATGAATTACTTATACAGCAAGAATGCTGTGGAAAACGCATGCCTAGCAAAACTTTTAAAAGAATAGTTCCAGGTAAAGCTTTTCCTTCCCATTCTTTTCTGACGTATCTGAACTCAATCTCTCTCAAGAAGTAGGTAACATTTTATTATCTGCAGTTTCAGCACTGCCAGTTACAGTAACATATTTAAAACAGAAAAAGCAGAAACCTTTAGTTATTGAATTTTAAGGGATTAATTTGAACGCTATTGCAGTTTCCATAAATATTTCAGTAGAATGTAGTTGATTTTCAAGCTGGTTATTGAAAACTATGTTTTTAAATTGTTTATCCTTTAGGGGAAAAAGAATCTTTACTAACAGGAAGATTTTCATTTAAAACAAAGCCTGTCTGCACAGCTAACAACAATACTGCTTATAAAATTTTCCTTGTAAAAGATTCATATTGTAAGTCTTAACTGTGTTCTAATAATTTTAACACATTAGCATTTTAATTTTATCTTATTAAGCTCCCAAGCTAGATGAGAAACAAGGCATTTTAAGCAGCTACAAAAATACCCATGCATGGCCTCTAATCTTGTCAAAAAATTCTTCATTGTCATAACCCCCAAATTAACTCTTCACCAAAAAGAGAAGCCGCTTGAGTAAATATGCTATTGGCTTGGCATGCTACAAGTGCAGTTATGCGATACATTTATTGGTGGAAAAAAAAAAAAGGGTTTGCAAGTTCCTGCCTTTATGCTTTAGTTCACAACCTCTTTGTTTTTGCCAACACATTACTTAATGGAACTTTTCTGTCATCTGAATGAAATGATCCAGGTTAAAAACATTTTCACTGATAGAAATTTCAGAGTGACCTTACAAACATCTTTCTGAGCATGGTTGGGGGGATAACAACCATGGGATTGGACAGAAATGAGTAGTAATTCCTACATCACCTTCACCACAAAAGAAAATATACTGTGTAACTACCACCTCATTCATAAATCTAATTTGTCATTGAAAGGAATTTGGTATTTTTATTTAAAACGATTTACTTTTACACAGACTTTACTCAAATTAATTTGTGGCAACAATCTCAAAGCCCTGAAAAGTTCAAAGTATACAATAAACAAATTATTTTTATTACACAAATAAGTAATTTGAACAATCAAATAAATCTTAATGTGCATACTCACCAACTCTGTTTGAATCTTCTGTATCGTAAGTCTTAGTAGGACAATCATTTTTTTCTGTCAGCTCCTGGATAATGCCTTTATTTAAGCAGATATCCACATGTCTATTAAATGACATAAGACTAGTGGTTTTCTGCTCTAAATTACAAACTGGACAAACAAGAACATTGTCTTCTTTGGCTTCAAAGAAACAGGATGAACTAGTTTCTTCTGTATTCTCAGTCTTTTCAGGATGGTCTGTACTCTCCAGAGGAATTCTTTTGGGAAGAAGACACTGTTTTATACACACATTTCTAGCCATAACACTGAGCTGGCTAGGCTGTCTTTCTTCACGAGGTTTATCAACTACTATCTGAGATAATTTTTCTGTGCTATTGCTAGCAGAGTTGCCAGATGTACTTGCTGACTGGCATGTACCTGCCAACTGATCTGTTTTATTGTTCTGACATACCTCAACATTTTCATTTTTACAGTATGGAAAAAAGTTAAATGTATTTTCTTTTGAATTCTCATTCTTTGATATTTCTACAGTATCTTTAACAAGACCCCCAGCAAGACACTCATCAATATGTCTGTTAAGCTCTTCCAAATTACTGCTTCTTTGCTCCTCAAAACAAACAGGGCAGGTGAAGATCTTACACACAGTAGAATTCTGTATGGCTGTGACTTCGTCCGTTTCTTCCACAAAATTTGTGGATGATTTCCTATCACAAAAGAGCTGCTTATCTACTGTTTCATTTAGAAGAAGATCCTCACTGTTTTGTTGCCTTGCAGCTCGCTTTTTATCAAAAAAACTCCCTCTGGGAGTTGCTTCTGAATTTTCTGTGCAGTATTCTTGGTTGGATTTCCCTGGCCCAAGCTTAAGAAAACTGATATCTTTTCCTGATTTTAGAAAACTTTTAATGCTTTTTTGTTGGTATTTCTTCTCTTCTTCACTTAGAAATCCCGATACTCGTACACCTAATGATGAAAAACAAAAGTTGCAATTTATAATACCGATTTTATGAAATTTTGATATTAGTACTTAATGAATACCTTTCTCAGGTATACAACCACTCGATAAAAGTGCACCTGAACTCTAAAGAGAAGCTATACTACCTGCAAAGGCTGACAGCGGATCACAAGATCCATACAACTGTATTATCACGCCTGAAGACCTGCCCAATTCTATCATTAATTTCAGAACCCATGAAGTATTAACTGATTGCACTATAATGGGAGGCTATAAACTTAATAGTTATGTAGAATGAAGTCTGAAAGATAGTTCTGCATGAAATTTTCCCATCAAAATATTTTTTCCTTCAGCATATTTTAACAGAACAAATAAGTTTTATATATCATTGGATGGTTCAAATAGAAAAATGTATAATCACTTGAAGTATGTGGATCTTAGAATCCAAACATACAATTTATTTCTGCAAGAAATCTGGTAGCTTCTGTCAAAACACAGCATCTTCAAGTTAGAAGCACTTTTATTTAAGGCTTTTGTTTCTAAAAGCAGTTACAGACAGAAGCTAGTTGCTGCTGTGGAACAAAGCAGATTTAAATGCTCTTTTAAGGCAGCAGAATTAAAGACTGCTATGCATTAAGTTTTTGCTCTCATGCTGACCTGTACATTGGTCCGGGGGTAACAGATGGTAGGAAAGATACAACCTCAGATAGTGAAACAATACTGAGTCACTATTTAGCACTCCAGAATTGCTCCACTTTGCAAAAACTACCAGAGTAATGGAAAAAGGATAAATCAATTTAGACTAATTTTACTTCAGAGCACAGGCTACTATCTTGATACACGGTAAGTTCTAACTCTAAAAAGGAAGAAGTTTAAAATAGTATACCCATAAGTCTTATCCGTAAAGGATGAGGAGAAACAGTATCAATTTCTGTTCCTAACAAGTCTTTAGCGACAGCAAATATTTCCTCCTCAGTAGAAACAGAAGATGGCACAGTTGAAGCTCTTGTTTTTACTTCAAAATTCACATTCTTCAGCTTCAGGGTAACAGTTTTACCCTACAAAAGAAAGTTAAATGTATACCACATGGCACAGAAACAATTCTCATGTAGCTTCTATAAAGGCGTTAAAGCCATAATCAAGACTCTACCCTTATTTGGGTATGGCAAGGGGCATTGCCAAGGACTTGTCTGTAAAATTCTGCACTTGCTCCTAAACTGCTGTCAAAGCCAAATTCTCTAAACTGGTTCATTTGGCTATGGTCCCCAGCAGACCATCTGCCAACAGTGCATAGTCAATACATTTCATGCTCTGGCTGCAGCCAGAACTTCTCTCCCTGCCTATCACAAATATATTTCCCAACCTGGGCACTTTCAGCACCAGTTATCTCAACCTTGCTGGGAAAATGAGTAAGGATCCTTAGGTGATATCCAATGAAGGGTCTGCTGAAAACTTCCTCCTGCATGGTGCTATCAGAACAACACATAGCACCTGTACACGTAAATGCACATACGCAATTCAGTAACCACACAGTAATTCTCAGAATTAGTATTCTGCTAATCTTTTTTTTCAAATATAAATCCCTTGGCAACACTTTCAAAACCATTTGTGTCACTTAGCATGTCCATCCAAACGTAAATAAATGGTTTGTTCCGGTGCTTTTGAAAGTTTTCCCTTTGTCCTTCACAGCCAATGATTTCCCTTTCTACTTGTTATCTTTGGGGACAACTTTTTATGGCTGAAGATGGCTAAACAGAATTTTTTCAGGTCTTGAATGTTATTTCTTGCTTTACCATGAAGACCTCTATAGAAAATATGAACTGTTCTTTCCAAAGAATAAACAGAAATTGGGGGAGAAGAACTACAGAGACTGTTCATACCATTAAATGGTATGAATACCTTTTCAGCAAGTGTAGGACACATGAACTTTTTAGAATTACATTATAGGCTATCAACTGGATCCATCCATCCATACAATACATGACAGAACACAGTCCTTTAAACACATCAGAATTAAATGGTTGGCCAGAGCACAGGTTCCACTCTTTTCTGCAGCTTTATTTGTATATTAGCATTGCTTTCTAGCAAAAAATGTCTTATATGCCAAATATCTTGGTGAGTTAGTTTAAGTTTTCACAGATATTATTAAACAGCCATCTGAGCAAAATCACATGTCTGTCTAAATCATGTGCAAGTTAAAGAATGGAATCTTTCGAAGACAGAATGCAGGGTAAGATGCTGCTGAAAGCATTCACGCTAACACTGCACTTAAACTTGAGTGCCAAGTGTTGTCTTTCTGCAAGTAAATAGAGAGTAACATAAATACCTTAAGTCCCTCTTTCTGTAACTCTTGAGCCAGGTCTCTACAAAGTTCTCGACACAAGCTGTACTGATCTTCTGCTATGTTAATTTCACTGAATGTTCTAAGATAAAGATAAGATTTTTTTCAGTATGAATCCTCAAATTTATTCAGTGACTGCTATCTAAAAAATATTTTTTTAACACTTGAACAAAACTACATCAGAAGAAGGTTGTATGGATTTAAGTGTTGGCTTCAAAGGCAGAATGAACATTAACGTGAATATTATACAGAAAGATCTACACCCATGTATTTAAAAAAAGATCGCAACCCCCTCCAAATAATTTGGCATTTCAACTTCTCATGCAGTATTTGAAAATGTATCAGATTTAAGCTCATTAATGCTTAAATATTTACATGAGAGAATACTAACACCAACTGAATTCATGGAGCCAGCCAAGTCATTTGTATATGATCTCCTTTGTACAGTGCTGTGTAACATCAGAAGAAAGAAAGGATTAAAAAGTCAATCTCTGAGCCAAGTAGCAGAAATAAATAATGCAGATGCTAAGAAAAAGGTTGCCAGCTAGGATAATTATGGCTAGCCTCAGAGGAGGAAAAACTAGCTTTCTGCCAAAAATATTGCTTACTGCCTTCCCAAGAGATCCTTAGCAGGGGAATTACAAGTTTTTCTTTTTCGGTGTATATCTGCCTTTCAGTAATAACTGGAGAGGAAAGGTGACCTTTAGCCAGTAGTGGTTTTAAGGGAAGCTGGTAGCAAAACTGATGTCTGCCAGGTGCTTTTGGGAAGGTCTCACAGATCCACTGTTTCATGCTAGCCTTTGTATTTAGGAACAAGAGGTCCCTAAACTTGTGGATATCACACCTCTAAGTAACATTCAGGTTTACCTGACTGTATTGAAAAGTCACCCCCTATTATGATTCGCATTCCCCTAAGAATGGTTGTAGGTTGCCAAAATAACTAAGGATGAACATTCTACTGTGGGTTCTATAACATTATCAAAGTGCTATAAATTATCCAGCTAGTGGTATACACTGCACAAGGGTGCAGTGATTGGCAGCATGGCAATGCTGCAGTAATTGGGAAGCTGTAAAAACAGTAGTTTTGAAAGGGGCAGGATAGAGGGTGTTGTTGCAGGCCCATCTCTTCCCCCCATACAACTAACTGTATAATTTAGCAGCTCATCTACCTCACTGGTCTAAACCCATCTCTCTCAGGCAGGAGAGATGAAGGGAAGAAAGACAGAAGGGTACAAGAGGCTACCCAGATTATCCATCTGCCTCCAAACTAGCACACGACTACAGCTCTGTATTTCTCGGCTCTGGTGGCACCAAACCTTCTAGGGCTTGCTTAGGCGGCCCACAACTATTCTGTTGCATCAGAAGAAGCAGATAAGAAACAACAACAGGGAAGAGAAGGCATCAGATTTTTCTCAATTTCTCTTTGAAAAATTGAAGGATACTAAGCAAGAATGGGGAGAAGACATGGAAACTTTCAAGAAGATTGCCTAAGCTTGTGAAGTTGTAGCTATGATCTCAAGCATGAGATTATACTGGGACTATGCAAACTGGGAAAATATAGGCTGGGAAAAGAAAGAGAAGACATGAAAGAAAAAACATTAGAAAGTGGCTGGTAACCCAGAAAAATATCTTGGCAAAACTCATCACAGGAAGTCACATATAATGCGCTTACCTTGGCATAAAATAGAAACATGCCAAAAAACTATATAGACTTCCAGGTTGTCTGTCATGATATAAAGCCCTTTGTGAGGCAATGAGATATATCTGTCAACTGTATACGGAAAAGTATATGTCATCCATAGAAACGAATACTGATGTCCTGTATTCATTAAATCAGGTGGTAAAATGGAAAAGACCAGGGGTGGGGGGTACATAACAGTCTTTAAACACACAAAAAGGTTTTGCAAAGAGGGAGGAAAGAAACTGTTCCTCAGGTCAACCAGGGCTTAACTTAATGGACTTAACTTGCAGCAAGGGTGCTCCAAATCAGATACTAGTTAAGCAGATTTATCCTAATTGCAAAGACAACAAAGCACTGGAATAGCTTATCTATGGGAGTTCTCAGGTTTCTCTAGAAATCTTTTCTATGATCTTAGGACTGCAGATATTCCTTTA
The DNA here is from genome assembly GCF_036370855.1 of Dromaius novaehollandiae. Lineage (NCBI taxonomy): Eukaryota > Metazoa > Chordata > Aves > Casuariiformes > Dromaiidae > Dromaius > Dromaius novaehollandiae. The sequence goes on along the minus strand of NC_088130.1, from coordinate 43,943,324 downwards.
GAATGTAATCAGAACAACAACAGTAAAAAACTGGAACATATTAAAGACATTAAACTAGAACATACAAAATATTCAAATCCTTATATTCCCATTGTATATTATGGCTTAAAGACCATTTTGATGCATTAAAGGCACTAGGAGAAGCAGATAATGAAAAAACAGAACAGATAAATAGACAGGAGTAACTCCATAAAATTCTGAAGGAAAAAAAATCGGAATTAAATTTGATAATCTGATGTAGTGAACTCACTGAATGTGCAATTAGCTTTTTAACACAAGCAGATACATGGTAAAGTTATTTGACTAGAAAAACTTTACACTAGTTGGTATTAAGTAGGTTTAGTGATTAAGTAGGATTAGTGATTAAAGGCATACCTTTCAGTGCTCATACTTTTTCTTTCTCCATCCCTTTAAAAAGAAAAAATATTTTATATACTCACTTTATTTAGAATTACTGTCTTTTTAAGAAACTCTGAGTCAAACAACTGTGTCTTAATAAGTAACAGCAACCCTTCCCATAGTCTGGATATTAGCTTTTTCTACAAATCTTGTATATCAAGTTTAAAGAGAGTGCAAAAAGGAAACTATATTTCTTCATAAAGCTTAATCTACTATAGATGAAGCAGAGTCGTAGAATAGTCACGGATGTCAATAAAAATTTAAAGTTTGTAAAATTACTCAACCTTCTCCATTATTAGGAGTCTGCTGAGTTAAAAACAAAGCTAACAAAAACAAATTACAAATCCTATACTGTCTTATCAAGCTATATACTGTGAAGTACTTTGATAAAAATCCTAAACATACTATGAATGTTTAGGATTCTTTTCCGAGGGATTCATCTGAGGGATTAGTTTGCTTTCTTTCTTAGACTATCACCCTTTTTAAAGAGGATGAATAGGTTTTTTTCCTCATATTTGTTTTGTTCTTTTAACTGAGCATCCCTTAACAATTCTTCTTTATAAAAGGATTCCCCAGATTTTCTTTTTAATTTTTTTCTGTTTATAAGTACAAGAAATAACAAATTTGGTATGCTCACATTTTCCTAAAAGAAGCTGGTCAAAGACAATGACCGTAAGATGAAACATTTACTGATGAATCAGATGCTGATATGTTACAGGCTTGCTTTCTCCACTTTAAAAATGACCAAAATCAAGTTGGTGCAAATAAAAATCAATTTCTTAGCCAATACAATTAAAAACATTTTCCCCTTCATTTTTTGAAATGCTTCTATTGTTTTTTAAACATACTATGAGATTTCCCAGACTAGACAACACCTAAACAGGGTAAACAAAGGAAGAGAACACACTGATTTTTAAAGAATCATGTAAGGTTGCATTATCAGAACAGAAACAAATATTTGGACAACCCTGTTTTATCTCGTGGCAAGTCACCTTTACAAAGTCAACCTTTCTGCATATTTTGTTTCAAGTTAAAACTTCTGAAAAGGAAGAGAAAAACCCATAAGATTTGTGGTAATACATTAGTGGCCTACAAAATGCTAACTCTATATATTATTTTGCAGTTGAATGAAAAATGGAAGATCAACCCTTGTCAGAGAAGTAATAGAAATAATATGGAATAGGTTTTTCTGAAGTACTTCAGACACTTTGGAACCTAACTCCTAATGAAATCAGACCAAAGTCTCAAATTACTTTTAAATAGAATTTCAGCACTTTTGAGAGCTACCTGGAAGCAGTATTTGAGGAGGGAATACTCAAAAGAAAGGACTCAGAATCCTTAATTAGGACTCTTGGTTACTTAAGACAGCAAGATTTTTGTTTGTTTAAGAACACAACAGAGTTGCACAATTGTGTTCAGGGCAGTCTTAGAAGTGATGCATATTATTGAAAAGATGTATTCACTAGTACGAATCATTTCCCCCCTTCCAAACAGGAGGCTAAAACCCATTCTGATACTCCAATAGTATGACCTTCAAGGAACAGACAGGAAGAAGGATATAAAAAATCTTCAGTTCTAAGTCCAGGAAATTCACAAATTGTTATTTATGTTATTTAATACACACATAAACATGAAGGGAGACAAAGAATTGAAGTTACTTCCAATAGAAGTATGAAGATCAGACATCAACGTGAATGTTAGAATTATATAATAAAGAGCAACAACTGTTGCTCTTAGGATCTTTGCTTAGGATAAATAACTCATTTCTCATTAGTTATTTTAGTAATTATGAGGTTATCTTAAACAATACTAACTTAATTTCTTGGTATACACTTAGGCGCAGCTTGTCCGATGGACTTTTTGGATTTCACATATTAGACATGGCTGTTACACATAACGGCCAAATATTAAAAAGCCAAAGTTTTTTTATCTTACCTGTAAGTATACTAACAACACAAGCATAGCCCCAAAACTATTAAAAAATATATATATTAAATGAGACAAATTTGCGTATTTGTTGGGTTTGACAGTAAAATGCATAGTATGCAACACACACAAGAAAGCGTTCAGCAAACTGTAAATGCATTAAAAAAAACCCTAAAACATACTTTTCCAAATGTGTTGAGCCCAAACCAAGTGAGACACCCAAGAAATTATGCCAAGATGTTTCAGAAAAAAGAAGAGAAAGCAGTGCCCTCTGCTGGTAAAGTTCTGAGCAAGTCACAATTCCAAGGGCTTTTAACATCTTCTCTGTTACTTTTCCTATACCTGGCACCTGAAAAAGAGTAAGTATCAGTAAGCTGGAAACTTCCCGTTTGTAGATTCAATATCTAGACAATTTAAATCAATCACTACTGGGCAGATTACCTAAAAAAGGTGTATTTCTTCAGTAAAAATCTTGCTTTTAGAGCATAAAAAACATACATGATTGTATAGTAGTAAACATCATGGTATCTCTTACCTTCCTAATGGGCAAATCTTTCACGAAGTCTAGCACGGCTTGTCTCTCAGGTGTAATTCTGTATTGCCCATTAGGTTTATTATGATCACTGCACATCTTTGCTAACATTGTATTTGGAGCTATTCCTTAAAAACAAACAAACAAAACAATAAACATACTTTATCTAAAATACAAGACAATCTTTACTTTCAGTTGTCCAAGATCTAAACATGCAAGAGTAACCTATGCATTTGGCAAAGACCAAACATAAACAAAAGACAGGGGATAACTGATGATAACTAGATTTGTTATAATTCTGCAGAAATGTTTGTAGTAGACATGCAAAAACTTAAAGTACATATGGCAGCTTAAATATAATCGATGCACCAGCTGAAGTGTACCTACTATTTTGAGATAATCAGGGTAACACAACACTAATCAGTCATTAGGGGTTAAATACGATGTGTTTAAAAATAACATCAGTTACATGACTGAACAATTTTATGATGGTGGTAATTACAGTAAGAGAAAAGGAAATGTTTACAACAGTTATAATAAAGTCTAATCTAAAGGAGATATTTCCTAATCACAATTCAGCAAAAGGACTAAATTAATTTTGACAAAATGTACCCAACTAAATTATTCTGTGGACTACCACTACTATGTAGTTATTTAGTATTAAAAAGAGATATATATTTCACTGATGCTTTCTGGTGGGGAGAGGGCTTTGCTCTTTTCCATCAAAGTAAGTTTTTATAAATAAACTCTGGAATTGGTTAGCAACAGACAAATAGAATTATTCTGCTCTACAGTCAAAGTGATCTAACTTTTGATTTGTTAATAAATTATTGCTGTAATTTATTAGTCAAGATGGTAGAAATAACTCTATTTGTTACTACTTATCAGTGTTTTTCACTTTCTGGTTTTCATTTTTGGGCATAAAATCCCACATGCACTTATGAGAGCTATGCCTGTTTTCTAAACAGTAACTCATCCTTAGGAAGATAAAACCTCACTGGAACAAAATTATTATTTTGCTATCACCCATGATATATGTGTGGTCTCATCCTGCCTTTTTCTGTTAGCTGTTCCTTTACCTCTGCTTACACTTGACACTTCCCTGCCTACTACTCATTTCCCTGACTAGCTACTAGAATAGCTGCCCATTCTTCCACACCTGCTTCATAAAGCTCAGCACTCCCTGATGACTCACTGACCTGGATCACAAAGCCACAAGGACAGCATCCAAACTAAGTGGCTAGGAATTTATTCTTTTCTAAGGACTTAATCCAGACATCATCAGATTAGTTGAGACTTACAGGTAGATTGCACAAAGTTTAAAAAAACCCTAAAATTTGAAAGAGAAATATTAAAAAGCTAGAAAATAGTTTGTTAACTTTGACACTTCTCAGAGAAGCAACATTTTAATGAATGTTCATATTGGCATAATCAAGGAACAACGTGGAGAAGCATTAGACTACAGCTAACTATATAGATCTGCTATTCAAACTAACAGCAGCCAGCAACAGATTTCTCCATGACCACAAGCTTACAAAAACAATCTATGTGAGGCACTAAAATAAGTATCATCAGTGTTAAGACTAGCACCTGAGCCCTCTAGTCATTCTTCCATGTTACTTCTATTTCAAAAAGAAAGAAATAAAAAGTTAGATCATTCTTTTTGCTAATACCGTAAGCCATTGCAAATACTAAGAAAACTTTTATATATATATAAAAAAAAAAAATATATATATATATACATACACACACACACACAACTGGGTTTGATTCCTATAACATTTTTTGAGACCTGAAAGTCAGTCTTTACAGACCTACAAACAGGGCATACTACTATGCAGCACGAGAATGCTGTGGCAATACTGATTTCTTATACTTGCAATGCCCTCTGAGATTTCTGCGTGGAAGACACCATGGAAATACAAAGCATTATCATTCATGTGTGTCTGAATACCTGCACTAGCAGTCAGTCTAGTTTTCTGTTCAATCCTAAAGCGAATTTCCTTCACGACTTCCTCTGCAGAATTTCCAAAGACAACCGAATTCACCGCTGACGGACCTCTTTGTTCAGGGTGGTCATCTGTCAGAGATGTGTTGTCTTCAAACAGTAGTGGTGAAGAAGAGAATGCATCTTCGTTTAAACTGAATTTGGCAGACATATTTATATCCTGTTTACCTATGTTTTAAAAGAATTCACGATTAATCCATCTACATACAATGCATGTTTCATTGACTGTCTTCTGCAGTGACTGAAAAGAGTTCAACAGCAATTTCACTTTTTCTGTTTGAATAAAAAAGAGTATATAATTATTTACCTAATTGCATTGCTTTTTTGTTTTAAGAAAGGGGAGCCATAACTGCTTTGTTCTTAATACAATTTGAGCTTGCCTTTAGATTAGAAGAATTGGCTAGGAGATGGGACTTAACTTCCAGAAAAAATCAAGGTTTAAACCCTTTTGCTGTAACAGCAGAAGAATGTCAAGGTTTTGGCATTATTTTTGTTTCATATTAGAGTAAAGGACAGAGGCTCCCTTTTTCTGTAGTAGAAATCCTTTGCCGAAGTTTTTTTCAATGTTCTCCAAGCAAATTAAGGTTCTAGAATATCTGGTTCTAGAATAGCCAACTTGGGGAGCTTATTTGTACCTGCGATCATCACAGAACTGTAAAATCAGCAGCCTTGTGTCCGACTCTACAAACACTTTGCTATTACAGCTTCACATTCTGACTGTTTGCTTGTGTTTCAAAAGAACACAGACTTGAAAAAAGCACGAAAAGACAGACATGTGACTACACAAGTGACACTTATTTTGTAAAGACAATGTCAGTTTATTTCTTTTTGTTCTACTAATGCTTTTCAGTATAGTGTATCCTTTGTTATCCTCTTGGCTATTTCAAAGGCTATTTCAATCATTTTTGAATACTGAGAATATAATTGTTTTGGTTTGTGCATCAAACATTAGCATGACTCCTCCTTTTTTATTATTCCCAACTGTGCATATAGCTGTGGGGGTGGTTCTAACTACATCTTCTAGAGCCAAATGAAATGCAGTCATATTTTAATCACTACTGCACTCTTGTAAGGCTCACTTTCTTTATACATTTTTAGTCTTGTAAAATAGTCATATTAATAGAGCTTAGGCACACTGTCTTTGCAAGATAATTTCTCATGTTTCTGCTATGCAAGACTTACTATACTACTAGGAAACATCCTTTCAAAATATCAATAACCTTTAGAACAATGCATTTATTAACTCTACACCTTTTTAAGTCATAAGGTTATTACTCTTCACTTGCACAATTAACATGTTGAGTTGTAAAGGCAAAATACATATCTAAAACTTTGGACTGGGATTAACAAACCTAGCACCATTTATCAAATGTAATCATTCACAAGTTTAAAAAAAAAAAGAAGCACATTCCCCCCAACTCTGATTCATCAGCAGCACAGCTTTTATGCATGGGTGAGTAGTAGGGAAAGTTAATGCATAACCTATACAAAAATCAGAGGCACAGAATGTAAGGGAGTACAAATTATCCAAGAACTTATATTGAAGTACTTGTACTTTTAAATTGGTGCAGTTTATTTGATGTGTACATCATGTGCACGAAAACAGAATAATTAGCTTACCATTTTCTGTAGTGCTTTCTGTGTTGAAGAAGTACCTTCTATTATCTTCAGGCCAGTTCAGTCTTTCCTCCAAGTACTCTGTTATATTCAGATAGGCTTCATCTAGGCCCATAGGCATAAAATTGGGATCATATTCAGCCAAAATTTCTCTAACCTTGATAAATACATAGTGAATGTTTAAAGCCTTTTTGCTGTAACAGCAGATCTTAACACACAATTTTCAGGTGAACAAATGCGCTCTGAAGCTTTGAGATGACCAAGGAATACTTAAGATATTTATAGAACAAATAATTTATTGTCAATGAAGATTTATAGTATTGATTCTCACAAGTAGCAAGATATCAGTAATAAGTAAAACAGGTTTTGAGCAACACTGTTTACTTAGAAGTCACTAAGATCAGTGTATAAAGACCCCACAGATGCTAGGTTCAGAGACCCTGCAGTAATCTCATGAGCAACACTGGGCATCTGGGAACTCACTAGAACTTTGGAATGAGCACATGATCTGAGGGGGCTTTCTCCTTGCACGGTGCATCAGGCAGGCAATTTAAGAAAAAACTAGGTTTTTAGTTACATTCAAACAAAAGTAATAACCAACGGTTTGGGAATAATCTAGAGCATTGTTCAGGACCACAGGCAAAACTTATCAGAAATTCTTTAATGATAGCTGCATCCTCCCAAAAGGCAACATCTTAAAACAAGTGGTCATGTTTGGTCACATGTACTTTACCTTTCCGAAACTGATTAAAGACAGGATTCACTGTACAACTTTCAATGACAAAATGAAACATGTTGAAATATTTTCAGTCCAAATCCCAAGAGAAAAGTATAAATATAAAACCAATAAATCTGCACCTTTAACACTTTTATCTAAAATAACAAATGAAATACATATCACGTAATCTGAGATGCCTAACAAGTTCAAAGCCTGAACTCTGAAATACTTTTATATATTTACTTAAAACAGAAGTGAGCAAAATTAAAATCAATCAAAATTAGTAATTAGCTTATTTTTATCCATGTGAAGAAGTGCAGGCTTTAAAAAAGGGATCTTGGCATAATTTTACTGAAGCCAATGGACTTGTACCATGCATGAGCTTGATTTAAGATCTACAAAACACACAGTCTTTCTTTTTTTAAACATGATTGTGTATATTCTAAGTATTTCTCCTGGTGCTAAGCAAAATCACTTCCCTTGGAGCAAGGTGTAATTTCTTTCCTCCCTGTTCGCACTTCATTTTAAGTCCCTCCTTTTAAAACAAATCTATCTTCATTTTGAACTCACTAATGTACCTTGCTTCTCTTTCCAATAATTAGCACTGCATATGATTATTATGCTTTGTACAAAATAATTATCTCCAAGTTTCATACATAGTTGCAGCTTCCTAATAATCAGATTCTGCTCTATGGTTCTGAAGAGGAGTATAATATGGTTCAATTAGTATTACTAGTTCATTATACAGTTTTGAAAACCTCTATCAGCATCACTACTGACTTCATTAAAATTGCAGTATGGATGAATGTAATGCTTTTTGGCCTCCTTGCCAAAAAGCGCAATGTTCTATTTAATTCATATTGAAAGCCACGTCACTGAAGAGTTTAACATTTAAACTACCACTTTTCATGTTATCTAAAACTCACATATTCATAAAGTCTAAAACAAAGTACATTGACTTTTGGTTAGAGAGTGCTTCTTTCAGACTTACCTCTTTACTCACTTTGCCATATTTTTCAAAGTTTAATGGCACTATAGTTAGATGTGGGCATAGCTTCTTAGCAATAAACCCAGGCATGGCTGCACGTACACCAAATCTCCTAGCATGGTAATTTGAGGTGGACTTAGGAGAGAAGATATAGGTTTAGTGTTCAGCAATCAAGCCCTAACCACAAAGCTCCACACAGAAAGGACTGATGAAGCCAAGGGTTAATATACAAGTTTTTCCCCCCTGTCAGTCTGTCTAAACTTTTAAACTTTGATCACTACATTTCACTGAAAAATACAATCCAAACTTACATAGTCTAAGAATAGATGTTTCCTCTATTCTTATTTTTTCCCCACATGCTCAGTAAAAATTCTCTTTATAACAGTAACATTATGTTATGTTATCATACATCTTATTATTCTTCAGATTCATGTAATCACTTTCTGTACTAGCTTGATGTTTGGCCTTACCAACATACTCATTGATCCCACTGCTATAGGTTTTTCCTTTAGCTCTGGATTGTCTCGCATTTCTACAGCTGCATAGAAGGCATCCATGTCAATGTGTACAATAGTACAGCTAAGGTTACGGCTCTGTTCCAGTTCCATCACAAGTTTGTCCACCTGAACAGTGTATACAACCAATAATTAAAAACCTATTAACCTGGCAGAACTGCATTAGTACAGATGGTCCTAAAAACTCTGGCATACATTTAAAAAACAAAAAAACAAAAAAAACAAAAAACCCCAAAACACCACTTTCTGACGCAACTCATTCTCTGAGAGAACACTACTGCAGCAAAAGTTCCAAAAAATAAAAAAAAAAATCTGTTTTGTTTATTCATGTATAGCCATTCACCATTTATATTTGATACGTACTGATATACAAATTCTTTTTACTAGATATCTTTAAAAGCATTGTATCTACACTGAGGCCCTTGTGATATGCTGAACAAATCTGTATCCCACTTCAGATGCATGAAACGTCAAGACACACAAGCACCAAATCTTGATTGGCTGTATCTGTTAGAATGCTGCTATTACATGAATACCCTCATCTTCCTAAGTGGTGACAAAAATGAGTACGGCCTCTTCCTTTAACCCTCAGTCCCTTCACTATCAGACTCCTGCTTGCACTAGATTTTCTAGCGAAACAGAGAGAAAACAATAGAACGTACACATACAGATTGTTACATTTGAATTCTTCTGGTCTTTAAGAACTGCCATGACTGTATAACTTAGCAACCTATTCTTCTTTTAAGAACTGCATGTATGTATGCCATTTCAGAAAGTTCCCTGTCAAAAACATCTAAGTGTTAGAATCTTGAACTAAAAATGAATTAAAAGAAAAAATACAGTAAAACAAAGTTCTTCCATGTAAATGTTTGCATCAGTCAAGGAGGCTTCAATAATGGTGCAATGTTCAGTAAAAATCTGTGCAAGTGTCATTGACTTAAAACATTTCTCACAAACACTATCAATGTGGAATGAGTTTTGGTTGAACGTACGGAGGTTCCTTCTAGAGGTTTACTGAGTTAGGATAAGTTTAGCACTGAAGAAAATACAGTTACAGATTTGTTTACCTGAAATAATTTGTCCTTTCACCTTTTTCTGGATAAGCTGTACGAGAGTCAGGAAGAGGGAGGAAGGCAGGAAACTGATTGCGTGGCCTTGTAAGTTCAGAGTGTTTTACACACATCCAAGGTCTGCAGCTTCCCTTAGAAACTGGACAGCTGGGGGAGGGGGGGGGGGGGCGGGTACATCACCTCATTCAGACAGAAGCCTGCTAAAATCCATTGAAGACACAGCTTTAGCTAACATGACACAGGTTATTAAAAAAAACAAGCTAATAGAGTGTAAGTTTCCAACACTCCTAACTGAAGCCATCACACTTCAGAAAATTGGCTTAGACAGGTAAAGAGGAGACCAACAGCTCAAAGGGCAGATCCATCTATCTTGTCCTGTCTGGAATAAGTAGGTCTCAGAAACAAATAGGTCCCTGTCCTGCTTAGTAAGCTACTGTTAATCCCTTCTTAATATTCCTCAATATTCACTATAAGAATACATATCCTATAAGGCTGATTGCTAGCAAAACTGCAAGCTGACTTTGACAAGACGCCCATACATGGAAAGCAGTGAGTTTCTCTTGTATGTTAAAGACGTATCTTCTTCCCTCAACAAGCTGCATCTCTTTGTAGAATGAGCAGTACTCTGCTTGATCAGCTCTACCATGGTCCAAGGCAGAGGCCAGGCACACAGTCCTTGCCACAAAACATTTTCTTCATGTTTCTGAAGTATTTTTCAAATATCAATGAGGTATGCATGGTGAGTTTCATTAGTAAGCATGACTGCCTCACTTAACAGGTAATTTTTAAGATTTTTAATTTATTCATTTAAGACAAGTATGTGGTCAATACCACACACCATTCTGGAAGCAAGAGAAGAAAATCTCAAAGAAAAAAAAAAAGAAAAAGAATAAAGGAAGTGCTTTCAAACTACCATCATCTAACCACACTGATGACTACGCTAACCTCTATCTGCACAACAAAAGGCTGTTGCTGTTGGAAAAAAAAAAATCAGTGAGCTTCAGGCATCATAGAGCTCAAGAAATACAAGTAATGAAACATGACACATGACATCAAGGTACCAGTGCAGAAGTGTCTCTGGCTAGATTGCACTGGGTCCTGAAGAGGAATACTTGTGTGCAATTTGCACAGTTACTTAAACACAGTTTCTCTTTTTCCCCCCCTCAACAGAGCTGCTTGATAAAAAAATAAAAACCTAATCCAAAGAAACATCCTTAGAGATGAAGACACTTGAACAAAGATAGGTGGCTATGAGTGTTGCACCTGAGTAATGATTTACTAACCCCTTTTTTCTGGTTTGCTCCAAGTTGTTTTGAGGCGTGAAAGGCTAGAACAGGTCCTCAAATTAGGCTATTCCATAAAGAAGAACAGCGTATGCTCCCTGAGGTTACTAGGCTGGGCAAAATGGTTTGGACAGATTTAGGGCTCAAGGGAAAGTGTTACAGATAATCCATTCAAACAGCAACCAAAGAAATCGCAGAGAAGTTACCTGATTCAATATACAGAAAAAGGACAGATTGTTGCATTTAAATCCTTCTGGACTAAGCTTATTTTCATTATACTATTAACGAAGCAAGGGTTAACTCACTATCATCCACAAAAGAATGTCTTTGTTTTTTTTTTTTAAATACTATATTTTACAAGTCATTTGCAGGTTACTCTCAAATTTGAATTGCTTAATTACTTTCAAGAATACTGTCTCTTGCTTCTCTAGTTATATAACTTAATCTTTATTTTGGTTTATCATATTTATAACAGACTTCTTTTTTTTTGCTTTTTCTTCCCAAATGTATGTCTAAAATGATACTTATTGATTAGCTAACATATCCTTCCAAAGAAAAAAAGTAAAATTACATTAAACTGATCAGAAATATAAAAATATAACTTCTCAACAGAAAAAAAAAAAAGTAATATGCCAAAACAAATACACCCAGACTCACTCTAAGAGTCGTATGCATCTGTATTTCTCTAGTAAGATGAAGAAAGTTACGGAATAGTTTCTTAGAGGCAAGTCAGGCTGATAAGTCTTATTATTGAGAAGTTTAATTTTGCTTGTAGCTATTTTCAGACGATCTGAAGTGAAACCTGGCATTATTTCTTATCCCATGATGTAAAAATGTAAGTTTTCTATATTAAATTGCATTAAAATATTACTTTGTCAAAGATATAAAAAATTTATACAACATCTCTTTTATATTCATAAAAGCATCCGACAGGGTGAAGAGAGACCAAACACTGATACTGCTTAGTAAGATCATAGTAATTATTTACAGAGGAAAAATCTGGGCTAAAATCCCTATGTATAAAAATAGCAAACGTCAGTAGAACAGTTTGCAAATCTGGTAGCAGTGAGATATGTTTTAAAGTATTATTAACTACTGCTGCAGCTCAAGCAATTGTACTCTATGTAGTAAGACAACTCTAAATCTGTCACAGATAACTTCTCAAAAATAAAGAATTACATGATACTATACAGTGTGTACACACGCACGCGTGCACACACACAAACTTTCCCTTATAATAAGGCAATGACATTCGTTAGGAAAACTCTTAACTATCTTTTACCTTTCAGTTTATTAAAAGAAGAAAAGAAAAAGAAAAAAATATTCTAACAAGGAAACGGCAGCTTTTAAAAGATTTACAAGTACCTTCTAATAGCCAATATTTACAAAACCAGTGGTGCTAAGTGCCCTTCTGCAAAGAGGGCTTTTTAAAGAAAATGGTAAAAATATCAACAGATATTAACAGATAACCTAATTATTTAGGTTTCCTAAAATACCACCAAAGATATCTTGGCATACACACACCCCGGTATTGAGAAAAAGAGCATTATGTTGCAGATTTTGTTTTGTTTACGTCACTGTTTCCGACATGCAACCAGGATTTTGTCCAACAAATCCAATAATTGCATAGCGTTTTTGGTTAGTTTGTATTTACATTACAGCATTTGCATTAACTGCCAACTTAAGAAGTCATATCTCTGCCTCTAACCATCTTACAAACCAGGAAGATTTGATCTGAAGAAAAGAATTTGTAGAATTAATGGAAGCAGATATATGGATACCTTTTTACTTCCAGAACATCTCTCACTTAGAAACTTCAGGAAAAGAACAAATTCTCTCACGGTGCATTAGAAGGTAGTACTGAAAAGAGGAATATTTAAAGAATTTGACAGACAGGAACAATAAAGAAGGTAAGATCACAATGAGACTTGAACCTATACCTAAGAAACCTAGAGAAGCTGATTAAACAACACAAATCACATACTTAAAGGACAAACCACACTTCAAACATTGAGGGTGGAGAAAATACTCTGGGGAAGAATATCTGAAGGGTAAGTGACATGAAGAGGGGGAGGCATTTAGGATCCTAGACAGCAAGAGAGAAAGGCCAGCTGGACCAGGAGACGGGGACTTAGATGAGGCCCCCTGGGGTAAAGACAAGGACTGCTTTGGAAAGACTGATGGTCATCTGGGCATGTGAGACAAAGAGTGAAAGATTTAGGATAGGATAGATTGAAAGGAAGGAGGGGAGGGAGCAAAAGGGTCAGAACTTGGGATGAAGATACGAGGGCAACATAAAAATCACAGACCACAGTACATCTGCCTACAAACGATGGAACCAAGTGCAATATTTCCAAATGTTTTATAGCTCGGTTGCCAGCAAAGATCTGAAATCTGAACCCGCAAAAAAGTGCGATTCTCATCACCCTCTAATGATTGTTCCCATGCAGGATGGCAGCTGATATAGCAGTTACTCCACTGGAGACCACTATTTGAGCAAGTGGCGTATAGATTTCAAACCTAAGCCTTGAAATGTAGGTTTCAGTAGGGCAAAGAATTTCACTCTTTTGTATTTTTTTTAAATGAATTAAGTTTCATTAAAAAAATCAAAAGAAAAGACAATTAGAGTTGCAAGATCAAAGAATCAAGTTCAGAAGAAGACAGCATTTAGGTTGTCTAAGCAATTCAAATTGTTAGCTTTCATGTATATACCATACATTCTTAAATTACACAATCATACACTAATTTTTATAGGACCTGTTTCATTCATTTTATAAGAAAGACTATATTCTCTGTAAAAAGAGAGTTCTGTAGTGAAGAAGGCTGAAAATGGAAGTATGGATTTCATGGTTAAATGATGTTACCACAGAAAAGTCAAAAAACTGACAGGCAGAGACTTCCTAACCGATTCATGTTAAGGATGAACAGAAACAGTTGAGGCATGTGAGCTTATAACAAACTTTTTGAAGATAAACAGTAACTGTGAGCTTTTCTGGGCCCCAATTTGAGACACTGACTGATTTATGGAAGCGATTTGCAGATCTGTAATATACAAATGAAGATCGTACAATGAAACTCAGGACCTGTAAGCCTCATAGCAGCATCACAAATTAATGGATGCATTTAATCTTTATTTGCTTCATCTGCAAAATAAGAATATCATTTCACTTTGCTGGAGTATTGAGAGAATTTTTTAAAGAACTCACACTGTGTGGTGTACAACAGAGTAAAGCCTGTGAGGAAGTCAGTAATTCTGCACTCAAAACTGGATTAGACTAGTGTATAAGAAACATGGCTTGGGGCCACCCATTGAACAATGAGGACGAGGGTAAATATTGAATAATTGCTCATTTAGTGAACACTGTTCACACTGCACTGAATGAAGCAGGAATCCCGTTAGGGAAAAAATGCATACAACCATGTAATTAAGGACTGAATCACAGTACAAACAAAGGAAACAAATTAAGCCTGTACAGCCAACTTGAATTCTGTTGTGCTTAAGAATGCTTAGTGTAGAACCTTAGTATTGCAGTTTTCTTTTAACAAGCTTTGATACCCAGTACTATTTAGGATACTGTTATCTATCATTGTAGCATTCGAAGAGAAATATTCTCTTCATCATTCTAGTTCAGCTGTAGTTGTATTTCTTATGACTGCTTGCCGTGATGATTTTGTCATTAATTACCATAAAGAAGGAATAAATTACCTACAGAAGAGCTGACAACTCTGACCCCCTCCCATCCCATTGTAGGCCACTTAATACAAATATACATATACTAAATATATAGCAGTAAACTACAGATTGCTATGATACTTACTAACAAAGTATTTAATAAAACTTTTCATAAACCACAATGATATCATTTTAAATTGTTCAGACTTAAAAGAACAGGAATTACTTTGCTTCATTTTTTGCATATCGAAAACATTTCAGATTCATTTTTAAATATATTTAACTTTCTTCCAGCAAGTTTATAAGCTTATATCACCAAAACATTGTGTAGACTTTTACTTGCATGACTAACACCAAAATGCTGGTTAGCATTCTGCTCAGCACCAGAATTTAGTGTAGAACACACTGAAATATTTATTATTCTCCAATTACTCTTAAAAGTCTTTACAAAAGTAGTACCTGCAGCTGTGCTTTCAAGAGCTGTTGGCTCGTAATCTTCTCTTTTAGCTGCATCATTTTTTCAATTCGTTGGTTAACTTGCTTATCTTTTTTAAGTTCGTTTTCATAAAATCTGGAACCCTGCAAGAAAATTGCAAAAACACTAAGGTTTTCATTCATTTGCCTTTTCCTATGAACAACTAAATAGTAAAACATCTCTATACTTTAAATTAAGCATTTTAATAAGAATCATTTAAAAATACTTAGAATGATCAAATTTAATCTTTAAATACAGACAACTTAAAACACTGTAAGGTTTTCTAATATTTTCGATTTTTATACAACTGAAACGAAAGAGACCAATGGTGCTTTTCATATGTCTTCTCAAATGACAAATTTAATATTCTTCCCTCTCAGATCCACTCAGAGTTTGGGAGACTATTCAGAAAACTTGTTATGCTTACAGAAAACAACTACTAATGGTAAATAAATGTCAAACTGTTCTTTGCATTATCCTCAAGATAGTGGGTATAAAACAAAATAATTGTTTCACCACATTTCCAAACAGTTGAATCCATATGGAAATAAACAATGACATCATAAAAGTCAAATCCACTTAGAATGCTGAATACTTTACTAACCATTTATTCTTGAAGGATAATGCAGAAATAGAAGCTACTTGGAAAAAGATAATAAGAAGCAAATGGGCATGAAAAAGCCCTCTCATCTGCAAGTTCGTAATTGCTTCTTCAAGAAAAGGAATGAATAAAAGGAGACAAAAGTAAAGTATACAAGGATGACAATGGCATAGAGAAGGTGTACTGTGACTTCCCTTCCTGACTTATAACAAAGAAAAGAGGGCATAGCCTGAAATGGAAAAGTAGAGAATTCAAAGCTGGGAAATAAATTTTTTTCACACATCATCTACTTAGCTTATAAGAGAAACAACTCTTGTAGGAAGAGGTAATATCTTTTCTTATGCCAGCTGATAAAAATGGAAAGTGGACAAATTTTCAGTTCAAAGTCTTTGACTACCAAACAATGGTACTGAGGCCAAAAATTTAGCAAGAACCAGGCATTTATATGAAAAGTAGAAATATCCACTTTTATGGTAATGATAAAAAGGATTAGTGGAAGGATTATAACACATCATGTCTCATTGCTTAGGGGAAACCTCTGATTAGAAGACATTAGGGCACGTTTTCTTTTGCTATCAGGCATGCATTTCATCTTTTCTCCCCCTTGCAAACAAATACCGCTTTTTGAGTCTGGTTGAAAGAAGTCAGTACTAAAGTGTTAGTGTGGCAATCAGCTCAATATTTAAGACTGTTACTAAGCTTTTTTTTTTTTTTTTTTTTTTTTTTTTAAAGTAACTCTTGCAGTATTTCATAGCTGCATAGTCGAAATGTTACAGGATCTTGTTGCAATACAGCCATGGGTAGCGTGTGTAGGTGTGATTCTGAAAGGACTGAAAACGGAATAAATTTTTTTAAAAAAACAGAGCTTCTTTTCAGACTTCTGGAGTTACCCTGGTGTTATTTTCTCTTGCTTTATTTCATATAAATATATTCTAACAGATAGAAGACTGTACATCTTCAGTTTTGAAAGCCCATCTTACACCTCATTCTGTCTCAAAACAGGAGATGAAACAGCAGCTGTTCTGCAAGAATAAATTCTCCAAATGCCATTATTAGGAATAGGTTTGACAAAGCACTAAGCTTTGAAGAAACAATGCACAAATGAGAAGAAACATCTGATTAATTAGTCTTGGTATCATACAAATATCATCAAAATAGTGAAAACACAAGCAAAAAAAAGTTTGCCATAGAACAACTGTTTGTAACACGATTTTTTTCTTCCCCATCAAAGTTTACCACGGAGTAATAGCAGTCAAGACAAGTAAATCACCTAGGGCCATAGTGACACCAAATGAAATACATATTTGTGCAAGGAAAAGTAAGAAAAACAAGAGGCAGCTCAAATAAAGTGTTATTGCCATACAGCTCTATGTGAAGACCCTCCAAGAATGAGTGAGAGGACTAATATTTTGATGCCTTGTGGATTTCTAGCCTCCTCTGTGGCTCCTTGGTACCAAAGCTACACCTTTCTGGGCACCTCTCCTTGAATGCCATGAGGGAAAAGACAAGACAGACAGTAAGCACACAGGAATTCTACTGGAAGAGTACTATAACCTTACCACTCAGGTTAAGGTGACAGACAGACATAGATCTGCTTCGCTGATTAAAGATGGGGTGGTCAAAAGGAATGGAAAGAGGCAAAGCAAGAGGCCTAAGGAAGCCTCAGCATGATGCAATGCTACATATTTACTGCCTCAGGTAATAAAGAGAGCATTTAAGGACCTATTCAGTTCACTTCTTCCATCAACCCGGTGGATGAAAACAATCTTGACATGGTACCCTAACCCACAGTCCCACTCCTTCCTCCCCAGACATTGATTTCTACTGAGAAGCTGCCCTCCTTTTGCACAGGTGAGGGAGAAAACTTGGGGAAGTAAAGTAGGCGGCCTTTTGACGCTGTATAACAGATAGAGCACTAGAAAAAAAGTAAACAAACCAACCTTGGTAGCCTCCATGATGATTTTATTGATTTTCTCTTTATCCAAACCTTGCATTCCAGCTTTGTTATCATTGAGGCCCATTCTGAGTAGAACCCCATCATTACAAGAGTTGTTATCCACTTTTTCTGTGTCGTCCATAGCACCTGAAAACAAGAACTGTTCAAAGACTTAGTACCTGCAAAAAGAACTTAAGTCATATACATTTTTTCCAAGTTTCAGTTGAACAATACAAAAACAATTTGTGGAATTCATCTGATGTATGTTATATGCATATACATATCACAAATATGAAGACTTGCATTTCTGTAAAGTGGCTGAGTTCCCACACTCCACCAAATAAAGCCACCTGTAACTCCATCGGTGTTTGGAGACAGTAAGATTTTGCTTCTTTAGTAAATTAAACATCCTCTTCTAAAAAATCCCTTACACAAATAACCGGGTCCTACCAGCTTCAGGTAAAGACCAGAACCTTACACATACACGAGATTTATGCCTACAGAGTATCTTGTAAGAAGAAGCACCATTGCCTTAGACACAAACTAATAACTGTTCACTAGACTATTACATAAAAAAGGATGTTTTCAAATTGCAGCAGACCATTGCTCATTTAGTCCTCACTCCTGTTTGAGACAAGCCATAGAATCTTTCTCAGTAATTTCTAGCTCAAATTCAAAATTTTTGTATGAGTTATAACTCATCTTTTAGAAAGAGATGGTTTCAATTAAAAGCTTTGTATAAAACTTTATTGTTTAATTCAGAGTTAAATTCCTGCATTCTTTTTTTTCCCCATGAATGCATATAGCCATGGTATCCAACCACTAGAACTTATCATGCATTTACCACTCAATTAGTGCCATCAGTAATTTCTTACACACGCAGGTACTTCTGATATGCAAACTTGTAACACTTCCCTTGCTCTTTATTTAAGTAAATAGCTGAACCCTTCCACAGTCTCTAATTACATGGTAAATTGTTTAGATATTACATTAATACTTAAATATATATACACACACACACAAATGTTATCCTCTGTAGCATGATCTTGCGATCTTATTTTTGCTGGGTTAGCACACAAGCAGGGTCCAAGTGTGACAACGGCACTTAACATGTATTTATTATTGAAAAAGCATACAGAGGGAGTTTCTTCCTACCCTGAGCTGCTGACTCAAACAATTTCAGCTTTAGTCTCAAGCAGGAAGCACATTTGCTCCTAAACTTCCCCTTTGAGCTGCTCCTTGCAACAGGAGCCCTTCCTGTTGGGAGCCACACCCTTGCAGGCACCTACAGCAGCTCTATTAAATACAACCATAAACTACGCAAATCTAAAGAGAGTGTTACAATTTATCTAGAAGGATATTTAAAATGCTGCTTTCTTGGTCCAGGAGTTAAATGGCACTCATTACCAACCAAGCTGAAGGATGTCATTAAGTATTTGTGCATTTAGAGTTGAATTTTTACTGTTAAAGAACGACACAGATGACTTTTTTAAACTAACAGTGGCAACATCACTTACCTGAAGATCTCCTTCTGAAACACACTAGCTAGTTGAAGTCACCTATTAAAGAAAGTCATGCTTTAAAAAAAAAAAAAGGACAAAAATATTCTAATTTTAATCCTACTCCATTACTTCCAATTATTACTCATGATGCCTTCAGAAGACGCAAGACCAATTATGTAATACTGTGTGTATCACCAGCCTGTTGCATTTCAAGGAACAGAAGGTACTTGAAGATGCAGAGACCAGAACTCTCTTCTTGACCCTTCAGCAGCACTTTAGCTACTGTAATGCCACCTGGTAATGAGAGTAGCTTCACAGCTCTGTGTGCATCTACCAAGACTATGATGACAAACATTTGCATAAATATTGCACTTACACTAGGACAATCTCTTACAGTTAAGATGCACTTTTACCAGAATGAGGCTGTTAGACTTCAATCAAAGAAAAAAGCACTGCATTCCACACATCAGCTCCATGTTTCATCCAAAGCTCATAAACACCTCCCATGTCAATTAGCTCCACAGTGATTACATTGTTACTGGTAATTTCTGGTAAGTAATGAGTATAATTCCCAATAAACACTTTCCTCAGGGTAAATGCCCTCAGATCCTCCACTATTCTCCTTCACTCTTTTATCACTTATTCCCTCCAAGAAGCTGGCATAAAGACGAGATTATTGCTTCCATTAGTTACCATTCCAGTCTCTGCAACTTTTTTTTATGCTGCTTCATATTCCGAAAAAAGTATCTTTATCCCTAAGATATACAGATCTTCCCCTTCCTCATTCAGATCACTCTTAAAGGTGTTTTTTTGTTTTTTGTTCTGTTCTTTTTTTTTTGCACAAGGGCTTCAAATGTTAATTTATATTGCTCAAATGCCTTCTCTATCATACTGTTATATAACCTGTGAGAAAAATGACCACAATAATAACAGTGATGAAAAAAATAACTGTCTTTAAAATGTCACATTAATGCCTGTTTCCTAAGGTGCTCTAACTTTGCGCTTCTTGTGCAAAAACAGAATACACTGCTAGTACTGAATAATAGTGTATAAATATTAATTAATAGGTTAACTGGAATGGAGAAAAGATCATTTACTTGGGGACATGGTGTTAGTTCTCCACCAAAGATCAAAGGTGTACTTAAGAGAAAAGATTTATAACAATGACAATTTTCAATTGCTTAAGGAAAAGAAAACCTGAAGATACTCCAAGTTTTTAGAATGATGTCTGAAAAAATATTTAAAATATTTAAGTGAATCGTAGAAGCTACAGTAATACAACAGGTACACCACTGTCAGATAAAACCACTGGATCATCTGCCATCGATAAAATGAAAACGGAAATATTTAAGGAAACACAGGAGAAACAATTTGAAACGCTATGCAAAATGTGAACAAAACACCAGCATAAAAACTGGCAAGGGTGAGTATTAATGGTTTTAATGCAAAGTTAAGCTAGGGCAAACATTTAGCTTGCAGCAACATGATCTTATTAAAGTTTTGCCTAAAACAACTTGAAAAGGGGGGTAAAGGTTTATAATGTGATGAAACACTAACTCAGAACAGTCTAGGCAAAGAGTGACATATTATTGGCATGCTGTCACCTCAAGACTCTGCTGCAAGACTGAACTGTTTCCTCTAATTCAGGACATGTTAAATCTCTCAGTGTCACACTGAGTAAGTAGGGTATGAAATCAGGGAAGTCTGTGAAGGCAGTCTACAATTAAACACGATCCTATTATTCCTTTGATCTGGGGATGGGAGAAGGTAGCAGGAGCATCACCTGTAAATGGAGGAGGTAACTTTCAAATTGCTACTGAAAGAACTTCTAGAGATAAAGAGGAAGAGTTGATGGCAATTAATGGAAAAAAAAATAGTGGAGAGGAATCACGGGATTCACTGTATAGCAAGCTTTGTTAGTAACCTGAGATCTATACAAAGGTAGGAGACCCCCAACAAAACCCTGATCAAGCTCTTCTAGGAGCAAGCACAGAAACCGAACTGAATTAATCACAGTTATATACGATACGAAAGTGTCCGAGACGCTTTCATAGAGTCGCAGTGGAAATGTCACGAGACTGAAACAAGATTAAAATCAAGAGCGACAATTTAATTTGAAGTGCCCCCACCTTTATTCAAAAATCAACATCTTTTTGGACGGTTGACTCAACTAGCCACGCCTCCAGCCTATCTTCACTAAAAATCCAGCAATTCCAGCATCAGAAACAGTGTGTTGTGTGAAAAGTTAAATGTTTTTATCCTATTATGTAAAAATACTAATACATGAGAAAAAGAAAGGCCAAAAATATTTCTAAGAATATTCAGTTTGGTGGACACAGTGCTATTAGCAAAGTAATACCACTTTTAAAGTCTGTTAACAGTTTGCCTTTTATTGACAGTGTAACAGCTTGCTAAAGAGAAATAGGAGGACCGGAAAATGACACCAATATGGAAAACCTTGGAAGAGAATTTACTTATACACTGAATGATGATTTGATGCATGTGAATTGTGTACCAGTCCCCATAAAGGAAAACAAATTCTGTCATCTTTGCCATCAGATGCTTATGCCAGTAAAAGAAATAGAGTGAGATGCAAATAAGTTACTAAGATATACCACTTCTGACCTCCTCTTCTCAAAAGCAGAAGGTAAGAATCAAGCAGTATACTGCAGACAAGTAAGGAACCATTTTTTATATCTAGATTGCCAAAGTGAGTCTTCAGAGTATGTAAAAAATACTGATATTGGAAATAGCAACACAATTATTTCAAGCATTCTTTCTATATGTTTTTTAAGAATTATTTTTAGGAGGCTACAGCAAGGATTGCAATCAAATGGTTCCTTCAATTTCTGTATAAAAGCCACTCATGACATTTAATCAAAGTCTGGTACCTCATTTTATTACAGTGTGAGCCTGAAATAAACTTCCTATTTTCTCCAAAATAAAATCTATTTTGAACATTCTTTTATCTTAGCTCTTCCAGAATGTTTATTTTAGTAAGAACAAAGCAAAATTGTAAGAGCTACCTCACATAGAAATGTTGAAAACAGGTGAAAGGATAACTTCAGTAATCCAGTCATTAGGTAGGTCACACCAGAAAAAAGGAAATGTTATAATTAATTTCAGTGACAAGGCCAAAATGTTAGTAAGAGCTGTGTAAATGCACTGAAAACACAACAGACAATTAACTTAGATGAAGGACTTACTTCATCCAGTTTTGACCATAAAGAATCACTTCGCAAGCTTTTGGCTAAAATCACTATGTTACATGGGCCTCTGAAGTTAGTACTACACGAAAAGCATCAATGGGAAGAAGAAAAAAAAAAAAAAAATCCCCAAATTTCCTTTGAGATATGAATGTACACCTGAGACTTCTGACTTTTTTTCATGAAAAAAACCCACAAATGACCTATTATCAAATACTACTAAAATTTAGGGCACTCAGTGGGAAAACATCTTCCATGTTGTACTTAAAAAGACGTCTTAGGTAATTTTAAATAATCACATTTGTACAGAGCATGGCGTGAGGAAAATCAAACTTCTTGAGCACTTCCTGAATTCAGAAAGCCTCAGAAGTCAACTACGAGTGAAATACCTAGTTATAACACATTTTGGTAAGACTGTTAATTCAGCAGTTTAAGACTCAAAATGATTTCAGTTACTTCAAGAAATACATTTGTCATAAGACTTTGCTGTGCCCCCATCTCACCATAATACACATTTACATCAACCGAAAAACTCATAGGCCAAGACAAGCAACATGAATGAAAGCAAGCAAGCTGGGTGGGTACCTCTCCCTAGTGTGAATGTTACAAAAAACATCACTGATAACCACCTTTTGTAGTTACTTGCTTTTGCACTGAGATGAAACTAAAGTTTATTGCTGTAAGCAGCTTCCTCTACTAAATAAAACAAACTAATGATACAGATACCCTTAAGCACGAACAGTCACTATTCTAGATCTCAGAGAGGAAAATTTGTATTCATCCATTTGCCAAAATTTCAGTCTATATAAATGTAAAATATAAAACATACTGCAAAGAAATGGTGTAGGAAATCATATACATACTGAATCAAAGGACAAGCGATCAAGACCTCTTTTTATTTTTTATTTTTTTAATCCTGACAATTGTTTTGACAAGAGCTGTGGAAAAGGGTTAAGCTCCAGCACAAGTGAATGCGGATATTCTTGGAAGTGAGAATGACTTGTACCAAAGAAAATCCTCCATAAGCAAATCTGAAGTATGTTCTGTATCTACTGCATCACTTTTTGCCACATACGGAAGAATACCTGAAGAATACAGAATTGAAGGAAAAATGCAGAACAAACAGGCCAAGCAGACTGCTTCAAGGGTAACTCTCAATCCCAGCCCTTCAAGTGACTCCCTTGCACTGGGAATCATTTTAGCCAGGCCACCTCAAAACAGGCCTCTGGGTACTACTGAAAGAATACTGTAATAAATAAAACAGACTATACCAAACTTTCCCAGTAAGAGCACATTGTTAACATGCACCACTTCATTTTTGCTCGCACCGCTAATTAAGATTGAACTGGTTGCCACAAAAGTAGTCTTCTTATTCCACTCACTCTACGGAACTATATTAATCTAGGCTGTGCATGTAACTTTGCAGCACCATCACTGAAGAATTAAATCCCAGCGACCTACCTTGGCATAGGAATTAATCCATCAATAGAGCTGGGCCATCTGAACCATGGTTTTCTCCCACAGATGCATTGCTTTCTCTCTTTAATTCCTAAGGCAAGAACAAACATACATTTCCTAACAGTTTTCATTCAACAAATTAGGAAAATTCAACCCTACCAAAATATTTTGAACATCTCCGATATTTAAAAGGGTACACTACAGTATTACATTTGATTTCGTAATACTTAATTTATCCATTATTTGCCTAAGTTTTTTATCCCAACACAGTAAAACTATGTCACATACTTTCCTTCAAGAAGTGCACCTGTCTCTTCTGAGTACTCATCCGGCAAAGAGCATTAAGGTTGACGGGCTCAAATTTAACAAACTCTTTAACTCTTCTTTCCTTGTAAAAACATGTTCCTTTGATAATGATGTCAGCTGCTATACAATCTCTGCTTCTCAGCAGGATAAACCACCAACAAAGACAGACACGTGCAAGCAGGCACATTAAACCGTCCTTCTGAACTATCTGTTCAGTTCTTTTCAGCCACAGGGGGTTTGATATTTATTAGAGCCTTGGTTCCTGAGTAGCCCTGAGAAGCAGACTCCTGTCAGTTTTAATCCTGTAGCAAGTTACAGGAATAGAGCTGGCAGGAGGAACTGCCCAACAGTGCAATTAGCATGTAAACATCCATAATGTTAACCACCTAGGTTCCCCGCTGGAACATTCAAAAAACTGCTACTGTTTTACTACTCACTCTCTGGCTCTGTAATACAATTTCAGTTCTCTAGAATTCAGAATCTGCTAAGAAGGATTTAAGTATTTTTATAATTGTAAACAGCAAAGGTACATGATGCAGCAATGATACTGAACAGGAAACTGGGCCAGAATTCAGAGAAGTGAAAATTTTGAGTGTCCAAGCTAACACAACTGAATGGAACTATTTTACAAATAGCAATTGACTCAGCATTTTATAAAAACTCAGACCCCATTCAAGTATCTAGAGTCAGCCTTCAGAAAACAGAGCCCCTAGAAACATATCTTCTCTGAAATCATTGGCTTCCAGATGTAATAAAATATAGTTTAAGCCTTTTAAAAATAAATGATTCACACTGCAAAGCAAACAGATAAAGACTGCTTCCGACAATGACAAAAATGAAGATAAAAAAACCAATTCTGGGCTCTTCATTAAAGTATTTGAATTATTCTTATCTATGAAGAGCTAAATGAAATACCCAGACTATCCATCCCCGATTAATTTTCAACATGCAAGATGTGCTACAATTCTGTTATAAATCCTGTTTTCAGTGCTGTGTAGCTTTGTCTAAAAAATTTATCTGACTTTAAAATTTCAACATTTATTCCAAGGGCAAAGAATTTGGTGAGTATCTTTTCCTGTCTAAATTATTATTCAGCCTTTTACAAGATCTTTTAAACTGAAAAAGATTTATCTTGGTTTCTAACCAAGATTTTCTACAAGAATTCCTGTTATACATTATGTCTCAGAGCCTATTAGCTGACACGGTGTTGTAGAAACAAAACTCCTTCAAGAACCACCTTAAGAAAAACAGTTTTAAATGTAAGAAGAAATGTAACTGTAGAAGCACGTACACACTAAAAAACGATACACACACTAGTGATCAATGTGTTTTAACATACAATGAACACCACAACTTAACTTCAAAGCTATATATCACTTGTGTTAATACAAGGAATCACAGAAGGAAGGCAGTCAATAGCAAGAGAAGGAACAGCTACAGTAATAGCGGAAATAAGAGGTAGAAAACCAGTACAGAAAAAAGATCAGGTATTTAGGAAGTTAGTCACTTTTACACTTATGGTTGACATCTTCAGAAGTAAAACTACAACAAGCATTTTTACAATAGCATTCGTCCGCTATTCAAACAAAAGCAATGACTGTTTCCAGTTGCAATAATTTATAAACTCCTTATGACCTCTATTTAAGACACTAACAGGAGTAAAAATTAAGTTCTGGAGCTCCCAAAGAAAGGAGGAACACAGCAACAAAATAAAGGTCTAGTGGAAAAGACATAGAAGGAGGTAGAGTGGAGCAAGTGGTCTACAATAGCACCTCAGTTTGGATAAGTAGCATGCTTTTGAGGCGAATCTCCTGATTACTTTCATTTACCATGGTATTGGTTTGCATCAAGGACTGGTCTTGAAGTGTGCAAATCTGATTCCTTTCAAACTAACCTAAACCGAACGATGAGCTTTTGGAGCACAACTGGTGCATTCCAGTTGCTAACAGAGATTCTATCCACAGGACCAAACTAGAGCTACTCCAAAGTAAAACCTCTTAAAACGTATATAGGATGAACTTCAGGCCCTCAGTCTTTTCTTCTAGAAATCTGCTCCTACTGCACCACGCCACTTGCTATTGAAGACATGGCCTTAACAAAAGACTAGTTTTACATAAAAAGGAGGATCACAACATTAGAAAGAAGAGTTAATACATTTCAGGTATTCATAATTTCAATGCATCTGTCTAAAAGGAACATAAGATGGTAACACCATAGGGAAAAGGTGACATTAGGAGGATGTGGCAGATGCAAAAATATATTAGCTAGAACAGAGGAAGTTTTACATGAAAAGCTGGAAAGGCAAACATCTAGCCATCGAACCTCAAAGTTCTGGTTGGAAAATGTTTGCTAGACTTAATCATTAAAAATACATATTCTCTTGGACAAGGATGAATCTGTAAAGTAACCTGAAAGAATGTCTACTCTTGGATTTTTAGTTTCTAATGTCTATTTGAGTCAATCTATATTCTACAGGGGAAAAAAAGAGCTACTGCTGGAATGAAAGGGACAGTCCCCAACTGAAAGTATGAGAGTGCATGGTTATGTGAGTACACCACAGCACCACTGCCAACAAGCTTTGCTCAGACATGTCTCTTCACTTTCTGCTGTCAGAGTAGAGAAAGAAGTTCATTCTGAGTCCGTTATAGAAAACACAACCACCTTTCAAGGTGAAGTCACTTAACTACATGAACGAGTTGGAGAGAACTATAGATTCTTCTTATATATATATAAATATATACAAAATTCAACTACCCATCTTAGTTAATAGATGCAATACATTGCAACAAACAAGAAAAAAATCTTTGTTTCTGTCCAAACAGCTAGTGAATCAAACAAGTTTCTCAACAACTTTTTTATATATCAGAATCCTCAAAACCAGCATCCACAATCGACTTGCATAAAAATGTTTCTGTGCGTTCCAGTGATTACACAAGTGTTAACACTTCTATGGCTCTCCATTAATTCTCGCTATTTATGACAATGATGTTGCTTTACCATCCACTCTCAGTACTGCAGATTTACATTCATTGCAAGTATCTTTATATTGAAGACTTTGAGATGGTACTTATACTATCTTACATAGCAGTCACATATGTGGAGAACGCATATAAATAATAATGTTAACAGCCCTTTCAAAAAAATAACAACTCCTCAATGGAAACTTTCAAGCAACATAGTCTAGCAAAACTATACAACGATTTGCCACAAGGAAGAGGCCAGAGAAAATACAATTTTGCAGTGTTGCCCTTAAGGTATAACCAGGACTATATATGAAGCTTCCTCACCCAAAACTAATTTTTAACATGAATTTTTCAAGAAATCATGAGAAAGGTGATGAGCTAGCACAAATCTTAAGCCCTTTCCAAATCACTACATCTATTCCTCAATTGCAAAAATGGTAACTTTCAACTGTCTTTTTTGTTGTTGTTGCTTTTCGCAAATATTTCTCTGCTGAGGATATATAGCTCATACGCATTTCTGAAGAAAAAAAGTTGTTTTCATTTTATTCCCTGAACTGCTAAAACATTACACAAACAAAACCCCAGGTCGCTCCTAAGCCCTGCAGGGCAAGCTTCTGACCGCCGCCTTTTACCCTGCTCACAGCATACCCTTAGACAGAACCGCTAAAGCAAAGCTCAGGGCCGCGGCGCAGAGGCGCGCTGGCAGCCCAACCCGGTTCCGGCAGGCTGCGGGACTTCGCCCCAACCTCCGAGCGGTAGAAAAAGACAGACAGAAAAAAAGAAAGAAAAGAAAGGCGCGACGGGGCCGGCCCCAGCAGCCTGCCCTCCTCACGCCCGCGGAGGGCCCCGCGCAGCCGGGGCGCAGGCGGCCAGCAGAGCCCCATTACCTGCGGCGGGACGGGCACAGGCCCGGCTCTGCCCTGCGCCAGTGCCGGCAGCGCCCCCCGCCCCTTCCTGCGGCCTCCGCGCGCCTCCTCAGCCACCATGTTAGTTACGGGAAAGGCTAGGCACTCACCACCAACACCCGCAACTTCGGGCGCGAAAGAAGTCGTTTCTCCCCCTCACGGCCAATGCCCACACCAGAGAGCGAGTAAGGCCAGGGAGACGCTTCACTTCACCCAAAAAGGAAAAAAAAGTCAGCCCGAACAGCCCCACTACCCACACTGGGAATTTCCCACCTCATCAGACTACGAAGGGGAAAAAAATACCCGTTGCGTTACAGTGAAGACGGCACCAAGATGGCGGCCGCCGGCAGAGACGCTAGCGACGCTGCATACTACATCTCCCAGTACGTAGCGCTCAGCGAGAGCCAAAAACTACCTTTCCCAAGATGCAACGGCGGCCGGGCCTGCGGCTTCCTCGGGCAGACTACGACTCCCAGCAGGCGACGCGCGGCCCGCCAACAGGGCCTGGGAGGACGGGCGAGGGGCGGGGCCGGTGAGCAGTGGTACAGCGCACTCATCTCGCGTAAGATGGCGCCGGCAGCAGCGGCGGAGCGCTGAGTGAAGCGAGCGGCAGACGGACGCGCGCTCGCCCCTCCCCCCCCCAACTGCCACCTCTATGTTGTGGCTTTCGCTGCGGGCCGGGGCCGCGGTGCTGCAGTGAGGGGGGAGCCCGAGGCGCGGGGCCTCGCCGCCGGTGGCTCGTTGGCGGGGCGGGCTCGGGCCGGTGCCGCCGCGGAGCGGTGCCGCTCAGGTAGCCGCGGGTCCCCCTCCCCCCCGCCGCCGTCCCCTCGGCAGGAGGAGGCTGAGGCTGCCGTGGGCGGGGGCCGCGCGGCGTTTCCCTGCTCGGCGGTGGCTGCGGCTCGGCTCCCCATGTCGGACAACCAGAGCTGGAACTCCTCCGGCTCCGAGGAGGATCCCGAGACCGAGCTCGGGCTGCCTGTTGAGCTCTGCGGGGTGCTCAGCAAGGTAAGGCGCCCCCTCCCGCGGCCGCTCCCCCCGGCCGCCTCCCCCGTTTCCCCGGCGGGCTCGGCCGGCGCAGCGCTGTCAGCGCGGCCCCCTGCGCGCCCCGCGGATCGCGCCGCGCGTCCCGCCGCCCTTCCCTGCTGCCGCCCGAGGGGCCCGGCGCCGGCCGCCTGACAGCGGAGCCCGCCGGCGACACGCTCCGGCGGCCGAGCGGCCGCTGCCTGGGGCGGAGGCACCGGCTGCCGCCTCAGCGCCGGGCCCGGCAGCCCGCCGCCGCCGCGGAGGCGGGAGGAAGCCCTTCCTCGGGGCGAGCGGGGGCCGCCCCCTCCCCCGCTGCCCGCCGGGTGCTTCGGCAGAGCCGCCCCGAGCCGGGGCGGGGGGGTCCGGCGGGGGCGCTTCTTCCTCCATTCATCAGGTCCCGGCTCGGCGAGCGGCGCCGCCCGGGCGGGGAGCGGAGCGGGGCGACGGCCGCAGCCTGCGCGCGGCTCCGGGACGGGACGGGCTGCTGCGGGCGGGCCCCGCGCACCGGCGCGGGAGTGGCACAACCTTTAGTCCGGGTGTCCGCGCCGTAAAACGCCCCGCGGCGAGAGCGCTGGGGGGGGGTGGGGGGGGAGGAAAATGGCACTCGTGTCTGCTCGTTTCCCTCTCCAAAAAAGTGCATGCTACTGAATGGCTCCCCCCCCCCCCTTTTTATCACTGAAAATGAGATGACTTGCAAGTATGTCTTAGGTGAGATTGGGAAATTTTATTTTTAGCACTACTTTAAAGGTAACTGCATAATTAATTTTGGAAGCAGAAATACATATATACATACACACATATATAACAGCAAGTCACTTCAGAATAATCTTGAAACGTCTTTAGAGTTAAAGCACTATGTTTTGAATTTCTTTCCTGTGCTACATCATAAGGATGGGCATAAGCCAGTGTAGAATGCACAGGTCATGGGATACTGAGATCATGAGCAGGCCCTGCGTACTAAGAAAACAGTTGTGCTGGAGCCAGTACTCAGATTTTTGTGAGGGACTCTGAACTCTTTCCAATTTGAAAATGTTTCTGAGCCCAGAGATGGGAGGAATGCTGAGGAGAAAAGAAGGGCTTGGCTCTCATCTGTGAGATCTTGTCGTCTGATATTGGATGGGGGAGGGAGAGCATGTGAGAGGGACATGAGATGTTGCAGCAGTTGAAATGTGATGTTTTGGTTCATTAGTGTAGTTTTATTGTTAGTTTTTCTTTCTTTTGCCAAGTTTTCCTCTGACTACATGACTCTCATCATTAGAAATTTTGATATTTGTAGGACATGATTCATTTTTATGTTGGCAAATTAAATACTGTATAAATCTGGGTGCTGTTTCTTATAGGAGTAGCAGGTGAAGTCATGGCTTCTTCTGAAGATCCATAGCTTATTATGAAGCTACATATATGCAGACTCCACATTTTTCTAGATGGTTTTGCTGAGTGTAGCTGAGGCTGCTTTTCCTGTGAGAATGCAGGGGCTGTAATCTGAAGAGTCAAGTATGATGAAACCTGTTGCAGTGAAAGTTCTTGAGGGCTAATTTTGCCCTCAATGCCAGTCAATGCCTCAGTAATACCTGAGACAGGTAAGGTAGTGTACCAAACTTATTACTATGCAAATATTTTATTTTTAAAACCTTACTGTGTATAATTAAATTCAGAATCAATAAGAGTGGTCTGCAATTCCTTGATTGCATAGTAGTGTTTCAACTGTTCCGGCCTTCGGTAAAGAAGGAGGCTCTGAAGAAAAGGGAATAATTTGGTAAGAGAAGCTTATTAAAAGCATGTCTTACTGGTCTGTTAAGACATTTTGGAATTCTAGGCTTTTTTCCATTTTATTTATTGCTTACAATTTTAAGGTAGATACAAACTAAGAACTTCGATATGGAACCATCCGTTCTTGATGCACAAGTATCTAGATGCTTGAACTAGTGGTCTTTAGTTTTCCCCAACCTTTTTTTTCCACCCAATGTACTTTAAGGATTCTTGTAACCCAGGACATCTTTTGGTTGCAACAGCGAATTTTGATTGCAACAGCAAATGCAAGATTCTGACTGCTATATTTGCCACACTTAACTGTGTCAAAGGAGGAACTTGTTCTTTTGTCCAAGATAACACTGGACTTTGCATTTCCAATCAGTGAGCAGTAGGGAATGTGACAGAAGGGAAAAGAGGAAGGCAGAAACAGTGTACCTCCATGACAGTTTGTTACTGGTACATGTACTGGTTACATATACCAGCACAGGTGAGGCTTTATTTAATAAATATTGAAGTTGGCAATTTGATATATTTAAGAGATCATCAAATGCTTTACATCTTAGGACAGCAAATCTAGGCCTTATCTATGCTTGGATATTGTTAGAAATTTCTCAGCTAATAGTGTTTACTTTTCCTTCTTATCTTGTAGACCTCTTGTTCTGAACAGAGCCAGTGCTCAGCTATAGGATATGCATAGACTAATATATGTGCTGTAATGTAGAAGCTAGCCTATTAGCCCACTTTCTTATTCTTTTCCATATATGCATTACAAAATGGTGAATGATAGCTTGGATTACACATTAAAAAGAGACATTTTATAACTCTCATGTGTGTGTCTTGTCAAATAGCTGTTGTCATGATCAAGGAAATGCTTAAATGATAAAATTGTTCTGAATGCTTTTTTCATTTTTCCCACTGTTATCTAATTTATAATTCTTGCACTGTAAATAGTTGAAGACCAAATGCCAATCTGTAGACAGAGTTGCATGGGACAGATGTGTTGTGTCAGTGTTATGATTCTACAAAGTGCAGTTCAAATGTCATTGGCAAGATGCTGCAGACTTAAGAGGCTGATAGTCAGAACTTCATAAGTCACTTCTGACCAGGTCTTTGTGTGATGAATCTAGGATTTTTTTTTACTGGGATATCAATTTAATTCCATGTATGGAATCTCTAGAAAAATCTCAATAACAAGAGGATGATGGGGCATCTGCTGATAAGCAAGTATCTTAATGAGAAAGTGGCTATGGAATTGAAACCTAAAGCAACATTTGTGTTTCCAATATCCATAGTCTCAGTCTCTGAGCAATATAAAAATGACTTAAGATCTAGAGTAATCAGTTCTTTAATAGTTATATACTGTACTTGATGAAATAATGGCAAGTGTATATGTATATGAAGAGAACTAGATAATCAAGTAAGATCTTTTTTTAGAAGTGATCTTTTAATAAAAAAAACCCACACTATTTAGTGTTCTGCTTTAAATTTAGCTTGTGTAATTCCCGATTCTAAATCAGAAGACTAAAACTCAACTCATCGATGAATGTTTAATTTCTTCCATGCACATACTTTTTGTCATCGGTACGTTTAACACCTCTCTTTCAGCTGGCCTTGGCACCACAGCTGCAGTGAAGAGATCTGTTTTCTTATTGTTGGTTTGAAGCAATGCTGTTTTTTATAACCTGATTTTAATAAGTGGTTTGCAAAAGTGATTTTAAGAGCTGTGGGCAGGACAGCAATGAAGTTCTCAATTGGGAAGAACTTTCAAAAATGGCTGCTTTTTTTTTTTTTTCTTGGTACTTGAAAGCTTGAGAAATATCAATAAAACTGTTTTTGTCATTATTTTTCTATTAGCTGACCTCTCAATTTCTTTTCTTTTTTGCAGTGGACCAACTACATTCATGGGTGGCAGGATCGATGGGTAGTTCTGAAAAGCAACACACTCAGTTATTACAAGTCTGAAGATGAAACAGAGTATGGCTGCAGAGGCTCTATCTGCCTGAGCAAGGCTGTGATTACAGTAAGCACTATTTCAGAATTGCCATCTTTTCATTTTTCAGGGTGTTAGGTATTTTTAGCCAACTTCTAGTGAAAGCAAATATGGGTATGGTGAATTAGTTTTATTATGTCTTGTAATATTAAATTAGTGGTATCAGTGCAACACTGGAGCAGGGCAAGGAGTTCCCAATAAGAAAACAACTGTCTCAATTTGTAGCTACAGTAAATAATCTTTCATCTCTGCTACACTAGAGGTTTCTACAGGGAGGAGTAGTTTTCCTGGGGTCAGCCTAAGACCATGCGATGAATTCCTAAAGGAGGTAGCATCTACCACAGTCCTTACTACTCTTTCTAGTGCAAAGTATGTTTGTTTGACCGTACTTTGTGTAACACAAGCCTATAGAATGTTTCCAGAGAAAATGCTCTACCACATGCTTCCTCCTCAGAACAAAAAAAAGTGTCATGTGCGTTGCTCTTCTTGCCTAATGGTAGATCCAAAACTATGCTAGTAAGAATAAAGAGCCTACGTATAAATGAAATCCATGTTAATGTTATTTTGAGCTAAGAAGTCAGCCTTAAGTCTAATTAGCTGGACTCTTATGTAGCATGTAAGTGTACAAAAACAATAATATTTAATCTTACTATTTGTTAATCCACCAAATGTGTTTATTCTAACTGAACTGAGGATGACAAATGAGAAGACTTCTCTCCTTATTTACTATGTTTAGCTCACAATAGTGTTATTAAAGCACACTGATTTGAAAAAAATGTGATTGGATTAATTACAACATTTTGGAAAATTGATTGCAAAGGTAAAGCAGATTTCTACATTTAGGTGTCTGTCAGCTATTGCACTCATATAGAAATTTAAACAAAATGAAGCAATTTGTTTTAAGCTCTTTTAAAAAAACTGTTCAAACTTTTTAAACTCACTCCAGATTTGACTTATTTCGGACTATGTGGTGCACAACAATGGGCTCTAAAGTGCTCATTTAAATTTACTCCTGGCAGTCTGCAGTAGCAGCCTATGATCAAGCATTACAAAAGGATCTCTCATTCACTAGTGAGAGGCTTAATATTCTGGTGAATGAGAGACAGGAAGATGAAGATGAGGAGGTAAGCCCAGGAAGGTCTTGAAGTATGCTGTAGAGCAGCTTGAATTCCTATTTTGGGGGTGGAGAGAAAGATAGTAGTAATGCTGACATTGCTGCTGGAATGTTTTGGTATGTTGCCTTTCGTGAAGGGAAGTTGCAGTGCCTCTTATCTTCTGTCTAGGAAGTCTGTAATGCTGAAACTTCTTACAGATTGCTTTCTCTTCTCTCCTCTGGCACTTGTTACATCTGGTAACTTGGACTTGAATTGTTGCCTTTTTTTCACTCTCCACTTCTTGAGCTTCTTAAATACATTGAGGAAGACAATAAGGTGCTGGGGAAAGAAGAGAAAGTATGCACCATTCTATAAGTGAAGTTGATATTCCAGTGCAGTTTTCTTTCAGGATCATGGGTTAGAGCTGTATTTGACTGTTCAGTTGCTTGATGGTAGTTACAAAAGGCATCTCTGAAACCTGGTAAACTTTGTTTATTATCCCTAGTTGCAGTTGACAAAGTGATTGTTGCATAAGTACTACAGATTCAGGTAGACTATTGGATCATTTGATGTTTCTTTAGGATTTGGCAACTCACCTTTGAAACTGCCAAGAGTTTTTATCACTTATTTTTCAGATGTCATTCTTTTATGCCAGAGCTTCGGAATGAATGCTTCTGGTTCGGTAGCTGTTTGGTAGCCAATTGATGAATAGTTCTTTTCTGTTTGTTCTTAACCTACTACTTTTTCAACAGAAAATGAATTCCAATCAAACATTGTAAATATTCATCCATCTTGCATTCTTCCTGAGGCAGATAGTTAATCTTTACTTTGATGTCCTTTTTATGCCTCAGTAGCTGGATAATGCATTTAAACATATAGGAAAACATGAAAAGCTGATGAAATAAACGTTGAGAAGAGTAACAGCTTACTCTTTACTGTACATGTCCATGATTACTTTGGAAGAGAGGGGAAGTCATGTTTCTTATTGAGTTAATGTTCAGTAGCACTGAACTGATGTGGTTGAGATCTTCATCATGAATATTTTTCTAAGGCTTGTATTACACTTCAAGTTTTTTTTTGATCTTGCTGATCCAGTCAGGTGTGGTTAAGTAACTGTCTCTTAACCTGGTCTATTAAAAGGAGCTTTCCTTTAGCACAAAGCAGGACATATGCAGTTTGGGATGGTATTGATGGCTGTAATGTTTCCTTAGGGGATTAGATTCTCATGAAGCTTTCCGTTAGGCAGCAATATTAGGTATACATACGTGTTTAGTTTCAACTAAGGACATAATGATTTCCTGTAAATACTTAATGTTACTAATACAGAATACCCCCTTTTTATTGATATTTAGGCATAAATTTAGAAAGCTGCTGTCACTGAGTAGTCTAACTGTACTGCCAGCCTGAAGATCAGGCTGAATACGTCATAGTATTAACTGTGAGACATGAATATTGTATTAAGAATGCCCCAGTCCCTTCTGATCTTGTTTTATCATTCCCTACTATATTGGGCATAGATTGATAGGTAATTCTACAAGATATTTTATAGGAAGACACTCCTCTCCCCGCTCTTTGTTAGAGGGGAGACTTGTTAAATTAGCTTATTAAAATAGCTTCTTCACATATCTCAAATGTAGGATCACAATGTCATCCCTCCAAAACTATTAGGTTCCTGTGAAAATAGTCTTTAATTGGATGGAAAATATGGGATTTGGGCTACTCTCTCTGTTAACCACTGGGACTAAAAGGAGTTGATTTCTTGGGATAGAGGAATAAAGGATGAATACTGATTGTATACTCCCTGGATTACATCAAGTAATAAAATGTCAAGACCTGGCCATTTATCAATTAAGTTGTGAAGGAGTACAGTGAAAGTCAGTAGGTGATGCTGACTCACTCACTTTTAGCCAGACAAGGAAAACACCTAGAACAAAGCTTAACAGATTTGTTTGAGGCATGAGCTCTGAGTTAAGAGCTCTGCTACATGGGTAAGGCATGTGAAGAAATCATGAGTGTTATAAATACTTAGTATATATACAGATTTAAGCTTTGTTCTATTACTGTAGCCTGAGCATCATAACTTACTGCTGTAGTTGACTAAAAAGTACTGGCTGGCTTTGTCTAAGATATCCTTCATTACCATCAAGGTTTGTGGAAAATTAGGCTTTCAACAGGGACTTGTATATACATGGTTAGAAATGAGTGTTGATGGCAGTCCAGCAGCAGTGGATCCATGGGATTCAGCTTTGGAACAGGAAGGTCTAGGATCTATCACTAAAAGACCACACACAGAGATGCTTTGTGGAGGTTGGAAGTCTGCCTTTCTCCAGTTTCCAGTGAAAACTGGCCTTTCAGCTTGTACTGTCTTTGCTCTGGTTACTCGCTCTGATGCAATAGTGTCATCACTGCTTTAACCTATGGAGTGACGTGATCTATCAAGAAGTAAGATTGTATGCATAGAATAATTCAGGCTGAAAGAGACCCTGAGAGGTCATCTGCTGTAAGTCCTTCCCTGCCTCCCCTGCACCCGCCCACCCACCTCCACACTCATAGGGAGGGCTGCAGTAACTTAATCCTAGTGGGAATTTGTATTAATAGACTTTTCAAACCTGTTTACGAACTCTTAACAATAAAGTATTTATCTCGTGAGTTCTAGGTTTGGCTGTGTTTGGAAAGTGCTTAGAGAAATGTCATGCTTGAGAATTTTAAAAATCTTTAAATTCAGCCGTGTGTGCACTTTGTATTTGTTGTCACTAGAGGTGACTCTAGAAGAGGAGTTTGAAAAGTTTGTGTTCCAACTTATATTTGAGCTTTCCTTTAGATAGGATTCATATCTAACATACTACCATGCTGTTTTAATCCAGTGATTCATCTTCATTTTGATTTTTGTATACCAGGTATAGAAAATTTTAATTTCTAATTTGGTAGATGAAACAAGATTTGATAACTGATGCAGTGATTTTCCTTGGTTTTGCTCATACTGAAATGATATATACTCATGTTAAAATCTAAATGGAAATATGTTCTTGGTTACTAGTCTTTTTTATTTTTTCAGAATGTTTCATTATTATTGTGTTCTAAAGAGACAATTAGACAATTCTGTGGCAAATGTCTCGGCTAGGATTGAGTAATGAATACAGTTTGCATAATAGAGGCATTTTTAGTGAGCTAGTTTGTTTCCAGAAACATTAATTAGAAAGAACTGTTGCTTAATGAAGGCAGTAATGATGTTTTATGTTAATATACAAGTTGCAAGTCATTCCCCTTCAGAATGGACTTTTGAAAGGGTGTATTTCTCAAGTGTCTTGCTGGTGGATGTCTGGAGCTCAGGACAGACAAACTAGAAAACTGAACTCTGCCTGAGGGGTACAGCCTGGTGAATTGTCTTAGCTTTTTCTAAGTAAAATAAATTATTACTGTAAAACACTTAATACGTATTCATCTTATAAATTAAGAGGTAGAATAAACATACTTTAGTGCGAGTTTACCAGAGGCACAAGAATTTCTTACATGAAAGAGCAGAACTGACAGTTTCCATTTTTTCAAGCTTCTCATTTCTTTGCAGATAGTCTGAAGAAAGTGGAGATGGTTCTTTTCAGTAATCAGCTGCTAATAATAAAAGCTTTCACCATGCTATTTTTTAAACATACTGTGAGTTTAACATTCTAACATTTCATTTAAGATTTTTAATGTGCTTCCTCTTGACTGGATGTTTCTGGTTTATTTACAGTATAATGCTAGTCACCATTAATAATTGGGCACCTCTGGGAAGTATGGACTGACGTTTCTAAAAATAGATTGATTAGCTAGCAGAGGGTGCTCCATACATTTGTCAATTCAAACAGATACAGAAGAGTTTCCTCTGAGAAGTTTTTTCACAGAAGCTTTAAACTCTGCTAATACTTAAATTCTAAATTAAAGGTGTGTATTTTTTATTAATTGAAGGAAATGTCAATGCTAAACACCTTCTTAATAGTGTTGCTTAAAGTGCTTGATGCATGATGAATCATGTCTTTCAAAATACTTTCAAAAATTTATTGTGACATTAAGTTGGTGTGTTTTTTTTCTTTTAAATTGTATAAAATGGGAAATAGTATTTCTGAAGCAGGCCAACTTAGACTGATACAGGTAAACTTTAGGTTAGCTTTTTCTAGCTACTGCTCCAACCTTTGTTCTTTTTAACATAACTATGTATGTTAGAAGAAGAATTATGGTTGACGTTTTTATCTACTGATAGGTTTGATTCTGTCAGCTGCTAGATAAGTTGAATACTAACTGATTGCTTTCAGTTGGCAAAAGCTTTTGTAAAAAACCTAATCTATAAATCAGTACCCTGGGCAGAAATACCATAGCCGTGAATTTATAATATTCACTAATTGCATTGAAATACAGTAATTTGTTTTTTCAGCCTCAGACAGTTGGAAACAATCTATTTTAGTATGAAATGATGTGCATATAATTAATTCGCTTTCTATAATTTGATAAAGTACTTCCTCAGCCTAAATTGTTACTCAAAAGATGACCTGAGTAAACCAAGTCAGAGAATACAGGCCTTAACTAGATAGGATTTTATTTAGGACACATGCAATTAGTACTTTTATGCTTTGGTGTATGCTTTAAATAACCAAATAGTTATTTCTGGATTGCTGGAAAATCTGGGGTGGAAAAGAGAGAAATATAAATGGAGATTTTAGATAGTGCATCCAGAAAAGCCTACGAAGGCAAGTGGAGTCAGGAATGCCTACCTATATGTGAAAGGCCTAAGGTGCTCCCATTCTGGAGAGTGAAATGCCAAAGGACAATAGGAGAAGAGTGAGGGGAAAAAAGGAGAGTTGGTGTGTGGGAGGTGATGAGCTGGGCTGCTGGGAACATGGGATTCTCTAGCACAACTCCTTTTAGGATTCAGATCCTGCATACAAATTTAACTCTGACAATCTTTGTACATCAACCTATCCATTACTTGTTCAGATAATTCAATTCAAAGTGAAAATGTCAGAAAGTTGCCTTATTTATCTAAGAATGCTAATATTCTTGAGGGAAAAGGCAATTTGATTTTGGGGGTGGAGAAATAGAAGGTTTCTTCCTTAGTGTGTATTAAGAAAATTAAGTCAGAAGTGGAAAACAGGCATCCAGATCTGCTTAAGTTAAAATGTTTATATTATGATCCATAATTCAACAGTGATTCAGATGTGGGGAAGAAAAACTCAGTAACATGTATTAAATAAATATTTTAGCGTGGCTTAGTATTGCTGAAGATTTCTGCTTAAGTACTTGTATATAATCATATGTGACTACATCCTTGAAATTAGGGCTGTAATCCAACAGTACTTATATCAACTTCTTCTATTAACAGTTAGGATATTATTCCCACACTTGACTTTTTTTTCCCCCTTTTATTAAGAGATTTAATTAAGATTTAACAATGTTCATGACTTAATATCCACTTCAGAAGCATACTTCCTGCCCATAGGTTGTATTGAGTATTTCTGTGCTGCGGAACACTTCTCACAGGTGTTATACCGTGCCCCAGATAAAATTCCAGTGTTTGTATTTGGTGTTATGGTTTTATGGTTGGCCGATTTTTTGTTTTCCACTCTGTAATCTTGCTGGATCTGAATTTCCATGCACTTTCACAGATTGCTTTGTAGTAGATTTTATTATTAGTGGATACAGCTTTTTTATCTGACGCACATCTCCAGTGGTCTACTCTCATTCAACTTTCCTGCCAGGCAGCCCCTAGCCGATTATTTACTAGCTATCTTGGGATAGCTATTTATGACATGTTTTTAACATCTCCACTGAGAATTTGTAGAATACCAGACCTCACTCTTTTTCTATGCATTCCTGTTTTGGAACTCTGAATAAAAGGGTCAGAACACTATTTTATCTATTTATATGCTGCTGCACAGGGCCTTCTCCTATCTTGTGGCCTCCAAGTTGCTGTCTCATCAGCCTTTTGGTTCTGTTCATACACACATTTAATTCTTCAAGATAGTTTTCTACAGATGACACTTCAGTGTTGCTTCTCCTTTTCGGAGCTCATCTTTTTGCTTCCTCCTTTAGACGTAAACTTTTGTGCTGCTTTTACCGTGTTACTCATGTATTCTAGACAGTGTAGTTTAGATCAAATATTCTGGCAGACTTCAGCAACTTCTCAGTTGGTTTGGTATGTCTTTCTCCTCAATTGTGCTTTAATCAGCTGAAGTCCACCATTCCTTGGAGAACAGTTAGAATTTGTTACTCCATGTCTCTAGGCTCTTAAGAACCAGGTTGTCTGGGACTAGGGTCTCACATATTCTAAAAGACTTTAAGCTGCAGGAGAATAAGGGTACATTTCAACTAAATGTGTGTATACACCCCCGCCTCCACCAAGAAATTGGAGATTGTTGTGATGGGAGCATTCAGAAGACTGACAAATCAGATCAATTTTAAGCTTTAAAACAAGGCTTTTTGACAATCACTAGCAACATGCTTTGTGCTAATAATTAGTTCTTACACATTATTAATCGTTATCACTACATATTAGTTCTTACATGTTTTCAGTCATTAGCATTATGTATTCAAAGCAGTTGGTCCTTAATACTTGGATCCTAAATTAGCTGTGAATATGCAGCACCATGGAGACAATGCTGTATAGTCAGCCTGATATCCATGTCTTTGGTCCTGGTTGCTGAGGTCAAGGTGACCAAACTGGAGAGCTATTTAACAGGTGTGTGTGTGTGGGGGGGGGCGCGGAATTGAAGCAAGCATTTTCTTCCACTCGCTGAACTTGGGATCCTTTTATAAGATGGTTGAATTTCTAGGTGATTCCTAGCCCTTGGCTCCTGCCCCGAGCCATGCAGTGCACGGTGGTGGCAGGTGCTGCTTTCCCAGGCTGCAGCTTACCCTGTTGCTTGGCTGTAGTGTGGGGTTTTTTGTTTGTTTTTGGGGGGGTTGTTTGTTTGTTTTTTCTCTCCCTCCCCCCCATGTCCTTCTATAGCAGCCACTTCTTGCAGCAAAGGCAGTCTTCCCAGATCTTAAGGTTGCACTTTTTCACTGGTCGGAAGGTGACCATCAGTGAGTTGTTTACATTCCTACTTTTGGCCTGTGCCCATATTTTCAAGGTCTTTACTGTTATCTTGTGCTTAAACTGTACATTGTAACAAGAGACACCTGGTACTAAGCTCTAGTTCACAGAGCAAGTTTTCATAACAAGTTGATAACAAGCCTAATACAGCAGGCCTAGGGACTTGCATAGTTAGCCTAAGGCCTGTGGCATGTTACTAGTAATGGCAGTACTGTCTTTACAGAAATGCTTATACAGTTGCACTGTATATGGGGACACATACGTTTGGATCAAAACAAGCTAATTTTAAGTCTGCTTGGTGTGCTTCTGTTTTCATAGTACAGCAGGCCTCTGCTTTAGCTGCAGCTCCCCTCACTTTGGGATTGGAACTTGCCATTCCCATTGCCACGAGCCTGGATGCTGTACTCTCCCTGCTGGCTCAAGATACCACAGCCACTGCTCTAAAGCATGCTTTTCCTCTTAGGGTAGATATCCTGTTCAGTCTTGCCTCACTGTGTTCTTGTGAAATCTGTACAGAGCTTCCAGTGCTCCTAGTTCTACATGTACATGGACAGGTACATGTACAGCTCTTGGATCTTCCATGGCACGCAGCAGTACATATGAAGAGATGTAGCAAAAGGACAGCCAATTAATACACGAATAGTGATTAAGAGGTGCAGCTTTATATATGTGATTCCCATTTCAATAGCTGAAGCCTTAAGTACCTGTCTAAATTTTACAGTCTGAAACCATACTTAAGGCTTTAGGGGAAAAGTGAGGAATGTTTTGTTAACATGCTTTGAGTTATAAATATTAAGAGAAGGAAAGATTAAAAAAAAAAAAAGTTCAATCATTAAAGTCTTTGTTAATGATTAAAAGCTGACCGATTACCAGAGACAGAATATTCAAGCTTAATTCCCTTAAGAGAATTTTGTAAAACCTAATTAATTAAGACAAAATGCGTTGCTTTACAAAAATCTGTTTTCTAAAGCAATGATTGCTCACAGTTTGATAATAGTTTTATTGGAAGGAATAAAACAAGTAGTACTTAAGTATTGTTTTGATTCTAAAATTATTCTTGTATGAATATAGTTCTTTTATGAGTTCTGGTTGTGATAACTGAATCCACAGGAAAGTAAATAATGTGTTTTTCTAGCAGGATGAATACCAAAGCTAGCATTATGAAGCTTTCTGTAATCTGACTTCAAGAACAAAGGCTTTCCAAATTTGCCCTGAACTTTGAAATTCTAGAATACAGTAAAAGACCAAGAAGTATATT
This sequence comes from Dromaius novaehollandiae, assembly GCF_036370855.1. NCBI lineage: Eukaryota > Metazoa > Chordata > Aves > Casuariiformes > Dromaiidae > Dromaius > Dromaius novaehollandiae. The sequence goes on along the minus strand of NC_088130.1, from coordinate 43,901,060 downwards.
CAGCAGTTGAACAGGCTTGTGCATTTTACTATGAGCAAAATCCAAGTGCTGCAGCTATGCTAAATATTTATCTTTCTAGGTCTTGGATGAAAAAATTGCCATCACAAAATGAAAAAAAAAAAACCTTATGTCAAAATTTCGGGGATAATTTGTTTTGTATTGCTGAATTAGGTGCTGTTCTTACTAGGTTTGTGTCTGTTGTTGCAGTGTATAATGTTGGTGTGTTGCAAGCTGCAGTTATCTTTAGAGCAGTATATAACATTGTTCTGTTAATAACTCTGGAGCTAGCATAGATAACATACTGCCTTTATCGTGCTTATGTTGGTTTCATTTCTATTTGAGAGAGAACTGAAGTATGGCAATTACTTTTTTTTTTTTTTTCCCTGTAGGCCTGGATCATTAATGCCTAATGTCCTAGTGCCCTGCTCAGTATTTCTTTCATTATGAAAAACTAAAAAATTAAGGCAAGTTTACTGTGGATGAGTTAGTTCTGCAGTGGGGATAGCAGCACAGGCATAGCTGATTGTTGTGATGTGTGGAGTTGACTTGGATCTGCTATGAACTGCTCTGGCTTTCCTCTCTAGAGAAAAGAGGCAACCTCTCTACTGGAAAGGAAGAAACACCCTTTAGAGTAGTGGGACAGACTGACTTAGCAAGCAGAAGTTTTTTCATTCAAGTATTTTCTTTCATGGAGTATTCTGGAAACTTACAAAGTATATGAAAACACTTACCTCCCGATGTGATTCACTTAAACCAGTATTTTCAAGTAGACCCTCTGAAGCTTGTTTCGTGAATACCTCAAACTTGAGAGCTGTATAGCAGGAAGGATTCTGTGGCAATGCAGTCAGCGATGACTCAGAGACCTGAGCTAGCTACAGACTTCCTCAGTAACTGTAGCCAAGTAAATGTTTCTTCATGTAAACTGCTCTTGCTTGTTCAGGAGCTAATATTGGTTGGCTTTACACAGTAAGATCTGGGAGGGTCGAATACTTGCAATCACCTTTATTTTGGCAGAATTCCCTACAGGTGCCTCAGAAGATAGGAAGGAGACAGAAAGGATGCTTGGGGATGCTAGAGGACTATGGGCCAGTGCAGTGTTTCAAACAGCATATTCTTGCATAGAATTATGATTTAGGTATTTTTCTTTGAAATACTGGCTCTAGAAGGAGCCTTTGGCACACAGGCTGCCTCTGCTACAAGACTTCTAACAGTCTGCCAACCTCAGCTTTGAAAACTCTGTAAGGGTTTTCAGATGCTCTCATTCACGGTATCATGTTGGTCTGCTGGGTTTTTGTTTTCCCCAGTGCCCTCTAAATTTATGTATGTCTGTGTGCTGCTTGAGGCTGCCAGGGGGTGGGCAAGAAAAAGCAGCTAAAGTTCTCCAACCTGCTTTAGGTCCTGAGGGTAGATAGCAATTCCTACTTGCTTTCTACTTCCCTGTGTGACTAAAACATTCTTCTCCTCCTTGCTTTAGATTGGTTGTGAAAGGACCAGGAGCAATAGGACACATCCTGGCCCCAACACAGGTTCTTAGCTTTTTACCTATGAAAATCCCTATTTATTCCTCCAGCATCTTCTCAGCTGGCTGGCTGAGAACTATGCCGTTTTATAAGTGCTTCTCAGGCTATGGAGGAGGGTGAACAGTAGGCTAGAAATAGTGAACTTCAGAGAAAGAGATCTAAATGAAGTGAGGTATGTAAGATTCTACAGGAAGAAAAGAGAAATGAAAAAGCTTAAAGCAGTGTTAAGGAGATACTTAAACTAGTCCAAGGAGGAATTTAGAATAAGGGACAGACCTGAAAAAACGGTGATAGACACTTCATGGTCTCTACTATTTGCAACTAGAGAAAACAGTAAAAGCGTATTTATAGCAAGAGCAAAACCAAAGAGTTTGCCTGCTGCTCAGTGGGAAGAGGAAGATAACAGATGATACCAAAGATGTTACATATTTAACAATCTGCCGAGTTGTTAATGAAATGAAGTATGAACTCATTCTAGGTTGTGAGAAAATGGTTGAATGACAGTAATTTGACTTGTTCTGGGTTAAGAAAAGAATAAGTTGCATGTGATTGTGGTGTCTTATATGATCTTGGTAAAATGCATAGTAGAGAACTTAGAATTGGCTGGAAGGGAAAGATAAACCAGATTCTAGAGAGTTCTTATGGAGCTTATCTTTTCAAAGGAGGTAGAGGAAAAGGAGGGAAATAAGTTAATGGTCTGACTTCGGTTGCCAGAAAAACACTGGAAAATAGACAGCAAGATGGTAAATAGGTAACATGTATTTGTCAAGAGCAAACCATGTCATGCCTACTGAATTTCCTTTTGATGCAATATTAAACATTGTTAGTGGAGATTGCTTTGTTTAAGCAACTTGTCTAACAGGACCACCTGTTAGACTGGCTTTTCTGTAATATGAATTTGCACAGCAAGCTGGATGTAATCCTAGACTTCTTTTATATGTTGCCTAGTCTCCTAACTTTCCCCATCTTCTATTGAATAATGCAGAAGTGTATGTTCAGTGTACAACCCAGAAAGGTGTTTGAAAGGTTTGGCTAGACCTCAAGGAAAGTATTTCTCCTCTGTGTCCAAGAGAGGTTCTCTAAATGTATTAAAAGCTGCTATGCAAAGAAAGGGAGTTCATAAACCTGCCTTTGAATAGGACAAGAGGTAATGATCCTAAATCACAATAAACACTGTTTAGGTTAGAGATGGCAAGGATAGCTGTGCACTGGAATGAGTTGCTTATGGAAGTGTGGTTCACTTACACTGCCAGCTTTTAAGATTAATTTTGTCAGGGCTATCCAACAGGGTAGACCAATTGATTTCAAATCCTCCAAAAGGCCCTCAGAGAGAGAGAGAGAGAGCTCAAGTGAGCAAGAGAACAGTGCCACAGGAGGAACAGTTTGCATACTTGCTTTTCTGGGAGACCTTCCTTCATGGTTGCTTTGTGCATATCCTCCATCACGTGGCCAAAGGAGGGCCTGGTAAAGGGGTGGCTTGTGAACAGGCTCATAAGCCTGTTCACTTTGTTAAGGCAGGTAGGTTTGCTACCCTAAACTAGATAAACATCTCTGATGCAGTAATGGATAATATATCAAATATCGTTTGAAAAAAAAGGGGCCTGGACTTGATGTCCCCTACATCCCTATGTTCCGTGATTCAGTGAAAACAAAGCAGTATACAAGTTTTTAAACTTTCTTAATTGAATGAAGTTGTGATGGTCAAATAGTAAGTAATTAGTAGCTGGATTCATGTGACTAGGTTGCTGACTGTCTTGAGGGGAGTTTAAAGTTCAAATGCCTGAACAAGTATGCAAAGCTTTTTTTTTTTTTAATATAAAAAAAAAGCTTCATGTACTTTTCCTTAAACCTTTTCCTAGCTCATTCTTTCTGCAAGTTGGTTTCTGTTGTTCTATTTTTTCCTCAATATACATAAACAAGAAAGATTCTGTACTATGTGAAAGTAGCTTCTGATTCCAGATCCTTTGAAAAAAAAATTCCACTGACATGGTAGATTTTTGCATGATACAACAGATTAGATTTGCTTTTAAGTTTATTTCTGTGGAGTGTTTCATGAGTGATCCATAATGCTTCAGTTGTCTGCAAGATTAATGAACATATCATAGAACAGTTCTTATAAAATTGTTAACCTGTATAGACTTGTCTTTTGGTGTCATGGAATCATATTCATGGTTCTCCAGATCACACAATTTTCCTTAACTTTAGAGCTTGTTACCTTCCTGCAGTAATGTGAATATATAATTTTTCATTTGAACATGGTAGAAAATTCAAAAGCCATTCAGCTGCATCCATGTTATGTTTCCTTTGTTTTAAGAATAGTTGTCAGCGAGGAAAAAAACGTCTTGCTAGGCTTTATATTGGATGTTTTCTGGGGACAAGATTTTGAACTGACAGTGTTTGGGCACCAGGCAGATTAGATGACTGCTTTGTTGCCCCTATAGTTCCCTGACCAGCTTCATTGCCATATTAGTAGAAGCTTTTTAGTAATTTAGGCATGTGAACTGAAAGCTAGATGTGTTTGAGTGGTGGTATGGGAAGGGGTTGCAAGTTGCTCCCCATAATCTGACAGCCCTGTCTTAGATGGTGAAAATAAGAGGTGGAGGCAGAGGATGCTGCAGCTTCGTTTAGTTTTTTTTCTTGCATTTTGCTGTAATCTCTTTTTTGTTCTGTACTGGTGCTGTTTGCTATGATGTTTGTATTCCTTCCATCTAAAAATGTATTAAATCACTTAGCTTTTCTGTTTCAGAAGACTGGCATTTTTCATTGTGAAAATTTGTTTGTTCATTATTTAAGATATCTATAGAAAACAAAATTTAAAATCTAGCAGTTATCCAAGGCACCTTACATCACAAGTCTTCTTAAATTACAACACTATCATGTCAAATGTTCTGTGAAGTATTTCTGATTGCTAATTCTGACTACTCTTACACTTTTCATTCGCAGCCCCACGACTTTGATGAATGCAGATTTGATATTAGTGTAAATGATAGTGTTTGGTACCTCCGAGCTCAGGACCCAGACCACAGACAACAATGGGTAGATGCAATAGAGCAACACAAGGTATGGGTTTTTTTTGATTTCTCTTCTCACTCCCTTGTTAGAACTGGTGGTGCTTGCGGAGAGTTGGAAACTCCATTGTACAGTCATTAGAAGTACTCAAGGTACGGATGACTGATGAAAGCTGTGAAATTGAAGTACAATGTTAAATAAGTTCCAAAGGAGTTGACTTGCTTATGCTTCACAGATAAGGGCTTAGAGAAGGGGGAGCTGACAACTTTGAACCTTTCTTGAGCCTCTCTTTAGCTTAAAAAAAATCTTAAAATAATTTTGTCCATGCTCTCTCACTGATTATTGAATTGTTTCTTCTCTGTTTTAGATGTTAACTTTGTTAGTCTTAGAGTCCATCCTCCTAGGTTATCATTCTGGTTCTAAGCTAATCTGTTTTGTCTTTTGGCTCCTTTTACTGTACCTGATACTGGCCCTTGTCCCCTTGCTTTTTAAGGCCCTACTCTTCATCAGCATTTTAGTTCAATTTCCTGAGGTACGCCTTGTCTCTTCCAATGAACTCGGTTGTTTTCATTTTACCTAGAGTAAATGGCTTGAAAGTCAGATATTTTTAAAGCCTCTATCATGTAAAACACTTATGTTTTCAGGTAAAGATAGTCACTGTCCTACAGATTGACTGTACAATGCCCAGTGCAGTACAACCCCTATATCTGGGATATACAAGTGTTACAGGAATAGAAATAATAGATACCTAAGTAGATAAATATTTTTACAGTGAACTTCAAGCATTGCTTATAGAAGTATTATATATAACTAGGAAGCTTCATCTTTTACTGGACAATCTTTATTACAAGCAGTAAGTGTTCTTAAACTTAAAAGGCTGTCTTTTGAAAACAGCTCACTGTAAAAATAGTTTCTCAGATACTAGTCCATTTACAGCTTGGTGTTTTGCCTTCACTTTGAGACAGAGTTAATGTTTAAAACATACAGAATTAAGCTGCAAAACCAGATTTCTTTTGTGTAGTCTAGTGAGAAAATATAAAGTTAACCATTGAATTTTTCTCAGATCAAAATGCTACAACTTCTTCTTCTTGCAGTACCTGAATGAAATGACTCAAGACAATGCACTGAGCAAGTTGCTGGATTATATGTCTATGAAGCTGGCACTTCAGAAACTGTTTTGTAGGCATAGGGTGGTGGGGACATAGAACTTGTGTTGCTTAAACTTGGGCTGAAATTCATATTAGGTTTGTGTGATTTGTGTGTAGAATTTAACTCAAACGTCAGCTTAAGCAGAAACATGCACTGAATCACTCACATGAAGGAGTGGGGAGTGCGGAGAGGTGGTCAACAAATCCTATTCATAAGCTGTGCTGTCTACCACCTTAGAAGGGAAGTCCTGCTGATGCTGCTCTTCAGTCATAAAGGCTGTCCTTAACTGTTGCTGAGCACTGAGCTGACAAGCCTCTTAAACCATGTATTTATAATATGAAAGTATTGAGTGGTAATAGCTTAAGGTTTATCACTGTATATGTAAATTTGCAATTGTCTCTGTGTCACAAAAAAAGGCTTGCATATATCACCACTGAATTTTATCTCCTGTCCCATTGCTCAGTCATTATCATGAGGTGTCTGTTTACTTCTGTTTATCTTGATTAGCCTGGTGGTGTTGGTACATTTAGTCATATTAGTCAGCCTCCTGTTCAGATCACTAATGAATGTTGAACAGCATGGATTCTAGCATTCTTCTTTGTGAGGAAACTTTATTAATAATGCATTTTAATTTCTTTAATGAAGAGGTTCTGCTTTAAATATTTATTTTGGCTTGGACAATTTAAATTTCTGTACTTTTCAAGAAAGCAGTGACTTTTTTTTAAAAAAAAAAAAAAAAAGGGGGGGGGGGCAACTTGTAGCAACCTTCCCTATTTTCACACTTAGGGAATGCAGTCAGGTTTTCTAGAAGCTAATTCACGTGTCTATATAAAATGAAAAAGTATGTCTACAAATAGGAAGTGGAAATAAAATTCTTTCTGTATATGCTGAACTGACCAAAAAAAAGTTCAGTTTGCTTTTTGCTGTTGCAGTGTGGTAACACTGGACTTTCACTATTCAGAATCTGGCTTTCAGTTTTTGTTGTTTGCAGTTTTGTAGTTATGAAGTTGGATATTTTTCAAGGTTTTATATATTCTCCTTTTAATCCTGTACTGCTTACTGTGTTCAAGACGTAGCAGTAGTTTGCATTCTTGAAAGGAGAGTGATAATGGCACATCATGTCTATATAAATTGTCAAACCATTTAATGTATTAAAGCAATTCATTATTTAAAAGCATTCTATTTGTAGTTTGGAACTAAATACCATGATCAATACAAGACAAGGCAAACAGTAAAAGGTAACACTGTTTTGTAACAAAAGCTTGGACTGAAGGTAAAAATAGAATTTTCCCAAGTTATTTTAATATGACTTCTTAGCTTTTTTTCCAGTGCAATATTTATTATTGTCTTTAGAATTTGAAGTAGGAACTCTAGTGTGGTTGAGTGTTGTAGGTTTGGAGGTGCTCTGTTCCTACTAAAATGCATGGGAATATGAATACTTGAAGCCTTGGAAAAGTGCTATGTGCATGTAAATAGGTGCTTAACTTAATTACAGACAAAACAAATGTCCAAATCTAGTTTTTCTTCTGGTTATCTTTAATAACCAGGATTCTGAGGGAGCACATTTCTCCATATGTCACATTTCGATAAGACATTTTCTGAATGGAGTGTTTAATGCTGTATTTTCTTGGTCTGGAGTTTGTATAAATTTTTGTAGCAAAAATTACTGCTTCTTAATAACACCAATAGGATCTGAAAGTTTTTTTTTTTTTTTTTTTTGTAGAGGCATGAAGTTCATCTAAACTTCCATTGAATTTGTTATAATATTTCAATGATCCTTAATCAAGTAAAGTTACTTAATTAAAACTAAGACTAGAACAAGATGGACTGGTTTTTATAAAACAAAATACCACAATTCACTGCAAAGCTTTTAAGTCTACATATGCTTACTCTCAGATTTTCCAAAGGAACTTTTCTGGTCAGATTACCAATACTCAAACAAAAGTCCCTTGAAAACTATTATTAGTGGATAAAAATTGATTTTATTTGAAAACTATGTTCTTGAATTGATACATAATATTTTGGATAAAATTGAGATGGGAAATTAATTTTATTTCTTGTACTAACAAATCATTTTGATCAACTTGAATCTATTGCTATCGGGTGTACTGGGTTTTTTGTTTTGTTTTTGAGGCTCTTTGTAGCTTACTGAGTGGGTAGGTAGTTGTAGTAGGCTGCTTAAGCTGTTTGCTAACAAAAGCTTGTTTGTGAGACTTACTGTAGCATGTCACAAGGTTGTTTATCTTTAGAGTATGAAAGAAAGCCTGAAACTTTGCAACTGTGTTTCATTGTGCTCTGAACAGAGGAAACACTGATTTAAAATGAACTTTGTATTAAATTTGAGTATGAGCAGACTTAGAAAAACTTACTGCTTAGCAATACTAATGAGTAGCTGGTAGCTGAGAAATGTAAAACATCTAATGTTTAAGCATAAGAATTATGTTAGAATTTGCTGCTCTTTGTTTTTTAGGATTGCATTAGCCTTTCCCTGTATTGAGGATCCAACTATTTAACAGATTAAATGTTTCAGGTACACTTTACAGCTTCTACAGTATTTCTTAATTTCCCCAAACTGGAGGAAGGAAAGCTGAGGACCCTCAGTTAACCAAGTGAGGAAACAGTTTATGCATAACCAGCAGTCCTTTCTTCAATTTAATTGTTTCATTAAACTTATTGAGCAGGTATTCATCTGCAAAATAAGCTGGTTGTGAGGGTGGTGGTGCATCATTTGGAAGCTTCTCTCTGTTCTCCTACCATAAGAGGTAGTCAGGTGTAAGATGGCTAATGACCTTTCCTTACTTAGATGGATTGGATAGCTGGAGTAAAAGGCTCAACAGCAATGTTGACTCCCTTATTTCTCCAGTATAAAAGTATTGATGGTGCATGAGCAGAAGGTATTGACACTCTTGGAAAGTTGCTCTTTTCTTAAATAAAAATTCAAGGACTGACTCTGGCTTTCTACAGGGTTTTGAAAATGCAGTGTGGAATTTGTAATGTGAATTTAGAGTAATTGACCTAAATGTAGTTCTTATTTGATAAATAATGAGAAAATGTCTGGGTTTGTTTGTAGAGAGCATGGGCTTTTGCAGCATTTAACTTCTAACAAATAAAGAGCATGGTGTTCTGCATACTGTGAATAAACATGCAAGATTTTTTACTTTTTCACTATAACTGAATGCATTTTTTTTTTTACACGTACTATACTTACCCAAAGTTTCTACTTCTATTTTATTTGAAACTCATTCTTTTCCCTCTATTTTGTTAGAGTAGATATGTTTACTTACTAATTTACATTACTTCCCTAACATGTAAATGAGGGGACTGAATTGCAGGTCATTTGAAGATAAATAAACTCATTTTGTTGAGCAAGTTAACTCAAGTTTTCTTGAACGCTGGAATCCCATTGGTTTACCATCAAAACTGAGTATTTTGAAAAAGAATTTCTTGTGATATCTTTACATCCCAAGCTTTTTCTCTACTGTATTAGCTGTACAGGTACAGACCTAGTTAGGATAGTGAAGAATCAAAAAATTGGCTTTGGCAGACTAATAGAGTCAAATTTTTGCATAAGTACTAAAACATTTGATTCACTTCTTTTAATAAACACTGATACATTTCCAAACTAGTAAACTAAAATTAGGATGTTTAGTTTTGAAATGTTTCTTTTCTGTGTGTGGATCCTAGTTAATAGTTTCATTTATTGGTTTTGCTTGCAACATTTGTAAATTGGATGCAATACAGTTAAGATTTTAAGGCAGAAACTTTCATTTAAAGTAGAAGGAAATTCTGCATGAATGATTCGTACTATAAAAATACTGTTTCTGTTGTAGAAACATCTTTTCTGATTTTTGAGCAAAAATCACTGATCCATTTTTTTGTTCAGTTTTTCATGATTCTTTAGTTGTACTTAGAAAGATGACCTCTGTTTTGTTGAGACAGCTGTACAGATGAAGTTTTTTACTCTAATACAGTTTATTCTTTCTTCTATTAGTTGTAGCAGTGAAAGTATGGGGTATGGCGTAAGCTAATATGCAAACATCTTGCCTGCAGAAAGCTCTCAATTTTTGATTGTGTTAGTTTTGATTGTGGTTAATAAGGGCACTTCAGAATATTGTTGTGAAAAGAACATTGTCAGTTTGAATTTATTTTCACATTAAATGTTTTTTTAACCACTAAATATGGTTTTTATTTTCCACATAACCTAAAAAAGGTGACAGCTTATATATAAAGTACTAAGAGTCATTAATTTCACTCTTAATGTCATCTGCATCTTGTTTTGTCTTGTCCATATACTTTTCAGAAGGAGTTCTTGAATGTGCTATTATGCCCTAAAAAAATTACAGCTAATAGTAATTGTGATGTTGAAGCAGCAAAGGCAGGAGGTAGGTATCTGATGAAGGGGTGAGGGGTAGAGGTGGGCTTTTGATGCAGTCTAACATGAATGCAACACCAAAAAAGCAGAGCCCCCAAATGGCTGAAAACAGAGCACTGTAGTGCTATGCACATGGGAAATATATTAAATATAATAAAAAGCCCACAAAATACTATTGAAGAAGCCCCCTCAAGCCATTTTAATTGTTGCAATTCCAAAAGGTTAAGCTAATGTCAGATTGCTTAAATCTTACTGTTAATACAAATCAGCTTCTGGGTAAACAGTATGAGGGCATCAGGTACAATATTAAAGTATTTCTTAAAATTAGACTTGGCCTTCTGCCTTTGTGTTATTCCCCTTATGAACTGAAGGAAAAGAGACTATGCCAGAACAACTTATCCTTTTTCAAGCTCAGAGGAAATCTTACGTTTCAATTTGATAAGAACGCCCCAATCTCAGCTGCACTTTTGCCCTTTGAACATATAATGTCTGTAGCTTCTAAGTACCTTGTTCTGTAATTGAAGTATTTTATATTCAGACTGAGACCTGAGTGCATCTACCTATCCCTTCAATCTAGAAGCAGTCTACTCAGGAAACTTGTCCCTGAAAGGACAGGGGCTTTATGTTCTCCTTTTGTACCCCTCTCCTCTACTGTCATGAAATAAGCTAATTTACTTAGAGGAAGGAAAAAGGGGTGGGGGGCATGGTCTGGACTGAAACTCTTTAATCAGCTAATTAATATCAGAATGAGTAGGAAAGTATATACAGAGTAGAAGCACTATAGAAGTATTTTGATTCAGAATACTAACCTGATAAGCTTCTTTTTAATAGAAATTGAACAAGTATACATTTCTGCCACTAGTGAATGGTTTTGTACAGTAAATACTGTTTTGCTATTTCTCTGGCAGTTTTTGTGGAACTGCTAAAATAGATAGTTCAGATGCGGGATGTATGTGCATGAAGAAATACTGTGCAAAGGCCTTCAGAAGTCATTCATGCTATAGTTCTTTAATATGAATATAAGACTTTTTGGTAACACTGTCTACTATGTTGCTGACAGGCACTGTCAAAAGTAATCTGTAGCAAACAGTGTCTGTTCTCCTAATGTTGATCACTGAATGCTAATATAAATACAATTCAGTTGATTATACTATTGGAAAGAGTTTATTTTAAAAGAAATTTCAGACATCTATTTTGGAGAGCAGGGAAGTGTCTGTTTCAGCACTCCTGAACCTCTGTCATTTCTATGATATTCAGAATTACTTCTCCTTGCAGTTCCTCTCCTGGGGTATAGGTGTTCCAGTAATGTATGACTATAAATGATTTACTTTTACAGCAATGGTTGAGGTCTGAAGAGGAGAAAAAGAATGTGACTTCTTAATCTGTTAATTTTATTTGGCATCTTGTCTGAGCACCCGTCCCTCTATCCTTACTTCTCCATAACTTTTTGCACTACCACTGACATAGGTGGAAACAGCAGTGCAGAAACAGGAAAGCATGGGAGGTATGGGAGTAAGTAAATATTGTTTACTTTTTTTGTTTCACAGATTCATAGTGAGAACTGCAGGAGTATGGTAACCAGGCTTTTTTTATAACTACTCAGGCATCAATGTCCTAAGTGTTGGAACCAGCTTCTTGTTGAGTAGTTTTGCTGTTAGCTACCATTCCTTATTTAATTGATTCAGGTTGCGATGTTATCTTGTGATGTTATCTTGCCTGGTGTTCTGCTGGGCATGAGCAAATAAAGTTCAAAATTTTCCTTTCAGATGCTGACAATTTGGAATGTGTATTTGGTCTCTGCTGTAAGAATTTTACCAACTAGTATAAATGTAGCTCACATACACACAATACACAAAGTACTGGAGTGAACTGGATCTTGCATACAAACATGAAAAGGCTAATTTTTAAAGAGGCCTTAAAATAATTGTACTTCTGAAAGAAGGTAAGAGTTGGTATAGAAGGGACAGCCAGCTAAATTACGGAGATCATGGTGTCTTTTCAGCACTATTAGAATACAGTTTTTTGCTTTGTATGTTAAAATATCCAGGTTTACAAATTAATTCTTGGTGTGGTTACTTGTGTAACATGTTTTTAAGTCAAGTGAAAATATAGTCTGCCTGAACTTTGCGGTAATAAACTTACTCATTTTTGATTTTGGCTTGAATCGTTTTCAGACTAAAGTGGGAAATACACAAGAGAATAATGTTACCATGTCTAATCTAAGCACCTTCTCTGTCTTCTTCTGAAGCTCACCAGCCCTTTAACCTGTGAATACTGGCTTTCCCTTTTTGATCTTCAAGGACATCTTACTGTCATTCTTACTGGCATTTGGTATTAGCAGAGAAAAGCTAAAAGGGGTGTCCTGGAGAGTCATAAAATTCATCCTAATCCCTTGATATCAAGTGAACTAAAATCATTGTCATTGGATGACATGTTTGTTTAGAAGCTTGTAAATTATTAAACATTATAATAGTGACAGGTTATGAAATCATTTTGGCCTGTTCCTGCTGCTAAAGATTTCTTCTTCCCCATCATCCTCATCTAATCTGACTTCTTTTACAGACTAGTACTATTCACAGTCAATATGGAGAACAGATTATTTCCTTCATCTTTGCAACACTTAAAACTTCTTGTTTTATCTGCTTGCCTGAACAGCTCTGCTTTCCTCAATCTTTCTTCTCATTGACATGTTTTATAATTCTCTGATACTTTCGGTTGCTCTCCCCTGAACTGTTATCTTTTTGATGTACAGCACCCAAAATTGGACTTGGTATTCCTACTGAGTGTCTAAAGTGTTGAACAGAATGCAAGATTATTCCATCGGTCTTGCGGATTATCCTGTTTTGTAGCATCATGGTTTTTTGCTTTTTTTTGTTTTGTTTTTTTTTTTACTTGTTCAGCTTGCGAGCCACTAAATTTGATTTTTCTCTAGAAGCAACTGCTACCTGCCAAATTGTTGCTTATCCTGTATTTGTGCAGTATACTTTTTCCTATAACCATTTAGAAACTTGAACTTATTTTTTCTCCAGTTTAGATGAGTTTTACTGTTTTTTTTTTTTTTTTTTTTTTGATATTCTTCCATCAATTTCAGTCTTTCCAACTTCTATCTTGGACTTTGGTTTCCTTCCAGAAATAATTCTTTGTGCTGCTTGGATATGGTTCAGTTTCTTAAGAGATTGTGTTTATTAATCTAATACTTTCTAAAGAATGGTCGGAATAGGAACTGGCTGGCTGGTGAGAGACTAGATCATTTAGTGGTATCTTCATTAAAAGCTGAGTTTGCATGTTATTCTGATAGGAGCTGCTTATCTGATTCTGCAGCTGTATGCATGTGTGGACTGAAGATAATATTACATGTTTGTATCCACGAGAGCTGTGACCAGTCTGCCATATGTTCCTAATTAGAACAAGTTCCTCCACCATCTTGTCTGAGCATTAACAGCTAGTTTCTATAACCTCAACAGAGGTCCTGAATTTCTCCTTCTCTCAAAGCCCTGCCCCCAAACAGTGGTTAAAACTTAGTTGAGATGCTTTACTTATCTTTCACTTGAATTAGCTAAATATAGGGATTGACTATTTAAAGGTTAAAATAATGTTTTGATCACTTTATAGCTGGGTTGGTTAAGCAGGTTGTTTGAAATGTCTGGAAAAATGTCTAAAGGATAATGTCTAAAGGATAATGTCTGAAAACCTGTAGGCCAAAATACAGATCAGCAAAGCTTTCCCTCATGGATGCCAGACCATGTGAAAGATAATGTTTTGAGAAGTGCTAGCTCAAGATCAGATGGCGTGAAAGGCTGTGTGTGACACAACTGCTAAGCTGTTCGGAGTCTGTCAGTCAATATTTTTGATGACAGTATTGTAATGCTATTTAAGGAAAGGTGATGGATGTCCCTAAAATAATCTCAGTGCTCTTCCCAGTGGTGAGTCTTAAGGAGATCAGAAGTAAGCTATTGCACTAAATATGCAGCTGGCCGTGCTGTAAGTAACCGGTCCTCTTGCTGTAAACAAGTGGGATTCTAATGGGAAACTTGAGTGTTACGGATTCACTTTGTGAAATTTGTGGTAGATAATTTTGGTAGTGTATCATCTATTCTGCATTGTAATGAGGGGAATAACAGTGCTTATGACTGGCAGAATGACACACAATATTTTAAAGACTTTACTGCCATCTGCCAGGGGCTACTTTTTTGCATTGTCACCCCAAAAAACAATATTAATCTTTGAGAGCCCTGTGTCAAGCTTGACTTTAAGGACAAATACCCCTTCAAATCAGTGTAAGTGTTGCTCTTGCTACGAAGAAAAGAGTACAGAGCTGCAGCATGGAAGTCGTGAGTGGTTAAACTGCTAAAAGTTGACTTGCCAAATAGATCTGCATGCTGTTTACTCAGAATTATTACTCATCAATTCACAGTACTGTGTAGCAAGTTTAATAGAAAACTTGATAGATGGAAGCACAGACAGCATCCAAGTCTTCTTTTTTTTTTCACCTCCTTTTCAAAAGACTAAGGGGTCTTTTTCTTCAGTGAGTAGGGAACTTCCATTAAAGCAAAACTCATTGCTGAGTTGATATTAACAGAGCAGAGTTACACCCTAGCCACAGGGAGTAGATACTGCTCAGCCACATGGGTGGGGTGCACAAGTAGCAATGGTACGGGTTCAGTAACATTCACCAGAGGTAACTTTGAACCAAGGCCTCTCTGGCTTGGTTTGCTTGTCACCCTCCCCCACCATGGCCCTCCCAAAAAAGCAAATAGGGGATAGATAGCTGCAGGAGCTGATGGGATTCTAAAAAGCTGAGGGAGACTTTGAAAAGAGAAATTGCTTTGAAAAGAGCAGGAGTTGATCTTCTGCTTGTTTGAATTTTGTGTTGCCCAAACCGGAAGCTTTAAAGGTGATTATTTTAATACAAGCTATGTAGTGGAAAAATAAGCAAACTGTTTCTTTTTGTCTCTGCAAAAACATACAGTGCTTTAAAATAGGTATTGGCTACGCATTTAGTGTCACGTAGGTGAATGGACTCATTGCAAAGGCACCAAGATTCTGGTATGTTGAACAGATCTACTTTAAAGGGAGAGGAGGAAGGAGAGGTGTAGTATTTAACTCCTAGTATGTAAGTGTTGGATATATTGATTGGTATGAAGATGTGCATTAGTATGCTGGGTTTTGGGGGGGGGGGGGGGGAGGAGAGATCAAGCGAGAGGTCTGTCTCTGTTTTTCCCTAGTAGTCTGGAATAACTTCTGGGTGTTTCTGTATAGCTTCAAAGTTGCTGATTTAAATAAGCAAGTATAGCAAGGGCTGCTAAACTGGTAAGTATTACTTGACCTAATCTGCGTTACGGTGCTGATACTCGTAGAGAAGCTGTTCTTTCAGGGGAAGATTAGATGTATGGCTCAACTATTAGTCTTTTAAAGAAACTTGTTACTCAAATTAAACATGCTCTTTCAAAAAGAAAAACTGGACTTGCATGTCATACACATTCTATTATTGTAGCATTACTATCAGCAGGTGCTCTTAATAGATGCAGTGTTGCTTGTCATCTAATGTTACTAAATTTGCTAGAGCACGCTTTATTGCTAGTCATTGTACACTTCCTGAAAGAAGACTTTGGGGATAGCTAGTGAATCAGCAGTTTTAGTTTCCTACATAAGCATATGCTGCAGTAAGCCTAAATGCTGTCATTTCCAAACTGTTGAGACTTCCCTTTCAGGAAAGAAAAAAATAGTTCTTTGTCTCTCTTGGCACCCTTTTGCTGTTCTTGGTTCCATGTTCTAACAGCTGCTGTAAGTTGCAGCTCTATTAATAAGTAGTTACAGTTGAAACTGTTTAAACCTCAGCTACAGTTTTCCGTGGATTTCAGCCCAACACACTTGATTAATTATAAACAATGCAACTTTGTTTCGCTTTGACCAAAGGAGGTTTTTTGCCCGTGTATTGTGTATTCCAGTTACGTTTCATAATAATCATTTTGGTTTTAAAAGCAGATTATTATTCTCTGAAGAGTACGGTCTCATGGATTGGAGGAACAAGTACATTGGTTGGATGTACTTGCAGGAGGTTGCACTAGAGGTGCCTCGCAGCCTAAGTTAGCCTGTGATTGTACAGTAAAACCACATTTCTTTTATAACAGTTAAATTCTGGATCCTTGTTCGTGTCAGTATTTTCTACTTCACATCAGAAGGACTTCCCTTTCCTGACTTGAAATGATTCTTTTTTTTAAACAGTGAGATTTTATTGCCTTGCAGTTGCAAATTTTCAGACTTCACAAAATAAAAGATCTGGTTTAGCTCAGTCTTGTTGCAGTTCTGCTTTATTCTTGCACTGTTCTGAGGTGCAGCTTCTTATTCCCATTCTTGTTTAAACCTGTCTCCAGATATGCTAAACTGGGTAGAGCTGGAAATACGCTATCTAATCCATGCATTGTGGTGTGGTATTAGTAGGTTTGATGAGAAATCTAACAATGTTAGGTAAGCCTACCATTTGGAAATTTCAAAAAAGACAGTGCGAAGATAAACAATAACAGCTAATTAAATTACACTTCCCATAATCTAATCAAACAACAGATAAGACTTGGGAAAGTATTTGAGTGCATCTAATTGATCTTCAGAGACTTACTTTAATTGTTCAAAAGAAACCATGATGGTTCCTAGACTAATTTCTTTAGCAACATAAATGAAGGTTGCTCCACCAGCAATACCAGAGTCGTCCATAGCCACCTAGGCAAGTTGTTTAGCTCTTGTCTGCCTCTATTTTTTTGGGGGGAGCAACATAAATGAAGGTTGCTCCACCAGCAATACCAGAGTCGTCCATAGCCACCTAGGCAAGTTGTTTAGCTCTTGTCTGCCTCTATTTTTTTGGGGGGGAGGATTCTTGTGAGTGGACAGGTATTTCCCTATGCACTTAGAGTAAAACCCATGCTCCATTATGTATTTAAGCTTGGTCACATGAAGATGAAGTTTGCAATATGTGGCCTAAGGCTGCAATTAAAAGCAAAGCTTGTGCGCCTCTCTGGCTGGAAAGGCAGTTTATTACCAGCCTTGTTATCTGTAGTGCGTCACTGTACAAAGTGCTTGGAGAGGCCTTATCTTCATAGATCCCCATGGTACATGGACAATCTGCAAAATTTTATATTACTATCCTAGCTTTGAGCCTGGGGTACTTTTGCATGAAAAAGCCATAGGTTCAGTTTTCTGTTTCTGACACTTTATCATGTGTGAACTAGGCTGTATGCAGACCTATCTGAATGTAAAGATTTGACACCAGAGCCTGAATTATGTCCCTGATGTTCAGAACGGGCAGGGAATGCCTTGCTTGCTTACCAGCAGGCTGCATTCTCCTCCTCACTTAGCAATGGAGAGAAGCCAGCTTCTAATGTATTGTAGTGCAAAGCAGGTAGCAGCTGGACTGTAGCCCTTCACCTGGAGAGTTACCCCCTGGGTCCGGTGTCTGCAGACAATGGCATCAGTGCTTGGAGCAGTTACCCAAATCTTAACCCCTGGGTGGCTTTTTCATGATGAATTCTGCAGGGATGTACTGCTTTATGGGAACTAGCAATGGGATTGGATTTTATCACTGTGTAGAGAGTATGTGAACCTATGAAGTACTTCATTCTGAAGACATATGTGCAGTATGTCTCTGGTAGTCTAGCCTTCTAATAGTACAGTGTGCAGCTAAGGCACAAATGTTCTTGCCAGAAGTGCTCGTATGGTGTATACTGAACACAGTGCTGCTGCAATTAAGTAAGACAGCTTGGCTGTTGGGGGAAGACTGAATTGCAGAAGGCTACTAAACTACTTGTTTTATTGGTAGCACTCCACGTAGCTTATTGTGGGGAGCATTTTGTGTTGGTACCCAGCACTGTGCTGGCTTCATTTCTTGTGTGGTTGAAAGCATTTTACCCCTCTGGAAAGCAGTAATAACAACAACAACAAAAAGTGACACGTAGCTTAATGCATAACTGAAAGATGCTACGGCCACCAGTATTACAATCTGGTACGGGAGGTAGTTTATCTTGGAAGCCCCCAGTGTGTTAGAACCCAGATGCCTTGGTTTGCTTTACGCCAGTGAACTGGAAGCAGTCCTTTGTGGGCTGTTGCACTGGTTCCCAGGTTTGGAGCTTCAGGGGCAGGGTAGGTCAGCTCCTTGTAGAGACCTGTGCTGTGCGTGAAGTCGTTTTTCCTTTTGTCTCACACAGAGGGTGTTGCCTTTCAGCAAATAAAAGCAGCCTGTTTCTTTTTGCATGAATGAGTAATGGCAGGGTATGTTTTTTGTATTGGTAGATGAAGCTGAACTTCATATTGTTACGGGTGTATTTGCTGACATTATGTAAGATAACATTTTTAATTATCAAAGACTAAATTTCTGAGAGTTGCATTGCATAAAACAGCTGCATAAAAAACTGTGTAAATAAGCTTGCTTAAAATTACTACAATGGGGGAAATGATATTTCAATGAAATATTTCAAATGAAACAATTCTGTATCACTTCTGCATGACTTTTTATGGTTTTGAAAGGATTTAGCCAGAACTTTATTTTTCTGATTCTTCTCAATGTGTATATGCATACAAGGAAAACGAGTTTAGTGGAAACCTGCTTAATGCATACTCTGTACATAAATCTATGCCTGCTAATCTGGCTAGTATATAAAACTTATTTTCACAATGAGCTCTGTTTGACAGCTGCAGGCTAATGGCCGAGCAGTTGTATTTGAGGAAAAGACTTTTACTTGGACGTGGGTACTTGAGATGGAAATATTTAGTTTTCTTTAGGTCATAAATAAATAACTTTTTCTTTTTTCAAGAAGGTTAAACTACACTAGCCTAATAAAAAATGTTAAAGTTTTAAGAAAGCTGTGCCTAAACACTTGTCTGTTTAATTTGGTACTAATGACTTTGGACAATCTTAACTGGGAATTTAACATGCTATTAGTTCACTGTTTTGACCTGCCTAATTCAGAGGCATAACTTCAGAATAATTTCATTAGTTGCTGTTAAAATGTTGTGTGCAACTTCTAATTCACTGTCATTCAGCAATAGATGTTATTGTTACTTCTTGCATACAGCACAGAAAACTTCATACTCATTTAGCAATGTGTTTTAAATGTAATTATAAGGGCTAAAGGTAAAACTGCTCTGTTTTTAATTGTCTGCCAAGAAAAGGTTTATGTGCAGAGAGACTGAAGTAGAAACAGGATAAGGGTTACTTTTGGGCTTTGACCAATAGTAACCTTTGGACGTGCCTGTTTTCCTTTTTGCTATTTCCCCCTAGTGGTCACAAAGTATATTGACTTGGGGGAGTTAATTACATTGCATCTTTTAAAATACTTACACATATTGATAAATAACCCAGCAGGAATAGAGGATCTGTGAAAACTTAATTTGTTCAGTTGGGACCTGTTAAAAATGCAATGTATTATGTGATATTTCATAATGGGAAAACATTCTGCTTCAGATGGGCAATTCAACTACCTTTTGGAGATGATCTGAATTTTCTTTTTTTTTGGATACGCAGGTGTGCCCTTTCTTTGAAACTCAGCCATACAGAGATCTTAGCATAATCTAAACTTGTCTGTCAAGTTCTTTGAGCTTTATGAGGTGAGAGCTGTACTACAGGCAAATTTTTGCCTTTCTATTTCTGGAACTAGGTGTTATGTCTAAACACTTGATGTTAATATATCATTTGAACATGATAAAAACAGAATGCTAGACTTGTTCTTGGCCCACAAACTAACCTGAGGATTATAGAATTGGGTCGGTGTTAGTCTTTGTAAACCAATTTATGTTTTCATTTCACTTTTTGAAAATTCTGTCTTAATGTAGATACCTCTATTGTATATCAGGTGTTTGACTTAAGATCTTACAAATGCTTCTGACAGTTCAAACGCTTTTTGCTCATCATGCTGAACTGCTTTTTTCTTTTCTTTTTTCTTTTAATATACAGCTGTTCTTTTAGAGCTTCATCATTATCACTTTCTATCTAGTATGTTAATCTTCTTGGGAGGTGGGGGACCCAAATTACTACTGGACAGGATTATTGCCTAGTTAGCTTGTGCTTAAGACATGGAGTCTTTATTTTGCAATATTGATGTATTGTTGGAAACAGGTTTAAAGCTTCTGCTGATGGCAGGATTCTGTGTACAGAAAGAATTTTTAAACCAGACTGGGCTTTTTCTAGACAAACATAGTTAATTTTGAGACAAGTAGAAGGACTGGAACCCTAGAAAACTTCGGATATGGATGTTTATGTTTTGGAAAAGTGTGGATAATGTGATATAATGTATAATATTATACATAATTATATGTTACTGGCGAGTACCTTATTTCATACAACCCTTTTGTTACTGTTGTTTAACAGGTAATGGGTATTAATAATGGTATTAATTAACGGCATTAATGGCTATTAGTATCTAACGGGTGCAGTGAGCCTTCCTTGGTATTTGGGGAGAGTTTTGAGTGAAGTAGATCTTGAGAGCTGCTTAAACGACAGCTATAACAAGAAGAAAATGGGAAGAGTAGGGAATAAGTCTTGAAAGCGAAGAAAGGTGTGTTAAATATGATGGGATGTGAGATGCAAAACAGGCACTGCATTTAATGTAAAACCCCTTTTTCCCTTTCCCATTTACTCTTGTAAAATTGTAATCTAAAATGAACAATTTGTTCTCATAATTGTTCTTGAGGTGTAGAATCCTTTTTTTCTTACATCCTCCATCGAACATTTTACGGACTCTTCCATCCTTGACAGCTCCAACTTTCTTCAGCCTCCAGTGCTTGCTGCCAATTGCATACACTGGAGTACACGAAGTGTTTAATAGAGATTTCTACTCTGCTGGCTGGGTGAATGTCTAAGGGCTGAATGGAGGGGGAAAACAATCTGTTCCTGTCTGGCAGCAACAAGATAACTATTAATTGAAGTAGATGAATAGGGGACAATGATACTTGTTTTTTCGTCTAGAAGCATTTGTTTTGTTGGTAGTTTATCTGCCTATTGATGAGCCTTCTGAGACACGTGCATATCGCTGGATTAGTTCTGCATTGCTCTAAAGCTGCCTGTTGGGTAATAGCGGTACTATGCAGGTGAGCACGTCACCTTCACTTGAACGAGGGTGCTGCACTTTATGTTCTAGGGTTTCCTGATGTAAGAACGTTTCTTCTGAATGACCAAAATTTAGACTTCTTAGCTCAAAGGTTGAAGCTGACTGAGATTTGCAACAAGTAACCCTTTGAGCGAAGGAGGAAAAGCTTTGCTGTTTAACCATGACCTCTCTTTTGAAATCTCATCGTAATCTCCAGGATGCTTCAGCATAATATTGATTATAGATTTGGGTTTCCATTTCTACAGAGACATGATATTGAATTGAATTATTTATTTTAAATAGATGGAGAGGAAAAAAAAAAGAGTATGAGGTTATCACTCCTTCTCTGTTACTTTGAAGGAGAAACAAGACGTTACCTGAATACCTATGTTGACTGTAAATGTAATTTAGTTGAACATGCTTGTTAAGCAATATTAACTGTTGCATTCACGTGGATGCCCTGTGGTGTCGGAGCGTCGTGCAGGCTTCGGCGCCCCAGCGGGTGCCCTGTACCAAGCGCAACGGAGCAGCGGCTCGCGCTCAGCCCGGTGTTGCCACTGGCTTTCCCTGCCTGCTCAGGCTCACCTGCCTGTTAGTACTTGTGCATCATCTGACATCGCTCCCTTTTTAAAATTTTATACCTAACTGATGTAATAATATAACCATTAAATATAATTTAATATGCCTATTAAAAAGGAGCACTACTTGGCAAATGCCTCCAACTATGGTCAGAACTGTTCTCTCTTTTAAAGGTGTGCATATGGATTACCCTTAAACCAAGATTAAGCTGTGTGTATTTGAAAAAACTTGTTCTTTAAAATCTATGGTAACTTCTTCTGGTTTTTCAAAGCCTTGAGGCAAATTGAAAATTCCCTGTTCAGCTGGTATAGAAGGCTGGCAGTTAATGTTGAATGAAGAGGTTTAAAGCTGCTGAGTCACATTTGGTGAATACAGTCTTCCTGTATGTTAATCGCTGGGAGGGCTCAGAAAAATGGTGCACATCCATGTAGTGAAACGTGGCTGTGAACTACATGGGTAAGGAACACTGGAGGCCAGTCATTTTTTAGGTAGACCCTGCTGTTCTCCCTGTCCTCCTGCCTCTTTGCCAACCTCTGTTCTCCTCGCTGTGATAGTTTGTGTATTGGTACTGCTTCTTGCCCCTCTTCCTTTCTTTAGAAAGTAGTTTGTGTTTCCACAGCTTATTAAGCAGTGCACCGCTCTGGCTCATGCAACCATTAAAGAGACCTATTGTCTGGAGGCAACACATGGTGACTTACCAAAAGTATATGAAGCATAAGGTTTCTGAACTCTTTACTTGTTGTATGGCTGTGACAAACGAGAGTAACAGTTAACAACCTCTGTGCTAAATTGCTGTAGTTGCCATTGTTTATCTATTGTCTTATTACATATACTTTTTGACTCAGTGCCTTTTTTTCTTCTATGTATATACCCTTATTTCCTGTGGAAATGCAACACTTATCACTGTAGGAGGAAAAATATATGTCTACATTTCTCTACCTGTTTTTGCAATTGTGAAGAAAGGGTATATTAGAACCTCTTTAGCTTGTTTGGTTTCTGAGAGCCTCCTGCACCACGCTCAGCAGGGCCGCATGCAGCGGGGAGCATCCTCCAGCTGCTGGGATCTGGATTGTGAAACTCTTATCTCTGCCTTCCTGCTGATTAATGACCTCCGCTGTTTGGAAACATAAAACTTCCATTTGCAAAGCCTGTAGAGCAGTTGATAAAAGCAGACCTACAGACCCATGTTAATTGTCCTTTTTTAAACCTCAGTCCAGATAAATACATTCCTGGACTGCCCCACTTGCATGTGTGATGCTCTGCTTACTATCTGCAGACATCCCTAGACAGCCTTCACTAGCTCCGCTAGCATTACCCACTCTTTCTTCAAGTATGTAGTTCTTTGCTGTGTGTCCGAAAATGTCTTTGGAGCATGAGTGTTTGACAGACCTCTCCTGCTTAGTTCCCACCAAGTCTTTTATAGTCCCTTCTAGCTCTTTTCACTTTATTTTTACTTGTTTTGTTCTACTACAGTCATGCTTTTGGTAAGGTTTGATCTCAAATTTTTTTAGCCTGGGGAGTGATAGCAGTGGGATTTTACCCAGCTACTGCAGGGAACGTGGTTAGAATCACTGCATCCTGACATCTGTTGTGGCACCTCCTAGGGTGAACCGTATGTCTTGGAGGGAGGAGCTGCCTGCTGCTTGTGTTATGTAAAATAATAAATAATTTATAACGCAAACGGAAAATATGTCTTGATGGACAAACACGTACACTGAAGCACTTAACAGGCATTAAATTGAGACATAATCAAAAAAAATTCTTGGAGACAAGAGGATGTGTGCGGTTGTTTGTGGTGTGTGGGGGTTTTTTTGTTTTGTTTTGTTTTTTTGTAGGAGAGCTTTCCCATGAGTCTGTGCTTTACTCCAGAGTATTATTGACCCACTTTAGGAAATCCTTAACTGGCAGATCAGTGTGAGCTGTAATGGAGATCTGCAATATGATTCTGCAAATAC
Organism: Dromaius novaehollandiae; assembly: GCF_036370855.1. Taxonomy (NCBI): domain Eukaryota; kingdom Metazoa; phylum Chordata; class Aves; order Casuariiformes; family Dromaiidae; genus Dromaius; species Dromaius novaehollandiae. The sequence goes on along the minus strand of NC_088130.1, from coordinate 43,877,404 downwards.
TCTAGCTATTTTACTGAAAGCAGCTTTTCTGATGTCCTGCCTTGTTGCTGACACCAGCACCTGCTCCAGTAAAGAATCACATGAAGTGTTGGATCATGTGGCTCTTTCCTCTCATCCATCATAATGAAAAAGCATTTTGAAAGGATTAATGGATTTCATGCAGCAGTATAGAAGCTGAAGGTGTTGCAGTGTACTAACAAGTACCGGCTCTGAGTGTAGCTTTGAGGCTACTGCATATGCATGGAATCCCAAAGAACTGCATCTAGATAATGAGCATGGTAATTCAGCATTAGTGCTTAATGCTATAGGCTGATACAGCTGCTGAGTTATTTTGTTTTCAAGCAGTGACTAATAGCTTCTATCATATGGACCCTACTTGCTTTTTCAATTTTTATCCTGGGAAACTAAAAATTCTGTAAACAGAAGAAGCTTATGTCAACATTCCTCGTCTCATTGTAACCGAGTATTTCTGCAGTGAATAGTTAACGATGATCCGCTTTGCAAGACATAAGCGCGGCAGTGACCTGCTCTGGTTTAGATGTTGCGGTAGTAGAATGGTGGGGCTTTGCATGATGCATGCTTTTATTGTCTGTGTTAAGCTGCTCGTATGTGCCTGCAGTGAGCTGGGTGACTTGTCTGTGCATCTGTTCTAAAGAAATACTTTCTGTATCCCCCATTCCCCCCACCTCCGATAAATAAGGGTTCTTGATCTAACTTTTTTTATCCTCCCTTTGGTTATTAAAACACAGTTCTATGTGAGGCAGTTTCATCAACATGATCTGTGAATGTGCATGCTTTAGATTCATAGTGTGCTGTTCTATCTGCTGAGCTTGCCTGCTTGGTTACAAATAGTTAAAATTGCTTAAGTGCTTCTTATATAGCAGCTTTTTATTGGTTTTGCAAGCTGATAGGTCACTGTCTTGAACAATTTTGAATCATGGAAAAACGGTTTAATGGAACTATTAATCACAAGCACAAATGACTATTAAATACACGTACTGCTGAAAAGGTATCTCTTAAAAATAAATCAAAATTAAATATAGGTAGAAGGCTTTTGCTTTTATTTTCTGAATTAAATAATCATTGAGTGTAAGGGTAATATGGGAAGGAAAGGACGAAATGCAGAATGTAAGTCATAAGGCTTTCTATTTCTAATTAAGGTTGTGTCTATTTCTCAGATACGACTTTGAATATTCAAAAATACAGTCATTCAAAAGCTTTATCATTAAACTTAGATCTAGTTTTTGCATAGTTGGATCTTGCTCATGTATTCTTGTAGGAGAAAATCAGGAGACATTTGCTGTTCTCTCAGTTATAGAGTCATATAAAGAGAAAATGCTCAGACCTCAATGTCATGGATATTTTGGATACATTTTAAAATTGGTCTGCTCATGAAGTCATTGAAATGAAAAATTTGCCCTCTTTCTATCTTACACAACTCGAGCAGAAAACAGAATGAGTTCCCCTCTTTCAAAGTGACTATAGTAAAACCACATTCAGTGACATCTGAATACTTATAGCATATGATTAAGTAAACAGTGACAGTACTGGTAAAACAGTGCATTTTTGTTTAGATTTCCATTTAGAGGAAGGAGGCTTTAAAACTGTTATAAATGTTCTCTTGATGTTCATGCTCAACAAACACTTTTTTGAAATGCAGTAACAGTATCATGTGCCTAAAGTTCTTGATTGTCCTTTTCTAATCCTTTTATCCCCATACGTGCTTTGCTTTTATTTTTCAGGACTTTGGAGTAATAAGGTCCATAAAAAGATCTGAAAGCCATTACTTGAGTATTTGCAGAAAAGGGTATTTTCAGATGTAACTAAACCTTTTAATTATTTAACTTCTACATACTTAAGGTCCTAAAACAGTAAATTAAAGTACAATCTTTGCACTTTAATGCAAATGAATTGTAATTCAAAACGTGGTCTAGTATCCCAAATACATTACTAAGGTGTGCTGTTTAATACTTGAACTGACATTCCAAGACATCTGTATATTCATTGTGAATATTTTTACCAAAGCATCTCTCCAATATGTATCAGCCATGCTCTGAAATGAAAAGTAATGTAGATTCTAAAAAATGGAGTGTTTAGAGCCTCTGTTGCTGCACTTCTGTAGTTTCTAGAGCTCTTCCTCTTTATAAAATAGCTTTAATACATGATTTTTAGCAGAAAACACTAAGTGGTATATACCTCCAAGAACATGGCTTAATAAGGGAACTGCCTCTTGTATTCATTCATTTGAGTCTAAGCTGTTAATGAACTTAAGTTTCAGTTTCTGCTGTTTCAAATAAGTTATGTTTCTCTAAATTTTTGCTGAAATAAGCAATGAAACTAAGGCATGTTCCATTTTCTTAAATTTAGAGGTTTTTTTGTCCTAAATATTTTGTATATTAATCACTTTGCCTTCTTCCTCCGAGACTTGAGGTACCTTTATCTAACCACATCTCTTATCATGTTCATTTTTGAACTTCTCTTCCACTTTTAATACTTACCCTGTTTGCCTCTAAAGCACTATTGTTTGCGCAGCACTTTCTTGTCTTCTGCCTCATTCTTCAAAAGGGCCAGGCAGAAACTGACTCTTTGCTCCTTCTTGCTTGTTTCTGCTGCATAATCTCATTTATTCCTGTTCATTCAGGTATTATGTGGACAACTCTGGGACTCGTGCTTTCTTTTGTCCTATCTTTGTTCCTCTGAAACTGTTTCTGTACTGCTACTCCTTTGTCGCCAAACATATGTGTTGTCCCACATGTCCCAGTATTGTCCAAATAGTCCTGTTTCAGTCAGCACTTGAAACAACTTTTTTTCTCCCTTCTCCGTGTTTTTTAATACTCTTCAAGTTCATTTACATCTTAATTTGTTAGCACTTTTCTGCCTCCTGAAACCTATGCTTCTTCCAGTTTTTCCATAAGAAGTTGTACAGCTGGAATTGCATTGCTGCTGCTTGCTTGTTCTGTATCATTCAATCTTCCCTTCCTCCTGCTCCTTTGGAATTTCTCTGCTGCTACAGAATTTCTCATTCCTGTTAAGGGTCCTTCACAATGCTGTTCCTGTCTACCTGAGTAAACTCATATGTTAACAGAATTTCAGGTATTACTCTCGACCATCTGTTTCTTGCATTCTGTTTCAGAGTTTTCCTTCTTGGCTATGCATGAACCACTCATTAACCTGTAGGGAAATATTTTTCTTCCAGTTTCTCAATATCTGCTTCTGCAGTTTCATTTGTGAGAAATTTGTCAAACATAATAGTTTTAGAATTTTTTTCTTAATATTTTAATCATGAAATGTGTTTTTCATGAATGTATAATTTAATTAGTTACCACTATTATATTCTCCATCTTGCTTTCAGTATCACACTTTGCTTTATGTGGGTTTATATGTTCTTTGTTATCAAAGCAATTCAAGTCTAGTACAAAGAATATTACTGAAGTCTGGAAAAAGCAAAATGTTTAAGATATCAGTAATACCTCCTTTTCTATGATCTTTACTTATTTCGCTGCTTTTAAAATAAAATGCCTCAATGATGTGACAGCATTTGAATGACTGAAGGATTGACTCTGGCTGTTTGTCTTCAAACTGAAGCAATGTTAATCCTTTGATTTAGTTGTAGAGTGCTGTAGTTCCTTTGAATGCTATGTGAAATTGCTTCCTCGGGATTATAGATAGCTAAAGGACAAACTTTATCCCCTTTTTTGAGTCCTTAAATATTTGCCTCTTTTGGGAAGACATAGTAGTCTGTGGTAAGTATTTTTTCCACTTCATTATGATATCAAAAAATACAGGTTCATGGTAACTTTACAGACACTGCATAAACTATACTCCTAAATTTGCAGGCAAAATTTGGGTTACTAAGCCCCTGCCATTTCCTGGCAAGAAACAAACAGGCTCGTTTTAGGGGAAATGTCATTAATCTTGCTTTCACGATTTCTTCTTTTATTAAAAGCCTTAGCACTCTAGTTCTGTATGTATGGTGGTTTTTTCTTTTTTTCCCCCCCCCCAGACTGAATCTGGCTATGGATCAGAGTCAAGTTTACGACGCCATGGATCCATGGTGTCTCTTGTTTCTGGAGCAAGTGGGTACTCTGCAACATCCACCTCTTCGTTCAAGGTTAGTGATTAATATTTTCTTAGTATTGGTGTGAGAATAAGATACTTCTGTAGCTGGAAAAGAAATAATTTCAGATATGTGAAGACTTGCTCACAATTATACAAATATAAAATACCACATCTTTGGTTTACTATAAGTATTAGTAATTCAGCATGTGATGATGGACAGATGATACAAGAAGCTTTCACGTGCCTCTGTGCAGTTGTCCCTTTTTAACTGTGGTGTCATCTTCCAATGGTAAGAAAATCAAACCTGTAGGAGGAATTAACCTTTCCTAACATGCTCCTGCTTATGACTGAAGGAGAATGCTGATTCCTTGACTTAACAAATGTGATTAATAATAGCGGACAAACGATGGCTTTCCTTTGTTTTGATGCATATAAAATATTTAACACTTGAGCTTGGGCGGGCTGCACTTCCGATGAGTGAGCAACAGAGAAGCAACACAAGGGGAGGAAAAGATTAGTCTGCGTAACAAAGATCTTACACTAGAGCTGACTGTTTTCAGGCAAATTGGCATAAACATGGTAGTATGCAAGATCTCTGACTGCTTTTGTAGAATGCTCTGAAGTAGCAGATGCAGTCAGGAGAAAAATTAAGACCAGTGGGCAAAATAAATACACTTGTATTTGCTTGTATACAGTTTCTTCTGCTAATTTTTTTAAATGCTAGCAGTCTTTCATAGCTTCAGTGTATCTGAAGAATTTGCTCCTCATGGTTGGGGAAAAGTTTGTTGGAGTTTTTTTATTAATTTTTTTAGGCATTGAACTACTGCTAATTATATAGAAGCATTTAAGGCTCTTCTCTTGTATTTTCAGAAGGGCCATAGCTTACGTGAGAAGCTTGCAGAAATGGAGACCTTTAGAGACATCTTGTGTAGACAAGTTGATACTTTACAGAAATATTTTGATGCTTGTGCAGATGCAGTTTCCAAAGATGAACTCCAGAGGGATAAAGGTAAAACTGTAATTGAAAACTCTAACTCTGTAGAATCTAACTTTTTACACAGTAAGCAATAGCCCTTGAAAGTGTTTTATCTCATATACACTAGATAAGTATCTTAAACTTACTTCTTAGCATAATAAGCAATTGTAGATATTTCTGCATGAGCAGTGTTAACTGTTTTCATTTCTGGAGTTGGATTCCAATGAAAATCTACTTAACTTTGTTACTAAACTGTAGCTGTCAGCCTTGCTGAAATCATGTTCTTTTAAGCACTTGATTTTACTGAGTGGTAGTTGCTTAACCACATAAGATGAAGCCGAGTTAGTTTACTGCTACATTTCTTACTGTTATTGTGACAAACTGATAGGATATTTGTTTTAATTGTTAGGAACAATCCATTCTTTCAGAAGGCCAAACCTGCTACCGTATCAAAGGCTCCTGAGATGTATTGACTGGAGCTAGTGTACTGGACAACTGTGCCTATTTGAGATCCTAATAGGCTTAATAGAGGATGCCTACACTTCTCCGATTTTTTTTTTTCCTCAAAACATAGCTTGTTGTCATATTCATGTACTCTCCTGAGGCATTTCTATTCATCCTGGACTTTGCTCTGGCAGTCTGAAACTTTTCCTAGTAAGAACACAGTAGATAATAAGTACAATTCTACTTTTTTTGGCAAACTCTGCTGTAGAAGAACAGATAGCTGATGAATCATGGCTCCTTGCTTATCCAGTTATAACTCTGAGCTGCCTTTCTTCTTACCCTAGAACTGAGGGCTAAATTTGGACACAGAGCAAATACTATTTCCTAATGGCTTCTGACCATAATATTGTTAATGGCCTCAGAAATAAATATGGAGGGTTGGTAACTGTTTTTATTTGTTATAGAAAAAAGTTACCTTAAATGCTGCTTAGCTGTGAAGGTGCTTTTAATTTTTTCTTGCTCATGAAAGAACTTGGGAAAAGGTTTTCTCTCTTTCATGACATACAAATTGTCTTTCAAATTTAGTGGTAGAAGATGATGAAGATGATTTCCCAACAATGCGTTCTGATGGAGATTTTTTACATAACAGTAACAGCAATAAGGAAAAATGTAAGTATGTCTAAACTCTATTCCCACTAAAACTCCTAAATAGTATGATTAGCCTGGTATAGCTGGCTGGTGATTATGCTCTTTCCTAAGGAGAAAACTACAAGGGTAGTTATATCTGAACTCGTGTGACAAGAACTTCTTACCTGTGCTAAAGCCATCACTCATTAGTTGCTTTTCATGAATCTTTGAGCTATATTTAATTTAACGCACATCAATATTAATAGTGCAAGCTTGTCAGGCTTCTTACCCTCTGTCCAAAGCCATGTCCATATTACATACTTTGAAAAAGCAGTATCATTCAGATATTGGGAACTGAGGTTTGTAATAGGTAACTGCAGTTTTTCTTCCGAAAGTATCATCTTCCTTTGCTGAACTAGTGTGGCACACTTATATTGCCAAAGCATTTCTAGTTGGGTGTTCCCAAGTATTGATTTCTTCCCTCCACCCTGCGCCAAGGTTTTGTGGCTAAGTGATAGTTAAGTCAGCATTATGGTACTGACTCTCACTCATCATAATTTCAGTACTTTTTTCCTGTATTTCCCAATGTTGAACAGAATTTTCATTTTATTTTTGCATTAAATGATCTGATTATAGTCAGGGCACTTACTGCATCTGTGCAGTAAATATGAAGAACTCATGCAAGTTGTGCTTTTCTAAAAATCTTGATATTCCTGGCCTGCTAAGAGGTGTACATGCATTTAAAATATCTCTATAATTCTGAGACTTTCCCTTGTTTCCTGACTAAAGTGATTCCAGTGTTTACATTCTCTACCTATTGACAGCTCAGCTAAAGGTATTTGTTAGGCCTCAGTTCACAAAATAATGAGGTTGTACTAGCTCCAGTTTGGAATCTGATGGAGTCTCCAAAAGAAGTACTTACCAAAAGTGTTTTTATAATTGTAGCCCTTTCAGCAAGAAACTGGAAAATATATGGGCAAAACAAGCCTTTTTTGTGTCTTCTGTTATCTTTCTAACAACTTACAATAGTCCCTGTGTCCTGCATCTTTCATTACTGTAGTTAAGTGCTCTCTTTCTAGACTAGAGTACTGCTGAAACTGTTATGAGGAAGGAAGAGGAAGGGATATAGAAGGAGCTTTCTGCATACTCCCAGAATTATTCATATGAGTAGAATCTTCAATGATAGTGAATGCTTGCTCTGCAAAGGGTCAAGTGTAGTGCTACAACCGGAGGTTTAGTGTGCAACTCTAAAGTTTTGAATAAATCTCTCCTGCCTCTTACCAGCACAGATAAGCTTGCAAAACTCACCTGTAAACAAGCCACACACATCCATTGATTCTATTTTATATTAAAAAGTCTACATTTTTGAGGACTGCTAAGTCATCAGAACAAACTTCAGAAGATTGAAAAAGCTTTCTTCTAAAAATGTTAAGTGAGAATTTAATTTCACTGCATGATTCATTTTGAAAGAGATGTCTTTGTCAAAACTAATTTTTGTAGGATGATGTAGGAGTTTCAGCTTAATTTGCCATTAGAACTTTCCTTCATGTTTGCATTCTTCTGGTGTATCTGCTATATATAAATTTGATATGTGAAATGTCATTAGGAAAGTGTTTTTTGTACATCTGGTCATCTTACAACACTTAAATGCAAAGTGGGTGCCTTCTGCTTTCTTCAGGTTTTGTGTGTGTATTCAATAGGAATTTGAGGCGATATCAACATTTCGCATGTAAAAAGTTTGTATCAAGTTTCTGAGAACTTCTGTGCTAAGAAATTACAATATACTATGGAAACCTTTATATAAAATCATGCATGATAGCTCATTGCACAAAATAACCACTGCAGCCCTTTTTTTTTCCCTGAACTTACAAACCCAATTGTCATGATTCCTGATTTTATGAACTTTTATTAAATGATTGGCAAAAAGGAGGAGATTGATCTCCATTCTGATTTTTGTGCTGCAGTTTCTAATTTGTAAGTAAAGATTTAAAAGCTGAGTGCTGGAGCACCTGATTGGAAACAGGAAATTTGACTTCCTGGCCTGTAGTAGGATCCTCAATCTTAAGTCATGCAGTGGGAGAAACAGGTGTCTCAGGTTAAGAATGGTTATCCAAAAGACATGTGTATTTGGGCAAAAAAAAATTTCTGACTAACAGATAATGAAAGAATTATCTTTAACTTCACCCTTTCCTGAAGCTTAGCTTCAGAACAGCTGTTAAGATTCTTCGGTTTCTCAGGTTTTAGGTTCCCTTCTTGAATAGACCTCTCTATCCAGTCTTGGAAAGACTGGATAATCCTTTTAATTGTAGCTGAGAAGTGGTTGCCTGTCTAGTCTAAACATGGGACTTTTGTGCAGCCAGTGCTCCAGCAAGTGTAAAGTATGGATTCAGCCTCTTACCATAGTAGACTAAGGGGGAGTGTTTGAACCTACTGCTCAGAAGAGTGCTCTAACAGCTAGACTAAAGACATAAGTGAATATATTCACGTCTTTCAAAACTTGTTCTCTTCTGCACCTTCACTGGGTAGGAGGAAAAAGTTAGCTTGACACTATAGCTTTGTGCCCTGTTCTGAAGACATTTGGATAAGGAGTTTTCTTCTGTGCTCTCTGTGACCTTTGCGTGAAAGGTGAAAAAGAGAGGACTTTGAAGGTATTTAAATTTAATGCTCACTTTCCAATTGTAACTGAAACAATGATCACTTGTGTAAAGTACCAAGCAAAAGCCTGGTTGATGTATATTTACCCATCTGGATCATACATTCTAAGAATATAGAATATAAGAGTCTTGGTCAGGAAGTGTACCCATTTATCTGCTCAAGAAAATGAAGGGATTTGGGCTTAAATTATGCAGGAATAAGAAGAGCAGGTGAAACCTGTTTAAGCAACCTTTTTGAGGATAGATGTTTTTGTACTAGAATTACAAAGCTGAAGATCTTCCAGAGACTGAAGGAGGAGAATTTGATATAAAACACAATGGAATTTGTGGTGGATTTTTGTGATCTGAATGCGAAAGAATATTTACCAGAATATTGCTGAAGTAATGAGGTGGTTGTTAGAGGAAAATAAATCATATCAATTCTAGTGCTATCCACAGAAGATGGACAATGGCAGGTGGCAATTAAAAAATGGTTTATGTACCCAGCTATTCCTTTTCATTTAAAACTAGTTTAGTGATGTAAAATGTAAAGATAATGGATCTTTTTCTACTTACTGTCTTAAAAAAAAAAAATCTGTTTCAGTGGAAAAAAGATTTAAAGCCCATTGATCAAACAGATAATGTTTGGGACATCTGGGAAAGTGTTAGAAACATCTTAGGAACAGGAAGGAAAAATCAATTATTCAACGGATAGAGGTATAGAAGAGAAGGGCTAAAAGCTACTGAAGAAGGTGAAAACATAGTATGAAAAAATCTATTACTGTGAAAGAGAAGAGTGAAAACAATTCAGAAATAAAGCAAAATGCTTAAAAGGCAAGATAGGTAAGAAGGAACCACTTGACTTGAGATGTTGACATGAAATTAAAATAGGAGAAAAAAATCATATTCCTGCTTTTTTCACTTGGCTAAATGTAGATTGATCACCAAGCTAGATGAACAGTTGCAGTGTTGAGAACACTCTTCTATTAGCCTTTAACTTGAACCTGTGGAAGATCTTTCTGATACAAGATGCTGTTTTGAAATACCCAGTCTTGTAGTTAGTATGCAAAAGCCTCATCGAAAAAGAATAGGGAGGTTGTTGAGACTCTCCAAACAGAAAGATCATCTGACAAGTAGTTCTAATGCTCTGAAGTTCAAATCTTGTGGAAACCAAGGCATGAGGTCTCCTTCTGGTGTGTTCTGGGAAGATAAATGTTTCCTGTGATTAGGGCTAAATCAAAATACTACCATCCACGGTGAGGAGTCTCTTCAGTGATCACCAGTTCAAGGAAATAGCCTTTACTCCTTTCTGCAACTAATTCATTTTTTGTCCAGAATATTAAAATGGCTGAAAGGAACAAGGGACAGACTTGGAGTGGAACTGCAAGCTGTGTGCAAATCACTGCTACTTGGAGACTAATCATTGAAGAATGAATTATAGACTTAATGATAGCCAAAACTGTATGGAAGTATTAACGACAGCATGTTTTCAAATGATAGTCCTCTTAATGAAATTTTTATTGAGGGTGGGGAGGGTTTTATTACAAATAAGTGTTTCGGGTAATCTATTGCTTGGAGACACTGCTATGTGTCTGTGTAACCTAGAAGCATTGTGAACCAATTAGTAGTATAAAGGTGAAGCCATACTTAAATGAGGAAGACTAAAGCAGCTTTTGCATGTACCTTCTTGGACATCAAAAAGACTTCATAAAGATCTGAACTTAAGATCTTTTAGAAGAAAATTTTGGGGGGTAAGATGCAAAGATGGAGAATTAGTGGTGCACTTAGTGGTTTGAACAAGTAACAGAGGTATCTGAGGAGATGGAAAAGATAGCCAGAATAACCTGGAGATAAGGTAATGCCTATGCATTACACTCCAGAGTAAAGGCTCTGAAGAGGGAACGGTGTTTTACTATTTTGGTTTTGCAGAGCTCTCATACTCAGAGGACTAGAGATGCTTACCTGCTGCTTTGGCCCTGTAGTGCCACTTAAAAGAACCTGAGCGATATGTGTGGAGAAAAGATTAATTTTCCCTGCTTTAGAAGCACAGAAGGTGTGATGAGATAGCCATCATTTGTTTGTACAATCAAGAATGTGTAGTGCCTGACAGAGCAAGCAGGTGTTGGGGCAGCTGCCGGGTGTGAGCTGCAGTCCATGCTCTCAGCTGCAGTTTGCACCTGGAGATACTTCTGTATCTTAAAGCTGGCCACTGAGCAGATCCCCACATAGACCCCTACTCTTGGATAGGCAATGTTGTTTCTGCTGTTACTAAATTATTTCACAGGTGTCTTTTATAAGAGGTGTTGTCCTACTTCTTGCATGCAATAAAGTCTTGAACTCTGTAATTTCCACAAAGCACCACTAAGGCCAGTTGCTTATGGATCAGCCTTTATCTTTGCCTTTCAGGATTATCCCTGAATTCTCTATTATAGTTTCAGATAAGCTATATGTCATTGTGATCATTGATCTTACCCTGGGGGTGGCTAGGCTGCAGAACAGCATTGGTTGTTTGTAAGTTGTTCTACAGTGAGCTGTAGTCTTTACCACCTAGTCAGAAAAACCAGCTTGTTTTAAAAGCCTTGCTGAGTTCTGGGTAATGGTATGTGTATATAACAACAGCTTGAGTTACCTCTGTAAAAGACAAGTGCATAACACAATCTTAAGTTACTTTTCTTGGTAAAAATATTTGAGGAAAAGATGCATTGTGATCATTTTCACTTATTTTCCTCTTCAATGACTACATATGTAGCTGTAAATAAATATGTAAATTTGTTCAATGAATTTAGATTATGATGGAAGAAAGCAGAATAGTTAATGTTTTAAGAATGCAATTATCTGCTAGAAAGTAAGGGTCTTCAAATATGGTTTAAACTGTTCTATGTCTAACATGAAATAACCTGTGTCAGCATTCTGAGAAGGTTAAGACTAGGCAGTGAAATTTAAAATGTTTTCCTTTGTGTTCATGATGATAGGTCAGTTTTACGTTAACTGTGATAGTTGCTTCTTGAGTTGTAGCTGAGATTCAAGGAGAGTCAAGAAAAGCAGACTGACTTTTTTTCCAGGAAATGACTGTATTGCTACATCCCTCTTACAATGTATTATACATATTTCTGAAATATTTCTGCCACCAGTGGTTTCTTCAGCATATCTAACATGTCATGTACTTAAGGGGGGAAAAAAATCACCTCTATGAGCAGCATAGTTGTGCTGGTAAGCCTGCCCACAGGCTACACCAATAGGAGGGTTTATTTTACTGCTAAGCTGCATTTTTTTAAATTATTTTTTATGTTTTAGTAGAGAAGTACCTTATGGGTGAAGGTTTTGTTTGTCTAACTTTCATTATTCTCAGTGAATCCACTGCATCGTTCCCTTGCCAGCTTATACCACTTTTTCAGTTTTGGCCTCTTCCATGTTCCCTCTGCAGCTGTTGGGGGAAGGAGGACTGATCTGCACATTATTGTTTCTGGAGCAGATTTTTTTTCTCTTACCTTCAGTTTCTCTCCAGCCCCCACCATCTCTAGCTTTTAAGAATTATTCTTGATTCACATGCAACAAAAAATAAGCTGTATTCTACCACAGCATACACCACTTCAGATACCTCAGTAAGCATGTATAGTCATTAATCATGTGTTTGAAAATTGTTTGATCCCTAGTGAAAGGGGACTTATAAAGCTATTGCTTTAAGACCATGTGATGCTTGCTTTCCGTTCCCTTGAGTGCAGATACTGTACTCTACCATTAGGGAACAGCAATTGTATTTCTGTTACCTACAAGAATTGAGCTGCTTGAAAGCTCTAGTTCACCCTTGCAGACAGATACTAGATAAACTTGCACAAATATTTATTTGTACTTTCTAAGTCACGAAACAGTGCCACATAGACAAACTGACAGTTTTTTTGGTTGTTTAAAAAAAAAAAAAAAAAAAAAAAAAAGCAAGTTCCAGCTGGGTGGTAAGTAATGAGCCTGCCCCACAGCATAGCGGGAGTTACTTTAACTTGCCAGGCTCAGTCAGCTACAACATGGGTGTTACTTCTGCTTTCTAATATTTATGACATTAATGTGTTGTATTTGATTTGTTATTCTGTCAACCTACATAGGAGTTTGACATAAAATGTGTGACAAAAAAAGTACCTATTATAAGTGATTTGTTTAAATAGCCTTAGCAACAGATGGCTTGCTTGACAGCATGGAGTAGTTGTTGGAACTGCAAAACCCGCAGTACTTGGATAATTCAACACATTTGATACAACTTTTATCTTACACATATAGGTTTGAGTTTTTAATATATAATTAAAACTACCTTGACTATTACATTTTGGGTTTGACTGCATTTTGAAATTGTTGCTTTCTTAGTACTGTATCAGATATGTTTTAAGGTTGCTCTGTCTTAATTAGGCCTCACTTCAAGCTGTCAAACTGCTATTGTTACAAAGTATTACCACTCCCTCCACCCACATGTTCTGCAGAGTGCAGAGTAATACAGCATTACAAGCAGACTTGAAGAAATACAGTATAGCAAGATGAAGCTTAGGGGGATGTATTCCTCCCTTTGAATCTCTTTCTTTTTCGTGTGGCTAACTGAAAAATTAATAGCACTTTTTATTTTTAAATTAACTTATCTAGCCAGCTTGGTATTTTCTTCAAACATTTTTAATATAAAACATATATGTAGAAATGTTCATCTGAGTTAAAGGTAGATATTGGTGAATGATTCATGTTTGTTTTTAGTGTTTCCGCATGTGACACCCAAAGGAATTAATGGCATAGACTTTAAAGGAGAAGCTATAACTTTCAAGGCAACTACTGCTGGAATCCTTGCTACACTCTCTCATTGTATTGAACTCATGGTAAAACGTGAAGAAAGCTGGCAAAAAAGGCTAGATAAGGTAAGAGCATCTTCCTTTCACTTTTGCTGACAAAATTTGTTTCTTTAGCTTGACATTTGAGTTGTTCTTTAATCTTTCTACTCCAAGTATTGCTTTTATTTTTATGTACAGTATTTATTAATTTTAGGTACTCTCATTTACTCCTATAAAATGTTAAAGCCTCATTTTGGCTGTTGGTGATATAGTAACGTTATTCATTGTTCTTTCTTTTCCCTTGTTCAGATAGTATTCCTATGTCTTTTATGTCTATAAAGCACCTGACAGTATTCCACAGTAGTAAGCATAATGCTTGCAGCCTTCTAAGAGAGACTTATCTACCAAGCTTGCGAAGTGATGTGCAAATCTCTGAAATGCTTTAATCATGAGAGATGGTGACAATACTGAGGAACAATCAATTCTGACTTTAAAAGTCTGTTTAAAATAAGATGCTTTATTTCACTTAATTTAATTTCTTAAAGCTAATAAGTTTATATTAACTGGTTAGTTTTTTAGGTGTGTGGCTTTGTAATCTCTGTTCTAATAGCAGTGATAGCTCAAGCTAAGCTTATTCAACCCCTATAGTAGCTCAAAAGGGGCAGTGTTTTCTCTCTTCAGATGAGATGACTGGAAGCATGGTGAGGTTGCACTTCAGGCTTTGACTTCTAGAATCCTGCCATTGCTGGCCAGTGTTCTGGGCAGTCCTTTAGCTGCTGTTGTCTCTTGGTCTTAAATTAACATGTTTCCCCATGGTGTATATCATGCTTCAGCTCTTACCGTGTGTGTGTTAATGGCATGCAAAACTGAAAGAATGAAGGTGGTTGGGAAAAATATATCCACAGTGGAATTGTTATTCCTGTTTCCTGACTATTCTTTTTTTGTCACTGTATCAAAGTCTCAGTCCTGTCTAGCTATATTGCCACTTCTGCATCTGGTAGCTGGAAGAGCAGATCCAGGACTGAGAAGCTTGTTCACAGGATCAGAGGATCATTCAGGTTGGAAGGGATCCCAAGAGGTCTCTGGTCCAACCTCCTGCTCAAAGCAGGGGCAGCTTATGAGATCAGGCTGGGTTGCTCAGGGCTTTATTGAGTCTGGTCTCAAACTGTTAAGGCTGGAGGCTGCAACAGCCTTTCTGGGCAGCCTGTTCCACTGCTTGCTTGTCTTCATGGTGAAGAAGTTTTTCTTTATATCTAGTCAGAGCTTGTTGTTTTTTCAATGTCTGTCTATTGTCTTACGTCCTCCTACCATGGACTGCTGGGAACAGCCAGGCTCAGTCGTCTTGATGACCCCCTCGGAGGACTTGAAAGGCTGTGTGAAATTCAGTGTCCTCTCACCCCAAAGTCTTCTCTCCTGAACTGAACAAACACTGTTCTCTCTTGTTGGTTGGACTTTGCTTAGAGCGTGGATGAAACAAGGTTGTCTTGTGCATAGTTTAATGTGTTTTAAAATGTCTGTCAGTTTTTGGGGGTTTTTTTTTGTCACAGATATTTCTTTACCTGTGAACTCACTTGAAAGTACTTGGGTTTAGCTTCAAGTATTTAACACAAACTTAAAACTGAATTTCACTTCTGGTCTCATGTGAATATGATGCCTCATACAAGATAAGCAAATATATTTTAAAGGAGGTCATAAGCTTGTTAGTGCTTGATTTTCCCCCCCCACCCCCCCCACCCCCTGAAATTCAAGTAATAAAAGCTTCTTAAAACTTGGAGGTGTTAAGACTCTCTGCTTTGGTAGACTTGCAAGTTTTTTTAAGGATTTGTTTGTCAGTGATGTTTTGGTGTTTGTGGCACACATGGCAAAGTAATATAATTCTAATAGAAAAGTAATTATTTTTCTTTTGGACTCTCTTAATTGCTGGCCTTTTAGAAGAGGTGATTTTGATAAGACTGATGTAAAAAATGTTAAGACAGCGCTTCTCTCTCTTCAGAGCTGTACTAGCATTATTTCACTTTAATTGCGAGTCTTCAGTTTGTTTCTTGCTGTTCAGTGGCTAAATATGTCTTTAAAATTCTCTTCTATATAACTGTGGGCCCAGGCAAAAGCCATTGCTCTGTCATCTCATAAATGTAGGTGGAGAACGGTGTTGATCTTTGTGCTCTTGGAGTTTATACTGCTCTGAAAAGGAAGTAAATATGGTCAGATAATTATGTTTAAGAATACCCTCTGTGAGAGGCGTTAGAGGGAAAAACTATCTGAAGTGGGGCAGCTGTTTTGTGTTTATGTTCTGGCTAGGAGGATTTTTCCAGCTCTTGCAACCTTGTGTTCAGTATGTGTAAAAGATCAGCTAGAAGAGTCAAAGGGAGCAGCTGAGTTTGTCCTTTGGCTGCCAGCAGATTCCCTCTGCAGGGTTCATTCTGTGCAGACTTGTCCCTAGGCGAATTGTGTCAGTGGCTAAAATTAATGACTATTTTGGAAGTAGTGTAGGTTCTGTTGTAATAGAGCCCTTCATCTTTCCTTTCCTCTCCATCTTTCTCACTCCAGTAGTCTCAGAACTGCATTTTATCTAACAGCAAAGCATAGCTATGGTTAGCAGGAGTCCTACTACCTCATGTGGGACTTGGGCTATCCCATATGGACCTCACCTTGCAGAGGGCTGAGTTAATCTAAAGATGCATCTTATAGATTTATCTGTCTGCTGAACTTGAAAATATAATTTCAATTATAACTCTCCTAAAATGTCTCTAATATTAAAGAAGCTCAAGTTCAGCAGAGCTTGTTGAATCCAGAAGTGACTATAGTTTGAAATGAGATGGGTACAGTGCTATGAAGAGTGGGTGTTTTCTCTAGAAACAGTTGACTTTTTTGTAAATAGATGAAAAGGAATGGTTTTTAAATTACATTCTCAAGGTTGGAAGCTTTATTTCTGAACCTCTGAAAACAAGAACTCATTGTAGAAGCATCTCTTAATTTTGAAAGAGGGTACTTAAATAGTGCACTTACCTAAATATAAAATTCTAAAACTACAATCACTCTCTGTTATTAAAACAGAGACAAGAATAAATTTAATACAAAAGTGTGTAATTAATCCACCGATAGCTACAGCTTTGGTTTGGATCTTTCTTCCTAACTGTTAAGTAGGAATGAATCTGATCATGAGCGTGGGTTTTGTGTGGTTCCAGTGCAGTGAAATTTTCAACATGAGCCTCTTGAATGTATTTTAAAGTTGAGCTTCCTGAAAGAAAAGGGATAAACAGGGAAACCATTTAATCTGCAGTATCTGGTCCATTGTTACATTCATAACAAAACCACAGGACTGTAGTTTTTGTTTCCTTTGGTCTTACTAATTACTATTTACGTATGAACTTATTTTCTGAAAATTAACTTTTACTTTAAGATTAATATGCTTAGCAAGTGGTTTATTTTGTCCACTTTTGACTTTTGTAACTAAAATGTCTCATTAAATACTCCAAAGTTTTAATATACCAGTAATTTTTCTGCTGTGCAATCAATCAATCTCTCATTTTCTGCATTATTTAATGTTGTTGCCAACAGGAATTTGCCAGATTTGGAGTGAAGAGTTGTCTTTTGACACACATCTGAATTATCAGTAATTTGCAAAGTGAAGTACAGAAAGTGTGATTTGTATTCAGTGTGTTCTGGTGACACTTCTGTGCTTTCTCTTAATGGTTTATACTCTAGTCATGCCTTGTACATCTTCAGGGCTCTCTGGTTACTTTCAAAATAGGGAAACTTGTAAATTTTTCTGAAATGTAAGTGTTAATAGGTAAAGCCTGTCTGATAGTATTTCAGGAAGGGAAAGCCTACATTCACAGATAACGGCAATCTTGATTTTTATCTCCAAATGCTGCTTTTTTCTAAGACTTTTCCTGTGGAAAACTGTACTATTTTCCTTTACAACACAGGACAATTGTTTTATTTTCCAGTTTCTAAAGAAAAGCTTAAAGTACATGTTTTAAAGTGAATGTGACTGCTGAATTCCCAGTGGTAAATCAAGCCTGTTAGCATGTTCTAACAGAGTCTTCCACCAGATCTTTCAAGTTGAAACTCAGTTGCTGAATAATTGTATTCATATCTGCAAGTAGTGGTGTGCAGTATTCAGTTGTCACTGTGAGACTTAACACTTTCTTCCACCTGAATGTGATTCTGAAAAGGAACAGAAACTTCTAATGTACTAAAGCTGTGAAGCAGAGGAATTACAGAAGTGTTTATACCTGTTCACTGGGAACATGTGGCGCTGTATAGAGTTCAAGGAGGAAATCTCAGTCTCTTTCCAACATAACTACTGCTTTATTTGAAATACACAATGACACAGGCACTGGTGGCTCTAGTGCAGTCACATACCTGTTAGGGAAGAAGGATGTTGGGTTCTTAGTCTCTGCATGGA
The DNA here is from genome assembly GCF_036370855.1 of Dromaius novaehollandiae. Lineage (NCBI taxonomy): Eukaryota > Metazoa > Chordata > Aves > Casuariiformes > Dromaiidae > Dromaius > Dromaius novaehollandiae. The sequence continues at coordinate 43,859,455 of NC_088130.1, read as the reverse complement.
GTTCATGAAATGATTCACGTGGATCCTATGCAAGCTAATTATAGATGCAAGCTTACATGCTGTGACTCATTATCTCACATTATTCAACAAGTTAGCTTTTCACCAGTCTTACTATTCTCTCCATGCCCAAGCATCTATGTCCGGGAGGTTTATGTAAACTGTCAGTCAGATACAAAGTCTGACCCTCAACAAACCAGGAATAGCTATGTTTAAGCTAAATAGCAGTTTCTGCTTGCTGGTTTAGCTTTTTCCACATGACTTAAAGAAGGTATTCTCAAGGTAGGTAGCTACTTAAGCCTTGTATTATATATCTGTGTATATATAATACAAACACAAAGCATGTATGAAAATAAAAGTAGAAAAGCAGGAAATCTAGCAGCCTTGCAAACTTGGAAGACAAAAACATATCCATTTATTGGCATATTTACTATTACCAGTTGATTCATTCCACCTGTCTCAAATGCTTGTGTAATTTTGCAGGAGATTGAGAAAAGGAGAAGAATAGAAGAAGCATACAAAAATGCTGTGACAGAACTGAAGAAGAAATCCCATTTCGGAGGGCCAGACTATGAGGTACTAGTTGTGCTTTTGAAAATTGAGAACCTTAAGGCTTTTCAAGTTTGGTTTGTTTCTCAAAGTGATATGTGTATGTGTGTAAATTGTGGTTTTGGGCTTGTGCAAGTAATATATGTGTTTATGCCACTTCTTTTTTTCCATCTTGGAAATTGGATGAAGAATCTCAATCCTTAAACCTTTTGAGAATGAAGGAGTGCTCATATACAAACAGTTTTGTGCTTTCTGTGTTGAATGGGTCAGCTGTACAGATATGAAATGTAAAAATCCTGACTGCAGAGGCAGTCCTAGAATGTGAAGTTTAACTTAAACTGATTTTAACTTGCCATTGCCACTTTAAGCGAGTTCATAAATTCGATTTCTTTTAGGTTCTACTTCACTTAAATTGCATACTTCGGCAGCTTTTTCCTCAGTTACGTATTTAGTCAAATTCTGAGACATTTAAAGAGCCGTCTGAAGAATAATATGAACTAATGTACCTGTAATGCAGTTTGGCTAATTTGTAAGAATTTCTAAGACAATTGAACGTGTTCTTGTATATCATAGCTTGAGAAATAGGTAGAGCAGATATTTGAGCTTAGGTTGTCTGCTGTGACTGAGGCACCACTATAAGAGAAAAGAAAAAGGTGGATGGCAAGTTCTGGTTTTACCACCTGATTTGAGCTCCCTAAGTAGCTGGGTATGACATATGTTTTAAAGTTTGAGGTTGTCCCCTTTTCATCTCAACCCAAAATATGACTCTTATGCTAGCCAGCAAGGCAGTAGTGGCAAAAGATGACCTGTGTGTGTGGGTTTTTTTTGTTTTTTGTTTTTTTTTTTAACGAACTCTTTACTCCATCAAAGTGTCTGAAGTTTCAGCTCCAAAATAGGAACCTTTATCTTTACTGATCTCTGCATGAAATACATGTAGTGACTTATTCATGAGAGTTAAAAATTTAGACGAATTAAAGCGGAAGTTCCTTTTGCTTTAACATCTAACTACTCTCGAGTTTCTAGTGAAATTCTGAAATAAACCTATTTGTAAACATCTTAGGCAGTAATTACCAAAAGAATCTCTACAAAAGAGATTTTGATATCCTTTTATCTCAAATCTTAGTTTCTTTGTTTCAGAAGCTCTCCTGTTCTTGCTGTTCACAGGATTACAGAATAATGTTGCTGAGATGGCATTCACATGTACAAAGTTTGTGTGTGCGTGTGCGCGTGTGCTTTTTCTATAAAATCACAGCTTCACTTGAAATTCACTGGATTTCTTTCATGTATGATAGCTGATTGTCTTCCAGATACGCTGTGTTTTCTTGGGGCCCAAATCCTTTGGCATTAAATACTACCCCAGCTGTTTTGGTTCCTTTAAAATACTGCGCTAACTGACAAGCATACTGGTGAATATTTTGGTCAGTCTTCCAGATGTAAGGTGGCATTTCATTTGACAGATTCAGAGTAGGGAATGGAAGGAGAGCCTTCATTAAACAGGCCTACGAGGGTAATTAAGTTAAAACCTACTTTAAGGGGAAGCTGGGTAACAAAATAGGTGCGGACAAAGAAGTTGCTGCCTCTTGCAGTCCAGGTAACCAAATATGTTTCATCCTTGTTGGCATTTCAGGGAAATACAGACTCTGTAGCCACAGAGAAAATCTGAATGTCTTAACTGCAGTGAAGAGCAGTTCACACTTTCAGCTATTGTTTCAAGCCACGCAAAATGTAAGCAGGTCTCCCATCGGCAATCTACACTTGATTTCCAGTTTTAAATCATTTCTGTAACCATCTGTACTGGAAATAGCTTTCTTTTTGAATGAACAGTTACAAAAGCAGAAAATGTCTATACCACCTCCGGATGTTAGTGTGTTGAGGAAGGTTTTAAGTTGATCCATGTTCTAGGGATTTTTTTGAGACACTTTCAGGTTTTTTGATCAATTACTCTGTGGAACACTTTCATCTGTATGTTTCCTTTTTATCCTGTTGTAAGCCCCCAAGCAGTATATTGGTGTCTGTAGGGAAAGAATCGGAGGCATGAGAGATCTTAGCCTATCCAAGGTAGAGTTACGCTCAAGTGGTAACAGAACAGTCTCTTTAAAGACTGCTTGAGGTCTGTCTTCCCAAAATAGAGAACTGTAGTGTCCAAAATGAGGAAATGGGGAAGTTTCCATCTCTAGGTGGAAAACTTAGACCTTGCTGTCTCTGCAGATACTTGTCTGCATTCAGTGTGCTGTGGGTTTTCTGTTTCTGTTCCCCATTGTTTCAGTGTCTGTTCTCCCCTATGCCTCTCTTCCTCCTTAATTCCTTATGTCGATCCCCAGGTTTTCTTTATATTTTTTTCATCCTACCATTAGTATTTCCTGTCTACATTCATATTTCCCTTCCACTTCTAGAGCTCTGTGACTGTGGAACAAGCACAATATTCCCCTTCTTGCATCTATTTCCCTCATCCTGATCTGTTGTCACCTTTCAGTCTCCAGACTTGGTACATAACGCCCAGCAGCTGCCTCAGTGTAGCTAGAATTAAAAAGCTTCCAAAGGGTCTAAATGCTTTCTAAATATCTTTGAGTAGTGTTATCTGTGAATTTATTTAAACTTCTGTGAACAGCTGCCTGCTTAATTAAATTTGTTCTTTGCAAGACTGACTACTGCAAGCTAAACATGTAAGGGAATGGACACCATGTTGGAATTACATACTGTAACTCAGATTTTTAGTGGAAAATGATTTTTCATCAAACATATTCTGAGATTAAGGCATAGCAGGCAGAATATTAAAAACCTTGAAAAAGTTAGCCAGAGGAGTTGACAGTTAAACCTTTGAGAGCTAGTGTTAATATTAACTACAAAGAAATTTCTGCCTTCTCCCTGTTGCAAAGTACTACTTTTAAAATTTAATTTGAAAATTCTTTTTAAATTTTGTGAGACCACAGTCTGTCTTACAATACAGTCAGAGCTGTGAGCTTGTTTAAGTTGCCATTTTACATACTGGTCATGAGTTTTTAGTAGTAGTTGACTCAACTCTGCCTGCTGTTTGTGTTAAATACTCTTTCTAAGAATTCTCAATGGAGATCCCCAGGATTCCATCCTGTCATGTCATGCACATATCTGAAATCCACCTAAGGCACTGGAATAGTCGCAGGGAAGTCTAATTACCCAACTAAAACTTGTGACAGTGTGACAGAAATGTACTCATGTTAACACAAGAGAAGATGTATAAATAAAACCTAAATCTGGGGGCAATGTATATTGGCTTTGTTCTTCAGTCCTCGGTTTCCAGAAAATATTTTTGCTTGTTAATATAACTACCTGTAAATTACACTTAAAGAATAGGAATATCTTTTTTTAACAAGTAAGGTTTTCCGATGAACTGTAATCTAAGAATGTTGGTGAAAAGACTTGAGGTCTATGCAGAAATGTTCCTCAATCAGTTATATACTTGATATATGGATTTTTTTTTTAATAAACTTAAATGCAACTCTCATGTCTTCTGAATTTTGAACTAATTTTGTTTCTTATGGTCTAGGAGGGTCCTAATAGTCTGATTAATGAAGAAGAATTTTTTGATGCTGTTGAAGCAGCTCTCGATAGACAAGATAAAATGGAAGAACAGGTACTGATACTTGAAAAATGTGTTAATGGCAGGTATTTCATGCATGATTTCTATTAAATTCTCCTAGGGTGCAACTCCTAAAACTCCAGATGCTTTATACTGACATTTATAAGCATATTTCAGTTCTTAATATTGGTACTGTTAAATATTTTTGCTTACTAATAACTAAACCCATCTCATTGCAGTCTCAAAGTGAAAAGGTCAGATTGCATTGGCCAGTGTCCTTGCCTTCTGGAGATGCATATTCTGCTGTGGGGACTCATAGATTTGTCCAGAAGGTAAGATGTTTCCCATCATCTCAAAGTAATGGGCTGACTTATGAGATTTCTATTTTTTAATATTTCATATGGGTAGGTGAGATTGAATTTGTAGATGTTTCTAGTAACTTTTAATAGGTTACTAATTTTTAATTGAAGTGACCAGAACTGGAGGAGGACTGTTTTCTGTCTTGGCTCAAAAAATATTGATCTGAGTAGCTATTTAGAATACTCCTGACTTATCTCAAACTGACAAACTTGATACATTACATAAAAAAGAAAAACCGATGTGCTAACTTGATAGTGTATTTAAGATACCCTCAATGAAATTTATTGAGCTGAATAAACTAGAAAAAATCCAGTGAATCAGTTGACATTTTTTAGTGTTACTTTTAGTGTTACTGGAAACACTACACTCCTCTCAAGGCTACACTGGGAATATAATACATAATAGGTGCATGAAATCAGCATTTGCTGCTGTGCTTGCTGCTTATGGTGCTTTTGTTTTCCTTTTCTTCATTATCTTGTGCTTGGAAGTTGGTACTGAATGCTCTGTTGTGCCTTTGTTCTGATTACTTGGTTTTTTCTTTGTCTGTCTCTGGTAGCCCTATAGTCGCTCTTCCTCCATGTCTTCCATTGATCTAGTCAGTGCCTCTGATGATGTTCACAGATTCAGCGCCCAGGTACTGTATGAATGCATAGAGTGGGGGTTGCATATCTTTGCTGTATTTCATCCTCTTCCCTGGAACCTGGGTTTTTGTTACATAAATCACTGCTTGCTTTAAACTAGTACATTGAGACAAACAAAGGAGTTCTCTATTCCTATACTAAATGGTTGTCTTTTTTACATTCTGCTTGCATGCATATCACTCCTCCAGAGGCCCAAATCTTGTGAGACTGTTGAACTGATTTCAGTAGCTTTACTAAAAATGTGTACAACTTAATCTGCATTTCTGATTATTATAAAAGCAAAATTAACACCTGTTTTGTGTGGGATGGAGATAGGCTTGACTTCAAATGTTTTTTTTCTTGCTTTTAAATCAATCAAAGGTGTAACTTTCTTTTACACTTTTTTTGTATTGCTTGTAATGACATTAAGATACAAAATGTTAAGGTTCAGGAGTATTGTTTTTATGTCTACAGCTAGTCTTAGTACTGGAAGGTCATTATAATGCATCTTAAACAGGATTGCAGATATGAGAGCTTACTGAAGAGTTCGAATATATTCACTTATCCTTCAGAAAGTTAGTCTGACATCCTGAGTATGGAAATGTTGTCATTGTGTCTTTCTGTTAATGCACAAAATTACTCTGTGCTTGCTCTGAGGATTGTAGTTTATAAAGTTGGACGAGACAGGTGGATTCATGTGTCTGCTCCTTAGTCTCAAAAAAAGTGTTTTTCAGACATGGCATTGCTGCTGTAAGGTCCCTTCTGTTGCGGTCTATATGTTCTTGTTAAGCAGAGAACTGGACTTTGTTCTGAAATTTGTGATTTGGTTCTGTTGGAAGCAGTTCACTGACACTAAACAACCTGCTTTTTCAAATAAAAGGAATGAACTCCCTCTGAGCAATGGAGCCTGGAATCATACCACCTGTTGGTTTTACTCCTAGCTTTGAGCAGAAGCCTAACATTTAATGACTTGCTCTATGGACTGAAATCCCAACATTTGCCTTGACCTATTGCAACCAGTTACATCTCTAGAATTTTGGCTTGCAGCAAGGCAAAAAGTATGCAGGTCATATTACAAAACGCTGATGCACTGACTGGACTGCTAGTAGTCAAATTAGTATTTCAGGGTATTTGGAGGAGAATGGGGGGATGGGCACGTCAGGTAATAGTACCTTTGATTCCAAAGGTAAGAACTGGATGCCTGTCTGGCTGTGAGTACATGGCTAGTTCAATTGAAAGGAAACTCTGCTAAAGTGTGCGGGCCTTCTCACTTTTGCCTTTTATGCTTGTGATAGCATTTGTGCATACATATGGTGAATTTGAATATTGGTGTGCTAGTGTTACAGTAAAACTAGCCATCAAAAATTCTGCAGTTGACTAGGTCCTCATCACGAGAATGCAAATTCAGGTTAAAGATCAAAGTTAAATGGACTGGAGTGTAGAGTCAAGCTGTTGCTCTTCACCTCTGCATGGCTTATACTAAATTGAACTGACTACCCAGTGCCTTAGGATGCTGTTTCAAGTTAATAGACTTCCTGCAGAAAAGATGATCTTGTTAATTTATAGAAAACTACTCTCCTCACCTTCTTCCCCCACACCCTAGAATAGATTTCTCTCAGATCAGCAAATCAGTCCACTTGCTCTGGAGTCTCAGTGCTGGTGAGCTGGCAGTGAAAGACAACAGGGGCTTGAAGGGGGAAAAACAGGATACCTTCTCTTGGTGACAGCCTGCTGTAGACCTGATAATATGAAACCAACATCCATCCCCAGGCTTCAGGATCTGCCTTTCCAGAAGGCAAAAGAATATCTGATGTCTTGATTCTGAATAAATGGGACTCATTTCTAGACTTCATTCATAGCAAGGGAATTTCAGTATCAGCAAAGATCAAGTAGAAACTTGCAGCTTTGTTTTTAAAATTGAGAAGCATAAACATGCTTGATTGCTGAGGCACCACTGTCAGCAAGATCTTCCTGCTAAAGGTGTCTTCCTGAGAAAGAGTGCATTTTTACCATAGCTTGGAACGTGTTCAGTCATCTTTCCTGAGATGGAAGAGATTTCCCTGAACAAGATACCAATATGATGACCAGCTACAGTGAACTTCAGTATCTCCTTCAGAAGATTCAGTATCTGTTCATACCTTGAACAAATATTGGAGACTTGTCATTAGCAACTGAAGCTTAGATTATTTGTTCCAGAACAAACAGCGGTAAAGTTCCTGTAGGAACTATTGTGATGTGGCTCCCAACAGCTCTGTGTGTGCCTGAGTAGTTGAAATAAAAGTTGGATAGATATTTTGTGATTTCTCTGGAATGCTATGATTGCTATAGGAGTAAAAATGTGGTTCAACTGGTGGAAACTTGTTGAATTAGGTCGGTATCTTCCCTTCTCTTGTGTGAGAAGGTACTGAAATGTTACCACATGCTGTCAGCTTGGACTTTGTGAAAAGGAGATGATTGTGAAAAAGTTTGGGGGGATAGAGGGAGTAGTGGAATGATTTGAGCACTTCTTTCTGTAAGAGTAACCCTGGCATTTTCAGTCTAGAAAAGCTGCTAGTCCCAAAGGAATATTCAGAACTCCCTCAGAATTAGGGTAGTGGTTTAAAAATGGACCAGATATGTGAACGATTTGTGGCTTAGCTTAGCTTGTTCACTTGCTGTTGAGGAAGCTGAATATTATCAAGGTGCTTAATTTTGCTGTGGGACATTATAGGTTCCAAGACACTATTCATTTGGCTTCATTGTTTATTAGATTAACTTCAGCTGTTTTGAGTACTATCTTAAAGTCATTGAGAACTTAGTATCAGGCTTTTGAAAATGTAGCTCCCTTCTGTTATGTCACTTGTTTCATTCCGAAAAGCTTGATAGTCTCTTATCTTTTTGTAAAACCTTTGCAGCTTGTTTTGAACCTCTTGACATCTCTCTCCTATCCCTGGGGAATCCTCAATAGAAAGGAAATATTCTGTTATAATGCTGGCTACTGGTTGATGATGCACTGGGGTTCTTCACCCTCTTTAGTTGAAAGACTGTCCAATCTTTACGATGGGGCGAAGGACAATTCAGGTATTGTACTCCGTTATTTTTGGATATTTGGAAAAGGAGGTAATTATGTGACAGTAAGGTAAAAATTTCTGCTCTTACAAAGCAATTACTTTGTTTATGTATCCTCATGGGAGCTATTTCCTCAGGGTGCCTTCAGAAAGTATTGATTTGTCTTTGTCAGTTGAGTGAGAGGTTTGGGTTTAAACTTTGCAGATGTTTTGCAGATGACTTTCTCATTTCTTAAAGAACTATCAGTTCTCTAAACAGCTTGAGCTGTTTTGAGGGTCTTTTAGGTGAAGGTCTGCCCACTTAAGGTTGCGGACTAAGCCTGCATGACAGAGGATACAAGTATATTTGCAGACTGTGCCTGCAGCCTGCCAGTAACCTGGAGGGAATCGTGTGTCCTACCCAGCAGCAAAGAAGTTGTGAATCTTGACTCTGTGCCCAGTGTGGCAGCTGGAATAGATGCAGGCTGACAGCGACCTGTGGGGTAAACTGCGTGCTGTTTGGACAGGCAGCATGCACAAGCCAGTTGCGGGCACTGCAGTTCCTTGCTCAAATAGAAGTAATTGCTTTTGTTAGTGGAATGAAGTGTTCGCTCTGCTCTGAAAGTTGCAGTGGTGATGCTTCTCTGCTTCTGCTAACTTAAAGAGCAGCTCTCTGAAAGATGATCCGCGTCATGTGTCTTATTAGCAGGAGTTAAACTTTACCATCTAAGGTAAGACCGTGGGGAAAAAAAAATCAACATATACTAAAAAAGCCTTTCAAGTTTTCAGAGGAATTCAGGAGCCAACTGCTGAGAAATTCCAAAGGCTTTAAGCCATTTGGCGTGTGCTGCTGTGGGTGTCTGCGTCTCTTTCCTTGCCCTTCCCCTCCTCTGACTGCCTTTAGCATAAAGCAGAAGCAGCAAAAATACAGAACATAAGCATAAAGTAAACTGTATCCATAGAAGGTTAAGACCTGGGGGAGGACAGAGGGATAGGGACCTGAAGGTATTGCAGGGGAAGTTTGGGAGCATGGTGAGGATCCTCTTCTGAAAGAAGTGTGGCCTACTGCTAGTAAATTGAAGTTTTAAATAGTCTACCTTTCTACCTCACTTGGACTGTGCTATCATAAAGAGTGTCCTGAGAAAGAAAATAGACCTTTTGTAGGAAGCCTTTTAGTAACTGACAGGAAAAGATGGCCTTCATAGAAGCAGAAACACAAGTCTTGCGCTAGCCTTCCCTGCAACAGGAGAAAAAATTCTGTACTCTTAACTTGGGTTTCTGTAGCAAAATCTGTAGTTAAGATAAAGATTCCATCCAATGTGTTTTACTTTGTTATACTTGGAGGATTTCGGCTTGAATCAATTACCTTTTTTCTTCCTAGTCTTATGTGTTGCCCAAACAGTGTATAGTATGAACAAAGTTACCGCTTTATATTGAATGTAAATAAGATCTTTTAATTCTATATCATATTAGAAAAGGTCATCAAATACTCCTTAGTTTTGCTTTCTACTTGTACTACTCACTCAGTTAAATGCATTATGTTATGAAGCCTAGTGTGTGTGTGTATATGTATAAAATGGTTTTTTGAAGTTGAGCAGAAAGCACTTACAGATTCAGGGTGCTGATCTTGTGATTGTGCGCTCCTTAGATTAATCAGTGTATTCATCAGTCAGCTAAGCTTTGTTTTAAGTGCTTTTTCTTTAGTTAAAAAACATTTCTAGTTACTCAGGAAAATAGTGACAATCACAAGATTTGTTTGTTGTGACAAGTTTTCTAGTAGTCACCTGCCTTTAAGTTTTGAAGGTGGAAAAAAGTTCCCAATGTTTGTACATGTTAAATGGTGAGTGGATATCTTTCTTCCTTCCTTTTCTAGGGTGCTAAACTCATTTGACTGTGAGCAGGATTTGGAAATAGTGGGGAGGATTGGGGGGAGTGGGAAACAAAAGAAACATAAGATTATAGAATAAGATTGTAGATATATTTAAAAAAAAAGTTTTTATTGTCCTACTACCTCTTTCATATAGATTATATGGAATAAAAAATGAGCTGTTCATATAGCTTGATTAAAATGTATTAAATACCTGACCTTGAAGAAAAGCACACAGCTGTCCACCTAACTACTTAAATATTTTAAAATAATGGAGTTTCTGCATCATCTTAGTTTTTCTGGAATTAAGCATTTCTGTTCCTCAGTTCTTTCCAGTGGGCAACTGTGTAAAGATGCTGGTAAAACAGAGTAGGGCATGTGTTGCTCATGACTGCGGTTCCAATATAAGTTTTTGATAGTATTCACATTTTTAGGTGATCTGTCCTTTTTTCCCCACCCTCTTTGTTCAGTTTCCTAAATGCTCTTCGCTGAATGTTGGCTTTCGTATCTCGCAGTGCATCGTAATTCTCTTTAGAGACGCAAAGTAATTTTTAAATGTTGAGATAAAGTGGTCAGTAGGTGAAATAGTGAATTTTGACAGTTCAGAGCCACAAAGGAAGGATAGGAAGTACCTATAAAGAAAGAAGTCAGAAATTGAATCAAGCTTTTTGTTTTTTGTTTCTGAATGCCAAAAGTATCTGCTTGCTCTTACTTTTGATAGAGAGTTCTGTTCAAGTTCAGCTCCTGCACAAGATGTGAAGCCTTGACTTGTTGTGGTTTCCAGTACTGTACAGTTTCCAGTCAAAGAAAATGTATGGAATGTTTTAAAAAATTGTGCTTTTTCTTTTTTCCTTTAAAGGTAGAAGAGATGGTACAAAATCATATGACTTATTCTTTACAAGATGTAGGAGGAGATGCCAATTGGCAGCTAGTGGTAGAAGAAGGAGAAATGAAGGTAAATAGTTTAACCTTTTGTTTCTTTGCTTAGCTGATATAAGATGGTATGCTATTAAGAAAAATATTTTTTTTTTCTTTTTGAGTACTATCACTCAGCAAGTTATGCTGTTAATAGTTCTCTTTGAGAATAACATTGTTTTTAGGTTAGGGCTGGAGTCCACAAGAGCTACAGCCACTAATCAGTTCAATCATGCGGAATCCTATCCAGCTCTTGCAAGAGCTTTATGTCATTGCAGATTCCTTCCTTATTTTCTCCTACTTAACATTTGGTATCAGAATGATATAAAAATTCATATGAAATATTATATGATAGTAAGTTACTGTTTCATTTACTCTACTGTAAAGTGTTTGTGATGATCCTTGTGCCTGATGGTAAGTAAGGTAGCTAAATCCATTTTTGGAGAAGAGACTCTCAAAATACTATCTCATTCTCACTTCATTGCAATGTGCCATGTGAGAACATCCACACTGGCAGTTACCAGGGAGCACTGACATGTCAAATCATTTGCGTTAGTCTTCTAGGTAAGCGTGTGGGTAGGGGTTTTTTTGTTTTGTTTTGTTTTTAGATGATTAAATTTTAAACAATTAAATACAAACAGTTTTGACACTTCTGTCCTGCGTTTCTTTGTATTTGGCCATAGGTTTACAGAAGAGAGGTGGAAGAGAATGGAATAGTTTTAGATCCTTTGAAGGCAACACATGCAGTTAAAGGTGTAACAGGGCATGAAGTTTGCCACTACTTCTGGAACGTCGATGTTCGTAATGACTGGGAAAGTATGGAATTGGTTCTTACATTTTGTTTATCAGTAAGCATATTGTTTATAATCTTGACGTAATGTCTGTATACTTGTTTGTTGATGGATTTTTTCCTTCTTTTTTTTCTTTTAGCAACAATTGAAAATTTCCATGTTGTGGAAACATTAGCTGACAATGCAATCATCATTTACCAGACACATAAGGTAATAACGCTTAAGCTGTATACACCACCTTATTGAGACAATCTGAGGCATGTGTGTTCTAATTTATTATGAAACACTTCAGTGACGTAACAGCTTAACATACTGTTTGAAACAATAGTTCAGAACTAGTTCTGTATTAAACTGAAGTTTGTCAATTTTTGGAAGTTGGTTTGATGGCATAACTGGCTATGCATGTATGTGTCAGAATTTGTAATAACAGGTGAGAACTCTTTTTAACCTAAGTACATCACTGCCAACAAAACAGGGTCACCTAAAACTAGGTCAACACTGACTACAAGGAAGAAAAACTCATACCACTGTATTGCGTGGTTTTGTTTTGCTTGCAATAATGCATGCTGTTGACATATGCATTTGCATTGCAAGTGGTATATTTGCTGATAATGGTATAATACACTTATTCTTTTAACTTGAGTTATTTTTTTTTCCACTACCAGTTCTGGTGTATCTTTATCAAAATACTCATTCAAACTGTAACCCAACAATTACCCTAACAGTTGGGTTCAAGAAAAAACTGGCTATGAAGTATACAGATTCGTCTTTAATCTTGCATGGTGCTGAGTATGAGTATACTTAGATATTAAAACAAATTGTTTTCTTGGACCATTTCACCTGTAGCACAGGTACCTGAAAACTGCCATAACAGAAGACTTTCTTTTTTTTTTTTTTTTTAATAAAGCAGTTGTGTGAACTCTATAGTGTTGTTGTAAAACTTAGATAGGGTTGATTCTCTTCCCTCCCCCCACCCAGAATATCAGGAAAATGGCTTCTGTAGCTTATTTTATTTTATCAGACATCTTACTTCTGAAACATTCTATCTAGATAATTTCAGTTTACCGTATCTGTGTCTCTGAAATGATAGCTCTATAAAAAATACTTCTGTTAAAAATGTTTCTCTTTCTCTCTCAGTATGTATGTGTATGGAGACATTCTAACTGTAAACACATCTACTTACAGTTAAGCAACAAACTGAACTAGCGGGTACAAGTATTAACTAAAATGCAAACCTGATGTTGAGAAAATTGTAGGGAAGCTGCCTCTTTGTTTGCTGAAAAACGGCTGTTGCTAGACTCCTTGCCTTTCACAGGTTTTAAACTTTTGCCTTAAACTTTTTAAAATTAAGTTTGTCTTAAAATAAAATGTAGCCATGTAACCCAGTATACATCTGTACAGTAATTGTGTTCTGCTTTCAATTTAAAGTTGCATGCAACTTGAACCTGTTTTCCTTAAAAATAACATAACTGACCTTATTTATAATGCTTCTGTTTTTCCTTTATCACATGATAGTAGACAAGTATTTAATTTGCAAAATTGGAAAAGCTTATAATCAACTATTTTTCCACAGAGGGTGTGGCCTGCTTCTCAAAGGGATGTGCTGTATTTGTCTGCCATCAGAAAGATACCAGCATTCAGTGAAAATGACCCTGAAACGTGGATTGTGTGCAACTTCTCTGTGGAACATGACAGTGCTCCTGTAAGTGGTGTTTTCATTCTGTCAAGCTATGCTTTCAAAATACCATTCTTCTATTATGTGATGATGATATTGCAATGATAGTGTAAGGAAAAAAAACTTCTAAGGAAAAGTAATACAGTTTGTTTAAATCAGTTGATACCATGACCTGATGAAGTTGTTCTGAGCCAAAAGCTGCTTTGCCTTTTCTCAGCAGTGAGCTGGTTTGAGGTATTGCAGAAGAATGGAAGCAAAATTTCTGGAGACGTGATAATGCTTAAAAGAATTGAGGTTATACTGATGTAATTCCATGAAAACTCTTCAGTGTTGTCAGACAGTGTTACAGGGATAAGCTTGTATAACTGTAGATATGAGATCTGTTAAACCTTCACTTTACGCAGTTCTGCCTTGGTTTTGTCAGAGAGTAGCAGTGACTGTTTTCTTTGGAGTATTTCTGTGCTTATTCCTATGCCACTACCTATTTATAATGGAAAAGTTACCAACTGATATTTGTAGATGCTAGTATGTCATTCTGTAAATGCTTCCTTGTTCACTTGTCACAAGTGAAGTAATTCATTACTAATGTATTGAGCAAACAGGAATCTGAAGTTCAGGCATTTTGTTTTAACCCTTTCCTTATTCACCATGCATCCATCTTTTCATTCATGTTACATCCATGTAGTGCTAGAATGCAAACTCTCTGAAGCATGACTTTTGACCTATCTTAAACTTTATAGTAAATTAAAATATTAATCAAGTATGCTGAAATAAACTTGGTTTGGGGTAACTAAGTATTTCATTCTTTGGCAGCTGAACAACCGATGCGTCCGTGCAAAAATAAATATTGCTATGATTTGTCAGACGTTAGTCAGCCCACCAGAGGGGAACAAGGAAATAAGCAGGGACAACATCCTATGCAAGATTACATATGTAGCTAATGGTAAGTACAACTTTTGCAGTATGGCATTCACTGTGTATGCTAATTATGGGGATCTGAGTGCTGGCAAAAAAAAAATTGATGGAGTTTTCTTTTAAGCTTTTGTAGGATTGCATTTGTGTTCTTTATGTTCAGAAAGGCTTGAAATCATGTGCTACAACAATTAATGGAATCATTCATTGTTTGGTATTCTAGGAGGAATAAATGAAAATAGTGTGTAGCTTGGTCCTAAAAACCCTTTTGAGAGACAGGAGGAAGAAATGTCTGCAACTGGGTTGATTTGGCATAGCTTTTAGTTTCAGTAATAGTGTGCTTTTTATTCATTTGTTGCTGTAAAATTCTTCTCCTGATTCAGCCTGTTGGGCTGAAAAGCTGCTGATAGTGAAGATACAATTCTTGCCCTCAATGTTAAGAAGGTACAAATATATTTTTGTATGAAGATGTTTACAAGCTCTATAATCCAGTCCTCATATTTCTTGATTTTTTTTAACTGATAGAATCCTTATAACTGACTGCAAGGTTATCAAAGCCAAACTGTATTGTTACTGTACCCAGGCTTTAGAAATGTAATAATAATGTTGGAATATTGGGATACAATAAAAATTTCTAAGGGTAGCTCATCTGCTTATTTTTGGTAACCACCTATTACATGACCTACCAAAGAATGGAAGTCTGAACAATTACTCTCATGGCTCCAGTAACCATTTCCCTTATATAGCAGTGATATAATTTGTTATAAATCCTGCATAAATATTACTGTATGATGTTAAACTCTGGGGTAAGCTGATTTGTTTTCTATTTAGATGTTTCCAAATTGTTTAAAAAAAAATTGAATTGGCAAATTAAGTTTTGAACTATGATTATATGAGAAGTGGCAACTTTCAGAAAAATATTTGACCTCTGAATATGAACATTTTAGAATCTGTTCAAATTTTGCTTAAAATGCTTTACAAATCTATAAAATATTGGCATGAAGCAATTCTGCAGATAAATGCAATGATTACTGAGAAGCTGGCAAACAATAAGTTGACTTTCATTTTCTTTAAAATAAGTAGTAACTCAAATTTTTTTCCTGTTGTTTCTTAGAAGTACTTAAGGAATATAATCTTCGATTTGGGCCTTCTCCAAAGACTCACAACACAATATTGTTTTTAATGTTCTCTGAATAGAGTGGCACCATAAAAATGGACTAAATTTGGGTTTTAAAATAGTAGGAAGTGTTACAAGTTGTAAAGGCCTAAAAAAAAAAAAAAAAAAAAAAAAAAACCCCTAAAACTGCTGTTGATTGTTCTTTGCTGTTACTCCAGAAAGGGAATTGCAAGAATAAAGTTATATATATATTATAGGATTTTCTGTGTCTCACTATGTCTCTCTCCTACTATTTTTACAATTATGCAACCTGAATGCTGCCCTGCTTTTCAGATGATGACTGAGCTCTGTGTGGGAGCACTTAGCCTCTCTGGTATAATCCCCAGGCTTGTCTGGAGTTGGAATCTGACATAATGTATTCATATTATACACTTACTGATTTGGCCATATACATGGTTTGTGGAATACAATTTAAATCCAGTTTAATGTCTACTCCTAGTGAACCCAGGAGGATGGGCGCCAGCATCAGTGTTAAGGGCAGTGGCAAAACGAGAGTATCCCAAGTTCTTGAAGCGTTTTACATCATATGTGCAAGAGAAAACAGCAGGAAAGCCTATTTTATTCTAGTATTAGCAGGTATGCATTAATTTTTTTCTTTTCTTGCTTTACTGCTATAAATACTTAAGGCCAAATAAAGGAGTCTGATCTAGAAATGTCTTATTAGCATGAATTTAATGTATATTTTCAATTCTGTGGTCAGACATCTGACAATATTACGAAGGCCAAGGTATTCTTTTATATTAACAGAATAATTTTGATTTAGGATTCTGATTAATAGTACAGCCTTTCTGACAGAAGAGAAATTCAGTCACTGGAGTACTTAAAATACTGTCTTACACTTTCAGTCTTTCTAGTGGGCCCAATAAAGAAAAGGAATTTACAGATGCGTTCTGAAGTCTGTGGATATATTTTAATGGTCTGTGTCATTGGACTAATCCAAAATGATTTTAATATTTGAAAGTTAGATGATGATGTGTCAGGAGATTAGAAAAGCATTTCCCCATCACCTGGTAGACTATCTAAATTTGTCAGATATAAGCCTTTGTGCTAAATAAGTATTTACTTGTTTTTTGTGACAATATTTAGACCCTTACAGTGTATATTCCATTATGTACAACTGTAGTGTCAAACCATTGAATTTCAGCTGCACAGTAGTATTTGGTAGTTCTAATATTAGAACATGATCTGAAAATGTGTTTTTTACCACTTTTTTGTGCATGACTTCAGGCTACCTCTGTTCTTAGGTTCTATTTAGTATGTCAAACTCCAAAAGTCTTAGTCATTTGATCTTTCTGGAACAGATATCCCTGTAATATCTGATTCACATTTTTAATTGTATATTGTCAGAAAACTAGTGTAGGTGAACTATTAAAAACTGAACTGTCACACGTAAGCTGACAGTTCCAATCTGATCATAGCAGTGTTCCTAAATCATTTAAGGGATTTAACAATTTCTTACTATTTCTTGTTCTCCTATTTGTGTTCAAAATTTATTTTCTTTGCCTTTCTACAGTGATTGGAGCAAGACTGGGTGAGCATTCCGCGTTGGAGAAGTAACCATGTATAGAGCACTCCATGCTGGAACGAAGGATCTGCAGTCTTTTTATGGCCCAAGTTCTACGCTTTGTATACCGAAGTGAAGAAATGTTGCAACACCATGAGGCTGAATATTTAACACTAGCTCTCTCCTGCTAACTTTTCCTGCTGAATCAGTGTGTAATTATAAATACATGTATTGATAACATGTATATGGCTCTATTTTTATTTGCTTGCTTTAAAAGAGGAAGAACGTACAACTTTGAATCACCAACTTGGGTTACTGCTTTAATTTTAAACAACTTGCAGAATTTTACTGTTAACCCTTCCTAAGATACTTGAGCAGTTTTTGTGCATGTCTAAAAAGCACAAAAGACAAAAGCACATATAGCGTACTGTATGTGCTTTATATGCACAAAAATCTGCGGTATTTGAGGGGAGAGGAGGAGGAGTTTAGTAAAGCCTAGGTGACTTATTGGCAGGTTTTGTTTTGCTTTGTATAATCATAGTTCATTGCTGCTGGTCTCTATAATGAATCATCTTGTTATGTAAAATGTCAGTTAATAACTGAGGGCTGTCAATATCCTTATGACTTTGCCTTTTCTATTGTCTTATTCTTATGAAGATCTTTGGGTCTGAAGGAGTAAGAGTGTGAAAAGCTTTATTTTTTTCCAGATATCTTTATATTTCTATTGTATTTTTCAGTTATGTAATATGTGCTGCAGAATTTTTGTTATTAAACATGATCCAGAAATTTCTAGGTAGATTCTGTATGAGAGGGCACGAAAGCTAGAAGCTGAAAGCCAGAAGTCATCTGTCCATGCTACATGTGGACTGCTTTCTTGCATGATACCCAGGGCTTTCCTGAAGCTGTGAGAAAGGTACACTATAATATTTATTGAAGCAATTTGGACTAGATAGGACAACATTCCCAGTCTGGAAATGAGGATGAGTACATTATTTTCTGATCCTGCATGTTTTTCCCCCTCATCTTAAAGCCATGCTATGAGGTTCATATAGAAAATGTGAGTCACTTTATTTACCTCTTGATCAAAAACCGAGCAGAGAGCTATGAGGATACATAGTTCCTACTGGAAAGTTCCCCTTAGTTGCTGTGAGAATTTAAAAGTCAGATATTTTGCCTGCCTTTGATTCTGGAGATGCTCATTAGGAGAGAACTGTGGCAGACAGGTACTCATTCTTGAGATCTTTTTATTCATGTCCTGTAGTTGGAGACTATTCAGAGACTGCCGAGTGTTTCACTAACCTGTATATCTCAAAACAAAAGATTCAGATATATTTTTTTCAAAAGAAAGCTGAAAGTCGTATTTGATATATTATAGTAGGTGCCTGAAAGTAAATACAAGATAGTTATTTAATGAAGATTTGGCAAATGATTAAATGTCATCTGCACAATGTTGAAAAACTTTTATCTGTTCATCTTCTCTATGGAGATGAAAGCATACATAACACATTATACATGCACGCAGATTTCATGCTCCATAACTTTTCCTTTTTTATTTGCCTTTCTCTAATGGTGTGCATGGAATATGCCTTATTACAGAATTATTCTGTTGATTCGAATATGTAGAAAAGTGCCTATATGGTAATGCTAGTAAGGCAAATAAGATGAAAATTTGTACATGTTTACTATATCACCAGTGAGCATTTTATATAGTGATGTTTAAAAAAAAAAAAAAATTATTACCTCAAATGTACTTCATCTTTTTACAATCAACCTAATGATGGTTCATTCACCATAGCCACTGATGGGAACTTAAAAATAAATAAATAAATAAATAATAGAGAGAGAAAAGGAAAGAAAGAAAAAAAAAACTGTCCAAAATAAAAAAAAAGTTTAACTCCTTATTTGCCATTTTTGGTAATTGTTGTTGAATACCGGCGAGTAACTGTTTCTTAATTTAATTGGATAGCTTTATTTTACAAAGGTATGGAAAGTTTACAAAGCAGTATATAAATCTTATATCATTAGTTGCATTTGCACTAAATGTGATGTACTTTTGTGATTTATTCTGTAAATAAAATTACACTACAGATACTATTTGTAAAGATACATTCTACTTCTAGATGAAGGCACTGGTACTTCACTACAGCTAGCCCTGCCCAATCAGAACTGTAAGAGGCTTCTGACTGAATATGGAAGGAATTGCAATACTGAGGCACTGAAGAGGTCAATCAGTACCTATAAAACTATCTGTAGACCTCTCAGACTGTCCATGTGTGAGTAGCAGTTATGTCCTTTCTTCCGGAAGGAATCTTTCTTTTATGGTTTTGTAAGACTTTTCCCTGTCCCTTGAGGCCACCTGTTTCTCCAGTCACTGCCCCACACGTGTGCGCTCTGAGTTCTCTTCTTCTGGTTAATGGAACTGTTAAATTTATACAGCGATGGTTTTCTTCCCAGAAGAAGCCCCTTGACTGTAGAATGGATATTTTACAGGTTGAACCAATTTGAAGGGCTGAGAATCCAGTTACCAATTTTCTGAATGATATCTGCTGCTGTTCCAGAGAATTGGGTATGTTGCCAAACTAGATCCAAAAGAAATTACTTGATAGAACTTGTATTGGCAATAATGAGGAGAGAGAGTCATTCTCCTGCCTGAAAACCTGCACATCTTATTTTCACAAGTTTTCTGTAGAAAAGATGTCATGCACTTTGAAAAAAGTACCTTTTACTTAACTGGGCTGAGCTGGTTTATCTGAAGTTGTGCTGATTCTCTTTAATCAGATTGTCCACCTGTATTTTTGTCAAGTTGTACAGATAACGCTGTATTTGAATTGCCACTGTTCATCTACAGACTCAAAACATGAATCATATTTTTGAGTACCCTGAGTGTGTAGAGTGTAACTGTTTGTTCTATAATAGCTTTATGATCCTAATGATAAGTTTTAAAAATTTAAAGAAGTTGGCTCTTCCATGTTACAATCACAAATTTAAAACCAGTATTTAAAAGTGAAAAGTATTAAAAATATTATGAAGAAATATCCTGGTTTGTAGTTATTTTTTAACACATAGTGCTTTGGAGAAACTTCTATTTAAAACATTCTACCTTGTAACCACCTTCTAGATAATGTATGAAATTTATATAATACTATAATGCATGTAAAACTTAACAGGAAAGCAGCTTACTTGTATTATTGAGGTTACCGAAATGAAAACTTGAATGCCACATTAGCTGTCTTTATATAGAAAAGCTCATTTTGTACTGGAGTATCGGAAGCATGTTAAAAGGTGTTTTATATCGAGACTACACTGTATGGCAGCATCTCCCAAAATGAACTCATTAGTGGTAAACAATTCTTTTTGACTAGGTTAAGTGTTGCCTTCTAAAATTCAGTTAAGACTTCAGTGCATGTATTTGTTTCTGTAAAGGGAATGGAGACTTCTGTGTATCAAAGAACATTTTAATGTTATGTTGCTGGCTTAAAACTATATATTATACTAGTGTGCTAATTCCCACTTCAAGTGGCTTCATCTTGATCTTCAAGGTCTTCAGCTATTCACCTGTCATTAGAAGACTTGAAATCCATAAGCATGGGTCATTGCTGCCCATGCTTTTAAGTGTCTGTTGGGGCTGCTTTAACCCAGTCAGTTGGAGCAAGTTCCCAGGAGAATCTGATCCAGTAGGTGTTCTGGTAGCATCTCTTTGGGATCAGGAAAAACTGCATTGTGTGTGTTTACCCAACTCTGTACCTCTGAAGAGTTTAGTTTGTGCAGCTGTGGATGATCACCTGGACTAACTGAAGCATGGTCTGCTTGCTTATTGTGATTTTGGTATCCTTACAATTGTCCTGTATTCCAGGAAGATCTGAAGATGATGATGATAGAGGTATGCAGTCAGACTGCAGCAAATAGAGGAAAGTGATCTGACTTGAGGGTGAAGAGGCTGTTATTTAAATTACTGTTTGAACATAATTAACTTTTCATTCAGGAAAACTTAACTACTAAATCAGGTTGGGCTAAAGATCCTTCTAAGTCTAATCTTTGACATTAACTAGTTGTGGATCCTTAGGGGAGGGTACAAGTTAAGAAAGGGCTTGTCTAACATGTCCAATTGTGAGGACGTATCAAATCCGTATTTATGTATTTATTTAGAGTTATTTAAATGTCTCATGGTGAAAAGGCCTATTCTGAGAAATGGATTCTGTCTTTAGGAAAGTTGAATATTTTAATTAGCTTCTATTCTGAGCTGGAATAAAAAAAAAAAGTGAAATGTCTCAAAGACAACTTCCTCTATATTGACTGAAGATTTTATCAGCATAAAAGGAGAAAAGAATAACAGTACAACCAATGAGCCAAGCCATCACAAACCAAAATTATATTTAAGCCTTTGTCTTCTCTTGTACAGAAATAACATTAAGAACATTTCCATGGGAAGAACGGAGATCCAGATCCTTTGCCAGAGGATAAACTCTGTGTTCTTTCTAAAGTATGGAGAAGTAAGAACTGTGCCTCTGCAGAGCACAGAGCTTCGAATGAGCTTCAGCAGAGCAAGCTTTCTTGATAGCAGAAATAGCTGGTGCTTCATGGATCAGTAATGATCCTGCCTCTATTTGTTGTGCAGGGATTTCTGCACTCTATATAGTAATCAAAAAAAGCTGTAGAAACATTCCAAGAAGGTATGACTGGAGAAACAGTTTGAGACAGAAGGCATTATTAGGACAAAAAGAAAACTTACCAGAAATCTCTAAGAGCTTGGCTGTATCAGGCCTTAGGTAATACAATGGAATAAATGCAGAGCCCTTATCTGACCCTGTTTTTGTAAAATGCAGTTATTTTAGCTGGAAAAAAAAAAAGAAAGAAAGAAAAGGGAATACAGTTGCATTCTTGGTCTCTTAAGTTATGCTTGTAATTTAAAAATACACAGTTGCTAGTAAGGACAGGTTGGGTTCTTCTGTAGTCACATGTATAACTAAAGATAATTTGGCTCTAGATAATGAGTTAACAATAGGTTAAGGTTATACCATACAACTTAATCAGTGTACTACTAATAGTATTGCTATTATCTTTAGTCCTTGGCTATAAAAGTCTTGTAGGAGGAGAAAAATATATTTCATTAGATAAAGAAAGCATGTACCTGAGTTTTATGTGCCTGAAAATGTTCATTTTTCCCAGCTGTAACCACTGACACAATGCTGTTTCTCTGTACACATCTGCCTCTTGTATGTGTAGGACTGCAGCTAGAATATAGAGAGCTTGGTGATGTGGATTGCAGCAATTTTTAGGGTTTTTTTTTAAAAATAGGTTTTAAAGGTTAAACTAAGTCTCCTTAAAATTAACTTTTTTTGAGAGAGAGAGGGAGAGAGATTAGACCAAGCAACAGTTTAGTCTGTCATTTAAAGCTTAAACTTCTGTTACAGGGACCTTCCCATTCAGTCCCCTTTGCCTGAGCTGGTTTGCCTGGAATTCCCTGTGGGATTTTTCTCTCTACCACCATTAGAGTAACCAGCCTTTTTTCCCCCCCTTACAAAAAGCAGAGTGCTTAAATGTGCATAGTGGGGGGTGTGGGTGTGTTTGTGTGTGTTTTGTTTTTGAGGACACTCTCACTATTACATTTTTAGAGGAAAAAATACAGGAACAGGGAAGATCGGAAGTGACTATACACTGAAGACTGAAGTCTGAAGTTTCTTTTACCATGCAGCATGTTTTTAATGCCTCAATTGAGCCTCCGGGAGATAAGCTGACTTCTTCATTGTTACTTTTCTGAGTATTTAGACTAAAGCCATCATTGTTGATAGTCAATAGCATGAGCATATACAGTCTTCTATAGTCACTTCAGCAAGTCTTCTGTGTTTGTTTTGTCCCTGTATGTGCTAATTATCTTCCTTTTCTTTTTTCCAAGTTATTTTCAGATGCAATGGGAAAGGCCTATCTATTTGCTGTTTCCTATGTATCTGTGTATGCCTAAAGGAAAGCACCTTTTGAAAGCTAGCATATAATGCTGAACTTTTCTGATTCATTGAATTGCTTTCTAAAATTTCATGTCACAAGAGACAGACTGTGCATCTTCAAAGCCTTTGGCAAGGGAGATTTCCAGCCAGTACTACACAGGCAGGATGTGACATCAACCCTGAGGAATACCACCAGATGGAGTGGGATTGCAAGCTGAGCCATGGAGCAACCCAGCAAGGTCAGCTTCCTCCTACGGCCTGTAAAACTATGTCATGTAACAACAGGAATTGTATAGAATGATGCTAAAGAAACAGATCCAAAACCCCAGGATAACATGCAATCTAATGAGAGTAAGTCATGCTTCAGTATGGACAAAATGTAGATGTGTCCTCACCCTCAAAATATTTCAAGCCTAGATAATGAGCAAAATCATATAGGCTGTGTCATCATTTATATCCTGTTTGGAAATCATTGCTATGTATTCAATGTAATGGCATTCTTTAGCCAGTTGGCTTAGTGAACCTGTGTTAGAATATTTAGTTTTTCCTACGCCTCCTGACTTAAAGCATGCATCAGAGGACCATTTGAGATGCATGCACTCAATGAGCACTAATCCAGTTAACATGGTTTAACCTGCCCAAATTCCAGTGTTGAAAACTTAGTTAACTTGAAATTTCTTCCTGAAGTTTCATACAGGAGTGGTATTTGGAAGTCATTACCCTTAGCTGTTATACACTGAGTAGCATGTTAAAAGATTACAGTGTCTCTGGCAGAGGCTGCTGCATTTTAGTAATAAGTGAAATGGTTACCTTCTAAGCTTCTGTAAAGTATGAGAAACTTAAACATGCGTTTGTTATCTTTATTGGTTTTCCCAACCTTTTTTGTTTGAACTATAGTTGGAAACTCTCAAACATATTTCAAGTATCACTGAATTCAAGGGTAAGCAACTATCCTACTATTGACATGCTAAACAAAATGGTTACTGTAGTAAACTTCACAGCTGTATGATACTCTTAATCGTTTTTAACTGAAACTTACTTATTTCAGTTTTTTCTATCACCTAGAAGGTGAGAGGGTTCTCTAATATAAAAAAGTCTGTAATTTACTATCTTATTAGCTGAGATTGTCATACCCAACTTCAGTGAAATAGACGGAACAGATAAAAAGAGAATCTGAATACCTCTTGTGATTGTAATATTGTTAAACTGCTTTTCAATTCTATTTTTGGCTATTATCAGAAACAGTTTCACTATAAAGTATCATCTGTTCTAGCTGTTATCTATATTATTACTATTTTACTGTAAATAGGTATACACTTATTCTCTTATACTGTGTACAGTTCCTGGTTTTATGCTTATGTTAAACACCACTTTATCTCTTGCATTAAACAGATATTACTTGGAAGAAAAAGAATTGCTAGGTAGTATATGAGAATGGTGTCTAAAAAAAAGCAGCACTGAGATGTGGATACACAGAAGGATGAATTCCAGTAAGTTTGATGTTTTGGATTGTTAGGCCATATGTTTTCTAACTGATTTTTCTCTAATAAGAAGAGGAAAACTACTGATATATTATATTATCGCCTCCCCCAGTTTTGACTTGCCCTCAAAAGGTGTTTTGAAGGAATAGCCTCTCTGGAAACACTACCACAACCAATGCCTTACTTGCCTAGCTTTTCAATCACATTAACCTTTTGGGGTCAATTTTTTCCAGGTGAACTAAAGGCTTTAGTTGCTCAGCAAAGTTCCTCATGTCATCAGAAACGACGTCCTGTCCTGCTGGCGCTACCACGTTAAGCTCAACAAGGTAGGAGAGAGACAGGGGCTCGATGCTGTCTGTGTTCCCTGGCATTAGGATGCGGAAGATCTTGTACACGACGATCTTCATGATGCCCTTGCGGAACACGTGTCCCTTGGCCACAAACTCGTGGTCCATGCGGAAGCCCATCTCCACCAGGAAGTCCGTCAGGTTGTCCGAAGTAGCGATGTCGACGCAGTTGCGCACCAGCGCGTGCCGGTTCTTGTCCCCGATCTCGGGCTGGCCGAGGTAGCGCAGGTGCCAGGGCATGCCGCTCTTGTCCATGGAGCGCCGCGCCCGCAGCACGAAGGGGCTGGCCTGCTGCCCCTTCAGCAGGAACACCATCTCGTGGTCCAGGAAGGTCTCTGGCTCCATGTTGTCGCACAGGCCGCGCAGCCGGTGCAGCAGGCTCTCCAAGCTCTGGTCCAAAACGCTGCCTGCAGGGGACGGAGGAGGCCCCTGAGCACCCCGCTACGCGCACCACCGCCCCCCGCAACAGCCCCCTCCCGCGCCGGCCCCAGGCCCTAGGACAAGGACACCGCCGCCCCCCTCCCCGCGGCTCCCGTCGCGCCGCCTGCTGCGGGCCCGGCCCGCGCCTACCTTGGAGCAGGTACTCCATCATGTTGATAGTGCCGCCCGTGACGGGCATCATCGTGACGGGGGGCGCCTCCATGGTGCCGCGCAGCCCGAGCCCGGGACCAGGCCGCCCGCGACGCGATGCGACGCGACGCAGCAGGGCCGGGGCGGAGCCGCCGCCGCCGCGGCAGCGCCAGCGCCCCCCCGCGGCCTGGAGGCGCCGCGCGGCCGTTTCCCCGCGAGGCGCGGCGGGACGCGGCGAGGCGGGGCGGGGCGGGGCGGTGCCCCTCCGCCGGGGGCGGTGGCCGAGGCGAGCCCGGCCGCCGGGGACTGCCCCGGGGTCAGCGGCGCGGCGGGGCCCTGGCTCGGGGCCGGCCCCGCCCTGCCTCGGCCGTTGGGGCCCGCGGCCGTTGGCCCCAACGGCCGCGGGGTTGGGGCCGCCCGTTCGTTGCGCAGCTGAGCGGGTGCCCGCAGCGCTGCTTCCGCTCGCGGCGTTTCTGGCGCTGCCTCGGCGCGGAGCAGATAAGGCCGTTGCGGGCAGTCAGTTGTCGTGGCTGTCACCCGCTGACTTCTGTAACGCTCTGCATAAGGTACTTGACTGTTCTGATTAAGCAATTAGACTTTCTTTTTTAAACCAGTATCGTCTGTACGGAATCAGCACAGTATGAGGGAAAACGTGCTGTTCTGTGGTGTATACTGGTATTTTCAGTTTAAATAATCCACAGCGTGCTGCGTGTAATTGACTGTTTTCTACTAATCTTACATGTTTTAAAATTTAAAATGATAGTTTGCTGATTTTTTTGTGTTTTTGTGGCGTTTTCATAAGCAGTCACTAGTTTGGTTATAGCTAAAAGCAGAAAGTCTCGTCTTTGGTTTCTCTTTCAGTGCAAATCACTAGTAATGCTTGTGTAAAGCTTTCAACAGCTGTATCCCAGCTTGCCCCTTACTACTTATTACAGTTATGCAGGGTGACTGATTTCTGCAGTCAGTTTGAGAGCTGTAGGTAGGTAGGTTTTTGTTCAGTACTGATCTAAGTAAAGATACAGTAACAGAGAACTGTTTTCAGATATCTGTGATGACTGCGTAGTATAGCGAGTAGATAGCAGAGCGTGAAATAGGAATTGAGATACGATTTTAGAAAGCAGAAATCCAGCCCCTCAGTTTCTCATCGGGACACTGCAGATTTTGCCACCTGTTTTAGAGGGCAAAGCCTCCATTTTGGGAAGGAATCAGACGTGGCTGGCATGAGTCAGTTCCATTCCATCTTGCAGCTCACAAATTCAGAGCTATTTTGATTTTCCGATGTCACTTTTGTACAGCCCTTGTCATTTTTGAACCCTGTGTCATTTTTGTGACAGCCCTTGGTGCCACATGGAAAGTAAACAGTGTAATGCAGGTCTTTCCATTATCAGTTATTCTCTCCACACAGTAGTGGTGTCCCCTGTCTCCCCTAAATAAATAATATAAATATTGACACAGGTGGAAGACCTCCAAATGTGAAATTGCAAGAATGTACTCTACCACCATAGTAATCAATTTTGTTTAAGCCCTGGTATGTCAGAGCTAGTTGGGAGAACAGCCCTAAAGGGCATAGCAGAGTGACTGCCTCCCTTGGTGTGACTGAAGGCCTATTTTCTGAGAATGTGGATTAATGATTATGCAGGCAAAAGCATAGCCCTTGAGGTTGCCTTCCATTTGTTCTTAGAGCCCAACAATTTATTACAGGGCAAAGGGGAAGCAATTTGGTAAACCATGGTGTGGTAGCAGCTGGAGAGCTGGAAGCTCTCCTAGTCATGTAATGAGCTTGCACCTAGTCTTGTAATGAGCTTGATTGATTGCTAGACTTACCACAGGCTGGTCTTTCAGCTGGTGGTTCTAGGTCAGGCTGGTCATCAGTATAATTTTATGGCACAGTTACTTCATCCCTATACACTTCTCTGGAAGAGGGGTGGTCCTTATTTGGCTGTTGTGGAGCTCAGCAGATACTCTTGCCAAGATGTAGTTTTTGTTTTCCCCTAGATATCCTAAGAGTCCTAGTAGGAATGTTACTGGATTCTGTAATTGGAGAAGACCTATGAAAGCTGGGGCTGGAGTCCCTAATGTCCCATGTAGTACATTAAGAAGCTGACTGACCATAAATCAGTTGTGAAGATGGGAAGTTCTAGGTAATTTAGCATTATATAATATACTTCACAGGCCCTAAACCACAGTAGAGATACAGGTGGTTTCAGAGGCAGGCCTCCTCCCAAAGAATGTGGTACAGGAAGAGAGCTCTTGGGGCCGAAGTGCAGAACAGCCAATGCTCTAAGTTTCAGTGAACACACAGCACCATAATTGCTTTGTAAGAAAGGCAAAATGTGTCTGCCAGGAACATGCATCTGCTCAGCACTTCCCCTGAGGTGAGGGAGGATCTGTGGAGAAGGGCAACTGCTGCTGTAACGAGTGCACCATCTGAAGCCTAAACCATCATCTCTGTTTCCACAAGCGTCATTGTGCAGTATAAGCCTTCCACAATCAAAGCCAAAGAGAGGGAGGGAAAAGGACAGAACCTCAAATACTGGATGGAGAGAGAGAACTTATCCTAAAAGCATGCACCTTAAACATAGTAAGGGCTCTCAATCCAATTCAAAAGGCAGGTGAAAGCCAGGGAGGATGAGCCATCTACTCTAGCTTTTTTTTAGGGCTGTATCCACATGATGTGGAAAGTTCATATGTGCAATGCTGACAGTAGTACTAAGGATGAAAGTTATGCTAACGGTGTATAGCAACACCCAGAGCATAGACAGACTTAGACTTGAACTCTTCTAAGAGAGAACTAGGTGGTTCAGTCACGCTCTTCTCTGGGAAATGGTATGCAATGTCTGTGCTAAGGGTCCTTGCTGAGAAACAGATAACTTACTATGCTGGCTGAGGAAAATCAAGGTGGACTAAAAAAAAAAAAAAAAATCAGTACAACTGGAGCTGCAGAGCTTCAGTCTCACAAATCTGAAACTTCCATGACAGCAGGAAAGGAACTGCAACACACAGAAGAAATGAGATAACCTAGGTAAAGGGGGAAGCAAATTGGTTATAATCAAATACAGATTTACTGTTTTTCTTTTTTCCTAGGGCTTTAGAACATTTGAAAAACTACACCCATTATAATATTACATCATGCAGGTTGCTGCAGCTCTGGCAACTCGACTCCAGCCAGCTGGTTTGGTTTTCCCAAAGACATCTTGTACTGAAACAGTCTTACTACACAAGCTTTGCAGTGATATTGAAATATTCTGCTGTACTGTATGCATTGAAATAAGGATCTTTCAGTTCCCTGAAACTTTCAATATGTATGAAATGCTAACCTCCAATTCTGGCTTAACACCTGTAGCACAGAAGAGACTGAAAAAGAATCTAGGCTATGTTGTATGTTGGATTACAGGTTGTTGGACATTACCAAGATCACACATGGGAACTTAACTACATAGCTGTAGCACATGGTTGAAGACAAAGATCCAGGGCTGGAGCTCTAACCTTTTAATAGTTTCCAAGATTTTTAGTGGCATACTGACTAAATGCTTAATCAATTAGCTGCTAACATGCTCTATGAGGTTCTTCTTGGAACTTTTAGTATCAAACAGTTCTTCATGTGGTACTGACAGGTTCTTTACTCTTCCAAGTTAACCTGTCTTGCAAGAATTATATATGAACAACACTACGTATTTTGACAGAATTACATTTTTCTGGTGAGTGCAGTGCAGAAATTCAGATACCAAGTAACAGATAAGAAGCGCCTCTGAAAGTCTTTTGGTGGACACAGAAGAGACTGCCAAAAGTGTAATTCAACCTGGAAGATAGGAGAAACACCCAAATGGGCTTCAGCAGAAGATATCACCAATGCTGAAGTGAATTAGTTCTCCCATTTGGGCAAACTGAGTAATTCTACTTCACAGAGACTAAATGTGCACAGGCTTATGCGAACAAGGTGAGAAGTTCTGGTATCATATCCCTGTTGCACTGACTGTTACATGTCCAGTCTTATTTTCCTTAATCCTCTTATTTTATGTCACTAAGTCATGAATTAAGCTTAAAATATCACAATTAAGCCATTATGTTTTCCATTGTTTTACTGAAACTGAAAAAGTAGTCTGTACCAAAATGTACACAATTTAGTAGTAATACAAAATGTTAATTCTGCAAGACAGAATGTCAGTTAAATTCACCAAAATGAACACTGAACCACCATTTATTGCCAGTACAGTGTTACTTTAAATAATAAGATCACTGAATGAACATAGAAACAAAGTAGTTCCACCTTTCCTTAAATAAAATGGTAGCTATTAACAACAATACTGCAGGAAGATAAACATTCATGATATTTACATGCTATCAGAGCATCTAGCATGTAGTATGACTTCGTGCTTGCACATTAGTTTTATGAGATCATTACAATAATATTAATGTGTTGATGTACTACAAAACAACCCATCATGATTTGTATCAAATTTGCACATTAGAAGAGCACCTTTGCTAGTCACCCCTGTAGAAGTGCCACTGCATTCCTGTAAGAAACCCAGCTAGGCCAATCCACTGGTAATTTTCTTTTTTACTAAAAAGAAAATTTATAGAGCCAAAAAAAAAAAAAAAAAAAAAAAAAAAGCTAGTCACAGAAGAAAAACTTAATATGCTAGACAGGACGATGCATTTAGCAAGCTTCCCGATGGTGAATCAAACCAGAAAAAAAATGGGTTTCCTGTATTACATTAAGAACACCTGAGGCTGTTTCACTGGTCCAAGTACAGTATTTTAATACAAAAACTGTTTGTTGCATTAACTTGTTGTTTCACTGGATTCCCTTAATAACTACTTCTCATTAAAAAAAAAAAAAAAAAAAAAAAAAAAAAAAAAAAAAAAAAGCAATGCAAGAGTTTTTCTTAAAATAAATACTCCCCCCCCAAAAAAAGTTTAAAAAGGAATTAAAACACAAAAAAATATAGTATTGAAGTACAGTGTGATCTTCTGGCTTTATTTTATCTCAGTTTAGGTAGCAGATACACACTTACTCCAGGGGAATAAGTGTGAAACGCTAAAAAAATTCTGAGTACGCAAACACACTGTACTTTAAGAGATTTCTTTTAAAAGAAGTGTAAACATCTGTCCTTGACTTCCGTTGTTTGAATCCACTTCTATCAAAAGAAGTTTAACAAACTGCATTTACTTAAAGTATTAACTGTCTGACACAACAGTCCTTTTTTGGAGTTACTAGTTTCAGAATCTGTTTTTTTCTACCTGAACAAAATGACAAAACAGTTGAAGACACTGTTTTTTCCTACTTCAGTGAAGGATTATATTTAATAATTCAGCACTCCATACATCAAGAATTTTCCTTAAAGGAATAACTTAAATTGTGGAGTTAAAACAGTGAATGCTGCTTAGCCGAAAAAGCAGCAAATTAAGTACTATAAATAGACTAATGCTTCTATAAAACTAATGACTCATAAAATTGTCTCATAGCCTAAACCTTAAGTTTAAACTGTGAACAAAATTAAAATTGGGAGTTCATAGAAAGTGATTAGGCTTGCCATCACTTTAAAAACATACCTTGCTAACCAGAAAATAAAGATGGCAAGGACCAGTGTATTCTAGCCAAGTTTAGACATTTTTTTTTTTAACATACAAAGTACATTATATCACTTTTCACCTTGGTAGCAACTAGGAGTTCACTAGTCAAAATACTCTCAACCTGTAAAAACATAGGACTGACCCTTCAGAAAACCATGAGTAAGAGTAAGAATTCTAAAGCCATGTTCAAGACCACTGAGAGGACTTCTTTCATGAAGTCATCTCTAACCACTTAAGAAGGTCAAAGGCATAAGTAGTTTCACTGATCCCAAGTCCATTGATCTTTCAGTTTATCTTCCACAGAAATAATTGAGCTTAAGGTGATTTTCATTCTAAACTTCTCAGATTACATTAATTTTTCCTGGGCACCTCGTCAGTTGCTAAAACAATTATTCATTTCAAAGCTGTTTTAGTATTCAAGCTGCTTTCTTAGTGCAGGTTCCTTGAAGGTCTTGCAGATTCATTTTTGACCTAACGAAAGTGGTAAGATGACCATATTAGATAGTTAAAATGATGCATTACCATTACATGTTACAATTGTCAATGTAATTATTATTGAATCTTCTAGTATGGGTGGAAGAAGGGGGAAACAGCAGAGAAAGACAAAGTTTTGCACTTACCTGTTGTGGATCATGTGGCTTTTCACTAGATGCCCAGCTGCAAGAGCTGCCATTAGTGATAATTCCCCTGCCATCACTGTAGCACATACAATTTTAGCAAGCTGACGGGCATTTTCACCAGGATTATCTTGGCTTGCACCTTGAACCCCTAACATCTGGAGAGAAAAATTAAAATATCATGCTATAAAACCGAAATACATTTAGGCAAAATTTAAGTTTTACCAAATTATATCCAACTGACTAGCTTTAAATCTCTTTAATAGTAAATATATTAAGCTTTAAAAATTAGATGTGTGAAAATAATTAGGTAATTCTAGAATTTTCATCTCAAATCCATGGAATTTCTAGAGGGCCCATTCTGACAACATTACTCAGGCCCAATATATACAATGTGAAAGTGAGCTTTGATTTATGAAGGTAAGTTGCTTTAAACTTTCTGCTTTGTACCTGCAAACAGGCCTGCTGTGGAAGCAAGTTGGTGCCTCCACCAACAGTTCCTATTTCTATGGAAGGCATTGTGCAGCTGATGTACAGGTCTTCATTGGTAGAACCAGTTCGCTCCATCAAAGTGATGCAATTGGAGCTGCCCACATTCTGCGCAGCATCCTTTTGATTAAGGAGGAAAAAAACAAAACAAAAACAAAACACTCAACTAAGGGTCCAATTCAGAATTAACTGAACTAAGAAAGGCTGACTTGGTACAGAACTACTTACCTGACCGCAAGCAATGTAGATAGCTGTAACAATGTTTGCTGCATGTGCATTGTAGCCACCTATGCTACCAGCCATAGCAGAACCTACCAAGTTTTTGTTTATGTTAACTTCAACTATATCTTCTGTAGTAGTCTTCAATACCTAGGCAAAGCAATACATTTTTAGTACACATTTCCTTAAGCAGCAGTTACAATACTCTATGTTATTTACTCTATTAATCAACTACCTTCTCTCACCTTTTCAAATACTCATTCATCTTTGGTATGAAATGTACAAACAATTTGGCAAAAAAAAAAAAAAATCCCAATAATTCACCATGACATGATAGCAGCTTTTCTCACAAGTTGTTCCAGACAGTAAACTCTCCTCAATTTTGCTCTGCATAATACAGAACTAAACTGAAGAGTTGTAGCAGAAAACTGACGCTCAAAAATAAACACTGTTGCACAATAACATCAAATTAAGTGACATATTTATACCATACTGTGTTTTGAAAGCTTCAGGTAAGAGATTTACACTGAATTTAGTATAAAAGCGATCAAAGGGGACAAACACGATGGAATGAAATCTTGGGGTTATGATAGATGCTGCTCTGATACTTCCAATGAAGTAGCAGTCAAAAAGGCAGACAATTAGAAAGTTAATAGAAAGAGAACCCCAAAAACATAATTATGCCAATGTATAAATCCAGACTCCAAACACATTTTGAATACTGTATCCAACTGCCTCCAGAATTTGGAAAGGATATGCTAGAACTGAAAAAGATCCACAGGTGACAAACGTGCAAAGATATGCTAGGATAATCTGGTTATTCATTCCTCATACAGAAACTAGTTCATTTCAGTCTGAAAATGAGATAGCTAAGAAGGTGGAAGGGGCTCTGTTAGACAGCTATAAGGTCTTGAGAATTATAGAGAAGAAGTTTGTTAATTGTTTCTTTCCATAAAAAAAAACTAGCACATCAAATAGGATTAACAAAAAGGAGGAAGTTCTTCACATAAGGTGTAGCTGAGCTGTAGAATTCTGTTTGGGATATTAATGCTAAAAGTTTACATAGATTCACAAAAGGAACTGGACAATAGAAAAAAAAAATCTATTATGTACAAAAGCACCAAGAAAATCTTGAGCAGGAAGAGTGTTACAAGTATTGTGTGTTGAACTCCTCCTTGATATTGTCTGTCTTGGCCAGTACTGGAGACAAGGTTAACAGAGAAGACACACACAGCCAGTCTGGTCCAACACATAGAGCCAATCTTGCCAGCTTGCGTGAAAAAGAATCTAAGATAGCACTTGTGATGTAGGACAAGTTTGCCAGGGACTAGCACCGGCATGGTTATAAATGTTACATTTAGTCATCCTAGAAACTAAGGCAGTCTTGGAATTAAGTGAAGCACCTGACTATCTGTTTTCATTGTAGTAGGGGGCATGTGAACTTTAAAGAGAATGCCAGGAATGTATAAGAAACAAATAAAATGATCAAAATGAATGGGTTCTGTCAGACAAAACTCTCAGTGTAAGATCAAACAATAGAATAGTTTTCAAAGGAAAGAAGTGAGAGATCCAACATCTTCAACATTCACCATAAAATACATAGCACAGTATCTTAGACAAGACAGTAAAAGGGAAAACGTCTACCGTAAGATCTTCTCAATGGAAATGACTTATCCTACAACAATAGTCTGAAAATACAGGTAGAAATCATCCCTACATGAAACATACATTTCATATTTATGAAGTAAAGTAAGTTATCAGTTTTGTAAAATACGTGCATTTTTTAACAAATGAAATAAAGCAAACACTCACTTCTCTGACAACCTTCGCTGGAATGACTGCCTCACAGACAACAGACTTGCCTCTTCCTTCTATCCAATTTATGGCAGCAGGCTTTTTGTCTGTACAGTAGTTACCACTGATAGCTATAACCTGAAGATCAGGAAACTCTTCATTCAACCTTGCCAGTGCTTTTTCAGTACCCTGTTAGAAGAGAAATAGACATCATTAAAGACTAGTTTTTCATTATGGTTGTAAAATGCTAACCAAGGACAAGAAGATTAGATTAAAACTTTAGACCATCAGTTATAGCTGAGAAAAAGAACAGTTTTCAGAAGGAATCTGAAACAGGAGCAAATGGTTGCATCATTGCTATCATTTTTTTAACCACTTGCAAATACGGGAAATAATAAATTGTAGTAAATAAGCCCTTGGTTCTTCCTACTATGTATGGACTCTCTGGATACATTCTACATGAATGGGCACAGCTTACTGAAGATATAACATGAACCAAGTCAAACACTACAGGCATGAAAATAGTTCATTTTGGATGAAGTGGGAAGGAGCATTAGGAAGTCAGACAAATTTCAACTATATTTAGTACCTAGGTATGGCCTGACCCATTTATGTAATTATTCTGAGTAAATTTTGTATATGACAGGCAGTCAGTATCAAAGTCTTACCTCAAACAGTACAAGGCTTCCCCCCTCCCCCAAACTATGAGTCATGCCTCAGTTTCTCCCACATGGCTGCACTTGGTGCAACTCATCAGATTCCTAATCCTTTCTTCACAAGAACTGATAAGCACAGCAACAGATTAATTACTGCTGGATAAAATCTCCGGCCCAAAGGAAATGAGCAAACAGTCCTATATTATCAAGAATACTCTTTAAAAAAACAAACACACAAGAAAAAAAACTCCCCCACAAAATTACTTTAACCCTTATTCTTTCACTGTTCATATCTTGTTCATCTAAAGCAAAGTCAAACAGTTTTATCATTTTATAGCACTGAAAACAGATGTGTCCTGCCTGCAAGCCTTATCTCTTTCTGTCTTCACATGCCAGGCAGTCACAGATGAGTGAGACAATTTTTTTTTTTTTAAAGAAATATACATTTATTGGAAGACTTAAAGAGACTAGACCTTACTTTTGAAATCATATTCATTCCCATTGCATCCCCTGTTTTAGACTGAAAACGGATATAAAGATTACGACCAGCCAAACTGATGAGAAGTTTTTGTAGGCGAGCAAACCTGCAAGAAAATTGAATGATTACTTACAATTCTCAAGCAGAAAAAACTTAAACTAACTTTAAGCGCATAACAACAGCAAATTATTATAGATGGCTCCATTAACCACACTGTGTTATCTGCACTCTTCCTCCCTCAATGTGGGAAAATAAACTTTCAGCTATCATGCATATAGTTCTTTCAAGATAAATACTTTCAAACGTAATGTTTCACTGCTCCTGAAAGCAAATGGTGAAATGTTTCACTGGCTCCTTATGTTTTCTAGCCCTGGACTTAATGAAATATAGGATCCTGAAGTGCTAACACAAATTTTACCCTGTGGAACTACCCAAAGTATCTGACTACCGACTACCAACTAAAAATGAGGACTTTGAAAATTCCTTTATCTTTTACAGCAGGGCAAAAAACATTTTATGTTCCGTAACAGGGCAAGCTCCACAAATCAGAGCTTTATTCATGCAGATTAAAGGCAAAAAAAAAAAAAAAAAAGACCACAACCACACCAGGAAAATACTGCTTTCAAACAGCAGCACAAATTACACTTGCTGAAATACACGTATGTCCTTGGCTGACACTCATAAGATTAATAAGAAACATAACTCATATGTCAGTCTTTCTCTAAATGTTCCTAAAGAAGGCAGGTAATCACAAGTCTTGGAAGAAAGTCTTGTACTTAAAATGAACTTATTCTTAACACTGTTTTACATTTCTTAACATTTCAGCTCTAGCATTAGTTTATCCTATGGTTTCTGAAGTGTAACATATTAATTATTAACACTTAACACTATCTGAAAGCCTAGATTCCAAACTTTAAAATAGTTCTATAGCATAGTAACTACTAAAAGTTCAAGTGAGTTGTATATTTATTTTAAATGCTTAGACAAAATAAAAATGTATCAAATATTACTCAATTCCAACTTACTTGTTACTATGATCCAGTCATTTACTGCTTATCATCAGAAAATATTTATTACTAGCCTTGATAGATAACCACAGCAACAAATTAAAAAAGAAAAACACTGCTGTTTTCTTAGATTCCTGCTACACGAGACAGCCAAATTGAGTGTGTAATTTCCTAAACTACAGTACGTAGAAATACAATTGGGAGCTTTTTAGGGTTCATGAAAATCTTTCATCAGGAAATAAGGTCCAAGTAACCATTATACTAACCTACTTGTGCTGTCAAAAGCCTCTTTTATTATCTTAAATCCTTCAGAGCTTTCAAGCCAAACTTTCACTTCTGCAGCTTGGCAAGCAGTGGGGAGCCTTACAACAGGCCCTCGGGTCATCCCATCTGCTAGAATACGACTGCTTGCTCCTCCACCAAGCTAAAATCAAAACAGAAATAAAGCAAGATTACTGAAACTGAATTTTAGATTTTGGGAAACCAAAAACATGATTTAAATCACCCCCACCTCCCAAAAAAGACATACAAAATGTTTTGTATTATAGAAAGCTTTTAAGCTAGTCAAGCAATTAAACAGTTAACCTTCTTTCTAGGAGTTACTTACACATATTGCTCTACAACCTCTATTTGTGCTTGCCACAAGACATCCTTCTGTTGTTGCCATTGGAACTTGAAACTCTTTGTTATCCAAAAACAGTGGCCCTGCTACGCCTACAGGAATAGGCATATATCCAATCACATTTTCACAGCAAGCTCCCATAACCTTACAAGAATACAAAAGTTATCATTAAGATTATATGTACCATGATAGCACACTATATATGTCACTACAAGGAGCTATCTTAGCAAAAAACCCACAACCCTACCCATGAAGCAACTTTCAATTCAACAAGTTAAAGCTTTAAGTTCCTTCTACTATGACCAGCTCATCAATAAAATGGAATACTTCATACAAAATTTTGTATTTTGTTATGATTATCAAACTTCAAGTATTAATAAGCTGTCCTAATTTGTCAGCTGTTTATAGCTACATCTATCAACAGCTGCTACTGTTAAAAATCTATTATTCGACAGATCTGTTGAATCTTAAGTCGTAAATATTATTAAAACAATTTTAAAATATTTTAAGTTAATACCATTAAATGAATTTTAAATAAACTTCTGTTTTAACTTGAGCTCAAGCTAACATTTTCACTCAGCTGAACACAGGCTTAGTGTTAGCAGAATCCCATGTTTATGAGATAAGGCAACCACATACCTTGGTAGGGAATTGTTCTTTTGGTTAAGCTACAAAAATTTTAGGTTTAAAAACAATACAAAGCAATATACAGGAGTGCTTTGTATTTACAGTTTTCACAGCAGTTTTGACCAAGCTCATTGCTAATTCATATACATCACTTCAAGCAGATATTCCATACATTTGGAAAATGGTTTTACACTGAACTTTGCTTGTCAGCCTTCTACTTACCAAAGAGTAATTGTAATTCCTATAAGGAAGATACTGCAAAGATGAAGGTTCAGGGAGTTTCTTAGATAACATCTGTCTACGAATGGACACGCCACGCTCCTGAGTTTCCATCAAGGTTTCCAGCTTGTATGCAGGAATATGCTTAGCATTAACTAAGCTGATAACCTCAGCATCAGTAAGGAATTTTGCTCCCTTCTGGAAATGTAAAGGGTGGGGGGAAAAAAAAAAAGTAGAGATTGTCTTGGCAAAAATAATTTGAAACATTTCCAAATGAGAAAGGATAGCAACTTTACTTTGACCATTACCAGATGATATTCAAAGGAGCTAACTGTCAGTGTGAAGTTTCATAGCAGGCAAGAATATGGCCAAAAACCTTCCATTAGAACACCCACTTATATGCACGATTTACAGTGAAGCTTGAATTACGTGGTATGTCATGAATGAATGTAGAAGCTGCCTTTTTGCCCCTCTCTCGTCTTGGGAGTAAAAGGGGAAGACTCGTAATAATAAAAGATTATTTATTTACAACTTGAGAAAAAACAGACAAATATACATTTTCTATCTGTATTAAAAAAAGACGTAACAGAAGCAGAAGATGTTTCTGCTTCAGTCAGTTTCTAAAAAAATAGGGTTTTTTGTTTTGTTTAAAAAAAAAAAAAAAAAAAACCACAGGAGAGTGGTCTAGGTTTCTATTCCATAATATTTACACATTCACTCAGTTATAAAAGCCCTATAGTTCTCTGAAGTAAGACATCACAATCAATAGGATCACATGAACACTAGAAAACAAATTCTAAGAGTTCTTAAATTAGAAGTTACATTGGAGGTTTAAAAATAAATAAATAAATATTTTTTCCCCCATACCTCTGCATTTCCAAGTATACGAACACATTCCTCAATAGAACGTGGCTCCTTAGGAAACTCAATTTCTTCCTCTTTTCTACTAAGAACTGCAGAAGTTTCCACAGGGCTGCAACCACCAACTACAAACGTAGCCCTGGTTGAAGACTCTGCTAATACAGGTTTTATGACTTCAGCTGCATTAAAAACAATTAAAATGAACTTCAGTTTACAAAAATCTTAAGTTTTGGTTCTAAATACAACATGCTGCACAGAATTCACTGTTTGATATAAATATCTGGGAATAAGTTCAGATTTTAAAATGCTCAAAATTACCATTTCCATCTTTGGCAATTAAAGTTTCTTCTACTGTGTTAGATTTCTGATTGTTTTTCAGAAGTCCAGATTGTTTCCTGCAACAATTCTCAGCGACTTTTTTCTGAACCATCACTGGAGAGGTTATGGGATTCTTCAGCGAGAGTGTGGATTCAGTCTCTGTTTGTTCAAAGAAGATGTATTTCACAGCAAGAAGAAGGGCTAATCCAAGAGTGATTACTTGCTCAATATCCATACTAGCCATTCTATAAATAAATAAATAAATTAGTATATACAGTCTATTAGTTTATAACAACATTTTAACATCCCTTTGCTTTAGAAAGGGTAAGAGTTTGATCATCATTTTTCAGTTCCAGTCAAATGATGTTTTATAACAGAATATCAGAAAATTCAGGTATGCTAGATTGGGGTAGATAAATCATTCTTTGTATTATTAATATTGTAAGAAGTTTCAGTTATCCCAAAACTTTTAATAAATCTTAGCAAAAGAAAAAAAAATCCCAGTGAGAGAAATTACTGGAAAATTTTCACTATTGAACAGCTAAGTCAAATTCATTTAACAGCTCTATCTCCAAATTATGAAGCAGGAAGATTCATTTATCACCCTCTGCCAATCACAACTACTATGATGTAAGTTAAGCTGCTGGGGGGGGGGGTGGGGGGAATAAGAGAAACAGTGCTGATTTTCCAAAGTGGAATCACAATTTCCACTTCAGTAGAGCTGTGGGCCAGTAGTGTATTTGAGTTGCACAGTATCCCTTATCTTTAGCAAAAAAACTACAAGGAAAAAGAATAATGACTTAGACTATCTTTTGCACTTGTATGAGAAGGGGCAGAAATTCTGCATAAATAATTAACTCGTGTGCTGTCATAAAATTTATTTTCTAGTCTGGTCTGAAATGTGCCAATGCTAGTGGGAAAAAACAGTGCTATTATGCATCCAGAACAGCTGGTTCCTGACCATAATCATACTATTTTAAGAAGATCGTAAGAATGGCATACTATTGAAATATTTCTTAAAACCTGTCATCTGAGGTTCTAAGAAATCCTACAGCAGCCAGAGCTGCTGATTTGCAACAACACTGTACCCCAAGACCATCGCGGGCAGCGCAGGAAAATACGTCCTAATCAATGAAATACACTTCTCTTCTGTGAGGGCACCTACCGAGAAAGGTAGAACTGCCATAATGAAACATTAGGCTCAATTCTCTTTGGTGCATTCTCATCCAATCCCACTGAGTTTTCTACAGTAGTGTTTTGAGCAGCTGGTTCTGCTATCCAGCGACTGTGGGCATGAACAAGAACCAAACCTAGTGACTGTATTAAAAAATGAAACAAACAAAAGAACAATCATTAAGTTTTCAACTGTAACTAGGCATCTAACCTATTAAGATTAATCATTTATTTTTTACTTTAACTTCCCATGACTCGGAAGTCTAACGCTGATGTTCCACGCTTCTCATCAACACCATTTTCCAGTTGTATATTCATTTACATACACAACCTTTTGCTGGTTCCATACAGAAACAAGTGTTTTACAATCACACAGTTTGAAATTTGGCTAATACAATCAGAAGTTATTTGGGCAGGAGGAAGACTATCAGACAAAATCAAACAGAAAGATCTCCAAGATATCAAGCTTTCACCAGTTTCATGAAAACCAGCAATACACATGAGATAGGAAACCCACCTTATTATGTCCCAAGTGAAGGGAAGGCTGCAATGTTATCACATTTTCTTTAATTTCTTTTTTGGCTTACCAAAAGACCAGTAGCTTTGAACCAGTCCCAGCACACCCCTCCTCTTGCCCAAGTAATAAGAGGAGAAAGCTGGAGAAAGCTGAGGGTACTGTACAGGAAATAGGGAGGGAATTAGGGCACATGAAGGAGCGACCAGTGTTGTGAGCATAAATGGCATATGCAGGAAGACTTTAAGTGTATGTATAGAGGATGTTAGTTAGAATTACCAAGATGAGCAAGAGTACTGGGATGCAGGATACAAGTCTATAGAAAACAAAAGCTATTTTCACTGCACAAGAACAGCTTATTGATTACATAAATACAGATGAAAAAAGTCACAAACCATGATCATTTTCACCCTCTGTGTTACAGGGTTTGGTTTATTTTCTTCTTCTTCCAGAACACGAGCAAAATGACTGAGCTGCCATATAGGTCGCCCTTCACGACTCTCTCGAGAAAGCTGCAAAGACAACAATTTAAAAAGAGGTCCTAATCAGCACATTCGAAGAAACACAACAATAAACAAGCTTCAAGATTGCATTTTTGTTTTATTATTAAGACTTTACCAACAAAAGAGTGAGCCTACAGTAGACTTTAAATAGTGAAAGGCCCTGGACAGCTATTAGTTCGAAGTACAATTTGTTTACCTTGACTTAGATCAGAACTCACACTATTGATTGAGACACTGACAGTGGGGTAACAAGCTACTGTCCATCAGTTGAGCCACTATAACTTTTCCTGTGCATGTCCTCTTGTCTACTTCAACAGGAAGACAAACATGCTGGCATACACCTTAATGAAGAAATTTGCATGGCCTGAACACTAAGTTACATACTCTTTTGATGTTGGTCTTACCTCTAATACTAAGGACACACAAGCTGGAAAGAAGGTCATGAAGACAAAGTAGTTGGCAAGAACAGACATACAGCCAAAGCAGCACATAATTTCAAGTTGTCGTACACCTACATTAAAAAACAAACAAACAACACATTTGAATATGCAACAGGCTTTCTATATATTTAAAGTGTTGCAAAAATAAGAAAAAAACATTATAGTGACACTGCAGGTTAATGAAAACCAAGCATGTTTAGTCCTAATCATTTTGCCATAACTTCGTTTAAGGCATAAATTTAATAATATAAGCTATTTAGGAAGGTAAATAAATAGCTAAATAAATAAAGTCACCCCACTCCCACAGATAACACCTATGATTTGAAACCCTGAATATCCCAACATTTTTCAAATAGTCTTTTTTACCTGGAAAGGTTTAGACCCTTAGACTTTATCACTCACCTGACATAGTACCAACACCAATAACAAGACATTCCACAAGGGCATCCAGTGTAAACGTAGGGCCTAAAATTGCCATTCCACGTGAAATATTTTCTCTTACTTCATCCTAAAAAGTGAAATTTCTGCATATTAGCATAAAGACAAAAATG
Source organism: Dromaius novaehollandiae (assembly GCF_036370855.1). Classification (NCBI taxonomy): domain Eukaryota; kingdom Metazoa; phylum Chordata; class Aves; order Casuariiformes; family Dromaiidae; genus Dromaius; species Dromaius novaehollandiae. Next base: position 43,817,504 of record NC_088130.1, on the reverse strand, counting down.
AAAAAATGCACAAAGATTTGGTTCTTGGAGAAGTGGATTCTATGATGAACACTATGAAATGAAAACATGAAACTGTTAAGTAGGCAAGGAGACTGGATTCAAAATAATGTTTTCAAATTTGTTTCTGGTATTCCTTTCAAGTCTCTTTCCAACAACGCAAAAAAGGAGTCAGGCCTCAGAGTATATAATATGGATCGTTTCCTCATAAGGGGTGCAGGTACTGTGATTAATAAACTCAGTATTATTATGGTGGTAAGGCTTTATACAATACATTGAGAAATTAACTACTGTGAAAGAATATATGCGTTAATCATTACGGTTCATACAAGCTATTATACTTCAACAGTCTTTATTTAGACCACAACATTATTTAATTGTGAAAGTCTCCATTTTTGGCTGACGGGTAGTCTAAGCCCCTACAAAATCAATGGGCACAGACTTTAATTAAGCTTTAAGCTCTAAACTTTAAGATGCGTGCATGTGCATGTATGTATATACACACTTGGGTGCATGTGTATGTAATTTTTTTTTTTTAAAAAAAAAACAAACCCACGCTTATATCACAGCATCCCAAAAGTTCTTGCAACCACATATCCAAACCCTAACTTTATTTTATTTTTATCTTGCCCTCTAGACTTAGCTGACGAACATACATAAAAAGCACTGAAACTTCCCCTTGAGGGTGAGAAGATTTTCTTTTTCTTTTCTTGGCAGCATGGGGGATATGCGGGGTGTGTGGGGATGCAGGGTGGGGGGAAAACGCGTGTGTGAAAACCTATTTGTGAAATACTTCTTTGAAAATAAGCATTTTCAAAGAATTCTACAGTCTATTAAAAACATTAATATACAATTATATAATAACGTATTATATGTTATAATAATGTTGCATATATGTAATATAGTCACAATTATTACGATCAATTACCTTGTACAGTATTTATACGTATAAAGTAATTTCATTCAAAATACTTTATTTTAGAACTTCAAATATTAGGAAATAACCATTCCCATGTATGATAGGCTAAATTTAATGTTAATCCTTTATATTGTGCTGTGTGAATTACATTAGAGCATGAATGTGTCTATATACACTTATGCACATGCCATTGTTCCGCTAATTTTTTCCTCCAGAAATATGCTTTTCCCTGCAGCTGCATTGTAACATTAGATTTCTATTTGCATATTGTTCCTAAGCCCTACAAATACGCTTTTTCATATCAATAACTGCTCTAACGAAGACTTTGGTAAAGTAATTCTAGCTGCCTTAAACAGCAATGCTTGTAATTCTTCCACAGAACCTGACACCCTACAAATATTCATATATACAACTAATTTAGTTAAAAGATAAGACAGTATCTGGACTAAAGCTAATCCGTTTTATATATTACCACTATAGTAGTCACCCATATGTTTCTCCACCTGGGGTATCTTCACAGTTTAAATTCAAAAGCTGAGTTACAAAACAAACAAACAAACAAACAACCCCCCCCCCCACACACACACAAACAAAGAACAAAAAATCTGACCTGTGAGTTGGAACTAAGTGCAAATTTGGCTAATGCACTTGCTCTTGAAAGGTCAATCAGAAGCAGAAAGAATGGTAAAGCTTCACTGAAATAAGAGGAACACTTTAAGAACAAATTCAAGGTTTATTGTATAGGAAAACATTTCAAACAAGAAACACATAATAAGTATCCATTACTTACTTTAAACCTGTCAGTTCTTTATCCAAGAAGTGAATTACCACTGTACTAAAAACAAAACTTGAGAAGATTGTGAAAAGGCCAGCAATACCTAAAAAAAAAAAAAAAGAAAGAAAAGGAAAAGTTATATATAAATAATACCTTTAGATCATTTCTGAAACAAATAAATCAATAATTCTAATCTTTCAGATTACATACACAGAAGTTGAGATACAAACTGATGTGAATGCTATCTTTACATGGATATTTAAAATCTATGCTGCATTCAAATGAATATTCTGAGAAATAAAAGCCGTAAATCTCTCATTTCTTATCAGCAAGAATAAAAATTGGCTTAAACAGTTTCACACAATAAACAGTTATTTCAAGAATTACATTTCCAGTGTTTATATAATCCTATACAATCTCTCATTAAAAATTGCTTCCATCTATGCAGAACCCCAATATTTATCGGGCTGTCTAGCAAAGAAATAATACTAACATGCAGAATTGGCTTATTTTAACATTCTAATATTCATTACCAACTTTTTAATAAAAGTACAATTAAAATGTATGAAGCAAACAGAAAATCAGATACACTACCTAAAATGTATTTTGACCCAAGTTGCCTTAGGTTCTGAAACTGGAAGTAGATGTAAAGGATTGCTATACAGCGGGTGATTGTCAGGATTATGATGTCACTGCTCAGAACATCCTGCTCAAAATACAAAGTGATTTAGTTAGCTTTTACATTAAGTAACTTGTTAAGCTTTATGAACAAGATTTAAATTGTGAAGCTGCACAAAAAATGAAGTTTTGGAATAAAATAAGCATCACTGTTAGCCTCTCTTATAAAAAATTAAAATACTGCAAAAAGCACTAATACCAAAATCCTTCCTGTTCACCAGATATCCTGCAACTAAAAATTCTATTTAATAAAAACCTCCTGTAGCTCACTACCATTTGCATAAAGCTTTAATATCCAGCATGGGAAAAGTAGGCAATAAAGAAAGGAATTTCTGCATAACTACTTTGCTTTTAATACATTACAGCCTGTTGTTATTGTACAAAAAAAGCCCTATATTTTAAGAGAGATTTCAGGATCCATCAATTGAAAATAAGTATTATAACATGAATTCAAGTTCTTACTTCTTCAAGTTTTGGGCACTCATAATTCCAGCCACAGATCTTATCATTTCCAGTGAACATCTTCATGGACATCATACAGATGGTGAGAGTCACTGTTCCCACAATGACTTCCCATGGATGAGAGGCTACAAAAAGGCCATGCATTCGAAACAGTCTGGACAACATTTTCAAGATTGCTTTTCTAAACCTAAAAAACCTGCAACACAAGAATGTTTCATATAAGCAAGCAGGAGGATTTGTGGAATAAAGGATAGAGCTTTATGATTTCCTGCAAGTCACTTCTCACAATCTGTTTTGTTGCAAACAAAAACAGGTAAGTAATAGATGAGTAAGGAATCACATCTTCATCCGTCCGCTTTCCATTTATAAGCATACTTATTTCTAATCTTCTGAAATGGAATATGATCTGCTCTCTTGCCTTCTCAAACCACAAGTTTTTACATCTCCCATAATTCCTGTATCTCCCTTGTTTCTTTAAAAAGGATTTCTTATTAGCACCTCAAAGTTCCAAACAGAAGTTAACTCTCCTCTCTGCTACTCTCTATCAGTGCTAGCAGCTCTTAGCATCCACTACTGCCACACAATTTTGATACCATTTTAACTCCAACTTCTTGTTTTGCACCATCTCTCAATGTAAACACTCACTGAATCCTATTTCTTTACTCGATCTTCCTATTAAAATCTTGATTCACTTTACCTATATAAATTACCAACACACCATGAGCAACTCCAACAGCAGTAACTTCCATGTTATCTTTCCCTGTCTTCTCTACTTCCTGCTAAATATTCTTTAGTGATTCAACTTAATCACATTCAAGACAGTTGTTCTTCCTTCATCTCAAAAATATGAATCCTTCTCACATACAGCATTCTGCCTATAGTTCTTTTGCACCTGTAACTAATTCCCAAGTTACTGAAGCATTTCATCATCCCTGTATGCTTCTAATAGATAATAAACACTCAGCAGAAGCTCTCACACTTCTACTTCATTAAACTGGTGACATGGATGTTCTGTACATCCTTCAGTTACAAAAACTGCACCCTAGTCTATTTGCTCTGTGTGGTACCTTTGGACTCTAAACTCATCAAGGATGTTTAATCGTGTTCTATAGCATAGAAATAATGTGCCATAAAATTCTCTTAAATATATTAGTACTGAGATTTTGCTTTCTTTCTCATTGCCTAGAACCAAAAACCCCTAAAGCTCTAAGATACAGTTAAATATTTAAAATTCATCGTAAAGTTAAAAAGATACTTAAATAATAACCTGACTTTATAAAGACTATCTGTTCATTTTTACACATACAAACCTAGTACTAGACTCCCATAGGGGACTGAGGCCTCTACACATTATCACATCTAGGAGGATAAAAATCTCTTCATGTTATCTTAAAAGTAACAACCTAGCCACTATGCTTTAAGAAGACTTTCTAGTATTATTCCTTTTGCTTGGACATCATAAATGATACTGTCATTCAATGGAGAAAATAACAGGGAGGACTAATGAATCTGCTTAGTGTTTCTGAAGCATCATCTTCAGCAGCAGAATGCTTTCCTACCATTGCCAATCTTCATGATACAAGCATAAATAGTAGCAATATATTTTTCTTGATCCTTCCACAATGAAAGTGTGGCAGTATTTTTGTGACTGATGGAATACTAGAACTATTTGGGTAACACTGTGGACTGCCTTCCTCAGGAACAAATTCTTCCATTCCCTGGCAGAAAGCTTTACTTCTTCCTTTTTGTTTTTTCAGTGTCCTTTAAAGTCAACATTATCCTTTGCTTCTCTGTACAATAATGCATATACTACTCTGTATATTTATGCACTTGAAAAACTTCTGTCGACAGTGGTATTATGGACTTTCCTCAGCAGCACAGACGGCATATTTTAATTAAAATTCTAAAATAAAACATAGCCAGAGGAATGTTTCAGTGCCAAAGATTTTGAAACAAAACAAAAAGAATAGAGAAGGCCTGGCAATAGCCTATGGATAGAAATTACTAGTGCTTTGGAAAAATACCTTATTCCAGAAAAATCAGAATTAGTACTTACCACATGACTATACAAAGTCCTACCAGCTCTAAAATTAATAATGCAACATCTAGTGATTTCAACTATGAGAATTTTATTTTGGCAAATAACAAACTGATATTAGATTTAGAAAGACTCCAAAATCTTTCCTCAAATATCTACTTCTGACATATATAAGCAACACAAACAGAATTCCTGTGTTAATAAGTGTAAAATGGCTTCACAAAAATCCATGAGGGAAGAATGCATCAATTTGATTACGAAAGTAACTACCCATAATATCCATTATTAGCCAGTATTTGATAATTAACTGCTAATATCAGAATATAAAAATATAGGATACCTCACTGCTAATCCTGGGCTCCACTGACTGGCAGCAACTCCTAACTTAAAAACATTTTTAAAACCTTCATGTTTAACAAGCCTTATTTTATTTCATTTTATTTTGCTATATAGCTGACATTCTAGAAAACCATAAAGGAAGACTTCATACACAGATCTGGTATACATACTGCACTACTGAGTGCTGTTAAAAAACACATATGATCAGCTCGCATTCCTAATTCTGTTAATAATATTTTCATGGTAATCTGACTTATAACTTGAAATTAGCACAATGCATCTTTAAAAATAAAGCTAAAATTTATCATTTACATTATTTTGTTAAATTTCAAAATGGTGGCTCCAAAGAAACATCTTGTAAATCTCATCCGTTTTCTATCTGCCTTCCTCGTTCAATCGCAAATTGCTTAGGAAAACGTTAAGTAAAGCAGTGCAGTCTGGAAATCAAAACAAAATACAAACAAAAAGCACTACAACCTATTCAAAAACTTTGAACCACAGCATAAAAAGCAAACTAGATTGGTTGTATATAATGGCTTAGAGCACTGATCTACCACTTAACTGTATGAGTATTCAGCTAAAATACCTAAGATTTGCCACCCAGTTCTCACCTCAGAGCAATCCTCTGCAATACCATTTATAAGATCGGCACAGGTTTTCCATCCCCTGTTGCCTGACTCAGCAATAGCTACAGCATTAGAAAGGAACCGAGTGGCAAAAACGAGGGAGCGAAATCCTGTCCAGCGCTCTCCCGAAAAACACACGCGACACAGCACGGGCACCCCAAACTGCCGGGCAGAGCCACCTGCGCTTAGGAAGGAGCCCCCCGCTCCCGCTGCTGCCCCCGCAGCGGCACCGCCACCCCCGCGCAAGGGCGGCGACGCAGCCCTGCAGCCTGACCCGCGCGGGGCCGCCCGGCACCGCCCCCACGCGCCCTCGCCCCGCCCCGCCGGCACAGCCCCGCGCCGGAGCACCGCGGCGCGCCCCCGGCCCCCACCCCGGGGCGGGCAGCGCAGCCGGGGCAGGCAGGTGCCGCGGCCCGCGGATGTCACGGAAAAGGCCGCGCGCCACCGGCTCTGACCTACCCCGCCCGCCCCGAGGGCGGCGGGTGAAGCGGGCGCGGGGCCGCCGCCGCCCGGGGCCGTGGTGAGGACGGCGGTGACGGCCCGCTCCCCCCCTGTTTCCGAGGAAACAGGAAGCGCGGCGCTAAGTGGCGCGCCTGCCGCACCCCGCCTCAGGGCCCGCGGCCGCCCGGGACCTGTGTCGCAATGGCGGGCTGCCCGCAACGCGCCTGACGGAAACCAGGCCGCGGCCCGCGGCACCCGCGACCCCCCGGCCCGCCCGCCCCGCCCTGCCCTGCCGCCCCGCCGCAGCGCCCCGCCGTGCCGTGCCCGCTCACCGCCCCGGCGCTCGCGCGGCGTCGCGGCTGACAGCCAGTACCGTCCTCCTTCCCGCCGCGCCGCAGACTGACGCGGCTGCTCGTTCCCGGGCAAGGACACCCGGGGCACGACACCCCAACCGCCGCCATCGCCCGATCGCGCAGCCAATGGCGAGCACCCCACACGCCCTGCCCATGACGCGTCACTCGCTGCGTCGCCGGGGCAACCGCCCGGCGAACGCCGCACAGCTCGAGGCTCGATCAGGAGGGGGGAACACGCCATCTCGCCATGGGCTGCCCGCCAATGGGCCGCCGCGCTCCCCTCGCCGTGCTTTCTGATTGGGCAGGAGGATGCGGCCTATTTACATATGGTAATGAACCGAGAGCCCGGCCGCGCCCTAGGTGCGCTGCGCTGCGCTGCGGAAGGGCGGGCAGCTCTCACCACCCCTCCGCGGGGCTGGCCCGGTTTCGCCCCGCCCCCCGAGCCGCGACCCGCGGCTCCCCCGCGCAGCAAGAGCCTCCGCTCGCCGCGCAGGGGAGCACGGGCCCGGCTCGGCCTCACCTCGCGTTGGCAGGCTGGCGCCCGTGTACTTCTGGGCACACCAGAGGGAGGGCACGGCACGGCACCGTTTTTGGGCTTTTATTGTTCCAACGCATCATTTGCACAGGGTGATGTCAGCCCACCCTGTGCACTAGTAGTTACCAGGTGGGGCACTTTACCGCTCATTAAAAATGCCATTGTGATTAGCAGCTCGGAAAGCAGTGGGATCTCTTGATGTTTAGAAGAACTACGATATACTTGGATTTGTGGCTTTTGGCTAAATGGGATATGCGTTCTTTGATTTAGCTATGCACACAAATATTTTTGGCATGTGAGGCATCCTTGGTCTCTTTGGGTAAATGTCACCTACTATGTATCAGATGCAAGATACTGTTCTTCATTGCAATTAATTGCTCCCATTTTGTGTAGCCAGTTTGTGTCACCAGGTCTGGGCAAGTTCTAGGCAAACAGGTTTAAATGCAAACAAAATATAATCTGCCAGGATTTCACTGAAGATAACTTACACTCCAGCTTTTCCAAAACTGTTCCTTACATGTTCCATTTTATTTAGAAACATTTCAAGTATCTTCACATCGCACCACGCTGTAGAATGTAAATGTAATCCTCAAGAAAGGATGCGCTGATTAAAACAAGTTCCCAGAAAACTCCAGTGAAGCAGATGTTACCACTGAGGAAGTTTTTGATGCCAGCTCATTTAATGTGTGAAGCTACTCTTCATTCTCACATCTTCAAAGCAATATGTCTAAATCCTCATGATTTACCACTGTTTTTTCTGCTAGCTTCTTTCTCAACACTCCTGTCTTCTCAAGCATGTCTTTATTACCTGAAAAGAGTAAAGTATTCCCAGCAAGTTTTCTGCAGTAATTTAATGATATGCACAGCAACTGCTGTAATTGCATTTGGATATGACTGAGTCAAAGCAAAATGCAATTTGTGCACAGTAGCAACAAATATATCTAACTGGTACATAATTTGACCTTTAGTATCTTGCTGTTTTCCATCCTTTTTGCCGAGTAGTCTTTTTTTTTGAATATTCTGTGATGAGCCTAATTTGGCAAGTGATAAAAATGGTAATTTTATCATCAAGTTTCCTGGGAACAGGAGTCATTACTATGATTTGCTGTGCAAATATATGATAAAGCTTTCAGTTGTAAACCATTTTTGTATTAGTACTTCTCTCTGTAGCCTGCCTACAGCCTCTCTCATCTCTGAATGCTGCAAGAGGCCATGGGGGCAGCACTGTCGCAGCAGCTGCAGAGGTGGAAGGCGAAGCTGGTGAAAAACAGGTCTGTCTTCAGTGAAAACAGTGCTGCATTATCAAAAGACCCACTGCAGCATTAGATCTAAGACTACTATTGCAAATACTGTAAAAATATTGGCAGCTAATAATTTGGTATATCCAACACATTCCTAATCTCGGACACATGAAGCATGCATTGTGCTCGGGGCAGCAAAAGCGCTTTCAACGCGGCCTCCGCAGGGGACAGATTAGGAAAAAGGTGCAATGCCAGATGGACGAGAAGCTCGGTACGCGTGTGTTGGCAGCTCAGCGGCTCTGCAGGACGTGCATGGCACACAAAGCCCTGCTGAAGGCATGTGCGCAGCACAGGCCCGCCACACGGCAGAGGTAGCCACGCGGTGGTAACCATCATCCACAGCAAACACAGTCCTTCGCAACGGCTCCAAAGGCAGAGCTTCCTTTGGTTTCTTCTTGGCCGCCACACTACCCTTGCGCCTGTTTGAGAGGCAGCACTTCACACATATCTGCCGCCCCCTTGGCGACCGGCAACCCCGACGGGCGAGGAGCGGCGCCCACAAGATGGCCGGCAGGGAGGAGCCCGCGCGCCGCGGGGGCCGTTGGGGGCGGGGCCGGGCAGCGGCGGCGGCGGCGCCCTGAGGGTAGTGCGGCGACGGCACCATGGGGGAGCGGGATGGCAGTTGGGACAGCGATAGCGACGAGACAGTCGTGGAGGGCTCAGTGATAGAGAGCGATGTGGAGGGCGAGGAGCTCCACAGCAGGAGGTGACGGGGGCTGCGTGTCCGTGCCGTGCGTGCGGCGCCCGTGTGTGAGGGCAGGTGTGGCGCTGAGGGGCGCCGCGCTTCCCGGGCCGCTCTGAGGCGGCGGCCGCCGCCCCCGCATCGCCTCCAAAAGCCTAGACTCGCGGGAGCACCGCCTCCTCCTGCCTCTGAAATCCTGCGCAGCGGGACGTTTGTGGAACAGCTGGTTTCGATTATTAATAGGCTGTTTCACAAATACGTATTTTAGTTTATTCCCTTTTTTTTTGTTAGGGTGTTTTTGTATGCTCCTAGAATTAACAATTGCCCGCTCTGAAAATGGACCCACTGATTGTGCATACATCCTGTGGGCCTGTGTGTTTACACCACTGGACCCTATAGATTAACATTTCAGTCAGTGGAAGCTAAGCATAGCAGAATCTTGGCCAGAGAAAATAAAAATAAAGAAAATACCAGCAGACAAGATCACCGCTAATGCAGTTATTTTTCTGCAGTTTTCATTTCAGCGTGCGCCTGATATTTTCTTCGGCGTTCTTGCAGAGAATTGAATTTGCCCAGGAGTTTCACTTTTTATTCACACTATATTTGTGCCTCAGTATAGACGGAGTATGCGTAAAGCAACGATGTACTTCCCTACTTGAGATTTTCTCACTGATTAACAAAATGAGGTGTATTTTCACAGTTTGGGGATGCTTTAAAATTGGCATTTGTATTAGAGGTGTACTTGTTTGGCGTGAGCTTGGCAGATGTCCTGGCAAAGGAAGTTAGGTTGGCCTCCACTGGCCTAAACTGTCCTTTGAGTTTACAGGATTGAAAAGAAGATGATACAGCTGTTTGAGGGATTTTTTTTTTTTTTTTTTGCGAAGGTTATCTTTTGTTAATAAGGATGTATCTTTAACAACTGAAGTAAGAATTGATGAAGGTAAGAGAATTTCCTTTTTAAGTCTGTGTTGTTTTTCCTATGTACTTTTCTCTGGATGTTGCTTGAGTCCATAATATTTAAATGCTGCATGAAGTATTCAAACAAAATAATTTTCACCTTTATGAATAGAATGTAATGTCTTATGAAATCTTTATTTTTTAGCTAATATTCTAGAACATTTTTCAGCACACTTTTAATATTTGAAAAATATGTTTTCTCTTAATTTCTCCATTCTTCTTGTACATTATAACTGAGAATGCCTGGCTTAGGAAGTATATGAAAGATATATAGGGGTATCCTTTTTTTGTTTGTTTTTTGTTTTCCTAGGAGCCCCCTCTCCAGAGATCTCTTTTATTCATAAACTTCGTCATCGTCCATACACTTTGAAGGAGGAAAAGCAGATAAATCTGGTATGTATAGAAATAGTAAGTCTTCTGTTACACATACATAGCTACTAATAATTAATAATCACTGGGTCTCCCATTCTTTATGCACAAAATAGCCCTGTGGCTTACTGCTGAAATGGATTTTGTGGGAGGACAGTTGCCAGATGTGTAGCACATTCCATCTAGGAATGTACTGAAGTCTCTTCCCTGGTATTTCATAAGGGCATGAGCTTTCGAATTTGAGGAACGAGTCTATGACAAAGATGAAGATGTCTTGGAGTGCAAACTTTTTTTGTAATATGTAATTTTTATGTAATATGTTTCCTTCAGTAGGTAAAAGATAACCATCTGGATTAATGATGCCAGAATACACCCTTGGTTACTCATTCTAAAATTAGGTGTGATTTGATCTTTGGAGAATTGTTTATTTGAAAAAGAAACAGAGAGTAATCTGAAATGCAGAATAAAATGTCTCTTTGCATGATGATGGGGTCCTTATTCTACTCCTATGATAATTCTGAATTCCATAATCTGCTAGGTACCATTTGATATATTTGCCACAGTCTGTAGCCAGTCGATAAGATTACTTTCTGTTCTACTGAGCAATCAGCTTTCCACCTGCTTATGTCATTCTCAGGCAACAATTAGAAACAAACAGGTTCCCACTTTTTAACTCAGTTTCTTTTAAAAGCTGTGACTATTCTGCTACCTACAATACTGCATATCCACCAGTTTGGACCGCTAAGTATACATCCTTTTTTTTAGTACAAGAGGAGCTTTTTAAAGAATTATTCTTAAATCACTTCCTAAATGACAAAAGCTACATTAAAAAAGACACTCTTCTATGGAATGAATAATTTCATAGAGGGTTATAAAATTACAGATAAATTTTGTTCAACTGGCAGTGTAAAAAATGGTGAAAAAGTTCAAGGGGATACCTTTATTTGAAAAGTTTTCTACAGAAGTTTGTTTCACTGTTTGCAAGTCCCAGGGTTGTCTTGATTGAAGTTTATCACAGCTTCCTGATGGCAGAGGGAAGGAGGAGAGTGCCCCTTTGCTCTCTCCTTTTCTCCTCTAGCAGCTGATCTGGCCATCTGCTGACAGACCTGAGTCTTTGGCTTCATGGCTCTCACCAGTATAACCAGTCTGTAATGTGATTAAGATTGCATCACTGTAAACTCAAAGGAATTCTCCCACATCCAAGACAGATGATACTCCTTTCCCCCAGAAGAAAGTCAGAAAAGCATAGAGTCCCCTTGTACTTTTCACCAAATAGCTTGGGTAACTCTCACTAATTTTTGTCGGAGCTATAAATGATACCATTGACAGCTCGGTCATCCATAGTGTGGTGTCATCAAATTTAAATCTTACTGAAGGCTGTGAAGAAATGTATTGGCCTGTTATAGTAGATACTGGCATAATTAGATTGCAACAGTGCGGCTCTTGAACCAGTTTGAGAGCTGACATGGAATGTGATTACACAGAGGCTTGCTCTTGTGCTGCACCCTCAGAAGTGATCTTACATGAATATGATGTCTTGATGTAATGTGACATGAGGATCATGAAGCCTAGAATGGCTGTGAATTTTTTCAGAAAACATGACATCTGTTCTAGTTGTTCTGAGGAGCCTTGGCCTGCTTTGTGCTTGATGTGGGTTGTGAGGGATTGGGACGTGGATGCCTAATTTTGATTCTGCCGCGTACAAGAATGTCAATAAGGCTTTTCTTCCACCAGAGATGTGGTAGATCTGTTTATATATACAAGTGACAGATTTTATAGCCTCCGGGTCCCTTCTAACTGGCCAGTCAAGTTGTCTCCATTAATATTGTATTCCATGGTTTGTTCAAGTAGGCCTCGTGATTGTAAACTTGTGCCTTTGCCTTTTTCAGGCTTTTTTTTTCTTGCCCAGCTTGGTTAAGTGCTCTTAAGGTATTGGGTGGCACTTACAACTTTAAAGCTTTGGTCTTTTTTTGGAACACATCCAGAATCTCCTCAGGTAGCTGACTGTAAAAATGCTTAAATGGGAAAAATCAGTTGAGGTTTGCAGGAATTTTATGACAGGGAGCAAGAGAGCAGGGCAAACGGCTGTTCCCCGTACTTACTGTCGATGGCCACAAATGCTATTTTTATAACCTTTATGACTTGAGAAAACCTCTCAACCAGTCTGTTGGTATGAGTGATACACTGATTTTCCTTACAGCCTGATTTTTTAACAGAGTACATATCTCCTCCTCCTCCTGAGATATAAATGTGGTCCATTGAGCTCTAAATGTCTCTCTGAGCAGCATTACCCAGGCAAAGAGATTTATTAGTTCCACTGCTATCCTCCTGACCTCAGCTGGTCTTCTCTGGATAAGGTTCTGTGTAAATATCCATGCTGATTCGTACAAAGGGTGTATTTAGCAAAGTCAGTGACTTCTTGCCAACCATTCCATTGCTGTATTTTGGAATTACATCAGTCAATAATTGTTGCATAAGCTGTTTCTAAATAATCTGTTCTGTTCCATGGAGCCTTTTAGCAGTCATTTCTGCTGGACAATTTCTACCTGTTCTTCAGATCGTATTAAAATGGTTGTTGTTATTGTGTACTAGCTATACAATAACATGCAGGCAAGTAAGTCATCATTTCATGTCCACACCAAGATATTCTTTGCCCATGTTTTCAAAGTCCTGCACGTGTTTCCCACTGTATGTCAATAGCTTGTTTGATATCGCAGCCAGTATGCTGATGGTCTACTTGTAATCCTCAGTCTTCAGCTCATCTGGAGAGAACCATTCTGAAGCTCACTTGCCCATCTCAATTATTCCTAGGTTGCCTTAGACTTTGCATAAAGGCTTCTTTTTCCACATGTGAGGAAGGGATCTCCCTCTTTCCTCAGGAGTGTGTATTAAATGATCTTTGGAGCAGCACCCCATATCGTTTGATTGGAAGGGGGAATTATAACTAAAAAGATCAAATTGGGAGCTGAAATAAAACTAACCTGTATTTTGGTCTTTTGATGTATAAAACAGCTGAAGCTTAAAGCAATCATATCTTAATTATGTAGGTGTGTTTTCGTATTGGATAAGTTTGGTCTTTCATAAACTTGATTAATTTTCCAACATTTTTGCAAATATGGCAAATTAAAAAAAGGACTTAATTGGAATGGCTTTTGTGTCATATTAGTAAGGTATGTAAAGATCTGGTCTAAAAATTCAGTTTCCGAAATCACTTACAGAAAGAAGAAGAAAAGCACATAGTAATTCTGAGAAAATAATTTGGGAAATACTTTGTTTTACTAAGCTGTTAAAATTTTTTTTCAAATCAGATACCTCAGGAGACGAATGCATCTGACCAATCTCAGTCTCTACTGCAGTGAGTATAATACACCACACACGCATTCCATTCAGCCATACTATAATTAAACAATTCCCTTATAGCCCTGTTTGAATCCTCTTTTATTTCCAGTGCTCTACTGTGAAGCGGTTTTCTTGCTTGCTTAGAAAAGGATGTGTGTTTATGCCAGAGATAGTTCGGTGTCCAGTATGGGTTAAACTGTTTCTGTATTTGTTCTTATTGATGATATCACCTTTAATGGTGTAAGAATATAAGCAACAGCAATGACAGTAGACTACTCAGGGAAAATTGTTAGGCAACAGTTGTAACAGAGAGATTTATTAGACCTCTTTGCCTAAGAAACTATGGAAGGATTTCAGTAGAAAGTGAATTTAAAATGGAAGTACAGAAATAAGTAATTAAAAAAAAAAAGCATGGCTAGCTCAACTTAGGAAATCTGTAAGTCTTAGTTGTTGTATGTCCTTCTGATCTAAGTACAAAGCTTCATAAATCTTAACTACTGTAAAAATTTTCTTAAGACAAGCTGACCAGATTGCAGTTCTTTCTGAATCTTTTTATTATATTATTTAATCCTAGGGGTTGGATAAACTGTCCCTCACTTTCTGGAAATATTTCTGAGCCTGGTTTTTCTCTGAATGCTGCAGCAGAGGGACAGCAAAATAATTCTGTAGGTATGTTTTATTTTATACAAAACTGAAAGTTGCTCTAACTAGCAGAATCATATGAGAAGCTGAAGATGAGTATCCCCATAGGTTTATTTGGAATCTCACTATATGTGGCCTTTACAACAGTTGTTTAGTTTTCATAGTTGCCTTGGGATACAAGTTATGTTTTTGCAACTATTCTGTTAGAATTGTCTGAAATAATAACTGCTTTCCCAAGGTAGTGGTGCCAACTTAAAATTGTTTCTTTGCTGTGGAATTTTCTGGTAAAAGTTACAGGCCATGTGGTACCCAAGTGCCTTATGGATGTGTAAGGTAAGCATGGATGTGAGTAACAGTTGTTGAGGATCCCCACATGCTTCTTACTGACATTCCCAAGAATCAAAGACATTCTTAAGAGAAGAAAAACTTCTGCCAGTCCTTTCCCAAATCTGGCTGTGATATAATGACCTGCTGCTACTTCAATTGTGCTTCCATTCATCTCTGCTCCCAGCAGTGCACTGCTGCCTCATCTGTTTTGCTTGCTCCCTGTTTGAACAAATTTCTGCTGTCCCAGTAGATAATTCACTTTTTTTTCTGGTCAGTTTTCTGCCAGCTTACTGCATCAAATCAGTTTCCCAGGGAGTCAGATGAATATCAGAATGGGGTGATGGGAGCAGGAGGTGTGGGACCAGCCCATTTGAGCCCATTTTGTAAATTATTAGGTTGGCTCAGCTGTATTGTCTGATTGCATTGTAATTACAGAGAGCAGGGAACAGTCCTCACCCTCTGAAATGAGTAGTAGTTCCAATTGCATGATAGTCTTTGGAAACACAGGGCTCTAAACCACAGCTAAGAAGAAATGTGACAAAATAACTCTAGAATACAATTTGGTGATTAATAGAGCATACATAGAAAACTTGTTGTCAGTTCCTGTCAGAGAACTTGAATGCAGTCGTCTTTAAGAATGCTTGAAACTTTAGCATTAATCAGGAAGAAGGGGCCATTTTATTAGAGAAGATGAGAACTTTCGAAAGTGAAATTCAGTGATAGTGCAACTGAAATATTTGTTTACTGTCCTAGATTTAGATATCAAAGTGGTTGGATTTCTGAAAGATACAGAGGAAAAGGTTAGTGTATTTTTACAACTGAATGCATGTAAAATTTCATTTGATTGCATTAGCATTGGAGAATATCTTACTGAAAAA
Source organism: Dromaius novaehollandiae (assembly GCF_036370855.1). NCBI lineage: Eukaryota > Metazoa > Chordata > Aves > Casuariiformes > Dromaiidae > Dromaius > Dromaius novaehollandiae. The sequence goes on along the minus strand of NC_088130.1, from coordinate 43,801,846 downwards.
CAATAGGTTCTGACATTTTAAAAAGCAGATGTGTAGCTGTCAAAACCTACACTGAGCACATCAGGTTAGTTTTTATCTTGTTTCACCTAGGCCTAATTCAGCTTTCTGTTCTTTGGGTAGGAACCACAGTTATTAAGCTTATCGGACAAAAGTGTAGGAAAGGTACAATAATGAAGAAATATGACAGTTATTGTTGCGAGACAGAATCCATAGGGGCTATGCCTTAAGCTAATGGGAACTTTCCTAAGAAGATGCAGATGGCAGCATGTTTCCCACCAATGAAAATTATGGGAGAGACATTAGGAAGGTCTTTGAGGAGGAGCAGAGTATCTGTAACTGCCTTCTGTTTGTGAATGATGACTCACTTGTGGCCAAAAATAGATGGTACCAGTCTCTGTTTCTTCTCTTTGCTAGTCCTAAAGCTGCTTATGAGTGATGAGTTGTACTGCTGATGACATAAAAGGGATGGAATAGCTTCAGAGCTACCTTTCCCCCCATATGTCAGCTTCTTTCTCAGTGGTTTTGATTCCAGAGTGATTCCACCACAGTGTAAGCCTATCTAATTGGCTGTTGCATGGTACTGCCCATTTTCCTTGTCATGTGTTTCTGCTGCTTCATTTGGGTTTGTCTGAGTCCAAGTGTGAAGCAGGTTTTGGGGAACTGATCGTCAGACACTGTTCACTTTTTTTAGTTGGGTTAGCTTTCTGCCAGATCACTTTTTCAAGCCAGTTTACCAGAAAATTAGATAACTGCCAGTAGAGTGCAAGAGACGGTGTGGAAATGCATAGTTAAAGGCAAATGGAAGGATGCTAATTTACATAGGCCTAATACAACCTGAATGTTATGAATATAACTGACAAAGAATACTGATTATTTTAGTAATTATTTTAGTAATGATCTGCTTGCACATATTGCCTTTGTACATAAAGAAAATGATGGAGGAGAGAGGGAATCCCCCACAGCTTTCAGAAAAGATAGTAACAAAAAATCAACAATGTATCAATAAGTAAAACATCCAGCCCAGAAATATCTTGAGCAGGAATTGAAGGTTCTGCAACCACTGATATAAACAGCCAGTGACCAAATGTTCCTTTGATGCTCCATTTCCCCTCTCCCCTATTTCCTTCCAGCACTCATGGTTTGAAGTTAGTGAAGTCCAAGCACCAGAGAGAGACTTGAACAAATCTATCTCCAGGCAGCAGAGCAGCATTTCATGGAGGGTTCTTGGCCTTTGCCTCGGTATCATCTGTCTCTATGCTGTTGTTTGCAGCCATGATGCTACTTACAGCTGCTCTGCTACCTCTGCGTTGTTATCTCATTCCTCTGATGCTGTGAGCCACAATGCCATCTTTGTGGTTTTTGATTTTGGTCTCAATTTGTCCCTGCCCAGCTCACTAATTTCAGGTCCATTGTTGCTGGACAAAGCAGCTCTCATTGGAATTTGCTCTGTTGCTGTTTCTGCAGCAAAAGGGACTGCCATTACCACCTCCCGTTGCAATGTCATGTACAGTTGTGAGAATTTCTACAACGTTGCTGAGATCAGCTGTAGGGGTCCTAGAGAAAGGAGATCGTCTTACTGAGTACATGTAATTGTTGCTGCCATCTGCAGCTTCTTAGGATAGCTCCTATTAGCTTACAGCAGGGTACCAGTTCCAGTGTTTCCACTCTGATGTTCCAGTGTGGAGCAGATTTCTCAGGATATACAGAGTAATTATCTGCTGAATTAATCTACATAAAGGAGAGTCTATAGCATTATGCATGTTTTGCTTACTGCCATAGGTTTGTACCTATAAAAGAAGTTAGAATTCCATATATCAATTTTACTTTTTTCTTCTCAAGGAGCTTGAGTAAGGTAGTAAGGTTAATGCTGGGGAAAAAAATGAACCTGCTAAAATTCACCAAAGAAAATATTGAGAGCAGCATAGCAAATTTTATGTTATCTTGTAGCAGATAGCATTACATGATCCAGTATACCTTATTTTAAAATAAACACACATACACACAAAATCCTAAATCCCCCAATCTATTCTTTTTTTTTTTTTGAAAAATATATAACTACAATACCAAATTTATAAAATATAACATTCCCATTGTGCAGAATTGGTTAAGTGGAACAAAGTCTGAATGTCTTGAAAACAGAGATTAGCTGTGATTAATAACCCCTGGAGAACAGGCAAATCAGCTGCCTTGAGAAGATCCTCAGAGAGGATATTTTAGGAACCTGGAGTAAGAAAGTTGGAATTAATTGCTATGATGAATTATAGTTTTTGCATATTGGCTAATCTTGACACTGCCAAGATGCAGGTGCTGCAATAGCCATTGCAGGCTTCCATGTACTGACTTGAAGGAAGGGCAGGACAGACCCCTTAACAGTCAGCAGTGAGTCATTGGACATGTCAGTTTTGTAGCTCTGCTCCTGAAAATATTTAGTGACATACTATATGTGTAGAAATCCTAGTGCTTTGAGACCTAGGCATTTGGGCTAGTGAGCTTATTAACCGACAGCTTTTATGTCCACAGGGTCTTTTAGATGAGATCTGTGCTTGACTCCACAGTCCTTCCTTTTTCTGCTGTGAGAGTTTCTTCGTCAGCTGAGGCTGGAGTTGATTGTAGCCATGCTCAGCTGATACCCATTGTATGCTTCCTGGCAAACATGGGGAGATGAGAGATGCTGGGCTGATGCTAGAGGGCCAGCATGGCTTGTGCCTGTGCCTGTTAAGGAGCACCTTGGTTTGGGTTTGTACTGCGAGTAATCGAAATGTGAGGATAGTGGGATTTGAAGCAAGGCTTTCCAAGTAGTGTGAACATGCTCGCACGTGAGATTCACAGATGCTGTGTTGCTGATGAGTGGACTGCCTAAAATAGTTAACAGGAGATGGATGGCATTCAAACCCTGAAGAGAATCGGATATCTAATGTGAAAAAGATACTTTTTTTCTCTGGTATTCTTAGCTAGGAATACCCTCTTGAAATGAGTTGTCTGAAGCATAGCCCTGCTGCTGGAGCATGGACCTGAATCATGCAGGTGTTTTAGCACTGAGCTGTTGACTGAGGGGGAATCCTGCTCCTCTTCTGAGTGAGGCTTGATCCAGTATATGTGTTCAGACCACATGTACCAGATGGGGGCCCATAAGTGAGAAACTGTTTCAGAATCCTGCTGATGCTTCAGTTCAGTTTGCAGCTGCTCAGCCCTGCTTCTCCTTCAGCAGCTCTCCTTTCCTATTCAACAGACAATTAGAGGCACAGGCACCTTAAGCATTGGGGCTCTAAGTGCCTTCATCGATCACTGACAGCTGAATAGGGGTTTTGGAGAAGGAAAGCTTGGACTTTATTGTGTTCTGTAGAATTTAATTTGTAGATCTAGTCCCACAGGATTTTACTAGTGGAAATTGGAGTGCTAGAGCTAGATGGTGTTTTTATGAACACCAGTCACACTGAGTGTTAGATTTCATCCAGCATTTGGGTGCTTAGCATCTTGCAGAATTAGCCATTTGTGCCTTCATGATCCTTCTCCATTAACATAAATATTTGTTTCACCTGCTTTTCAAAAGGTGCACCAAGCCTTTTTTGTAGTAAGTTTATAATTTGTAATAGACATATACATGTCACTTACACCACAGTTCTTCAATACAGAAAGCTTATGCCAGTGTGTTTTTTCTCAGTCCTTTAAAGTCTGTACAAATTGGAAAAGTGATCTAAAAATAAACTGTAATTCAATATAGCAAAGTAAAAAGTATTCAGTACTGGAAAAGGAACAATTCGCTGCACCAGTACAAGATGGGAAACAGCTGACTAGGGAATATTTTTTCAACAAAGGGTCAGGGATTTATAACGGCTTACAAACTGAATGTGAGTCAACATCATTAGGTTTCTGCCCTTTTTGTTTTGTTGTGTGTGAGCTTTATCAAAAGTGGTTACCTGCTGTGTTGAAGAATACTTGCACTGCACAATATTGCCACTTGCTGGCAGCAAAAGTCTAAAAATGTATTGAAAGAAAATCTCTTTAAGATTCTCTTAAGCAACATCGCTGTTACATACACACACATTATATAGAGAAAGATTTTTAGGCTTGCTGGGCATCTGATTTTCTCCTGCAGAAGCGTTTGAAACACGGATTAAAAAAAAAGGGAAGAAAAAGATATTAATTGGTATAAAAGTGGGTGAATCTCTTGGAAAGCAGATCATAGTGATTAGAAAAACAGCAGAAGTTTTACTTTTCCAAGAACAGTTATGGTTTTGTGCTTCTGTTCTCGGTATGGAAACTCAGACATGCAGCCCCCAAAGATACTCCAAAGATTTTAGACTGAAATTTATGAGGCACAATTGCTTCATACCTTGGAATCCACACCAACACATAAACAAAACTGAAAGAGTATATTGTGTTTTACTAAAACTGCTTTTTATATTGTGTTGTGAGTAAGTCCACTTCCATTGTTTCTGGATGACAAAAATTTTTAATGCCTTTTAACACTTCAGGTCATTGGCAATAGCATAATATCTTTGACTTTATAATACATTTTGTCTGTCTTGTTTGTGATTTTTTCACTGCAAGGGAAATCAACAGCTGAAGTGCTCTGCTTTTGAAACTGATGCTCCAGTCTAACCCTTATTAAGAAATTTTGTGAATTCTTAGCAAAGGCCTAGGGTTCTTGCAGTTCACTGTATTCAAAAACTATGAATAAAATATATGTTTATTGATGATTTGTAAAGTGAATGTTGATTATGTGCTTTTTAGAAAGAATTGTTCCATTCCTTTTTTGTAAACGTTTTTTACGTTTAGATTTCATGGAAATTAAGTGATGAAGATCTCTCTCCAGAAACAAGCCTGTGTCTAGATGCATTTCTGGAGGAGCTAATAGTGGTTCCAAAAGAACAGACACCGCAAGATATATTTCCGCATGTTTTGGAAGATTGCCAGAGAATGAGTGTGACTGTTACTGACACAGATAACACAGTAAAAGAATATTCCCTTAATAATGATACCGATCTCTCATTGACGTCCTTAGGGAAGATTTTCATGGAAGCAGTCTCTGAACAGAGAATAGTGATGGGTGAATTTGAAATCAGTGATTTGTTGAAACCTCTCAGTGATTCAGAGAGTCCTAAAATGATAAACCAATTGCATGACATGTTAGAGTGCCAGGGTCCTGCCTTATCCATTGATACATTAGCAGATGAGAGGAGCGATGCCCTGCCGGTTGAGCTTGTGACAGCTCTGAACTCCTTGTCAGGCTCTGTAGTACAGCCTGTCACTCCTGAAGTGCCAAACAAGAGGCAGCTTAGCACTGAGGAAGAGCAGTTAAATTCAGAACCCAGTATTCCCCAGCTAGATGATGACTGTACGCAAATAACAGATACATTTGAGCCTCAGCTCCCTACAGTTCAGGTGGAAGAAATAAAAGCTATAGCAGGATCTAACTTGCAGAGGACAACGAATGAGCAAGTACATATGCAGGTTAATTAGTACTTGAAAAGTTATGTATATCTTAGAATATTTTATAGAATAGTCAAAATATTTGGAGATATAAGTCTTAGTAGAGAACAAATTGGCATCAGTAATTTACATGATTAATATCTTTTCATTGATTTTGCTTTGAAAGTCCAGTAATGTTTTTATGTTTTGATATATTCTTATAAACATGGCTGAGCTTGCTGGGATAGGAAATCCTAGTAAAGTTTTTTGGGTTTGGGGTTTTTTTTTGTTTTTTTTGTTTTTAAATCAGTGACTGCCATGGCTACAATTAGCAGGGGAATTTTAAAAATTCCTGTTCCCTCTGTATATCTTCTTTGCCTCATATCTTCTCCAAAGAAAGTGCCAAAACACTATTCTGATATGCTGTTATAGCACACTGGCATAAACCAGATGATTTCAACCTGTTTCCTACCCTATCCTGTTTTGTTTACTTTTCCATACTATAGTATGCAGTTTTCTGCTTCTGTAGTTCCCATCACTTGTAGCGTATGAACGCTTTGCAATTGTTTCAAAAAAGAAATTATAGCTATGTCTTCCCTATAGACTAGCAAGATTACTTATGGGGATTCTTTTACATATATGGTTAGGCGTGTTGAGTGTCTATGTTTAGTTCTGCCTATGAGAGGCTTACTGAAGAAACTGAGACAAAGTTTTATGTTTATGTCCTCCCCTCAAGATGCTAGTATGTACAGATACAAGCTGTGATCCTTCTTTCTGTTTTGTCTCTTATCCTGTGCCATTCACAACATATGTCTTGTCCTGCAAAGATGATCTGCAACAGGTCATTTGAATTCAACAACATGAGTGCAAAAATCTAGAGGGGGCCATGAAAGCAACATTATAAACTGAACAGAAAGAGATTATCATGAAGGAAAGAGAAAGACCTACATGTTTATGCTATGGAGTGCAATAGACATCCCTTGTAAATCTGGAATCAGATCCTCTGCTCTGCTTCATCTCTGCATAATCTGTTGCTGCAAATCAGCAATAAACCACTATAGCTAGTTAAGGTGGTTTTACAGCCGCTTTTCTTCCACAGAATGGCATAAAGCAGCCAAAGAATATCAATTAATTCAGTCTTTTTTTAGTTACATTAACTGAATATCACAACGTGTAATAAAATGTGCTGCAAAGGTAGCTAATTTCAGGGTGCTGAAAGCTCTCTAAGCTTGTTCTCTCAGAACCATAGCAACTTGTAAAGCTTGTTTCAGTGAAGTGTAGATTTCTGAAATTTGTAGCACAGATTGTGGATCTTTATATATAGATTTACTCAATGTTGCAGTTAAGGTTGTAAGTCAGGGTCCTTTGGGAATGTGGATCCATAATCTCTTTTTGATTAATAATTTATTTTAGCTTTTTGATATCTTACTGAATGCAGATATCTTACTGAATGCAGATATCTTACTGAATGCAGAAGGTATGGAGGCAATTTAATGAGGAAAAACTCCAGGTTAATTTATTCATAATTGTTGTGTTCTGACACTACATTGCTCTCCCTGGTCTTTCCTCATCCTTGCTTCTTCACAGTGTCCTTATTCTGAATGGTGAAACAGGTACCCCAAAGAGCAGAACCTGTATTGTCCTGTAGATGCAACCATGACGCTATATAGGCCATCTATTGTAATATATGGTGCCTTATAAAGCATATAGCTTTTTTCCCTTTGAAATGTTTTCTCTGCTTTCTCTTCTCCTCCTCCTATAGCAATCATGGAGAGTACTAGATTGATAGTTTTGTACACTGAAATGTTTGGTTTCCTGCAACTGCGAAGTTAATGCACATCGTGTCTTGACCAGGAGGGACCACTTCTAGGGATGCAGTTCACCCCTTCAGGAGCTTCTCTGCTGAATATGTCAATTAAAAAAACCCAGTGAATCCTCCATTTCCGTCCATGTCCCAAGGAAGCACTGGCAAGTTTTCCTGTATCACTGCAAAAGAATTTGTAGAGCAGTCATGGCCATGTTGCATGTGTACTGAGGGTGTGTTCTAAGAGCGTTCAGCACTACTCAAGTGAGTAATAAGCTAATGTGCATCCAGGCCATTACAGCAACTTGAGTGATACTCAACAACATGTTCACATTCAGTTGACTAAAATAGAGAATTAACTTGAGTAACTCAAGTTAACTACCCTGTGATAATTCATCCTTAGGATGGGATTCCTCTCACTTAGAGGATAAGCATCTAGTATACATATACAAGCATCTAGGTATGCTCCCCTTAACACACCTTAGGACAAGATGAATCAGTCTCTGAAAGTGGCTATTCCTCTTCACTGATGATAGGGATGGTAGGGGGAACCAGGATGCATGGTGACATCTAGATGACTAACTTTTAGATGGCTGCAGGTAGGTGAGATAAATCTTTTCTGTGGTAGCGATAGCTCAAGGATCAAGATCATATGTTTTTAGAAATAACTTCTCAGCTAGGAATTACTGAAACTCTGTTAAAACACTGTTCCTGACCCTGTGCACATTTCTAGACTTGTGCAAGACTGGAATAAAATGGGCTAGCTTAAGGCATCTTGAACATCGCTTTATTTTTTAGGACAGGAACTCATGTCCATAGGGAACTAAAATGGATGTTAAGTCATTTCACATGTCCAACTAAACAACTTTCAGATAACAACTTTTGTTCACTGTCAGCTAGGCTAGATTTATTATTTGTGTTTTGATTCTGAGTATCCTACTTCCCTTGGCTAATTCTCCCAGTGCCACATGATGTGGCACTACTTTAGGAATGCCTCTCTCTGTGGAAACTTGTCTGTGGTATCTGTAGAATTCCAGTTATCACTTAAGTAACCTCTCCATTCTCTGTGTTTTCTTCCATTGAGAGCACATACATAATTTATAAGACAATGTACTTAAGCCCTTCATATTTATACATCCGTTCTTTTAATAGTTTGTTTACTGGTCACTTGTAGTATTTCTTTTTTTGTCACAGCTTGTGGGTGATCAGCAGAGAGAGAAAGAAGTAATTTCAGATTATTGGAGTGCCAACTTGCATGAAAAGCCCGCTGGGGAGGGAAGTTCAGTGGAGACTGACGTGTGTGCAGAAACTACCAAAGCAACATCAAGGAAAGCAATGCAGTTAAGAGGGACCTTCTCAAAAAAGTGCAGAGATCTTGTTTCCAGTTGTGGCCAAATGCTACAAGAGACTCGGCAGAGGATATCTCACAATGGCAATAAAACAAGAAACAAAGCTAAGGATTTTGAGTATGACAAAATCCTGCATAATATTATTAAATTCCTCTTTGTATTAATGTAACAAGTGTGATGCAGACTGCTCATTCCTCATGTTAATGATTTTAAATGATCAGAATATAAAGGTTTTAACATTTTACTTACAGATCTGAGAGTCGGTTTCTGCCTCAATTTACCTTCTTTTCATACTACCAAAGTTAGCAAATATACATACATGCTATTATAAATGTCATTTTCAAATTAAATATATTTACATTTTTAGCTCTACTATAAACCTTGATTCACTGTATATAGAAGATAATATTTTTGTTGATTCTAAACCAAATCTCTTGTCAGAAAAATTCAGAAGTCTACTTCTAAAGACAAGCAGGATCTAGAAACCAACGTATGTCAAGGCCTGATGACTCTGAATGGGAATAGAAAAGCCGAGCAGACAAGGAGAAGCAAAAGAATCAAAAAGAAAATTAGTAAGCTGTTCTCTGATATTTATTTATCATATAATTTTTTTTTTGAGCAAGTGTTCTGAGTCAAATATAATTCATAGCCTTTCCAATATAGTGGCATGTATTTATTTTAAAAAGATGCTGTAAAATTTCATTGTTATAATTAAAATTAATTTACACAATTTCCTTCACTTGTTTATACTCATTAGCAATGTAACAGTTGACTTGTATACATAAACTCATTATGAATTGTGAGAAAATTTTCAGGATGCAATTTTTATCACATTATACTATATAGGAAAGATTTACGGTGTATTCTGAAAAGCAAAAGTAAAAATGTATCCACAGAGAGTGAAGATGTAGATCTTGATTCTGTAATCTAGTATTCTTCGTGCAACATCTTTTTGAAGGCAATGCCATCCTAAAGAATTGACCTATACAAAGCAGATTATTCTATTTTAAATGCCTGTTGTTATTCTGTCTGTTTTAAATGTAGAGCTTTCACTACCACAGTCACTAAGCACTCTTTGAAGTATTCTTCCTTCCAACATGCTTTGTCAGAGAAAAAGTTTGCTATTTTTCGTCCTTTAAAGATGAACTGGCAAGCAAAGAAATTCTCTGGCTCACCCAGGAAGTGTGTGGGAGAATACAGAATTCACTTATGTGCTCACTCCAGAGCCAGCCTTTCCTTAAGAGAAGAATCTTAAAAGGTTTTTTCTTTAAGCCCATTCTGTTTGGCTTTATCAGTGCACCTACAATCATTTAAACAATTTACAAAGTTTGGAAGTATTTGAACAGTAACAGCTATGTTACAGACTTTATAAAATATGAATAATTCTACTACCATTTAGCAACCCTTCTCTCTTACAGGATTTTCATTATTTCCAGTGGAAGCACCATTTTTATGAGATTTAAGGTTGGATGACTAACCAGTCTTGTATTTCAAATTGACTTAGTAATTTCCACTTGAAAAACAAGCCGTTGGTGTTTTTGGCCTGATTTCTATAGAAAGTGAGCCTGTAGAGGTAGCTTCATGTTAATCAAATCTAGCAAGGTTACCACCATTTTGCATCAGATCTAGTAATCCAGAGACTGAGAGTCAGCTTAGCTTGATAGTTCACCTAAAAAAGAGCCCCACAAAAGTTTGTTTGGATCAGCAAGCACTGCTTGTTTTGCACGATTGCTGCATCTGATGCAGGGAAGGCAGGGTAGACGTAACAGGGAATAAGTCCTCTTGAAGTTACAATGTCTAGTTAAATTGAATTAAGTGTAAGATAAAACTGCCCCTTGTTCTATTGTGTGTATATGGTTTTGTCCTTCCTGAACTGCTTGGCTGATTTCAACCAGCTTTGACCGGGGACTGTAGTATCATGGGTGACTAAGGTCTTGCAAGATTAGACAGGTAGCAGAGAAAGACTCTCCATGTGCTCAGCTGGGAAGGTGCTAGGTAAATCCATACCATCTGGTTTCCAAAAAGCTACACGGGATCAAACAGTTAAGGCTGGGAATGATTTAGTCTGAGCTCACAGTCCATCACGATGTACAAAGCAGTAGAGATGTGAGGCTTTGTGAGTTCCACCTCTAATAGAATTATGTGTTTTTAATATAATGCTTCAAACAAAATGTCTATTCCTGCCACCTGGGTAGAGTTTTAGGGCCAGTGAGCTCTACATCTGCTACTGCTGATTGTGGAGAAGAGCAGTGGATGTAGCCTCTTGTCCCTCTGAACCCAAGGTTTTTAACTGGTAGATCAACACTGCCTGGGCCATACATTGTTCATTCCTGCAAACCATCCTTCCCTCCCTCCCTCCCTCTTTTCTAGAAGAGGCAGTAGTACAGATGCTCTTCTCCATAGTATGAAGACATGCTGGATGGTACTCTGCTGGTAAAGTATGGGACCGTTTATCTATGTAGCAGATGTCAGTTCACTAAAGCTGAAAACTGTAATGGCTGCATAGTGGGAGATAGAATTTGTTTTGTAACATAATAAACTAATAAATAATATTTGTTATATTTTTTATATTTAGGCCTCTGATGCCCAAGCAGGGATAATTTTCAGTGGGATAGCTAGCGAGGTTTTTGTCCCAACTGTTCACTTTTTCCTCATTACACAAATAACTGAGCTGCTGGTGAAGCAAAGGGGTAAGGTAGTCTGAGGGAGCTTATCTCGTTCACTATCCTGGTGTAAATCCTCTTTGCTCATATGGCAGGCTTTAAAACATAAATGAGTACAAAAGAATTGCTGATAAATATGGTTTTAAGAGAAATTAATAAATAACTGAATAGCTATTGAAATGCTCATCTTGTAATGAATTGTAACCTACAACAGCAATTTTATCAACCAGTTGAAAAAAATGCACTTTGAAAAAGTGTCATTAAAAACCAAAAAGCCTAAACGTAAAACATTTTTAAAAGTCTTATTCTTCTGTGCTGAAATTCAGTTGGATTTTTGTTATGGAATTCATGGTAAAATGCATATTTTTTTGAAAGGGATTATTATTTAATTGGTAACATCTCTTTCGATATATTCATTTCCATTAAACTGAATGAACATTTTTTCTTCAGAAAGCTTGTTCACTAAGTGAAATGCCAACTAAAGCCACAGTAAGAGAGGAAGGGTATTTTTCTGTTCAACAGAACTTTTAAATTATTTTTCAGGACAAGAAGCCTCCATTAGGAATTCCGTAAATCTTATTTTCCCCATTCCACTGTCAAGAATCAATAGGAAGAATATTTTTGGTGAGACCTTACTGCATAAAGCTGTTGCTGATGAAGATATGGACCTTGTATGTAATATAATAAAATGTGGTGCAAATGTAAATGCTCAGGATTATGCTGGTAAGTTGCAATTGTAGTTAAAATATAACCTACTATTTTCAAAACAAGTATCCAGATAAAAGTAATAAATGTGCATATTACAAATTTGTGCAATGAGGGATACTACAGTTTTTTGACTAGTCAGTAGATTATTAAATTTCTATTGGTTTAACTTGGTAACTGTTCATGAGAAAATTTATAGACCCTATATATGAAAGTATATTAGAAAAGAAAATTTTCCTGAAAAAACAAGTACTCAAAAACTGAAGAAATGCTGAAATTAAGCTTACTTAGCCTTAATTCAACAACCTGTGCATGCTCATCAAGATATAGTTCCTTAATTATGCAATCAATGAACTGTTTTCCACAGAATTATTTTTTTTCATTTGTCCATTTCAGTGGCCAACTTGAGATTCCAAGAATTATATTTTCCAGGTTAATTTTTCAGAGGCTTTGATTTTGCCACTTTTATCTTAAAGAAAGTCATAGTTTCATAGCTTAGAACTACTTTGATTTAGTTAATTTGTGGGTGCTTGATATTTTTCATTTTTGTTTTATCTTGGGCACAGAAAATGAGTGACAAGCAATGGCCACCTGTGAACATTTTCGTTTAAACAATTGACCGTATCCAGCTTCATATATGATACTCTGTGGCAAAGACAGTACCTTTCCCTGAAGTATCAATTGGTTGTCTCAGCTGCCTCATTTGGTGGAAAACCTTGATTCATTCCTAGAACATGTCTGTCTCACTCGGTGGCTAAAGACTTCACAGCTGTTCTGTGGGAACGAAAAAAAAACATGTGCAGTTAGTTATGAGTATAACAGACCAAAATTAAGTTAGAAACTTTGTCTTCTGGAACATACTGACCTACAGATTGGGTCAGCAGCAGGATTCAGACTTTATAACTTAGGACTTTGTTGTCTGAGCTAGCAGAGTGACTCTCAGAGTACTAGAGGTAAATGAGAAAAAGATTTTGTTTGTGGGTTTCAAAGCCATCTGCTGACAACAGAGAAATGTTGGTATCATGGGTTCAGCTGCAGGCTTTGTGGGGAAGTGCTCTGAAGTGCAGTGCTTCCAGATTTTGGCCTCACTGCTGCTTCCTTTTTCTCCCTTTGCGTCTTTTGCTGGGCTGTTATTTCTTCATTCCCTCAGATTCTGGCTGCTATCTTTTGGTGTGAAAGGCGCACAACTGCATAAAACGTGCTTTAACTGAACTCCTTGAAGAGATGAGAGGCTGACCTGAACCTCCTTCTTTCTTTTCTAGTGAGGGAGATGTAATCAGAAAGAAGTAGAGTTGCTAGATCTGTGCCATTCTGAAATGTGCTTTTATCTCATGGGCTGGGAATTACTACTCAAATTGTTATATACTGTCCCTGTGCCCTGTGTCTTTCTTTAATGCCCTCCACCAATAATTATCCATATCTTACACTACTCTTTTTCTTTTCATCTGCTTCAGTGCTCTACTTCAGTATCTTACTGAATTCCTGTTTGTTTGATTTTTTTTTCTTCTTCTTCTTCTCACTGCCTGGGTATCAGTACAAGGGTTATGGAGAGAGAATCTCCATGCTCTCCGCTTGAGTATTGATTCAGAGCGTCTGGAGGGAGCTGAAAAAGTAGTTGCAAAGAAAATTCTGCTTCTCAGTCTGCAGCATGTACAGAGTCTTTGGAGAATCATGTTGCTAAACTCTAATGATTATCTATTAAACATGTGCTCGCTGCAGTTTTTCAGAGGCTCATTATTGTATCGGGTACGGGATAATATCTAATGGGAGAGAAATAGGCATCTTCACCCAAGTGAAACTTCTTTCCCCTCTCCTTACCAGATTTCAGGCTTTTGTTCCAAAATGTGAAGTTACTAGAGTTTATTAATGAAATAGCTGTAAGGCGCTATAAAATACAAGTAAAATATTCTATAGATGATGCTGTTAAAAGTATTCATATTGAAGCACTGTCAGCATTAGACAGTATAGGCTTACAGCCCACCTTTTATTTTTCCTCAGTACCACCTTCATGGAGTAGAATCATTCTGGGGTTCATAAGGATGATATCTTAGTTTATTCCATAGAGCTGGGAATGGATATGGAATTTCAGTAAGGATTTTTCATTGCTTTCTTTGGAAACTTCAACCATTTTTGGATAGTCTTAAAAGCCTTTTTTTTGAAGATGCTGCCCTACTGTTTTTAATTGCCAATATGCGTTGATAAGATAGAAGCATGTTGCCATATACGTAGCTCCAGGTATTTGTTTCCTCCGTTCTTACCCTCTTCACCATAGCCTAGTAGTTAAAAGGACATCATGAAAAATTATCTTGCGCTTAAAAGAGCATATACATTTTATTCAGGAAGAAATTACTAAGGTGTGAAAGAAGAGAATAAAAATTATTCCACTCACAACAGAACTATCAAGTCTAAAATCAATATTGTTATAACAGCACCTGATTCTTCAGGAAGTGCAAATTTTGGCAAAAGAATGAGATCTCCCAACCCTTGTAGCTTTTAGTACACATTTCTTCATACAACTTACTGTAACATCCAACAATTTTTAGCATTTTGTGTATCTCTGAAATCCTGCTGGCACTTTTAGATCGTCTCTTTGGTTAATTTTACAAAGTATTTTATCCAAATGTGAAATACAGGTTTTAGTTGCCTGTTTTCCTCTTTCATAGGCTGGACTGCACTACATGAAGCAAGTGTGGAAGGCCTTTATGGGATAGCAAACGAGCTTTTGAAAGCAGGAGCTGATGTTAATGCTAGAGGAGGTGAACAAATAACACCATTACAAGATGCAGTTAAAGAAGGTCATTATGAGGTATATTCCAATTTGAACACAAATTATGGTTTAGATATACAAGTTCTTCTTGTTCCAGAAAGGCATACAGTGTTATTACATGTGGGCTGATCTTTTCATATTAAGAATAGATTTAAGAGATTCTTAAGTCCTTTCTGCCCAACTTCTGTTAAGACCATCACACACTTTACAAGATTTGTCCAATAGCAGAAGATATTAATTGTCTTTCTAACTGTTAGGGACAATGGCTGATATACAGAGGAATAGGTTACTACTGTTTAATATTAGTTATTTCACTTATTTTATATTCAGTTTCCAGAATCATTATATGACCTGAGCAGTTTTCAGGAGTTTTAATAATTTTTTTTCATGTTTTAGTGAATGTGTAAACGTTTGCTCTCTCTCAATTTCCCAGTTGAGGTAAGACTTGATCTGTTTCTCCCCAAGTCTCCCTGGAGCAAAGAGCAAGGGTGGAATTATGGTTAATTATGGTTTCTCCCCAAGTCTCCCTGGAGCAAAGAGCAAGGGTGGAATTATGGTTAATGTTTTCTCTGAGACTTGAGAAACCTGAGCTTGATTTCTCTTTTCTTCACTGTTTTTGGCTTGTGGAGTGCAGGCTCTTGAGGGTTCATGAAATATTTCTAAGAGATCTGTGAAAGTACCTAAGTCCATGGTTAGACATGCAGGGCTCTGCATCTCCGTAAATAATTTTCAGAGGTTAGCAACTTGAACAATGTTGGAAAAACACTATTCTCTCACTTGGGGAACATCAACATCATTCAACACAAGCTGTGTTAAGAGTTATGTGAGCTTCTACATCCATAGGGAATGGTACTGCAGGGTGGGGCTACGTTTGCTTGGGAGAAGTACGGTTGTATCGCTGCAGTGGTCTGCTGGAGTTACTTTTTTGTTGCTTCTGATTAGCCGAGGCAAAGCATCATAGTGATTCAGTAATATGACTTTTGATACTTGGAGTTGTTTCTTTCATTGCTATGTTCTCTGCAGGGTGTAGTTATGTTATAGATTGGAAACACACTTTTTGACTGTTTTATCCCTTTCCTTGCCTGCAATATGGCAAAATTACTTTCTTGTTTCACGGAAGTGGTAAGTATATGAAAGACTATGAAACTTTCTAATAGTGCAAGTAAGGGGGAGTGCATACAAGTGTGATGTGTAGCTAAAGATCTCATTAGGGAAGAAGAGTTCTCAACATTCCTACTTCAAAGAATCTGCAGATACAGGACAACTTGTGAAGCCCAAGGGGGTTTTTGCTGTGTATCGAACACTTTCTTATTTGCTCTGCTGTTAGGAGAATGTATGAATGGAAAAAGAACTTCATTAGTGATCCTGTCAGTGACAGGCTGGTTAGAAATAATGAGGGATTTTTAATGCAGGGTGAAGGATGTGAATCAAGCCCAGTCTGACATGGTAGTAGATGCTGAAGAGAGAGAAAGGCAGAGGTACAAGTAAAACCGCTGTAGTGTAGGAATAAAATGGCAGGATTGGCCTCAGAAAGGAAATCATCAGATTTTAAATTTTCCATGACTTAAAGTATTCTACAAAGGTAGATGAAACATTTTGCTAAAGTAATCATCTTTTTGAATAAAACAGGTTAGACTTTACATTTTGTAAAGAAATCATAACGTCAATAAGACCCTCTGGGTGGGTTTCATCTGACCAAATGTGCATTTGTAGTTGCAAGAAAGAAATAGGCACACCTAGAGCACAATTTATTTTTTCCTAAAGTAGGCATCTTAGATAGGTAAGCTGACTCATACCCTAAAATTGCTGGTTATTTTCCACCAGTTAAGAACTTACGGAAGATGAAATAGCCTATATTTTTTGAGACCTTGGCTTAAGACTGGCATCATGTTAATCACTGGAACCAGTTTATAAAAATGAGAATAATAAGATGTTAGGAGAATGATGCATCTAGGGGAATGCTTGGGATGTATTAACTGGTATAGAGAGGGATTATTTGGGGCAGGCCTTAGATTTCTTTATAGTAGTTTATGTTGTTGAGTATATCAGAGAGAAGCCTGTATAAGGAAGGAGTATGGAAAATACTGTTAGAAGAGAAACAATCCGAAAAACCTATTTTTCTAGTTGGCAGAGTTATTACTTTGGTATGGAGCTGATCCTTTATTAAAAGATGAGATGGGAAGATGTGCATTAGAAGAAGCTTCTGACCAGTCTATGAGGAAACTACTTACAAGCTATGTAGCAAAATCCAGAAGAGGTTCAGAAGAGATATCAGGTAGGAATGAACTCTTCTGGCATATTCATCACTATTAAATGGAGAATTTCAAAAAGTCTGTTTCACTATTCCTTAATTACAACTAATAAATTCCATGGTTTTCACTGTCTGATGCCTGAGTTCCAGTGAGCACTCCTTAACCAGCACAATTTGTGCACGTTGGCAAAGCATATAAGACAGTGGTGTCCAGCTTTTTCTTTGGCTAGAGCTACCTTTAAATTTGAGACAAAGATGGAAGCACAACAGGTATTGCCTATTTAAATGTAAGATGGGGCATGGCAGGACTTGCTGAGCTATGACTATGGTGTGGCTTAGAGCTAAGGATAGGATTTGGCTCTAAACTGGCATAGAGGCTGGATTTAGAAGGAACTATCAGATTAAGTTAAAAAATGGAGCTTGCCAAGGACATTTGGCTAGGATTAGGTCTAGATCTTAGGAGCTGTTAAACCTTAACGGCTTAAGCTTTATCCTTAACTTCTGATGCTAGGGCTGGGGCTATGGTTAAGCTACAGTTTAGGGGTAGTGTTACCTTAGCTGAACTAAGGTAAAGGCTGAGTTTACAAGGGGTAGGTGAGCAAACATTTAAGTTAGAGTTGGATCTCGTACAGTGTTATAAGCTAAGCTGAGAAGAAGATTGAGAAGAGGCTGCTTGGTCAGGGGGCTGGGCTGGTACAGACGTGCCACAAGGCTACCAAGAAGCCTTAATTAGAGTTAGAATTAGATCTATCGAACACTGATGAGCCTGTGTGGGTTGTGGTATGGTTAACTCTGGAAGGAGTTCCCAGGATAAGTTTAGAGTCAAGGCTGTAAGGAGTTGGCAGCAATTTCTGGCTTCAGATGTGACTGGAATCAAGGTTAACATCAGTGTTAGCCTGTCAGAGGCTGCCGTACCTGGGAGATCTTGTGACTAGAGGTTAGGGCTGTACCTGGGAGATCCCATGACTAGAGGTTAGGGCTGCAGCTGCCAAGGGTCATCTAGATTTTCTGAAGTCTGAGCTTGACAGAGCTTGGAGGGCTAAAACTATGTTCAAGGTTATGGTTTGGATTAGGATTTGGCCTACTCAGTGCTTGACAGCTAGGCCATTTGGCTTGATTTAGGATGAGGACTGGCAGGGCCCACTGAACTAAGATCAATCCTAGGGCTAGAGTTAACATCTGGCATGTAGGATTCCCAGAAGTGGCAGAGGAAGAGTTGCCATACTGTGAAATGCCTGTTAAATTTAAGGCTGGCTCCAGTGTGGATTGCTGGGCTAGGCTTAGAGCTGGGGTTAGGGTTCATGTTGTGGTACAAAATAACAAGGGCGAAGAGCCAGATTTTTGCAGTATATGGTGGGGCTAGTATAGATTTAAGAACACATTGGCCAGAACTAAATGCATAGACTTACGTGGATTAAATATATTAAGATCTAGGGTCTGATCTTGGTAGTTGCTCTGCTCTTTTTATTCCATTTTGGTCAGCACAAAAAGAGAGTAGCTGGGAGGCTAAAGAAAACCACCAATAAGGCACTAAAATGATACTGGGGAATATCCCTGCCTATTTTCTTAGTGATGACTTGGCTTGTAACTACTCTGTTCCTTTCCCTGCCCAGGTATGCTATACAGGGAAAGATATAAGCTAGGTTATTGTTTCACCTATTGCAGGCTTCAGAAAAGTCTCCCTGGGATCAGGGAAGCCTATTACAAACTAGACAAATGTAGCAGCTACTCTAAATTTCAAAAAGAAGTGCCCAGGTCACTAATCTTCTGAAGAATTTGGAAGCATGAAGTCATATACTGCTCCCTCCTCTCCTTGTTTGTGCAAGATCCCTCTACAATGAGATCAAGCCCCAAGATTTTAATATGTATTTTATATGTTTATATGTTCTGTATTGTAATAAAACCCCTAGGGCTTGCTATTTTTTCCTGGTAGCTTTGTGTGGTAGGTACTGTTCACACAAGATTCTGGAAACAAGATCCAATATGTATACAGCAAAAAATGTTGGTCCTTTGTCAATACTGGTTTCTTTCTGTCTTTCATTTTCTTTTCAGCTGGAGAGGATGCTGAGAGTATGTTAAGTGCTCAAAGTTTAGATGATACAAACCTGCACCAGGTACATCCTTACAGGGAATCCCCCTGATGTTAATTTGATGGTGAACTGTTATGGGCTTGTTAGGAGTCTTCAGTAAACTAAAGCAGAAGAGTATTTCTGAAATGCGTTTCAAAAATAGCACATAATATACGAAATGCTTAATACCCACCCAGCAGGGACTGAAGCAAGGGGATACTCAACGTTGTGCGAATTCTTAGGCAAAGAGTTGCTGATGCCTACTCATATAGCTGCAGCCTCATGAAGATGCAAGACAGAGGCAGTCAGCTGCCTCTCCTGGGCAGTGGTTCCTGTTGAGCTTTTGGAAGTGCTGCAGAGATAATTTACAACTGGCATGTAACATTGGTGCCTCCTTGTACTTGCAGAAACCTGACTAAAGTTGTGAGCTGTTGCCTGGACTGTACTGGTAGAATAACTGCTTCTTGCCTGTGTGCGATAGGTTGTTTGTGGTGGATTTCTATAGGAAAGGGTAAGGGAGCCTCTGCCTTGCACAGGGGTTGCACAGGTCTGCTGTGAGACCTCATTGAGGTGTGGAAGCTGATAATTCACAGGAAGGCGAGGCACCATGGTTAGTTGCTTGGTTGTACCTTGTTTGTACGCAGCACAGCAGCTTTTGGCATTCACAGAGTTTAAAGCCATATTCTCTTTCTCCCATTTTCTCCACTTGGAACACTGATAACTGGTAATACCTGAAACACATAATGCTGCACACAGATGCTTTTTTCTTGCTTGCTAAAGTATTATGTGATTATGATAAATGTCCCTGTTACTCACAGTGGTATGACCTACAGTGTCCTTAGAAATGTTGTGCTACAACTGCTTCCATGGTGTCTACTCTTAAATTACACTTTAAAACATTAATTTGTTGACAAAGAACATTCTCCGAATAGAAAGTGTTATAAACACTTAACTGGGAAAACATATTACTGTTAGCTGTATAACTGAGGCTTTCAGCAGATGTGTTAGTTGTTGCCATGTTTGTGCTCTGATTCTGTCTTGAGAAACAGAGTAATCAATAGGAGAATTCTAGGTAGTCATCTGCCATTAGAGCAGTTTTGTTGCAAAATTGTCAAGAATTATTTATTCCTGTTTTTGCTGTGTTATTTTCCCTTCTTTATTATTTGCTAAGATCATTGCCCAGAAATATGCAATTGCAACTCTGGTGTATGACCACGGTAATGAAGTAGATTTAATTTTTTAAAGGCAGAATGTCAAATTGAAATTAGATAAATTTTCAGAAATAAATAAAAATGTAAAGCATTTCAGTAATATTTTGATTTCACACAATTTTTACAATTTTACGTGTATGCTTGTCAGTTCTTTAATTTCTCTCTCCCGTTGTCTTAAAAAAGCTGCACAAGCAGAGGAAATCAGCTAATTTTATAATAGAGCAGTTTTCTTTCAGTATATAATAAAACAGTTTATCACAAAGTGAAACGAATTATATGTATTATTTTGTAGACAGAATTAAACTCAGATGGCACAGTCCAATGTGATCATACTAAGGCATCAAAGGAAGGCTTCGCTAAAAATGAACAAAGCAGAAAAACAAATTTGGTGACACATACAAAAAATACAGTTCTTCAGGATTTGGAAGGCAGAAGACTGAATGAAGGAAATTTAACAGATACAAATTCAGATTCAAAAAAGACAGAGAAATCTGTTATTGATATGGCAGAGGCTGCTGCCAAGAGTAAAATTACTCAGAAAGGTAATAAAAAAGATACATATGTATCTTTTTTATGTCCCCATACAAACCAAGGAACAATTAAAATACAGGAAGCAGTTTTGCCTGATGTTGGACCTAATGAAATGGGCTTCAGTGTTGATGTTTCTGATCACAATTTTTGCAGCACAGTTGATGGTGAAGGTGAATTGGTCTTGCTAACAGAAATGCAACAGGAACATGGATTCAATAGTGGTAACAATGAAAATCCATTTCCAGAAGAAAAGAAAAGAACCGGTGGAAGCACAGCAACATCTGTCATCATAGGGGAGGAAATGACCAGTTTACATTGCCCCACATCATCAATGTCTGCAGAAAAAATGTCTGTGAAGCATTCTGAGACTACTGATGTAACAGAACCTGATTCTCAGTCAATACTTTCTTTGACTTCATCTCACAGTGTGTCACTTTTGAAGCTACAACAGGAAATCAAGAGTTACGATAGTGATCAACGTAGTCTCACGCAGAGTAGCAAAGACAGCTTGACTGACAGGAGTCTAAATACTGATATGAGGATACCTTCAGAACAAATTATTTCTTTGAAAAACTTGACAAATCAAGTTAAATCTGATGTTGATGGAAACAAAAGTAATGGAGAGGCTCTAAGTTTAAAAATCTCCTTGCCCCTGTTGCAGGAGATTTCTTTGCAGATAAATGAGTCAGAATCAGCATGTGCAAATCTTACTGATTCAGACAGCACAGATATATTGCAACAGACTATTGCAAATGAGGTGCAAAACATTTATACAAATATATCTGAAGAGGGAACCAATTGTACTGAACAAACACTTCAAACAAATACAGAAACACTGTTAGCAGATGAACTTTTAGCAGCTACCAGTGGAGAAAGTGTTTCCAAAAGTTCCGTAAATTGTAGCAGTGGGATGCCAAGCACTATTGAACAAAAAGCTGAACAACTAGAGGAGGGAAGGAGAGTCCTGCTTAATGCAGAAGAAAGTGCTGAAGGGTTTCTCACTGAGACAGCTGAAAATGCTAGCAATTCAGAGATGGGGTCTACAGCTTTAAAACCCCATGAGAAGGAAGCACTTCGAATTCAAAGAAAGAGACAAGATCTTCAAGAGACCAACCGAAAAGCAGATTTGCATTTCAGTATTAATGCAGACAAGAAGTTTCCTTACCCTTCTCAGATTATGCAAAATACAGAGCAGGAAACCTCCCAGAAAACAGGTGCCTTGTTTTGTTTGAAAATAATTAGTTTATGAGTTTGTTGTGAGCGTTCTGTAAATTTTATATTAAAAAAATACGACTGTGGATCTCTAGAGTATGTATATCACCATAAATAAATGGCAAAAACATGGAAGGGACTGTGGTATAGTCTAGCATGCCAGATGAACTACTTTTTGCTTTGTATTTTGGGGGCTGTTCTGCCTGCAAATCCGATTGTATTTATCAAAATGCAACCACAATATTCATTACATTAATTAGAATGAAATTCTTAATACCTTAATTTTTTTAATACTGAAGAACAGTAATGGCCATGTTTTCACAAAGAATCTTTGAACTCTTGAATTCAGTCTCAATAAATTAATATGCAGTGAATAGTGGATAAAGTATTTATTATATTAAAAATATTTTCAAAAATTGAATGAATCACTGCTGGGATATTTTAACCTAGACTATATGGTCATTTTGACAGTAATTTTTAATATCAATTGCTATTTCTGAAATTATTGAGCATTGTGCTGTAAGATATTCTAAGTTCTTTCATTTAACCAACAGATGAAGGAGTGTTTGCTGAAATAACTGGAACAGAAGTCACTGAAAAAAATGAAGAAGAAAGAAATGCAAAGGGCGATGTGCTTTCACAGTTTACTGAAACAGAAGCAATCCAAACTAAAAGAGTAAAATTAGACCCTCAGGAGACAAGCCAAAAGACAGATTTGTGTTCCAGTAGTGGTAAAAGCAAGCTTTCATTGAATCAATCACACTTCAGTCAAGGATCAAAACAGCAAACATCTAAGAAATCAGGTGAAAGATTAATAATATTTTATAAAGACAGTGGTTTTTTGGGTTTTTTTTCCCCAGACATATAGGAAGAAAACTTTTTGGTATACATGCAAGAAAGTGTGGAAAAATATATATAGCATATGGAGTAAATACTCCAGTGAGTTTCAAATTCTTGAAATGTTGCCAGAACTTCTGTACAGAATGCACATACTTACTGTGTTTTGTTTATGCTATGTTCATCAGTCTTTTCAGTGTGATAACTTAGGGGGCTGTAGAATCATAACTGAGAGCTCAAAATAATGTCAAATAGGTCCTCAGTTAACTATTTTACGTATCATAGAATAAAATCTGGCTCTCTTCTCCATTCTTTGTATTTGCCACACATATATCCACTGTATTTTATAGACCATATCCTCAGCAGGTACAAATCGTCATAGGCTCCGATTGTTCTGATACATTTGGTTTCAGCTGTGGTATACAGACAAACTTACTTATATGCGGATAAAGGATCTAGCATTTATTTCTGACAAGTATATTCTCTTCTACCTGCCCACAGAACTTTCTATGCAGCAGTTTCATCCTGTGTTTAATACTTGCATTTATCTTTTAGCCTTGTCATCATGATAAAGCTCAACTCCAACTGATTACAGATCATAACCCGCGAATATTTTTCGCTTACTGCTCTTTGATAAAGCTGACAGTCCTCTTTTGTATTTTGTTTCTTTCTGGAATCTCCATAGTACTCTAAGACTTAGAAACCTCTTCTCTTAAAACTTTTGGATGCAATGTATCTGGACTGCTGATTCAAAAACAGTAATCTTTCTATCATCTGCCATTCTCATTAACTTGTGCTGAAATTAAAAGAAACGTCATTAGATGATAGAAATACTTTGTGTCACTTTGCCTTGATACAGAATAGAGTATTTGTCTTTTCTGATTATCTTAGACAATCCTATCATTTCTCTATAGTAATTATGAGTCTGGGGAAGATTTTTGTTCTATACATTTTTAAATGTATAACTACCTTCTTAAAGTCTTAGCTGGCTGTGACTTTCTCCTTGCATTTTTTTTGTTTTCCATTGCAGTTTTCTACAATTCCTTATTTATAGTTGCTGCTATTCACTTCTCATTTTTTCATTTCTCATTTACTGTAGCTCTCTAATTCCATTCCTAAACTAGACTGGGGAAGATTTTTGTTCTATACATTTTTAAATGTATAACTACCTTCTTAAAGTCTTAGCTGGCTGTGACTTTCTCCTTGCTTTTTTTTTGTTTTCCATTGCAGTTTTCTACAATTCCTTATTTATAGTTGCTGCTATTCACTTCTCATTTTTTTGTTTCTCATTTACTGTAGCTCTCTAATTCCATTCCTAAACTAGACTAATTTTTGAATCAGTGTAGCTTTTTGAGTGTGGAATATGTTGTGAAATATTTCCTGGTTATCATTTGTATTTTTCTACTGAGATTTTTTTCTTCTGACTGGTTTTTATTTGTAGTTGTTTCAGCTCCATGAAACTGGCCCTTTTAAAGAGCTACAGTGTCAGTGAATGTATGCTTTGTATATACATAATAAAATGTGTATTAAAGATACAGATTTATAGAAGTATGTGTGAATGCATGTGTACATATGTGTGCATATGACATTTGATTTTTCTCAAGTGTATTCAGTAAAAAAATTTACTTCAAAAATTTACTGTCTTACTTGCACTGCAGTTACATGTTGCTGTATTCTATTGGTCAAACTTTGATTGCCTCTGAGTGGGATGTAACTCAATACTAGCATTAGTTCATATGTATTTTGAAACTCAGTGGGATTCATGCTCCTACATCCATTAAATTCTTTTAAAACCAGTGTATGTAACAGTGTATATATTTAAAACAGTATTGATAACAAATATACACGGACACCCTTACAGTCTCTCTCTCTCTCACACACACACAAACACAAAATACGGACAAATACCTCTGCATGCATACTTTTGAGATGCTCCTTTATTTCCCTCTATTTTTCTTTGTGTCCGCTTAATACCCTCCCAACTGTTCTGTGGAGGACTATACTTTTCCCTTTTCTTGAGGCAGCGACAATCCAACCATCTAAGCCTCGTGTTTCATAGATGGTGGTTTAGTATTCTAGAAATATGACACCACTTATTTTGTTTGCAGGACAGGCAGGATTTGTCACAAGATCATTTAGACATTCTTTTTTTTCAGTGTTTTTTCAGGCTTTTTGAAGCTGCCTGTGATATAAAAAGAGACCTATAATACAGTGTTATTACTACAAGTAGCAGCAGTAGAGTGTTCCTATTGATCTCAGAAACCTGTCTTGCATAGCTGTACTTGGCTTGATGTCTGCAAAAAATGTTTGTATCTTACAGGATTTCATTTCTGTTTCTGTCTTCTTTAGTGAGGCTTGTCTTCTCTTGGGGGACTTTTGTCTGGATGCTTACTAGTCTTATATGTTGAATTAAGGAGTCATCAGTGAGTCTCTGCCTTGTCCTGTAACACTCACCATGCCATGACCAACTATTCCACAGCTTCCTGGATATCCCTAGCTATGCAAAATTCTTGCCGATCCTTTTCTCTTTGATGGTCACAGTCGTCTTGTCCTCTTCTGCTTTCAGCTATACAGAATGCTGTTTCCTTTTCCTGCTTCAGGTGGTAACTAGTTTCCAGCTGGTCTCAGGTTCCTGTGCTCTTTTGTTTTTGGGCTGCTAGCTCCTTGTTTTTGGAAGTGTAGGGGAGAAAGAAAGGAGCCGGTGCTTCCTGCTGTTGATTGTCCTTAGCTTCTCCAATATTGGGCAGTGTCAGCACCTAACTTTCCTATCTCCAAATTGGTTCCTCCTATTGTAGGAATCCCTTGTTACTTCACTCTGGAAAGAAAACATGGCATAGCTGATAAATGTCATCACCTGCTGCTAATTATTGCAAGAATGATTCCTTTCCCTACAAATGTTCCTTTTTGCAGCTCTGTCTATTCCTGCTCCATCTTGAGGTCTGTATTTATTTACAGATCTGAAATGTATCTGTATTTATTTTATGTACCCATATGTATTTTATATGTGGATTTTTTCCTTCTTTTTGTCTACTATGAATATAGTTATAATACTTAAAAAAAAAAGAAAAGAAAACTTTATCCCAAACATGAGTCTTGCATTGTGATCTTCTCTGGATTATCATTTCACAGATCACTTTTTTTCCCCCACAGAGATATTCTTCAGGTAACAATTTATTCAGCTAAAATTTAATTATTTCCATCATTCCAGAAGAGTGTAGCTGTTCGAGAGTCAAGGGAGAAAGTGTAGCCCTTTGTATAGCTGAAGGCGTTAATAGCTTTGGGGACTGGGACAATAGCATTCGGCTTGCAGCAGGAAAAAATGGAAGACAGGATGATGTTTCCTGGCTTGTGGAGTTTTCTGGGTTTTTTTTCCTATCCCTTTCCTCTTCTTCATTAACTGGCTTTTGTATCTTATCTGATTGTCCCCATGTCCCAGTGGTCTTCCTTACATCGTTCTATTCTTGAATAAAAGTCTTTTCTTCCTGAGTGATCACATATGCAGTGTCATCTTCACCTGTCTACAGTCAGTCATCTTCTGGGCTCTGCACATTCCTATCCTGTGCGTATAGAAGAAAGATACAAACAGTTTGGTTCTTTTCTTAGTTTGAGCTGTGGAAAGAATTACTCATCAACCAGTGACAAAGTATTCAAGTGTCTGTTTAAAGGAGGATACCCTTGAAGTTGTTAAAACATGGCAGTCTAATCAGGTCTGACTGCTGGCTACAGTAATCTCTCCACTTTGTACATGCACTCACTGGATTTTGTATTTGCCAAGTTCCTAATCTTGCCTGCTCATGACCTGCCTGACAATACAATCCTCAGAGAACCAGTGCTTTATGATTCATGTAACAATGTCCCATTACTCTTTTGCGAATGTTTCTTAGCAAACAGGAAGAAAACTGTTGTGCGTGACAACTTAACTGGAAAACTTTGCAATTATTTCTGTTCATTTGCAGCCAATATTGCTAAGGGTCATTAGCTTAATGGGCTGTTGTGCACCTTTTCTTTCCCTACCTCTCTGAAGAGTCCCTAGGACATTCTCCCATGAATCAGAGGGGACAAAAAATGAGAATCAGAAAGTGAATGATTGCTTTGGGAGTTCAGATCCAGAAGCTTTTAAGCAAGATACAGTACATTATCTTACAGAAAAGTAGGTCTGCAATTGGAGGAGTGTGTTCGATGCTGTGACCTTTCTGTGTGCTCTAGAATCTCAGTTTTCGTTTTAAGAAGTCTTTAGCTCTTATGGTTGCCACTACAGTGTGGACCAAGTGCAACCATGCAAGGATGGCTGCCTGAATGCTTTCTGGCAGCTTAAAATAATCTACTCTGAACTCCATGCTGCTATGCTCTGACTGCAGCAGTACCTGAGCAAGCTAGTTTAAAATTAGTATGGGTATATCCTCACTATTTGTCTTTAACATGCTTGCAGTGTGTCTTTAATATGTTTCCAAACAGTCCTGGATGACAAGCTTAGTAGTTTACTTTAAAGGAAACCTTGGAAAAGGCAGGAGTAACCTAAAAAAAGTCTGCTGTCAAATCACGGAAGATGTTTGATAACAATGGATACTGATAACTGGAAATATTTGAGAAGACAGCTTGTCTGATGGGAAGAAGAGTTTGGGATGCAACAACTAATTGTTCATATGAATAATTGAAAACGCTTATGTAAAACTTTACAAGTACATTTTTTGGACAAATTACAGATTTTCAAGAAATCAGAGAAAGAACCTACTGGGTTTTTGGTTTTTTTTTTTTTTTTTTTGAAAATCTGATTGCACAGTATTAAAGAAGCAGGAACAGGGGCAAAAAAAAGCTAACACGCATGGCAGAGCTTTCTGAGATTTACACATACTGTCTTTTTGGTAGCAGATTTTTTTAGAGGGGGAATGAGGGCCTGCCTCTACTCTATACACAGGATCAGTGAGTGGCCTTGCTTTTCTAATCTGTTTTCTTTCTTATATCTCTTACAATTTTGTATTTCTGTTACTTGAACTCTGAGAGTTAGGTCATTTTTTGAGGATCATATGATAAAATTTCAAGCACATGTTGTCTGTTTTGGTGAACCTGTAAGAGAAGGGTTAAATCAAGTTTATTTTGAATCATGGGTTTACTCATGCACAGGTTTAAATTAAGAGGTAGTTGAGCTATGTCAGTCCACATTTGTCAAAGATTTGTATTCAATCTATAGGGCTTTGTCATGCCACAGCTGTAAAAATATCTCGCACAGAAGCATATCTTTTCCCTAATGCAGGATTAGGAATGGGAAAGAGATGACACTCAAGTCTTCACTTTTATATAGTTTCTTAAATAACCTTTATCTGTGTGCTTTATGTATCTAGCAGGCATGCGTGGTAATTTTAAAAACAGTCCATGAAGAAATGTGATGTGTTTGCTACCTTCATATAGTGTAAATCTGCTCAGTGTTGTTAGCTTTTTTTTTTATTCCTAATCCATTATACCCTTGTTAAATCATTTAGATCTGAACGGTAGATTCTTTGGCAAAGGTTCTATGTGTTATCTGATCTATTGTGCAGTACCTGTTTAACGTTTTGATGTAGTCAATTAATATTAATGAATAATGAAGGCAAAAGTATTTCACAGATTTACATTAATTCAAATGAGTTATGAAAGTTAATTTCTTGTTTATAATGAAATAGTTTTTAGTGTTTCTAATGAGAATCCAATATGTTTAGAATCATCCAAAAAAGAAGCTGTAGTTTTACATGTCGCCTATAATACAAGAGCTTGGACAAAGAAGAGAAATGCAAAAGGGGAAAATCAGCTGCATATTGCTGCTAAGAGAGGAGACTTGTCTTTGGTGAAAACTCTAATATCATCTGGAATTTGTGTCAATGAAACAGACAACGCAGGTTTGAATATTGCTCTATTAGGGACATAGTTTGTATGTAATTTTATATAATGTAATATTTTTATAGTTTATATGGTTTCATATAATTTATATATTTTTATATAATTACGGACTCTTGATTTGTGGTATAATTGTGGTGATTCTTGAAACAATGCAACCACAATGCTTTAGAAGATAGCTTCTCTTCATTGTTGTTACATTTTTATTGAACGAGAAGAACAGATTGTTTCTTTAAAAATATTTCACTTTTAAATATTTTTATAACAAACTATTTCAAATAACATGAATTCTTGGGCATACATTGTACTGATCACAACAGCAAGGATGATTTTATAGATAGGTATGGCTGCTCATAAAGACATATATGCACACACATTCCTCACATACAGCCTTTACATGAAACCTGTATAGCTATGGGGTGGGTGATAAACTGTGGACAGTCATATAAGCCTTTATGGCTGCTTGAAATTGATTTTTTTCTCACCTGATGTGTGGAATTATTGGTAAAAAAAAGAAAAGTGTATTTACGTATATAAATTTAGGATTGGATCCAAACTTTTCAGATGGGGGAGGGAGAGGAGGGGAGGAAGTAATTTGATGAGCATAAGCACAACCAGTAAATAGCGGTTTCCCTAGATTTCTGTCTCAGGGTGGAGCGAATGCAGCATTTCCCTCAGCAGAGGCATTAGTCAGGCTGTGCTCCTCTGCTGAAGAGCGCATTTTCAGAGAGTGTGTGGAAAGCTGGGATGGGCGAGACCTCTGGCCTCCAGGAAATTTGGTGGAAATTGATGGGTGGATTGGAGAGTTAGGAGGGTGCTGATGCCTGTGCACGGCAGTATATTCATGTGTGTGAAGCACAATCACACAAACCTTATTTCCTTAGGAAATGAGTCTAAAAATCAAATGACAAGATTATTTTTTTCCTCCTTCTTCCTAAATGTACAATTCATGTCTATTTTTGTAGTCTCAGAATGGATGGTATTCCATTCTGGATCCGTGGCAGACTCGATATCATAAAATGTCACTGGGATTGGAAATCAGGTTATTAATATTATGTTTCTGAGTTATTATAGTCTTTCTACTCTATTATTTTGTTCCTTTTATTTTTTTAGTAGTATAGTAGAAAAATAAACAGTATTTTTCTGGCTAGTATTGGATACATTTTTCTCTAAAGTAAGCTGAATTAAACAGAAAATAATTTACCTCGGGATTTCAGGATTTCCTTGTTTAAGAATTACCTTAAAGAGAGTATCTGACATTTCTTGTATATCAAATACAACAAAATGTATAATTGCTCATTAGTGATCTGTATGGATTTTTTCAAATCAGGTGCATGCTGTACATGTCATCTTGCTTTTGTTAGGCTGGACAGCAATTCATGAAGCTTCCAACAGGGGATTTACTGACGTGATCTTAGAGTTGCTGAAAGCTGGTGCTAATATTAACAGCAGAAGTCTGGATGGTACTTTGCCAATACATGATGCTGTTTCTGGCAACTATTTGGAGGTACAGTTCTTTTACATTAGTTTTCTTGGGCCTGGTTTCCAGAAATGGACAAGCAAAGCAAAATGCTGGTTGAAATAAGGGAAGTCAAAGTTACATACAATTATATTGTAGATTTCCACTTGGAAATAGAACAACATTCTTTTAAGTAGTTAAAATTAGATGAAGAATTACTCTTCAACAGTTAGTTGACTTTTTCAGTCCATCAGGCAAATCAAAAAAAAAAAAATCAGAAATTCCCCATGGTACTCTCGCACATTTTTGCCTTTTTAAAAATAATGCTGAAACCCATAGTATTCTCAATTTAAGTTACAAAAAGATGTTTTGATGTAGATATTTTCCCTTTAAAAGAAATTAAAGCAAACATAATTAACCCCACAGAACTTAATTTTAAAAAGAAAATGAGAATGTTTAAAGAAAAGCATTACTTTTTCTTTTCTTTCAAAAATTAATCCTTTCAGACAAATGTGTCAGATTTGACCAAAGTTAATGAATAATTCTGGTAACACCCACACTTGCATATTTTGGAAAATAGACTATTAATCAGAAGAATTTCATTAAGCTCTCATGAATACATCTCCTTTTGAAACATATGGGAGTTGAATACATTTATCAGAAGACAAAATACTGCCCTAAGAGAGCAGAGACCTTTGTGGGCCAGAAAAAGAAGCAAATCTTTACTAGTTAGTGAAAAAAATGACTGGTTTTTAAACAGCAGTTTTTTTCTTTACCCTACATAAAATCAGGAGTAGCTACACTGAAATAAAAGAAGTAATGCAATGACTAAAGAAGATATCAAATCTAGTATTTAAAAAATGCGTTCAATGATAATTTTTCCCTTATGTTAAATTATTCTGAATCATAAATGTTTTCTGCATTCCTGTTTAAAAATACTTCAGTTTACTATTAAGGAAATCTGTCTGAAATTCTATTTTAAGGGTATGGGAGAAATTGTGGTATCTTTTCAACAGTCAAAGCAAAGGATACATTTTAAGATCACTTCACATCGCATGCATGAAACAACAGCCACCTGCCAGTGGCCGCACTACAACTGGTTGTTTCTAAAGGGCCAGATGTCAAAAATTATTTCTGGGAACAGTTCCAATAAGAAAGTAATCCTACATGGGGGAGCCTTACTGATGTTGTCTTGCAGCTGTATTTAGTTTGTCTGGGTTGTTTCCCTCCTTCATTTCAGTGAGAATGTAACAAAATTATATTAGCAAAGGAATGAGAGAAAATCATTGCTATAAATAAACACTGTATCTGATATGTTTTTCCTATATTTAAAACTGGGGGATGTCTATAGGCACTCAGAAAGCTCACTGTATTAAAGTCAAGCATTTATGCAGGAGAAAGCAATCAGAAAGGGAGCAGAGAGCTGGAATCAGAAAGCCATGACTGCCAGCAAGGCAACTCATGGGCGATTTATATCCTCAAGGAAATCTTGTGGTTCTTTGTAGCATATCTGGGCCATGACACTGAACTAACTAAAAACTAATCCTACAAAAACAAGGTTTTGTTTAGATCAGCCCCTAAAGCAGTTTGAGAACCATGCTAGTGTAAGGAGAGGAATGGGACTGTGTGGCCCATGACAGAGAGGGAGGATTCTGGCAACCCCATCACAGACCAGTGTAGGCGGCTGTGGAGCTGAGACCTCCATGCACTTGGGTCCCCCCACCCTGGAGACCTCCCAAATGCAGGCTGGGGCTTCCTCTTAACGTGGGCTTGGGGGTTGAGAAAACCTAGTCACAGGAGCCACTTTGCATCCCTGCTTAGCTGATAACATAAACATACTCCTTGAGCTCAGCCAAATGTCTGCCTTTTATTTGAATGAACAAATTAAAACATGTTGTTTGGCACAGTGAGTTCCAGGGAACTGAGCATAAAAAGAAGATGCCAGATTGACTGAAATGTATCACCTCTATTCCTGTTGAAAGAACTGATTTTTCATCACACTTACCTTTTCAGTGAGGAAAGATAAAATGAAGGGGATGATTTTAGAGGCCTGGTACCTAACTGTCAATAGGGTTCTTGAAAATATTTAAGTTATTATCCAGTATTTTTTTTTTGAAACCAATGGAGAAGGTTATGACTGATTACTTCACTGCTCTAAAGACAGCACAAGAGATTTTGAATTTCTATAAAGTATTGTTCTTTCTGATGCTTACCAGCACTCTGAATATTCATCACAAATCCAAAATACAAACATAAGAAAGAAGTAGAAATGCTAAAGATGGGAAATCGTATGTACGAAAATTCTTTAACATCCAAGCTCTGACCCTGGTGACACTTTCATATGAGCCGATTTTTAAGGGATAGATGATTCTACTGACGCTACTAATCTTACTTCCACATTTTAAAATTAAGCAGAGATATGCAAGTGATTTAGCATTGGGACAGAAATCATCAGTGCACATAGCTGAAGAACAGAACTGCTTTTGAATGCCTAGAGAAAAATTCCACTTCTTTTCTGCACTCTGTTCATAATGCGGTTTACCAGTTTCTTTTAAATTAGATCTTTGATGTTTTGTAACTGTTCTCTGTAACAATACCTTAAAAATGGTAAGTTTAGCAAGTTGTGAGTTATTTGTGTATTTTAATGGAAAAATTGAAAGTGTAAAATACAAATCTGTGTTGTTAAAAGCCATTTAAACCTGTTTGTTGAACTGCAAGTGTAAATGTAACAGATTTTACTATATCTGATTTGAATCTGTTATTTGTATCTTATGATAGATACAATATGCATAGTTGTGTTATATGTACACAACATGAATAATTACAATACAAGCAATATATAATAGGCAGTGAGAATTCTACTACAGCATGGAGCAAATCCCCATGAGAGGGATGATTCGAGCGAAACTGCTTGTGATAAAGCTTGTGATGATGAAATGAAAGAACTGCTGAAGTCTTATGGTGCTATTGACTCTGGACTTTCTGTTAAAACTACTGGGGTTACAGGTATGTTGGTTCCGTAATGGAAATCATAGGTTTATACTCTAGTCTCAAGGTAAAAAATGAACTTAGAATGCTGCTGATTTGCAGAGCTGCATCTTGCATGACCCTGATGTTTTTAAATTTATTAACTCTTGATTATTATTTATTCATAGTCAGAAAATAGGATGTGTGATTTTTTTTCCCCTAGAGAGTCTGAGGAATAAGGACATATTTGGCTCCTTAGATTTCCTTTATCTTCCGTATTTCCCTTCACGTTAACCTTGTATTTTTGAAAATAGTATTGGTAGCTTTAAAAACTATTTCCCTAGGTTACCTAAATTTGATCTCATTTGCATATACAAGATATTTTCTCATTATGTAATCTGCCATTGCATCTTCGTAACCTATATTAGCTAATCAACCTATTATGCTGCTACAATTTGTTTTTAAATTATATTTATTCTTTCTTAATTGTGGAGAGAGGAAATATAATCATCCTACTCGGTCAAGAAGATCAAAACTTATTTGTTATGACTGCTGTAAAAATGATGATGCAGCTTTGGTGCCACAACATGAGAAATACGATGAGGTAAGTATAGAAAATAGAAGAGCTTTGTAATACTGCTTCATAGTGTAGTACTGTATAATGTCATTTACTGACTGAATAATATTAAAATATCATTAAAATAATTAACCCTTCAGTCTATATAGAAAACAGCATCCTGCTGAGTAAACGGTGGCTTACAGTATATGGTAAGTTTGTATATTACCACTTCTCTCTGTTCATGATTCCTGCACATTTGCACTTATTGTAGGCAGCACTTACATACATTTTCTATTGCTCATGTGAATGGAAAAAGGTCAGGAGTCCTGAAGTTTTTCGTCAGATTTTCAAAATGTCTCTTTGGAAGCGTAATGATTTTTTTTCATGAAAATTAAAGTATTTAGAAATAGTTTAATCTTCATTTGAAATACACCCAAAGATTTTTGCACAAACTATATATTAAGAAAGCTCTTGCTGGTAGCTCTAGGGTATGTCTCCATTATCCAGGTGATGTTATCATGGTGAAGTTCACTGTTTAATGCTTGCAGTGTGCTCAAAGGTGGGGCTCTAAGAGTGGACTAGTTCAAATGCCTGGGTAAAACCTGGTTGTGACAGCCCCTTGCAGAACATACACTTGGCACTCTGTATGACTGTGATACCATGCCCCGTTACCTTCACACAGTAGCTGTTTCCCTGTGTGGAATGACTTGAGTGTACCAATATTTATCCTGTGAGCCATTCATCGTTGGCTGTGTGGTACACTTATCTCTACCTCTTACAATTATTTCTGTATTTGTTAGCATGAGTCTGTTGCTGCCATAAAAGATACAGAACAGAAGCAAAAAGAACTGTTGCTACTTGAATTGAGAACTTCCAAAGATGCAGGTAGAAGTAAATTCAAGCCGTTTCAGTAATTTTTTAGTAAATATCTGCTAGCATTGTTTTAAAAATAGTACTGCAAGTAATGTATTTGAACATCTCCTTTTGGAAAATACAGCTTGAGAATAAGATTTTAATCCCAGATGTGTGTACAAGAGTACTTCCAGTTTACACAGGAATGGATATGATAACAAAAAAAGGAAGCATGCCACCTGGAGGCATGAAAATATTTTGTGTTTCAAATCAACCTAATCATATGGAAAGGGGTCATTAGATAAGAATGCACACTGTTGGCAACACTCCTTAGTGATGAGTACATGAGATTCTGCTGGAGCCCCTCCATGGCCAAGAGCACCTGTGTGTGTATGTATTGTAGTGGATGCAGCATTTTCATTATAGTGTGGCTGCATTTTCAGGGGCCTAAAATAATTTATGAGGAAAAAATGAAAAATCTTAAGACAGACATTGGAGATGATGGGCAGTTTCAGAAATGCTGGTGCCTGGAGGTGTCATTTGTCTTAAGTTATCAAATCTCAGTTCAGATTAGTCTCAAGAGCCTACTAAGTGACACTGACTTCCCAGGAGATCACAATGCTGGTGCTGCATAGCAGCTTGAGTCTCTTGTGTCTGTGCCATGACCATGCAAGTGGCAGAGCGTGTTGCAGAAAGGCCTTTTATAAAAGTCTCTCTCCCTGGCTGCCTTTGCCATCTAGCCATGGCTTTGTAGTTTGGAGTAACCCCAGCCCGTGAAAGTTTTGCTCCCTGACAGAAGGGAAGTTCTTTAATTCCCCCCACACCCCGCCAGGTCTATTTCTAAGTTAACTTCTACTACTCAAGGCCAGATCTGTGATCGTGTTTGTGGAATCTGCTGTAGCTCCCAGCTGAAAATAGCTTGGAGCTTTCAAATTACTCAAATTATATTTAAAATAGTAAATTCATCCCTTTTAAAATAAATGTGAAATATGAAGTTATACAGCTGTATAGCTTCCAAGTCAAATCTGTGCGGTAAGAACTGCTAATTAAAATCGTTAAATTTGCTTGAAAAATGTTTGACAAGCAGATAGATGGTAAAACGGGCTGAGGCCTGTATGCATGGTAAAGCTGAAGCATTTGTACATGATAAGGCTGAAACAGATCTGTGCAATTCCCTAAATCAGGAGAATAAGAAGTATCAGGCTTGTCCTCTCTAGGAGCATGAGAGAAATGAACATGGTGATCCGTAACCACTACTGACAAAAACATTCATAATCTGGCATGTCTCAAATTAAACCATAGCTGTTGCTTGTGAGGAGGCCAATGAGACTGAGCAAGACCATAGAAGAATATTGACAGTTTTACAATATAGAATAAAAACCTCAGGGTGTTTACGTGCAATACAATCTGCTCAAAATAATAGAGCCTTTTGCTTTTAAGCTGCTTTAATAAGAGCAATATTTTAGTATTTTTCTATTTTAACAAATAAGTAGATGTTGGTAGGTACTATAAAACAGCTTTCTGGAAACATTTTATAATTCTTATTTTTAATGCTGTAATTTCCCATTTTTCACAATAATAGAAATCTTTAATTTCTTGTTTTGAAATTTCAAGAATTAGATTATAGGCATTTAGCATATTACCCTAGCAGTATCACCTGGTCATGACTGGTAAGCTTTCTGTTATGTTATACGTCTAAGAAAAGAGGACATCTAAAGAAGAATTTTAATTGCTCTTCTTATTTCAGAGAAATACAGCTGACAGCAAGGGAAAATTTATAACCCATTTTCATTTTATAACATGTAATTGTAACTATGTAAAACTATGGTACATGTGTTTTAGCACATATTTAACTTGGAACAGTCTAAGCTGATCAAACTATTTTATAATTCTTCAAACATAAGCATTTTAGCCACCTTCTTAAGACTGTGCAACCTCTGCAGGTAGGCTCCTGTATAACTGTCATGTTGTGCAGTTCTTTGCAAGACAAAGACTTTCAGAAAGGTTTCTGTGCTTACCAGCCATAGGACAGTGCTTTTATTTGTCCTGTTCTCTTAATAACTCCCTAGATGAGGCTATTGCTCATCAAAATTTCCTAGTAGTTGGGCTATTTATCTTTAACGTAAGTTTATATTTCATTCTTCCTATGAAGAATTTCATTAAAAGTACTTACCTGTAAATAGCTTTTAACATGCACAAGAGTATCAGCTAATGCTTTAACAGTATTTTCATTTTTTGGCTGTGTATTTGCTACATCAAGAATGTTATTATTATAATTATTCTCTACTTCTTATTGCCATCATCATTTTGGTTATGTCAAAATATTGGACAGATGCATATATCCAAAAGCTGTCTCAGATACAAGATACTTTGAATGAAATGCTTGCAAAACAGAAAACTGAAAGGGATGCCCTTGCTAAAAAATACAGGTAGGTAGAATACAAGGTTTGTATTTATAGAAATCTGTTTTTTAAAGCAGCACTGATAGAGGTTATTAGTTAGAGGCTATATGGTAACATGAAAGAAAAACCATGTGCTTTTCATTCAGACTTTCCTGAAGCATGATTCATATTAGCCTCAGTTACATCCAATAAGAGTTCACATCAAGGAAGAACTTCAAGGTTTAGCTAAGTCATACTAATCATTTACTGTACACACCATGAGCACTACTTTTAGGTAGTGAGCATAGATGAAGGGTGAAAGAAAAACCTGTAGCAGAAGTTAGGGGATGGAGGTGCTGAGCAATTAGATGACTTTTGCAGCATCAGGGAGGAAAGCAGTAGCAACTCAGACACTACGTTGAGTGTCCTTATCTCCAGTGCCGTTTCTTTAGCAATCCTAATTTGGGAGTGATCAATAAACAGCTCTCAAGAGCGATTCAGAACAAAGGCTTGCAGCATGCTCACAACTGTTCTCTTTCATTAGGACACCTTGGATATGGGCTGGGAGAAGACAGGGACCATGTGAATTGTCAGCTTCCTGTTGCTGTATCTTAAAAGGCCCCTTGGCTGAGGAAATTAATTTGCTTTCCTCTGAGAGGGATTACCTGAAGATTGGTCATGTCATGAGTGCACAGCTAATAATATGGCATAATATTCACATGCTGCTAGGCCATCTGATAAGGGTTCTTCCATGTAGCTCATGTGAGTAGTTTGGTCATGTAAAAGCTACAGTGTGCAACTTTCAAGTCGTTCTGTAGCAAACCATATAACCTGTCTGAGCAAAAAAGACTGAAACACCTTTGTCACAGAGCATTTTCCCAGCTATAAGAGATAAAATACATAGATTAAACAGATAAGAAAAAAAGAGGTTTTTATATGCAGAAAAGTTAGGATTCCAAATCATCCTGGTGAACAAACTAGTGACTAAATAAAGAAACAAGGACAGCATAATTAATTTAGCAATTATAAAAATGTATCTGCCTTCTAATATTGAGTAAAAGTGTTCCAGAGCAGTGATAAATATTTCTGAAGTGATGCAGATGCCCTGCAGCTAATGCAACAGCTATCCATCAAATGTAATGAGCTACATGCCAAATTTTATTATATTTCCTTTTTATTATTTATATGGTGAACATTTTATTTTTAAGTAATTAGCATATAACTTTTTGTCTCATGATACATGAATGTACAGAAGATGAGGAGGCATCAACATGTTTTCCTTTTTTCTGTTGTTCAGATAGTTGGCCCAGTGAAAGATCCTACTAATAGTTCTCCATTTTTATTTGTTCCTTTGAGGATATTAAAATATATCTCCCCTTTAAGAAAAGTGAGCCAAAAAAAGCATTGTATTTGTTAGTGGCTGTAAGTTACTTTGCCTATGTCATTCAAGTCATCACTATCTTTCCCTCTTACTTTCTCTTCAGTTGTGGTTATATCAGGAAGCTTTGCAACTTCTTCTGTACCTGTATAGCAAGAAAGTAACAAAGCTTCCCCGAAGAAACACTGCTAGAAAAAGCACGCAGAGTGTCACTGCCTTCAGTAGGGTTCCATCCTGGCCAGGGCTTACTCATGTCAGAGATCAACCTGATGCTGATATGCTGGTAGTATCATGGTTTATGGATACATGCAATAGCAAATAATCTTACAGTACAACACTGGAGACCAATACTGCCACACTGTGATTTAGCTCTGCTTAGCCTTGTTATGCACGAAATGGTCTTGCTGTACTTCTGATCCCCTCAGCAGTCCCTCTTTTTCCCAGACTGGGATAGTGTTACCTGCATAGCATCTCTGCTAGGGGTGGAGTCAAAAGCAAGCCACATTGCTATTCTTTTTCCCACAGCTTGTGGTACTGCTCTGTCTCCGGCAAGGTGCCAGAGCAGTGGTGCAATCAGCTGTCCCAGGAAAAGGGATTAGGAGAAAAGGGTATTGTGCTGGACTTGTGGCTCTTGCGCCAAAAGAAGTGGAGAAAGATATGGAATTCCCTTCCATGCGGAAGACCCCTGGGGAACGAGTCTCACAGGGAGATCAGCTCAACTAGCGAGCAGAATCTGATAACAGGAGAGAGATTCCCAGACTAACATACGATGTCCTAAACTACTCTGATTCCTGATCTCAAAGGTCTTTTTGGTATTACTACAGCTGTGGTTTCACAAAATGTTTTGTGGTGTAAATACAGTACGAAACCTCTGATAATATCATCCATTAGTAGCTCACCCTGAGCTTGTTGTGAAAGAATCCAAATTTGTACTGCAAAGGCACTGAATTCAATAAACTAATGTGTTCTGTGGTGATAAGAGACCAGCCAGTGATAATATAGACCAAGCTTCTATTCCGTGAATTAAGGGTGATATAGGAGGACAAGGCTATTACTGCAGTTTTGATGCTTTGCTTTGCGGCCTACTTCTAGACAGGATTCTGCAGTTTGTCATGCATAAAGCCTGGGATTTCAACCATAAACTTTATACATGATAAAAAGATTGTTCAAATTTTGGAGGGCAAAGTACCTTTAAGCAGATTCCTGTTCTTTGTGGATTACATCTATTAAACTGTTTTTTGTGTATGTTCAGAATAGCTGTGGTATCTTTATTTTTACTTTTCTATTTCCTACAGGGCTTCAGTGGAATCTTTTAAAAAAGGAGCACTAAGGGAACAATTAGTTAAGCTTGCTTCTAGGCAAAAGAGTCTGTTGATTGTTGCCCAGAACCAGAAGGAATTAGTCCAGAAAATACAAAATTACAGAAAAGAAAAGCAAGTGTATTCAACACATGCAGAGAAACAAATCTCAAACACAGTTATTTGCTATGGAAATGGTAAAGGACAAGATTTAACTGCTGATAAAATCATGTGTCCTGATGTAGTTACATTTAGTACAGGGCCCGGTGCCAGCATGCCTAATGGAAACAGAGTAGAAGCACATCTCTCTTTAGAAAATAGATTTTCAGCTCAGGAATGCAGCCAACATCCAAACAGCTGCTTGGCTGAGACAGGAACAAATAAAGAAGCAATTAGAAGCAAAGAGGTTTCTGATCATGCTTTGGCATCTGAAAACAGGGTAAGAGAGTATCCTTTCGATAACATGTCCAAGTTGACAAATGCTGTAGAGGTGGTGACATTGC
Source organism: Dromaius novaehollandiae (assembly GCF_036370855.1). Taxonomy (NCBI): domain Eukaryota; kingdom Metazoa; phylum Chordata; class Aves; order Casuariiformes; family Dromaiidae; genus Dromaius; species Dromaius novaehollandiae. The sequence goes on along the minus strand of NC_088130.1, from coordinate 43,761,770 downwards.
CTTCAGAACCTGCTGTTTCCACTACTGAAACAAAAGGCTTACAGCAAAAAGACATTGATTGTGCAGCAGTTGCAGAACAAGGAAACAAGTCTCTAAATCCCACTTCAGTGACCAACACATTAAATATTTCAGAAGCCCGAAGCGCTGTCGTCAGTAATAATGTCTGTCAGCTGACCAGTGACTGTGAGCGGGTTCTTACTGCTGAGGATCTAGACAGATATGTAAATAAGAAAGATGCTTTCCAGCAGCAGCAAGAGATTGCGTCAACATCCACAGAGGACTTTCCTAATACTCTGCAGCAAATGATCTTTCAGAGTAGTGTTGAATCGTTCAGTGCCAACTCAATGCTTACAAGTCTTGTCTCAAATACAGATTATTCAATAAACCTCAACAAGAAATCTTCTTCCCAGAGCTGTAGTAATCAGGAATATGAACAAAAACAATTGAAGTACAGACGAAATAATAGGAAAAAACTTCAATTGATGGATCTACTTGAATTGGGAAGGATTAAGCCGGGAGAAAATGTTTTAGAATTCAAACTTCAGGTAATTGGTGAGAAATAATAATTTTAACAAATATTGAAAAAATAGACTACTAAAATGGGGAAACAGCAGTTCTCATAGTTTAGTCTATATCTTCAGCACCTAATATTGAAAATTGTTATTTATTATTTGCAGATCATATTTTATGACTTTTAGGGGAAAATGCTACAATGGATGACATCATCTGTCAGATCATGATTTTAACACCTAGAATATTGCATATGTAAAATTTGTGTTTGACTCTGCATATCAGTTTGTTAACATTTGTTATTGCTAAAAACAGAGTAGAGTGGTTGGTCTACATTTTGTAATATCTGATTTTAAAATTGGAAGGAAGAGAGATGTTAAAGTTTTTATGACTACATGTGGTTCTTGGAAGGCATTATCGAGTCCCTCAGATCAAGAAATGTAATATCAAGGATTTCACTGAGCCATGATAGACATGAATATATGCAAAGTTACTTGCTTACATACCAGCTGGTTCTATAGTTTACACACTGGTATGCACTAAACCTGTTAAAAAAAAAAAAAAAAAAAAAAAGACTTCTTTTTAATATAAAAACATGCCCCTGTGCCCAAATACAGAGCAGATTTACATGGCAGCTGCCAGGGAACTGACTTAGTGCTTAGCAAGTGATGGAATTATTGAGGGTTGTTATTGACTGAATTCCCAGCTGCGAGCTAGTTAATTTCCAGGGCAACATATTGATTAAAACATGAAAGGTTCTTTTCAGCTAGCTCCCCAGGTGTAGTTAATGTAGAAAAGACTCCTTTTTCTGCATCTGTAATCTGCTCAAGAATGCTTTTCTGCTGAGATTAGCGATTTTATGTGTTCTCGTGTTCCATAACATAAGACATTGTGGATAGGTCACAAACTGCTCTACACTGGGTCATATCATAGATATATACACATTCTTCTTTTCTTTAAAGGACATGTAATATTCTTCAAAATGCCAAGATGACTAAATTGAAGGGTAAAGAATTCAATATGCTTACTGTCATCTTTCACGACTGTTATCTGTGATACCAGCTTGATGGATATGGGTTTTAGGGAGTTAAAACCCACTATAGAAATACTGATATTCTGGGCATAAAAAAGTTAATCTTTGTATTAGTCTGAAAATGGCACTCATTTTTTGTATTGGTAGGTAGCACTTTGCTATCTTGTAGAGTTAGAAGTTCAGAGGCAATATCTATTGCATTTCAAAGAGAAGATCAGTAGAGCTTCCTCCTACATAGTTATGGCTATCTACTTGGTAAGAAGATACAGTTGGTACATAGGCTGTACCTAGAGTTAGCTTTGGGCAGACAGCATGCCGTTTTTGAACATTATAGACCCGAAGTGTGAAACTGAACTGGATTTAGTGTTCATCACAATGTTGAGGTAAACATCTTGGTTTAGATTCTTATAGATAGAGAGCCAAGCCAGTGGATATTGTAAAAAAACATTCAATATTTGCTAATGGATCATTCTTTTATTCTAATTATTTAACCTTGTATATACTAAGCAACCTTATTAAGTTATGAAGCAGTTTATCAGCAATTCATTTTAACATTATTTAACCATGTTAGCTAACTGAGCCCAATATAATAAAACTGTAATTTACTGAATGGTGAACAGCTATAAGCCATGCTTGCTGAGGTGCATATGTGTTTGCAGAACTGGGCTTTGCTTAACCAGAGAGAGAATAACAATAAATTCTTTTCTAATTAATTTTGCATAATTTCAGGCCATCAGTTTCCTCTTTTAGGAATTTAGGTCATTACGCTTAATAGTTGATGCAATTACTGATTTGGGAGTTCTGATTTTAATATCTGTTGACATCAATGAAATGCAGTTTTTGTGCAAAATGCGTTTCTTCTTTGAATCATTGTATCAGGGTATCACTTTAGCACACATTTTTTGCACACGTGTAAGACAGATTGATTTTGAGTAACAGTTTCTTGGTAGAAAGACTTGCTCCCTGTTGAATTCCTGAGTTCATCGTTGCAAGTTAATTGTATTCATAGCTCCCTTATTTCTAAGTGCAACTAAGATGCAAGTAGCGTTCTCATAAGCATTTGCTATTAAAAGGAATTTTATCTCACAGATAGGGAGATTTGTCCTCTGGCAGTGGTATCTTTTTGACCAAAACATCTCATTGTGGAATAAATCATCATATTTTATGTATCATAGCTTATGATAGTGGCATTGGATTCTTTAAAAATTCTTCAGCAAAATATAGAATTAGCTGCAGCTTTTCAGTAATATGGTCCTTCAGAATTTTGTTCATGTTTTAAGGATATTAATTCAGATTTGGTAATTTATAAGTTGCAATTTTATCTCTTAATTTTTCTTTGTTAGGAATTTAGTCATAAAGCCACACTCTTGGAGGATGGCAAGATCAAAACCAGTAACAGAAGAATACTTCAGAATCCAGTTCAGTGGGTTAAAGAGCTGCTAGGAAGTGATATTTCAGTGACCTGGAAGTATGTATGGAATAAGGTTGGTCTGATTTGACTCCTAAAAATAGTAATAACAAATTGGAATAATAAGTCTCACAAATGTATAATTTATAGGGTAAAAACACTCAGGAAATATTTTCACCTTTTTGGATCTCCTTATGGTTCTTAAAGCAAAAGAGCACACAAATTAAAAACAAAAACAAAAACCCTTCTTACTGTTAATGAATAAGCAGCAAACAAAGATCTATATAGCCACCAGACAAGTGTAGCTGCACTGTGATGAACTACCCAAAAGTATTGAGAAAATGTGGAATGCCCACTCTGTGAGTTGTTGGTGCTTTGAAAGAATAGTTTTAAAAATGATTGAGAGACTGGCAGAAAAAAACTGAGAAGTTGCTAAGAGAATAAAAAGTAGCAGACTCATCAAAATGCCAAGGTGGCAGGGACAAATGTTGCAAAAATATGGTTAGAGTGTAGAGGACTTCCCAGATATGTTAGTTTTTTTCATTCAGAATTCAGAATTAGCAGAATTGTCACTTTATCTTGATAGACACAGATCAGACTGTTACATGCATAAAGTCAATTTTGAAAGAAAAGTGAAATTTTTACACTTATCACAAAACCCACAAATAACTAAAATGACCAGTTATCCATTTAGATTTGTTTGAACAGGTTACATATCTTGGGACACAGTTGTCAAAATTTCTTGTTGAAGAAGTGTCTATTTCTAATGACCTGGAATTACCATCACAACAAAGAGAGCCTGTGGGTATGTACCAGTTAAAATCTAATATTCACCATGACTGGAAGTAGCACAAGGTGATTTCTAAAGAGCTTAAATTCCACAGTTCCACTGTTGCATATTGATTTCTTCTGAACTGCATGCTTATCACAGGTCCCGCGCTTGAAAAATATAGTGACAGAAATTACAATGGATCTTTAAAGTAAAGTATACCTTTCTTTTCCTCCATAAAGTGGTTGAGTGAAGAGAATAATTATTAATGATTTGGTTGCTAAGTAACTTTACGTTAAAAAAGGTTTAATATATAGAGAAATAAAGCTTTTAATAACCTAATATAATAGTTACTGTGATGGGAACTCAGATACACAAACATAATTTTCAATCACATGTATATATTAAAATCAAAATAAATAATCTGTGTTGGTGGAGATGCCACTATGCCCAGCTAACTGTAATAACTAGAGGGATATTTTATTCTCTAAAAATACACAAATCATAAGAAACAGAGCATATTAATTTGACATATGACACTGAGCAACTTTTTCAGAACTGACTAGCAGACTTAAGAACGTTAGCTTAATTTTGATAAACAATGTGTTTGCAGGGAAACCTGATTGCTTCGATAGCCAATGGCACTCAGACTCTGAAAAGCTTTTGGATGGTTGTGACTGGTTATGTTAACTTGATGAGTCAGTGCATGTCATGTGAGCACGGGTATAAGGCTGTGTCTGTTCTTAACCTACTAAAAGTAAATTCAAATATCTTCATTTAAAATATCTGATTTGATGTTTGAAACACCATGTATTTGTGTCAGGCTAAGAGCATCCAGATGGTGAGTTTACATTGCCCTGGTTCCGTAACTTTTTTTTCCTCGCAAATAGTTTAAGATGACAGTGGTGCTTAATCATCAGCTTTAGGTGGGAACTTGAGAGAGGGAATGCCAAAGATGATGATCACACTGGGAAGTAGTTCTTGGTTTCAGTTCCATTTCAGATGCTATATGGCCACATATATAGTGGGAAATTGAACAGTGCCTTAAAAGTTCCAGAAAATGATTAACCTGCACCATTATATTGCGAGCACAGTTGTGGACATTTAGGCAATCCCAATTTCCAGGCCTGGTTTGAGAGTGAGCACGTTCCAAGTGACATTCCCAAAGAGCAGTTTGCCTGCAGCGAGCCTGCTTGGAAGGATAGGAGAGTTTGTTAGCATGGATGTGAGTTATTCTGTGCCACTCGCCCAGGGACATTCCCAGGCACTGTTTAATTTTCTAGCATACTTATGCCCTGTGTGCATTGTATAAAGTAGAAGTTTATCCTGATTTTTTAAGGAATTTATCTCGTCTTTCTGGATTAATGAATTGTATTTTCTTCTAGACAGCCTAGAGCACCTTTAAAAGAGAAGACTGGGGCCTGATAATTGGAGCATTTTTAGAGGAGGAGAATGTCCTCCCAAACCTTTCTTCATTTGAAAGAAAATGATACAGGCTGTAGTCCTGTTTCTTTCTAACCATCTTTTAACAGAAAGAAGCAGCTACCATGGAATTTTGTACAGAGCCCATTTAGGAAGCATGTCATAAGAATCCCAACCAAATCAAGATCCCTAGGAAAAACAGATGAAAGAGTTCCTATTTCTGTGCTAAGAAAGGTACCAACTTTTCAGCACTGTTGAGACTCAGATACCTCCAGGTTTATACAGCAGCTGAATTTTAGGCACCTAAGGAACATTAATGCAAAAACTGAAGACCCCATGAAGTAAAAAAGCCCAAGAGCAATGCAGATTTTTAGCAGAAGCTTTAAGGATTGCAATGTTGGAGTTAGTCATCTAAATCCTAACTAAATTCCACTTTAGACCTGTATGTCTCTTTGAATCTGGGCCTTTAGTCTCTCCTAGAATCATGCTAGCAGAAAGCTGTAATTACTCTATTCAAGTGTGAGACAGAACTAAATATTAAGAAGAAAAATAGTATTTCTATGCTGTCTATATGTAGGAGTTCAGAAGAAACTGTGATTATGTGGCTTGGAATTTATCCCTCTCCGTTTTCTGATACATGTAATAGAGACTTAATGTTTACCAAAAAATGGCCAAGAATAAACAAGGATTAAGAAGCAGATGTCAGCTGAATAGCAGATGTCATTTGCAGAGCAGATGATGGTGTCAGAAATTTCACATTCAAATTTCAGTGAAGTGGCTTAAAATACAGCAAATAATAGTACACTTTTAATAAGTGCAATATGAAAATTCAGATACTCCTTTCACTGGAAAACCCTGCTATTCTTGCCTTCATGTTTTTGGAGGAAAGCTGAGAAAGATAATGAATGTAGTGTAGTAGTTTAGAAATCAGGACACAGGCTAAGAATCTCAAATATAGAATCACTTCTTTATCCAAATGTCATGACTTAAAGGAGCCTGACTAAACATACGTAAATATTTTGGGTTGGGTATTATTGAAATAGTAGTATATCATCACAATCAATAATACCACTAATAATAACATGGGAGAGCAGAAGTGTAAAAAAAATCCCAGCATCTGAAAAATGACCTTTCTGTGTAACCTACAACAGAATATTTTATTAACTACACAATATCCTCATTTATGTGACTGTAAAAGACAGGGAGATATACTATATATACTTTATATTTCATTCTTTGGAAACAAAGTGAGATAGTAGATGAATACTTGTACCCAGAATAATTCTCCATCTCATAGGTATTTCAAAATACTGCTGCTATTTGAGTTCTGGCTTCAAAATGAATCTTTGATGGTATTTGAATGTGTACTGTGTTCTTCTTTAAGGCATACAGGCAAAATACTTAAAAGTATTTTCTAGAACTTATAACTTCCAGACATTTGCTTTAGGTAGTTATGTACTTTACAAGGAAGCAAATAGTTTTGCCCATAGAATTTACAGAGCCCTATATTTTCCAATAACCTTGCATACCATGAATGAAGTACAGGCTCACAACAACAACACACTCCTCCTTTCCAAAATCCTCTACCTACTCTTATTTGACCATCAGCTGATGATGGACATTTGACCAGGACTGACTTGGAGTTGAGCTAAGTGGCTATCAAGGACCAAAAAAAATCCACTTTTTAGGAGCCTGGAAAGGGAAGAAATAAAGCTCCCAAGAGCTACATGTCATGTAAGCCAATTCTAATAATTCAATTCTAGTAATTCAATATCTGTGATTTCTTATCTGTAAGTCAGTTTTGTCTGAAACTGGCATATCGCTTCAAAAGTGACTAGGTGACAGTCAGTGTGATCACACAGAATTATAGGCTGATGTAGGTTAGATGGGACCTCTGGATGTCTCTAGTCCAACCTCTTGCTCAAAGTAGGACTAACTTCCAAGTTAGATCATGTTGCTCAGGGCCTTGTCCAGTCAAATTCTGAGTCTCCAAGGATGGACATTCCACAGCATCTCTGCACAACCTGTTCCAGTGCTTAACTATGCTCATGATGAATTTTTTTTCAATATATCTAGTTGGAATCTGTGTTGTTGCAACTTGCGACTGTTGCCCCTTTTTGCTATGTACAGAAGCCTTGTTTCCTTAGAAAACTGGGCTAAAAGTAAACAAAATGACTCATAATCAGTAGCTTTAAACATTGGCTCTCTGGCATTTTTACTCTGTGAAACAAGTTGTAAAAGAAATCATTTGATAATCAACCCATCTTCTTAATTCATGAACTACTCTATAACATTTTCATTTGCTTTGGTGGTCCTGTGAAAACAGAGAAGACTGAGACAAATAGAATTGCTGTAAATTATCTTCCTATTACACATCCATCTTTTCCCATCTTACTTATGAAAACAGTAAATGAAAGGGAATGTGGTAAACAGCAAGACTCAAGAGGCAGTGGCTTCAGCTACTACATTGCTTGAAACATTTCCAAAGGAAAAGACAGACTTTTGACACTGCACTCCAGTAGTGTCAAATGAATGCATGTAGGAGACTATCTGATGATGCTGCTCACCTTGGTGAACATTCAGACTATATCACACTTCTGTCTTTTCTTTCAGGAGTGACTCTTAACAAAGTTGGGACAAAGCTTCTAAAGAAAACAGAATTCAGTTTTTAAATCACCACACGATAATAACCCAGGGGAAAGCTCTAAAAGTTGTTCTGAGGCTGCACATAAAACCCACTGAATGAGTCACAGCTTTTGTAGACTGTGCCAGTGCATGAAAAACATGAGCTGTTGTTTTTTCTATCAAATAGTTGTTCTGGCCTGACCTGTAACTTGATTTATGCTTTGTCTTCTATCTGGTTCTTCCAATTTGCTCTTCATTGTTTTATAAGCTGCAAGAATTTTAAAGTAAGTTCCCTTCTTTTAATTACAAATGTTGGCCCTGGAACTGTGTCTGATCCACTAAACTGACACACTACATTCACAGTTTATAAAATGTTTCAAAGTAATTTTAGAGAACTGTGCATTTTCCTTTGAAATGAGTATCCAAGTGAATAACTGCATAATCAAGTATACAATAATTCAAAATAATATATTTAAAAAGAAAGAAACATATGGTGGGAAACTGCAGCCTGCTAGTGATACCAAAAAATAGTCTCCCAGTAATCCTTTTAAAACAATCTTACTAGCTTTTAACAAAGGACACTAATGAATGCATTTGTTGTTGTTGGAAAACGCAATAATTTTTTATTTAAACAGAATGATGAACTTAATCTAGGTTTAGATTTGTGAAACTGAAAGGTCACCTGCACAGCTGTGTAAAAATATTTCTATTAGGAAAATGGAATTAGGCATTATATTTTAAAAGTACTTATTTTATTACATTTTGTTTTATTTCTTGATAAATTCACTTTTACAGGAGGCTGTAGACATTTTCAGATTGGTATTTGCATGTATGTTAATCATGCTACTCTCAATTTTTGGGGAAGAATTAGATTACAGCAATTCTAAAAAAAATAAGATTGTTTTAGAATAAAAGGCATGAATTCTTGATCTCTAATCATGCTTGCAAATCCTTTTTCCATCTAGACATATCTTTATGTTTCAAAAGTAGGGAGTAACAGAAAAGGTCACTTTGGATCTGTTGATAAAACACATTCAAAGAAGAATGATTCTAGATATATATTTTTTTTCTGCTCTATGACACTGCTACTGTAATCTTTATTGTAGGAAAGAACTATTGTTCTTTACTGAGTAGACGAAGAAACATTACTTTCTCAATCTAGCATTTTATCTAGACTCAGAAGAACAGAATAATAATACATATGAATTAAATTCCAAGTTATTGTTATAAAAATTCTAGATATAGGCAAATGATGAACTGAACCTACAGATCATCCATGGTAAGTAGCGTCTGATACACAAAGGAAAGAACTGTAGGCTGGGTGAGTATCAGAAGGTGGTTTAAGTCCTCCTGGCACTGTTTTAGCTCTGCATGAAGCATCTACAGTCAGCTTAATTCATTAAGTAATTTCTAAAACTGAGATGATTTAATTATTTAATAAGAAGTCATAAATAGCCTTCAAATTTTCCAAAAGAGAGTATTTTAAGATAATACAGCATTCGTAATTTAGGGCCACCTGATAAATTAGTTTTTTTGGGAAAAGGTACTTTCAGAATCTGGGTGAAGGAGGACACAGAGGGTCACAAAGCAGTTAGCCAACAGTCTGTGCTGGCCTACACTGTTTAGGAGGTGGACACCTTAACTTTAGGTGTGTGGCTAGCATGGCACATCTAACTTTTAGAATAAAAATCACCCCTTACTGATCTGTTTGTAAAGGCAGAGACCTTGGACTTTAGAATTCACAAGCAGAAAAATCTGTTGAAATAAAGATCTATATCATGTGAAGTGGTTCAGGATTTGTTGAGAGCCCTGGATAAAAGCAGAGTCATTTTCAGGAAAAAAAGTGTTATAAGGTTTGGTTGGTGAAATACCCAGTCTTGTAGTGATGACTGGTCCACTGACATCTCTTTTTTTCAAGATACCAGCTCTTAAACAGCTGAAGGAAAAGTTATTTTCAAAATCACCACTAGCATGGGAAGAATTAATCTGCCTCAGATCAGTGGCAGCCTTTTAAGATTCAGTGGATCTAAAAATGCTGTTTTTGAGAGGCATTGGCTGTCATTTCCAAGACCTTATTTGGTCAGTAGAGTCAATAGCTACTGTGGTTCCTGGATTATAACTGTTCTTCTGTATCGTTAAGTTCTTGAGAGGAGTGTAGAAAAGGCACAAGAAACTTTTAAGCTTTCAGAAGACTCTGCTGTTTTGGTTTTTTTTTAATATATTGTGGAATTCTAGATCAGAGGCTGTCATGTTTAAGTGTGTAGTTCTTAGATCTTTTGTTTGCTTATCCAAGTATAGGCTACCTCTAGGATAGCTGCACATAACCAGATCCATTTTACTCAGAAGAATAACATCTCCTGTGACTTTGCCACAGGTATTGCAAATCAATTAGGCATTTTCTGAAATGTAATGATAATCTTTACCTGTATTACTGAAGTATTCAAACTAGATTTACTAATACATGTAAATGACTCAACATTTTGGTGATTAAAATGCAAGAGCATTTCAGTCCCTATTACAAACAATTTACAGCAGTAACAAAGCTTTAAAATTCTTAACTATCTCTGGATGATTCCAACACTTTCTTATTTAGGAAAAGTAAGGAGGATAAAGATGGTATGTTTAAAAACTGTACTTTCAGGGGGTATTTTAATGATCAGAGAATGGTGGCTCTGCACAGAAGTAGCAATCATTGGTGTTTAACCTTTAGGCAAGATTCTGGTCTGAAATTCATATTTTTGTGCCACTAGCTAGAATTCTCCTTAAATACCATTTTCAGGTTCTCGGCTACTGCAGAAACAAGGTGTCATAAAGCTACAACAAAGTGGAAACAAAAGTTGAAACACACTTAGAACCGTTTCAGAACTATTAGCCTAATACAGATGCTAACAAAGACAGAAAAGCTGTTGGCAAGCAGGGTAGAAAAAGTAACAAGGGAAGACATGTGTTTTCCTCTGATTTATACAAAAAGCTCATTCTGATATTAATACCAATAGCAGGGATACTTCATGTTGTGGTTCATGAAGGTGGCAGAAAACTGAGAGCAGCTAACAGGACAGCAAAGCTGGTAAAGCAGAAAGAGAGCCTTCCTATGTGCATACTACCTGTCTAAGCTTTTTCTGGATGTGCCTGAGGCTTTGTTTTGGACAGTAGTATTGGAACAGTTCTCCGCTGCTAACAGCCTGTAAGCTTCCCGCCCTTTTGTAAGGCAGTGAGTGTTAACAGAAGTCAAAAGAGAGAAAGGAAACTTCAAAGCAGGTATTAAAAGGTTAAAAATAATAGTAAGCAAAGAAGGAGATGGAAGGAAAAAAAGCAAGAAGGAAAAATGAAAATGGGAAGGATGTTAATCAGCTGTCAACTTTTATTATTGACTCAGGTAAAGTTGGATTCATTATAAGGGAAAATGCTGACATTTAATTTGCAAAGTCTTAATCCGATAGGTAAAACATGAATTTGAGCCAAAGGAGTCAGCAAAGAGACCCATCAACTGCTAAAAAAGCTATTTCGATAGATTTATTTAGTCATACCTGTATTACATTTTCAAATTTGATTTTAGAATTTTTGTAAATGAGCTGGAATACTGCAGCGAGGGCTGAAAGGCCGAGGTCCAGTTTCCTACATTGTCAGAGACCAGGGTCGCCGATAATGGCTTCTTTTGGTGGCAGTACTGCTCCTCTCCTTCCCTTACAGTCTGTTGCTTGTTTGTGCTTCAGATTGCTATGACGAGGAAGAGAAAAAGCCCTTTAAAAATCAGCAGAACAAAAACGGGGGGAATTACATGCTGAAATGTATACAGCTATTTTATTTTTGCAGAAATAATGTCCACAAGCAAGTGAAGGTAGACATTTCCTCCTGTGTGTTGGTACTTTTCCTCCTCATTTCCATCATTCATAAGAATTACTCTTGGAGTCAGGGCGGAGGACTCGGTCTTTAAATAAAGTTCTACATAATGTGAACTAGATTTATTTAGTGAGATTCTTAGATAAAGGGCTCAAAGACTGTAATTTTTTGGGCATGTCAGAGGCTAAGGATTGGGCTGCAGAGCATTTACTCCTGTGCTCTTTTAGCAGAAGCTGTTTATTTCACAGCCTCAGAGTTCTAGAAACAAGTCTAAAGCTGTTGATTTAAAGAGGTTACAAGTTCCACAGTCTGTGCCAACTGATCTAATGTGCTCTGCAAAACTTCTCAAAGTCTTTGTAATGTACAAACATTTACTGAAATCTGATAATATCTAAGAGCTTTGCATTTTAACAGCAATTAATTGCAGAATTTTAGACCTACGTTCATTATTAAAACAATCATATGCCATGTTCTCAAGATATATATCTATTTATCTATATATATTTAGAACAATCCCTATGTGAAAAGCCACTATTAAAAAAAAGAAAACATTTCCAAAAGTAAAAAAGAAATGTCTTTTCTTCAGTTATGGTTTCTCAAAATAGGTTGTTAAATTAACTTCAGACTTCGCCAAGAAATTTTCCTGTGCTTAGAAACAACATATGGACATTTCAGGAGGAAAAAGAGCTTTTTTCAACAAATCATAAGGGGTTGTACTCACACTTGTCATGGGAACTACTGTGGGAATTGGCAACAAGTGTACTACTACAGATTCTGTATTAAAGATAACCTTTCAGCTCATTTTATGCCATAAACATGTCTATGTATCAAAAAATCCCCAGACTTATTTCAAAGATTATTTTTTCTGGGGGTGTTCTTAAAATTATTATATGGCTTCCCATCCAAGCATTCCTGTTTTTACTATTTGACACATTACTTCTGGTTGTCTATGTAGGTGACTTGCCTGGTGTGTCTAACCACTGTTCATAAAGGGTAAAGACTTAGTGTGAGGAGCACTGTAATATAACCTTTTGGATAGGACATAAGTATTCAGTCTGTCAGTCTTTGCTTGTTATAGTCTGGGGTACTTGAATATACCCCAGACATCAGACTATGCTTTTTGTTCCGTTATGTATTGTATAATGGCATGAGTGTACTGAAGATTCACTGATTTAAGATACTGAATGAAATCCTGTTCTCACTGAAGTCAGATGTTTTACTGTGAATGTTACGGGTATGGAACAGTGTATATCCTCCCGTGCAAGATTGTGTGTTTCTGATTCTGAACACAGAGCTGTCAGTAGTAATTCACCAGTTCACCACCCTGCTGCTTTGGGTGGCGAGATCCTTGAAATTGGGAAGTGGCAGGCAAAAATACCCACTGAGCATGAGATATAGACTTAAAAGAAGATACACTAGAAGATACACTGGTTTTTGTTGTTGTTGTTGTTGTTGTTGTTTTACCATTGAGATCTATCAGTGTTGTCAGGTGCATGAACATCCTATGTTGTATTCTCAAATCAGTGTAGCTGACACAATTGGAAAATCTTGTTGAAAGAGAAAGACTAACTTCTGCAATGTCACATTGTAGCCAAGAAATAAGTGCAAGCTAAATGAGCAACTGGTGTTGCTTCAAACCTGCTTTGTCTGCATTTTAACAATCTGATTAGATCTGGCTGATCTAATCATCTTGAAATACTTACCCTATTTTGCCTCTTAAAATACTTGAATGTCATCTGAACACTGTTTTTGTTTTTTTTTAAAAAAAAGCAGAGGCCATCCCTTTTATGGCAACCCTCCTTCTCTTGCTAGCAGCTGCTAAATATGACAATTTTGTCCTCTTTGACAGTTTCTGTGTTGGGCTGGTTGTGGCAGCTTAGCTGCTCTGATGTTTTGTGCAAAGGAATTTAAGGGATATGGATGAAAGATGAACAAAAGCAAATACCTCTGAAAAACCAAATGCCTTTTGCATTCTGTGCTGTTATGGAGAAAATGTCTTGTAATATTTGTTACTGCTGGATCTTTATACTGTTATTTTGTTACTGATTTTAACAGTGAAAATGAAAACTCAAAGGGTCAGATTCTCCTGCAGTGACACTAATGCCTTAGTTTTGGCATTGCAGTAGTTGCTTCAGTCCAGCAGATATTTAAATATTGCAAATAACCGTTGTTCAATCCTGCAGTTTCTTGTATTCAGGTGTGCTTCTCCCTCTTTATATAGTCCAGTCAGGACTGTAGGAAGGGCATGGTGAGAGGGATTCCTTTATTTTTGGCAAGTATACTAAACTTACCCATTTGTGGAGATAAAAGTGAAATTCAAGCAATGCTGAAGAACTGCATTTTTATACCTGTTTCCACAGGGGACCATTATATAGTCAGAAATGGCTGGAAGGATTAATTCCTCACCCTGGGCACCAAAAAGTGTAATACTGCCCTTGTCTCAATGAAGTCTGGGTGCAGTGTTGTGCCTTTACCAGAGATTACATGGCTGTTACAGGATTCCTAGGACACAGGGATCTGTAATGCTTTACATGCTTCTAAAGAGCTATTAATCTAGATAATAGTGCCAGGAATTGCTTTCCATTATTTTAATATAAATTTTGTAATCATTTGCTTTCATTTTCAACAGGCTCTTCTGTCCAGTTCAACTCACTAGAAAATCTGACGCATTTTCTTCTATTCAATGAGATAGTAATAGTGCATAAAGATGAGTTTCTGCCATGTCATATAATGGAAAAACATTGGAATTTCTACAAAGAATGTGAAGATTTTGGATTTTAAAGACTTCTTGAGTGCCGAGGTTTTTTTGCTTCATCATCACTTAAGAGTAAATGTTTGGACTTTTAGAATTAAATGTTTTACTACCATCATTTTGATAGACCATTTTCCCAGCACTTAGGATGGACTGAAAGACTCCTTGGATAAAGGAAGAAATGGAGAGTACTTTGTAGCAGGTAAGGATAACTGTCAGTATTGAATTTTGTTCTGTAGGATTATGAAATGGAGAAGTAGACAAGGACCTATTTTACACTGGTATTCACTGAGAATTGTATTGCATACTGGTAATTTTGTAAGAATTTCCACTGATCCACTGATTTCCATGGCTTCGTATCTGCCCATGCTCAGTGTGCATGGCTCCATGGAAGCAGATAGGTGTCAACGCTGATAGTCACTTTTTACATGTAACTTCAGAACCAGTCTGCCTGAGCATATGCTGTCGGAAATGGCTGCAAATGTTTGTGTAATAACATAAGCTGTTAGGTTGGGCAAAAATCAAGATGGGCAGCTTTGAAAATCACAAACAACTTTGCTTTACGTGATAGGGATATATGCAGACATTTGAGAGCAGGTGTATGCTGTGAGAGGTTAAAAGAAGAATCTTAACCAACTGAAGTGCTCAGACAGGGAAATTCCGTTGATGTTCCAACCAAATACATCTGATAGTCAGAAAATGTGCTAGCATATGGCAGGAAATACAATGAGCTCATTTCTGGTAAATGGATTTTTCAATCTAAAAACATCTTAGATACTCACCCTGATCTCTGAAGGATTTCTATTTGTTTTAATTTTACAATATGTGAATCTGCCTCAGTAGCATATTTATACACATTTGACTGTCATGAGAATTATCTCTGTTCAAATTGCATTCTCATTCTTCCATTCTCTGGTTTATAAGGAGAGATAAAATAATCACACCTACTCCTCCTAACTCCAGTGAATGGGATGAGGAATCTCTCCTGTCAATACATAACAAGCTCAGCTAGCTATTTGGAGTGGGAAGAGCTGTTCTGCAGGGATTTTATTAGTGTCTTAAACAGAAGGTTTAGGGAAGAGAGAGAGGGTTTTGATGGGCAGGGTGTTAATACTGTGCCCTAGGATGCATGAGCCATCATCACTTGATGGGACTGTAAGGGTGAAAAAATGCAAACTGCCAGAAAGCCAAAAAAGTAAAAGGTTACTGAGTGATAGCTGTTTAATAAAGGTTAGGTTCCACACAGAAAGAAAATGGAACATTCTCACAGCTGCTGCAGTAAAACAAACCAAAAGGCATATTGGTTTAAAGGAACTGTTCATTCACATAGCTCAGAACATCTATAGAAGAGGGTGTCAGTTCCCCATTAAAAGTGAAATATTTTTGACTGTTAAAATTACTACCAAATTACTTATTTATGAGTTTGTCTGATATTTTTTCCTTGTTATAAGATGTTTAATAAAATTAATGTATTAAAACTGGAAAGACTTGACAGTAATACTTTTAGTCCATTGTATTAACATGATTGTGTGACCTAAGGCAATAATGAGATGCAGTGTCAAAAAATCTGATTGATTCAAGATGGGCAAAGAGGTAAAAAAGCGAAGTGTTACATGAAAACTCCTGTTGCTTATTGATACCACATGTAAAAGTAAGTTGTAACTTTTTTTCAATATTTATGTAAACATCTTAAGAAAGGTGTTAGCTTGACAACATAATCTGTTTTAATACGACTAACAAATATAGGGTTCTACCTCCTAAATCTTGTAAGAATGAATTTTCCAAATTCTGCCTGCTTGAATCTTTTTTTTAATGTAAAGACCCATTAAGACATGACAAGAGTCATGCCATCATGGATAGGATGTTTTGTTTTCTCTGTTTAAATTTGTGCTTTCTAAGTGTACTTTTACATAAAAAATTAAGCTGTTATTACAGGTCAAAGATAAGCAACCAGCATTGATCCTAAGTACAGCAGAGTAATAATGCCCCCACTCACAGGCGCCGAACAGCAGCAGTTAGGTCCTCCCAGCTCCTCATGCTCCTGTAATTATTCAGTTATTTTATTTAGTAGACCACTTCCCTACTAGGCTCTGAATTAGTGCATGTTTTGTGCAGAGCAGAATAAAGGAGAACAGGACATACAATGCAAAGAATACAAAAAAGCTGGTATTCTGTCTGCTGTTAATATCCAGATAGGGAATAAGAGGAGAAAGAGATGATGCAGGGAACAAAAGCCATGATTTCAGGTTCATATTCCCACTGATTTTTTTTTTCACCAAGGTGGAGTAAAAAGAAATCAGTGGGAAGATTAATACCAGTGAGGAAGAATGCGAGGCACAAAACAAAAGCATGAGAGTGAGAAGGAAGATAAGCAGCCGGGAGGCAGACAATAGAACACAGAGTCATAGATTTTAAGGCCAGAAGGGACCAATGTGATAATCTGACCTCCTGAACAGCAGAGGCCATAGGTTATGAAATGGCATAAGGAAGGGAGACAAGGGGGAAAGAGACACTGAAACAAAGACAAAAGTATGGATAGCGCTAAATTCACTCTCGGCAGAGGATCAGCACAAAACACTGCACCTTCTTGCTGCACAAAGCTGGATTATTTAGGAAGAACAGATAAGGTAAGAGAAACGTGGAAATAAAGGCCAGCTTTGGAAAGGTATTTAAAGTGCTGTAAGATGCAAATACCCATGGGTTTTTTGATGGTGGTGCCTGTGGAAATTCTACTAAAAGTGGGGAAGAGGCAAAAGAAATACCAGAATAATGTTGCTATGGGAATTTGAATAAATTCTTGGAACAAGTTGGTAAGTATTTTATAATTATGGTAGAGAAGTGAAGATTTTTTTTTCTGTTTTTCAAACCTTAATGTTAATTGGGGAAAAACATCTATTCAAATGATTAAGAGAATGAACAACTTTTATATAAGGTCTAGGCTCTTTTTCAGGTCACCAGTCATCCAGTAACCAGTCAGGTAGGACATGTAGGAGATCATATAGACCATATGGAATTTGAATGTTTAAGTTTCTGGCCTTTTTTTTTTTTTTTTTTTTTTTTGTAAAATAGTATTAGAGCTGTTATGGTCTAAGCATATATGTAACACAAATTTTTTATGTGGAAATAATATCTTTTATTTGCTAATATACCTGGAAAAAAATAGATGCGTTTTTAGGCATATAAGTCCTTTATGTATACAGAAACTTTAAATATTGCTCTATAGACTTAATAGCTTAATAGCATGGACTGAGACTTAAAAGCTGCAGTCAGCTCAAGTACATGGACTAAAATGTGGCTTTTGAAATGAACCTCTTCGTGGTGAGGAGGCAATGAGGAAGTGATAACAAGAGGAGTATTTTTTTTTTATGTCATAGCAGAAGTGTGTCAGCCCAAACGAAAAAGAATAGAAATTTAAATGAGATACAGGAAGGAGGTGAAACAGTTAAAAGATGGGACTGTATTCAAAGAACTTAGAAACTTATATACATACAGTTTTTTTCTTTTGGTAAGTTTTTGGCTTTGTCCCTGGGAGAAAGTTTTACCAGTTACACCAGTGTTATTATAGCAGTGTAATCACCAGGCGAACTGTCCAGCAGGCACGCGTCCCTTTGATTTCGCTTATGTTACTGTGGAAATATTCAGACTTAGAGTTAAATATAATTCAGCTGCAGTAGCTTAAGCACTTAGTACCCACCAGCTGAGCTGCCATAGCTGCGCCCCGCTGCAGGGCCGCTCGCGGCGCGGTGCGGTCGAAGTGCCCGCGCAGCCGTGCCGCAGGGCCGCGGGCCCTCGGGGGCGGCCGGTGCCTCCGCGCGGGGCCCGGCAGCTCGAGCTGCGCCCGGGCGCGGGGCTTTGTCGGGAGCTAGTTGGGGAACTGGAATATTCCAGTGCAAAGGTGGCTTGTTGCAGTATGAGCAGTGCTTTAAATCCACCCCGCAGCTCACCGGTTGAATAAAGCGGCAGCCGCAGCCGCGGCCCAGTTCCCGCAGCGACCAGGTGCCGCCCAGCCGGACCCCGCGGAAGGGGCAGCCCGGGGGCCGGCAGCGGCGGCGGCGGCTCCCTCCCGGGCCGGCTGGCTACAAGCCTCTGCTCTGTCGCCGGCCTCGGAGCCGCGCCGGCACCGCTGCGGAGGGCGAGCGGGGCCGGCGGCCCGAGGGCGCAACCCAGTGGCTAAAACCCCCCAGTTTGACCCCCCTGCCCGGGCGGCTCCCGGAGCCGGGGCCCCGCGCCGCGCCGCGCCGCGCCTTCCCCGCGCCCCGGCTGTTGCAAAGCAGCGGTTTACCCCTGCGCCGCTTCCTCTGCCCCCCGCTTGCTCGGTGGCAGCAGCGGGGGAGGCAGGTCCGCGCCGCCGGCTGGGCTTTGCACGGCGGCAGCGGGCGGTCGGACGAGGGGCCGCGAGGCCGCCGGAGGGCAGCGGGGCGCCCGCCGGGCAGCGCTGCCCGTTGCCGCCGCCCCGCTCCCGGGGAGCGCCGCCGCCGCCCCGCCAGGTTGCCGGGCGGGCAGCGGCCCCTCCTCTTTCCACCACGTCATGGGGCGCTGTGTGGCCGCACACGCTCGCGCACCCGCGCGCACACACACACTCACACATACACACACACACCCCACATCCGCACGCCGCACTCCGAGCAGGGCAGCGGCGGCAGCGCGCGTCCTGCCGGCAGCTGCCGCCCGGGACGGGACGGCCCGGCCCGGCTCCGCTCCGCTGCGGTGAGTGCGCGCCGCGCCGCGGGCAGGGCAGGGCAGGGCAGGGCAGCGCGGCGGGAGCGGGGCTGCCGCGGGGGAGCCCGGCGCGGGGCGGGGCGGGGCGAGGCGCGCCCCGCGCAGCCCCAACTTTTCGCGCGCTGGGGCAGCGGCTCCCGCCCTCCCCTTCCCCGTCCCCCCTTCCCCGTCCCCCCCTCGCAGCGCCGCTCCCTTCCGGAGCCGGGCGCCTCCGCGCTGCCCCGCGGCTGCCGCAGACTTGGAGGCTCGGCCAGCGCGGCGGAGTTTGGCGCGGAGGAAGAGGGGGCCGCCGCGGGCGCGCGGCGGGGAGGGGGCAGGCGGCGGCGGAGCGGGGCTGCGCGGCGGGGCTGCGGGCTGCCCGCGGCCGCCGGGGCTGGGGGTGGCGGCGCGGGGAGAGCGGTCGGGGCGGCGGGCGCCGCCGGGGAGCTCCGCCGAGAATACGCGGCGGGACTCCGAAGTTAATTGCAGGGGGATTTTATGGCTCGGGAGAAAAATAATAAAAAAGGGGCCGGTGGTTTCGCAGGCTGTGGCAGGTGTATGCCCTGGCTCCAGACCCGCGCTGCGAGTGCGCCTCGTCCGATTCGCGGGAGGTGCGCGCAGCTGCGAGAGCCAGAGGCTTTTCTTGAGCAACAGCAGTCAATTATATCTACTTAACATGCGGTTTTGTAACAAACCGAGTTTGTTATGGTGTTGACTGAAGTTTCTGATGTTTTGTCATCTCTCAGGAAATTGCTAAAGAACGCGCTGTTAATCTGTTGCTTCATTTAATACGCTGAGTATACCTACTGTTCTTCAGGGCAGGAAGAGGGCATTTTTTCTTGTGGGGAAATGAGAGTAACAAAACACTAAGAAAGAAAACATATTTCCCTCAAATAGAGAAAGCAGCAGTTTGTGTCTCTTTATGGGGTGAAGCTGACTGACTGGTCCCAGAGGAAAGCTTGTGGAGGGAGACTTTAAAGGGAGCTTTCCTTGAAGATTTATGTGAGATGGCTTTTGAGGTTAACTATTCCAGTGTGCCCCACCTGCAGATGTGCTCCCTTGGATGTCCCCTAAATTGTTCTAAACATCTAGTCCATAAATCAGCATGTTAAAATAAATTTCTTTAACTCAGAATTAATTGGCTTAATTCTTTTTTATTTGTTTTTTGCTAACCTTTTTGTATTTGGTAGCCTGGAAGAGAAATGGCTGAGTGGGGATGTGGTAGATAAACCTCTCACTGGAGTGAAGGTGGTGAATCAAGAACAGTTGTTTGCTGTTTTTCAGAACAAGATTACAACAGTCAAGTGACACTAAAAGGTGGAAGATACAAAACAAGCAAAAAAGATGTTCTTTTACACAATACCCAGGTCAGCCATAGAGTGCTTTGCCCTGCAGTCTTTTGGATGTCAGAAAATTTACGTGAGTTCAAAAGCAACTGGACAAATTCCTGGAGGAAAAATACATTGGACACTCCAAAATAAAAAGATGTAGCCCCATGCAGCGGCTTTGTAAACTTCTGAGCCATAAGTGGAGGCTGAAAGAATATGTGGAAAAAAAGTTGGAATGTGCTTGCGCTGTTTCTGTTCTTTCCCCTCTTCCCAAGCGTCTGCTTTTGGGTACCCTATATGTGGGATCTGATGTGCCTCTCCTCTCATACATGTAGCTTTTCCAAGACAGTTGTTGAAAGGAAAGTGAAATGCCACTATATTTGTGCACCTATGACTTTTGGTCTTCTCTACCTGAGACTGGTGGGTTGGTATATGCTGTCCACTTGTAAAGGCATTTAAAGGTAGTTAACAACACTGTCTAATGCTTTTTTGATGCACGATTCATAAAATGGGTAATTATGAAGGACTACTGTCATGAACACCGCTCGTGGCCAGCGGGGTGACACATATTTTCCTATAACGCTTCACTGAGTAAACAGCCAGGCGGTTATCAGGTTTCAGATATTTATTAAGTACACCAGTATCCTTAAGCAAGAGAGTTTAAACAATATAGCAAGTTCTGTATTTAACAGGGTAAAAAAAAATAACACACTACACTACATACAGAGCAAGCAGGGATAATACGACCTGTTCCACGTTGCGGGGGGGTCTTGAGTGTGCAGGACACAATAAGGGGGGGGGGGTCCCAGACCAGCCGAGAGGGAGCTCCAAAGAGCTGTTGTTATTATCACATATGCTTCTAAGGCGCATGTCTATTGTGATTAGGTTTCTTGACGTCCTTATCAGTAGTCAGGACCTATGTCACTCTGACACACTCCTCTGGGCTCAACCCGCTGGCTGGGTTTTCAAAAGGGAAGGGAAAAGAAATTAATGAAAACTTGTGACAAAGGTTTCCACCCTTCAGATTTAGAGAACTAAATAGTGGAGGCCCCCCATCATGGGTTCTCATGCCTGATCAGCATGTAGTTGTAGATATTAATTCCCCTTTTCACTTGATTTATGAGGCAGCTTTGGTGTGGGTCAGGCTCTTGACATTAGTTTAGGCCGCAAGTGGTTGGTAGCAGATAACAGCGGAGGTGGTGACAAAGGCATTGTTATTGTACCCTGCGCAAGCTGGGGCGTGTGTCCACAGGCAGGGAGAGACTACCTGGCCTACGCCCAGTCCCACTCCCCATCTGTGAACAGTGATACCTTCCCCTCTTCAGCAGGCCTTTGGAGTGAACAGTGCCTTGTCTGTTCTCCACAACTATCGCTTTTGAAAAGCAGTAATGGTGGTAAGGGAATCTTGGCTATGTTTTGCATTGCTCATGTTGACACAACACTTGTTGTGCTGAGATTACAGTAGGAATGTGGGAAAGGGGACTGGACACTGAAATCCACTTGAATTATGATTTCCTGGACTTTCTGGATGATAACCTGCATTGCACATGCTATTTGTTGGCTTAATATGAGCAAATTATGCTAGTTAGCCACCAGACTGTCTGTTATCATCTTCAAAGTGGCTTATTGGCTTAGACTAGATCTCTGAAATTCTTCAGAAGTAGTCCAGGTGACCCAGGAAGAGTTAACCAAAGGTAAATTTCAAAAAGTACAAAGGGTCAAGCCAGATGCCGTCATTAGGCGTAAAGAAACTGCTGAGTGCTAATGTATAGGATTCAGAAAGGCCTAGAAGATGTTGAAACTTTTGTTGGGAACAAACGTGAGTCTGAAGGTTGTTGGTCACACAGATCGTGTCTGTCTGTCAGCTGATTAGCCTGGCCAGCTGTGGTTGAGGGTGTAATTGGGTGTCCACAGCATACAGTATAATTTCAAGAAAAATACTTATGAGAATGGTTCTTCCTTGTGGTAGTATGTCAATTAGCAGAACAGAAACAGAGCATTTTCAGACTTCAGCAGAAAGATTTCAGGAAGGGTAGATACAGGCAAAACAGAGATTTTGGGAACATGTTAGATGTGGTTCAGAGCTAGGAATTGAACACTGAAAAGGTACTGACATAACTCTTGTGTACATACACAACAAACAATGCAACTTTAGGTAGAAAGATGGTAAGGAATGGGAGCTGTCCTGATGCGTGATCTCTAGGCTGTCTGATGGAATATATTTGGTCTGGTTAATAGATGGTGCTAAAAGGATTTTAGCAGGAGTTTTTGGTGTGTGCCTAGCTATTACAGCTACAGATAGGCATGAGAAGTCATACAGTGACTATTTAGTATTTGAGGTTTCACAGAAAATATCAGTCGGACAGGAACTAAGAGGTGCGGCAGAAGAGTCACAAAAAGCTCATTTCTGGAACATAAACTGCAGGGCACCATATCCGGCAAGGGAGATAAGTTTCGTATAACTCTGTCAACAAGTTAAGCCTCATCAGATCTCTCACTGAAAAATTAAAAAAGGAACAGCAGTTCACAGGGATTTGCAATGTTACAAAATGCTATGTGCAGGTCTCTCTACTTCAAGTATTATAAGGACAACTCTGAAGAAACTGTAGTTCTCAAATCACATCATGCAAAGATAGATATTTTATTAAGTAGCCATTCCATACCCCAGGTGATGGAGTATGAATCAGCTCTGATCATCATTGAAAATGTGGATGTCCTTGTGCTCTGTCTTACTGTTTAACAGTGATACGGCTTGCCAAATATGTCAGGAAGTTAGCCCACAGGCCTGGGCAGGATTCACTGACATTAATAAAGGACCTTTTCCTTTTGGGTTGATGTATGCAGAACACGATTGATCTGCATGCCTTTTTGTGGTGCAGCATTGTTTGGCGAAGGGCTTTTTGTATGTCTGTTTTTCAGGCAGGGAAAAGTTGGCAGCCCAAATCTTCTGCAGAAGTAGCACAGTTACCTGAAGACCTTTTCTGATTTTGCATGTGCTGGGAACTTTTATCTTGTAGGAAGTTCCTGTAATCTCTGTAATTTCCATGTTCCTAAATTTTTATCAGTTGATAATATTGATACAATTGTCAGCTGTTTCTTCCCCCATGACACCACAGAGGTGGAAAGTTGACCCCAGTCAGCTACTGTCATGCAGCAGCGTGTTCGATGCATGTAGGGAGTGCCAGATGTTAAGCAGGAATTCGGACGCTATTCCTGCCCTGTGAATTCTCTGCACTAGGTCCATCAAACTATGTCAGGACTGCTGGTTCCAAGGGGAATTTGAATATTAGAGGATGTGTGGATCTGCAGTACCCAAAACTCTCTTTGGAGATTATGAGTCAGCTATGTCTATTTCTGCCAAATGGGAGAATGGTGCACAAATAATAAGCTCCATGGTACAGAGATGTGCAATTTATAAATCCATATGAACTGAAAGGCTGATGATGAAAATGAGGTTGGTATGCAAAATACCTTGGTTGAATTCTGGATGGAGAAGGGGAGAATTCTTTTGGTCTTTGAAATGTATAAACACAAGCATCTAAGAAGTACACCTACTGTGCTCTTCTCAAGGGAAAATACTGTGATATTTGTTTGTGGTACATACGGATAGTGCAATTTATAGTTCCTCAAATTTCTTTATAACCATTAAACACATGAAGTGTAGCTGTACAATAAAAATATGTTTCTCACCATATATGAGACATCATATACCATATAAGGTAATCATATATACCTGATCTTGCAATGCAGATCATCTTATCTAAACGAAGTTTCAAAAAGTATCACCAGGACTATACATATAATAACAGTAGCTGAAATTTCTGGTCCTGCCTCCCTAACGAAGCTATTTTACCCTGTGGAATGAGGAAGGTCTTTGAGATGTGAAGTTGAAGGATCCATGAGACTGAAACCAGCCCACTCAGAAAATGAGCTCTCACTCCTGTCTTTGTGGCTGGTTGAAGATCATAGGTAGCACATTCTTGCTGAATCCATGTCGCTGGGACTTCAGACTACCAACACACTGTATGAATGAAGGCTCCAGTGAGCGGAGAGAGGGCCCTTGGCCTTTGCTAGAACAGGTCCACTCCATCTGTAGCTAGCCTGCAAGGGCTCATTGTGGATCCAGCTGAGCCTGCTAGCTTGGGCCCTGTGTGTCACCTCATTTCTGTTGGTGTGTCTCAGGATGGAAGCTCATCTTAGCAGCTTTGTAGGTCCAGTGTACTCTACACTTCCCCAGCTGGCTTGTGAAAATGCTCTGCAAATCTTGTTTTCAGTTGGACTTTTGACACAGACTCATCACGTCTGGTGCTTTTTTCCCTCTCCACAAGTTCTGTTACCCTGTTGTAGAAGGAAACTAGGATGCTTTGACATGATTTATTCTTTGTATGTTTTTTTTCCATCTTCTTGATGCTTAGAAATACTATGTGAGTAAGCATAATAAAGATATATGCTTATTATACAAATAATGGCTTCTGTGGCTTATCATACAAATCTTCTATAGTCACTACTTTTCAGCTAACATTTTATGCTTTCTTTTTTCTATCTTTGCAGGCAATAATGTTGTCCCTGCTACTCATGTTCATACGGCTTCGTACTCGCTTGAAACATAGATAAACCTGAGTGCTGTGGCTACCAGCAGGATGGAGCAGGCAATCAGACTTTGTTTAACCACCGACTTGGTTGTGCCTGTGTGGTTCTTCTTGGGCAAAGCTTCCTAAAGAACTTTGCAAAGGAAAGATATTAAAGCAAAGTCCAGGAGGTAGGTCTGACACTTCAGTGATGTTACTGATTTGACAACTTGAATTGTGAAGACTTTGACTTGGGAGGAAATGACGTGAAATATGTGATTTACAGCTAGGGTTCACAGAAGAGCTTCTGCAAGGGGCTTGGTAGAGATGTGAAGTGATTACCAAAGAATTGTTTGGAGAAATGGAGAAAGGTATTGAGCTGTTAACTGCAGCTCTTCTAGAGCACTGTGCAGTTTCTCCTGCCTCCCTTTCTAGCAGGAAACTTCCACCCTCTGTTACAGTGATCCCTCTTGCCAATGTATACAGGTTCTGGCCCTTTGGGCTTGATTTTTATGTTATGCAGTAGTTTGGGGGTAAAGGTTAACCCTCACTCCACCATATTATTGTTACTGTTTTATACTCTCAGATGGGTTGGACAGAAGCACTAAAACTCTATATTGCCCAAATAAGCAGAGAGTAAACTCTATTTAGCTGGGGGGGGGGGTTTCTTTGTTTTTTTTTTTTATCTGACTCCAGTCTTTATGGTGCACTGAAGTCCTTAGAAAGTGTAAATACTCCCATTTCTTAAAGTCAGGTCTAGAAAACTTAAATACTGAACTTCTAAACAGTCAGTCTTGAGAGTTTCTGTAACTATCCATGGGCTTTCTAAACAGTGCTTTGCTCTAATGGGGATGCAAATCCTCCATCTGGCAGGACAGAATAGTTTGGGGCATACCAAGGGATTTGCCTAAAGATTTTTTTAGGCCTACACCAGAGCAGCATCAAGCAAAAGTTTTTGCAAAGAACTCCAGATTATCTGGGGAGGCAGCAGACCCAGGTTCACATCTCTCTTGTGCTGCTGTCTTCTTGCATGACCCAGTGCGGGGAAATGCAAGTCTGAAAATTGGGTGGAAAAACGGACAAACTTGATAGAATCAACTTATCTAGATTTAATGCCAATAAATAGTACTCCTACAGAAGCTCTGAGATCACTATCAATACATAAATTTGCAATGAAAATAACCAGCTAGCAGCAATATATACTAATACATGAATAAATTAACTTTCCCAGCTAGCAGCATGAAATGATCAACTGGAGATGAGAGTTTTCCTCAGCCAGACAGTTCACCAAAAAAAAAAAAAATTGCTTAGCAAAGCTCATCACTACTTTTCTCCTTTCCCAGCTTCCTGGGAGCATTGTCTCTTCTACCTCCCCCAGAGACCTATCAACTGACTTGATTTGTACGGAGTAGAGGGAAAAACAGAAGGAACTAGCTGCTTCCTTCTGCAAAGCTGTTAATGGAAGCAGGCAAATTTGCATTGCTGTGAGGAGCAGGAGTGTATTAAGCAAAGAGAGATCTTTTAGCAGAGAGAGAAGAGAGGAGGTCTTTTCCCAAAGACTTTTTGCCTAGAGGACAGAGAAGTGTTCTTCTTGTTCCTGCTATTAGATGGTAATGCTGTTGATTGTACTGAAATACACTATGTCCTGGTTTTCAAAGAAAAGTGTAGACACTGGTTTTTCCTCAGAGACCTTTGAGGGATGGAGGAGTAGCATGTATGTCAGACAAAGCACCTGTTTTGCTGCTCTGTTTGCGTTTTGTTTTAATGCTGCCTACATGAAAGCACATTGTTGATCCCTCTCTCCATTCTCCTCTTTCATCATTTCCCGACTTCTGTTCTGATGCTCTTACTTTTCTCAGCCTCTGTTCCCTTTTCTTTACAAAAACGATGAATGAGGAGCCTGGTTCTGCAGTGCATCTAAAGAAGCGCTTTTGCATGGGGAAAAAAGCAATATAATGGGGTGGGCACTCTCCGATTCCCCTGCATCTGCTGGGTCTCTTTCCTTTCACAGACTCGCATTCAGTTCTTACCATTTCGCTTAACTTTCAGTGTGTGGCAAGCACAAAATCATGTTGCCCCGCAGTAGTATTTTCAGTGAGTGCTGTGTATTTCAGACACACTGAGGAGAGAGTATTGCCTACTTATTGCTTGAATTGTCCAAGAATCCTTATTTTGGGAGCAGCCAATGTGCCTTGCCACTCCCTGCTCTGGTGTAACCACTCCCAAGCTGACCTGACATGGGCTATGTGGACGAAGAGCTGGTTCCTGCCAGCTGTCTGTCTGGCATGGCACCAAAAAGCATTGGCAACTGTTGAGAGCCACAGGCCTCTCAGATGGGTGTCACCAAAGTGGAAAAGTAGTATAAAATAGGTAGGGATACACTTTAAGGGAGTTTGTGGCTTTTGTTTTCCTGTATCTCCACATAGTTGGAACCTGAACTCTAAATTGTATTTACTCAGAGAACAAGTACAATATCCTTCAGGAAGGACTGGCAGAGGATAGAATAAGAGGGCCGGTGGATAGTAACTGATATGTATTTTATGTTCCTCAGGAAAGTTGTAATACATTGATTATTGTAGGCAGACACATTGTGAGCTTCCTTAGATAGCTCTGCCTGTGCTGACTCCGTTGCTCTCGGTGCTGTGCATGGACCTCCTCCCCTTTTCCCCAGGCTGTATGTTGCCAGCCTGTTCTGAATAGGGAACCCTGCAGTGTCAGCAGACAAAAACACCCTCTTCACCCTTTTGCCAGTGGGGAGGCTTCCCGTTCATCTCAGCTGCTTCGACTCTGGGCTTCCCATGAGGGACCGAGGGTGGTTTGTGACAGCTCCTCCCTGCTGAGAACATCCAGAGGGCTTGCGGGCTGTATAGATCTACCTGGCAGCTTCTAACTTAATGACTGAAGCACTTGTATTTACTGCAGTACAAGCTATAACAGAAAAGGTGCAATGAGGAAACAGAATAAAGTGGTGGGGATTTGCAAAATTCTGTATAACCTCAAATAACCGGTGGTAGATGAGCTCCTAATACAGCAGGCTAATTTAAACAAAGAGAAACTGGAAATGCATCCACAGTGCATAGGAAAAGTTGGAAGAAGGGTGCACAAGTAACTTTTGTGCCATGACATGTTTGCTTTCTCAGACTGGTTAAACCAAACTTTTAATCAGGTGCTTTTTAGGCCTGAAAAATATTCATGATCTTGAGCAGTAGTCTCTGAACTCTTGCTGGTTTTCTTGGTTGTCATTGCCCTGCAGGAGCTTTTGGTAGATGAGGAGAAGGCGAAAAGAGTAGAAGTTAAAATGGTAATGTCCAAAGGTCTTTGACTTTTGAATTAAAGAAAAGTACCTTGAATAATGTGGCTCTTACTTTAAAGGAATAGCTATTTGGCAACTGGTTAATTCCCAAGCAGGCTGTTTCTAATAGCCATACATGAGTCATTCGCCAGATAGGAGGAGAGGCTTCTGAAGGGCCTGGGGCTGATTCTGCAGTGATGGAGGGGTCCGGTATCTTTTTGCAGGGAGAAAGGCAATTGGTTTTCATGGTCTTCCGATTTGTACTGCTGATACAGGGATACGAGAGGTGACTGGTTGTGTAGGTTGCTGGTAAGACTCACTGTGCAGGACAAGAGGAAGGTGAAAGTCAGTTATTTGTTACTGCTGCAGAGCGAAGGGAGCTGCAAACTCCTTCTGTACAAAAACGATGTTGGCATTGTTGAGTTATAAAAACTGGGATTTGCTGTTACTCTGTGTACATGCAATTTATGGAAACAGAAATAATAGTGTGAGGAGTAGCAGTAAAACGTTAGGCTCTCTCAGGGACTGGAGTCCTCCATATGTAAATCATTAGGATCTTAAAGTGGAAACATGCCTTCGAACAGAGATGCAGCACGAGTCCACAGCCTGTGAGTTTCTCTCCTCTGCCAGAGGAAATCTGTCCCTTTCTGTAGGTTGTTTAAATTCCTGTTTAACCCTCTCTAGTAAGGCAATCTCAAAGAGAAATGAAGCTCACTGATAGAAAAGCTGTGGGTTGTCAGTCAGAGCAGAAGGATGCTGGCAGTCTCGGTTCTCCAGAAGTCCCAGACTCTTCCCAACATGAGCAGTTTCCAAGCTGGCCTTTCTCTGTAGCTCTTGAATGTCACTTTTGAGCTGCTCTGCCTCTGCAGAGGAATTATTGCTGTGTTACAGGCAGATCAGGGTCTGCTACAGCGCTGCCAATTGCCAACGTACTTCAGACTGGCAATCCTTTGACTACGCTGTGCCACTGTAAGTGAAGCTGGCAGAGCTTGTGGGGCTGATCCAAAAGCTGGGCATCCAGTCTAAGGCTGTTGTCCTGGCTCCTGTAGTCATTGAGGCAGTGACTTTCCTGGGGAAACCTCACCCAGTCCATCTCACAGCCTTCCTCTGGGAGGAATTCGTTGCTCTTTGTGGTTCCTTATACCTTTCCACTGACCATGGAGGGAGCTCAGGTGCTTAGTCTGACAAACATTGGTCAAGATGAGTCACACTTACATAGTACTATTACCAGAAAATAGGACGAGTTCTTTGCTGTTTTTTTTCAAATCCAATTCAAAAACTGTAATTCAATTCAGAAGTGCTACAGGTAATTAAGTTCACTCACATTGATTTTTGGTACCTGCCATAAAATATTCCTAGATATTGTGTGATAATGCCAAGCAATCCCCTGGAAATAATGTACGACACCACAGCATGGGTATATAGTTTCTCATGCACTGTAATCAATATGAGTGGTACTTTAAACTTGGCTTTATTCTGAAGGATTACAAGTGGATGTAGGCCTTGTAACAAATGTGGTTCCCAATAAATTAACTTGCGTGCTCCATGTCTGCAGGAGGGCTCTTTAAAGCAGAAATTTGCCTTTGAACTACCACATCCCATATAATGTACAGACTCAGCAGGTTAATATCTGACTGTTTTGTCCCTCCTCCAACAGGCAGCATCAGCAGCTCCTATTTTTCCAGGGTTGTGAGCTTGCACAAAGTGGGGAAGGTGACTTTTCCCCACTCATTTTTGCCTTCTAGAGTTCTGCTTTCCTCCAGGGAAGGGATGTTGGGCTAGGTGGGAGGTATTGTATGCTGTCCCAGATGTGCAGTTCAGCAGGTGAACCGTGCTGATTTACTTGTCTGCACAGCACCCAGAAAACGCAAGTTTAAAAGGTCCAGTTTTGCAGTGGTTTAATTAAAACAGTGAAACTTCATGTAAGTACATTCAAGGCTAATTTAAATCTAGCTTGCACTGATTGCTGTTATTATTTCCACAGCATCTTAGATGTTCAATGTTGCAGAACTATAAATAATACAAATTAAGTAATATGGGAGAGTTACAAACCTGACCTGGAATGACATTGCTACTTCTGTAATAGTGCGCAGTGGCTTTACCCAGTCTGTTTAGATCAGAATGTGATAAAAATCACACAGTATGCAGCTGAAACTGCAAGAGAGCTTTTTAGGCAGGCAGATCATCACTTCTTCCTAGACTTTGTCTTGGAGACCCGGGTTGCCAGTACTACTCTTTACCAATTTTTGACATAAGACAATGATTTAATATTTTTTCAGGCAATTTTTTTATTATGAAAAATGCAAATGAAGAAATAGCCAGTGCTCTTATCCAGCATAGTTTTGGCAATAATCTGTGCTGAAACAAAAAAGCTAAACCGCAAAACAAGTTGGGGTTGGACTAGATGATCTCCAGAGGTCCCTTCCAACCGCAACCATTCTGTGTGATTCTGTGAAGTCAAAACATGGATTTTTGCTATTTCTGATATACTTTGACATTTTTCCTGTTCAGAATTGGATCTCTTTAGAACTTTTTTCAGTTTTGTTTAAATTAAAAATCCTAAAATAGAAAATGTTTCTCTCAAGTTTGAAAGAAATATATCGACTTGAGGCAAAATGGTTGGGTTTTTTGGAAGTGCCAGTGAAACGAAAGATCGCAATTATTCACATAGCTTACAGAGTGGGAGCTGTAGCCAAGATATTCAGGATCCTCAGACTGCATCTGATGTTACCAGCACACCTGATCTTTTCTGAACCCTTTTAGGGATAGCCATCTAAATTTCCATATCACAAAAGGTACAATAGAGCCTTGCTATCAGTCAGAACAATTGTAATTAATGCCTGTGGTTTGTGAGTGAAAGCTTTTAGCTGGACCACTCCCCAGCAACCACTTTGCTCTTCCACCTGAAGCCCGAGTGCCTACAGATGGAATTTGCTCCTCTTCCTAATTAATTCATTCATTTCTGTACAGAGATTGAATCTTGAGCATTTGCATGGCTTTATGAATAAAGAAACCTTCAATACAGCAATCCTTGCAGCCAGGGGCAGAGAATACTCTTTAATAAAAGAAGCTAAGAAGCTGCAGTTTGTACTTGGGGGATGGATACTTTGCCTTCATC
Organism: Dromaius novaehollandiae; assembly: GCF_036370855.1. Classification (NCBI taxonomy): domain Eukaryota; kingdom Metazoa; phylum Chordata; class Aves; order Casuariiformes; family Dromaiidae; genus Dromaius; species Dromaius novaehollandiae. Next base: position 43,730,407 of record NC_088130.1, on the reverse strand, counting down.
CATTTTCACTGAATGTAAGCAGCAGTTGTGAAGGGAGACCCCCTTTTCAGAGTGTTTTTTTGACTTGCATTATGGGGCTAGCAACATGGGAAACAGGCCTGTAAAGGCCTAGAGCTCTTGCACTCTTTGAGTTACTGACAGTGAAAATTCTCAAGCATTTCTGTTTGCAGGAGTCAGGGAGTGGTAAGGCTGAGATGGTGATGTTCTCCTGGCTGGAAGGGAAGGCACAGAAAAAAGTGAATAGTCTGAGGCTGTGCTGTACTGCTGATTCCTGTCTCTTCCCTCTCTCGACTCCCAGGAAGAGTCCTGGAGCCAGGATTGCTCCTGGATCAGGGTGGGAAGGAGACGGGGTGAAGTGAGGTGCTGTGGGTGTTGTTTTCGTCTGCTAAGTAGGTGTCCTGTCTGATACACATCCCATGTGCAGCAGTCTTTGCTCATGACAAATCTGGACTAGCCACTCCCAAAGATGTATTTAGAGAAGTCCACAGAGTGGGTATCTGGTACTGTGTTGAAGTGCTATGAGTCTGTCAAGCTAGAATTATAATTGATTTAATGCTTTTTTTCCTCCCAAAAGAATCCTGAAAGCAGGTTTTAATTTACTTATAATTAGCTTTTCCTTGGGTTTCACCTTGCAGGCAGTTAACATTTCAGGTGGTTACAGCCTTTCGGTAGAAATTCAACATTTCTGTGTTATAGTAATCCATATAGTAAAAACCATTAGAGAAATAGCCACCACATCAATTTGCCTCTCTGACCCTTTAAGTGCTCTTTATTTTTACCTGTGTAAAAGTGCTCTAGCACAAGCTTGGTGTCAGGTGTGCTATATGATTTACCCAAGCAGGTAACCTATGTATGGTGTATGGGTGCAAATACTGCTTTTCATGTTTATGACACTTTTGGGTACTCTGCAGCTTCACCAGCTGTTAATTTGTATTTACAGAATGCTGGAATAAGATTCACTAAATGGTGAGCAAGAGCAACAGTTTTTACCAGCAAGACAAACTCCTATACAACTAGCTGACAGCAGGAAGTGAATATTGAAATAACAGGTCTTCTATATTTATTCTCTGGTGATCCATCTGTACTTGACTTCATTTCCCCAAACCTTTGCTGTGCTACCCAGTATATACATATGTATACATATGCATACGCATACATATATGTATTATTCCATCTCTTTGTATTTCCATATCAACTCTCTCTTTCCCTGTTGCTGTAAGTCAGTTGAAACTGAGGTCTAATTCTAGTTTTTGTCCTTATGTGCATTTTTAGCATACTTCTGCTTTCTGTTTGGCCTTGCTTCCCAGCTTCTTAGCTGGCTATAGCTCTGTTCATAACTTTCAATACTTTTAGTACTCCATGTGAGTTCATGAGACTAACGAATAATTGCTGCAGACGAAAGCTACCGTTCTGCTTTCTTATGGGCTTCCCATCAGTTTAACTATGGAACCCTAAGTTACTCTGCTGTAATGTGAGTCAGAATCCAGTTTGCTTGGCTAGTGTTTGAGGAAAAGGGAAAAAAAAGCCTATACTCTTGTTTTATGGGTTTTATAGGATTTTATGGGTGTTGTGTGAGCCACAGGAGAGCTTTGGAGTTCTTCTATGGCCTCCCAAAGGATAAGGTGTGCACCCTGAATTGGCGTGCGTAGGATGGAGTGGAGCTCCATTGCCCACTTGAAGAGTATAATGTGTTTTCTGGTCCTTCCCCAAGCCCAGTGTCACTGCCCTAAATGGACACAGGCAGCTGAGCCTGGCTTGGAGTGCATTGGAGGTAAGGCCTGAGAATTTGAATTTAAGAGCAGCAGGCTCAGTCTTCACTCGATCCCCTTTGGGAGGGTTTATTCTGCTGGCTTCGACTAGCACAGCTCTTGCACTCGGGAGGTGGGAGGCTGTGGCTGACCTCTTTCTTGAGAGAGTGATGTTCTTCCCCTCTGCCACTTTGTACTTCTTTTTTGTAATTGCACAGTTTGCAAAAGCCAAATGATGTGAAGTGTTTGAAGGTGTATAGAGCTGCTCAAAACAGCTTCTTGAAGGGAGGAAAATAAAAGAGAGAGAGAAAAGAAAAGACAGAAATACACCAGTGGAAAACCCAGCCATTCTCTGGGTGGAATACAGTTATTTCTGTCATGGGTCTAACTAGGGATCACTATTCGGGTCTAACAAAAGATAAAGCAGATGCAGAGAACAGAGCAATGGTCAGAATAAAAGTTTTTGTTCGTAAAAATTTCCAGTCAGAACTCCTGGCAGCTCGTGATTGCCTTATGTCATGATTCCAGAGAGTTTAGCCTTCCGTCTATATTTATGTCTTGGCTAATGTAACTCTGGATATTCCCACTAGCCAGCTGGTTGCCTAATTCTTTCCTGAATCCTGCCAAGTCATGGTCTTTAAGATACCTTATGAGAGGCTGTAATTACATGTTGTGTAAGAAAGTGTTTCCCTTGTATTTATTGCATACCAGTTTTCTTTGAACATCGTTTGCTCTTGCGTTACATATGCAAAGGATAAATAAGAACACCCCATTTATCTTCTCTGAATCAGTCAGTACTTTGCATCCTACTCAGTAAGTCCCCTGATCAGGCTAGACACTGTGAGTGTTTATATTCCAGCTGTGCAATATGATAAGGGCTGCAAGATGTGATCAGTCTCCCTTGATTTCTTCAGGAGTCTTCCCACATGCTTATAGAAGTGAAAGTGCAAACGTTTTACAAAAGAAGGCAAGATGGCAATGCCATGCTCCCTTCCTAATATAAAATTCTTACACAAGAGAGGGAACATTGATCCTGCATATAGTAAAATTTCTCTGATGAGAAATTTCTCTCATCAGAGAAAAAACTATTCATGAACAGCATAACCAGAGGTGATGCCTGGGCAGTGCTACCTCAGATAAGGCTCTTCTACTGCCCAGGCATGTTGGGTCATTCCAGGTGAGCCTGTTATCGTCTGTTGCATGCCATTCATTCCCCCCTTCTCCAGGGCGAACTGTGTATACAACACTGTGCTATGTCTGGGTGCGGCTTTGTTTTAAGTGCTGCACGTGTTAAGAAACAAGAGCTTTGCACTTGAATCAAAAACTGATGAGATTTGTGGGGACCCTTCTAACCTGGGAAACTCATTCCGTAGTCTCACATCATTCCTCAAGAAATCCCCGTCTCTTGCAGAAACTATCTTTATCCTCGTTTGAGGCAAACTGTGTGTGCCTAAAGAGCAGACTTGTTGCCCTTATAACGAAAAACGATGTGCTTGTCCTGGCTGTGGAGTGCCTAGGAGGTAATGACAGAGAATATGAATTTAAAGTGATAAGTCTGTGGATGGAGCAGGAGGGACAGCGGGGTGTTGGTAGTGGTAAACTGCGCTGATGCAGAGATGTTACAGTGTTTAAGGGATGGGACTTAAGGGTTCAGTTTCAAAAGGCCCTTCATGCATGGTCTGATACTGTCTGAACCACTGTAGTGATAGTGATATAGCTGTGTTATACAAATATTGGTATGAATGGAGTATGAATATTGATCCTTTACTCACCAACAGTAAGATGGAATCCTCAGTGCCGTCAAAGTGATTTCTTGCATGTCCTGGTCTGACTCCAGATTGTACCAGACTCCAGAAGTTTAGATTAGTTTCAGCTGGGTAAGTGTGGCTTATTGGCTTTTTTGTTAATTTGCCTAGGAACAGAAGGCTTGATGTTAGACAGTAATTGGCTAGAACTGATGTATTTAGATGTTTTTGGGAGAGAACTAACGAAACAGTTCAGTCTTTACAGGCTGAATTCTGATCGTGCAGCTACAGCTTGTAAGACCTGACATTTAAAGATACCTAAGTTAGTCTCATGATAGTGTGGCGCGTGCAACTCAATACTTGATTTTACATGTAGATGTGAAATCTGCAGACATCTGAGTCACTTCTTTTGGTCCCAGCACTTTTTCCCACTTAACGCATCTGTAAAACTGAGGAAAGGGGGAAGGGAAGACCCAGTATTTGGCTCATTTTGCTGTTGTATGTGGAAGCATAGCTGCTACTGAAGTCAGTAGAGCTGAGAATATGACACAGAGCCTTACAGGTATTTGCATTACACTTCTTGCAGGAATTAAAGGAGAAAGATTGTGCCGATCCATCCAACCACCCAGCTCAAATGCTGGGACTAACTAGGGGCCCTTTTGCCATGGCATTATCATCATTTGCATGACTTCAGGAACCTCAGAGCACACCATGCTCTGTCTGCGCCCCCTGTCCTGCTTCTGACATGGGGGGAGGCAGGAGGTAATTGATGTAGACAGATCTAGAGACAAGCTGTAGACTGGTTAGGGGTTCTCCTATTGTTGAGACTATGTGCCATCCTCCTTTATCTTCTCTTTTCTTTGCAAATACCTATGTTGTTACTGCACTTCATACTCTGTTCTGAATTGAAGCCTTTCTGGTCCTGTAGTGGCATTGCATAACATCTACAGCAGTTTACATGTACACTTCTGCTGATTGTGCACTTAAAAAATGTCAAAGCCAATAACAGTTCTGAACATAAGCTGGCAAAGTGGGCAGGTATTTCTTTCACTCTGAAACATACTGAAACAGCTGCTTTTCAAAAGAAGATATTGGAGGTTGTTGTGCATGAGCAGTTCCATTAAGAGAGAAAATAGACTTTAAACTAATGCTGCACCTGGATGTGAATTCTGGTCTAATTTAAATTCAGTGATAGCAACAATGCTGTCTGCAGTCAGCTGGTAAAAAGCAAAACTGCATGGAAACAGGATCATTGCATTCAGCTTTCATTGCAGTTGGAAAGTTGCTACACCGAGATGTATATTATTAAATACCTCATTGCATAAAAAGAGTCTGTATCCATGCTTTTGCAATCCACAGCCCAGAGTTGCACCATGCCACAGAGAGCAGGATAATGTACTATTGCTCACTGCTATCCTTCCTGCCTTTAGGTTATATACTCCCTCCAGTGGATGGAGGTGTTGTGGTTTCATCTCTCTCCTTCAGGGCAGGTTAGCATCACTGCCCAGAAGTCTGGACACAGGGACTTAGGACATATCAGACCCTGTAGGAGAGGATGAGAAGGAAGTTCATTTCCCCTTGGACATGTTCATGGCCCAGCCCCAGTGCTAGAGACAATGAGGATGCAGTGGCTGACTTTTAAAGCTTTCAGTTTAATGCTTAATTTTTAAAAATAATAATACCTATCATTAAGCATGCATTCTCTGGATTCCCTTGCTACTCCCATTGGATTCCTTGGAGTTACTCAGGAGAATAAACTCTATTTCCTACTCAGAGAACAGTCATGTTTCTTCCTGAGAGGGGTTTGCTGTACCTCAGTTGGTGGCTCATAAGAAATAAAAAAAGGTTTGGAAAATAAACACTAGGAGTCTTATTCCAACACTCTTATTCTGTTGGATACTATCTCAAATCTGACTTGTTTTTTTTTAGTCAGCTAATTTCGAGTAAGGAACTACTCTGCCAGTTTTTGAATTAACATGAATGAGAACAGTGAATATTTAAACAGAAGAAACTATTTGCAGACGTCCAGTGCCCTGTCCTGCTACGGTGGTGTTTATGCTACAGCCATGCCAATGTGCTCATGTCTTTGTTAGAAGCTGTATAGCCTCTGATGTATTGTTCCTGATTTAAAATACATTATATCTCTGTCTTCCTACAGAATGAAGAGACATAAGTGTCCCTACAAATGTCCCACAAGAAAGAAGATTCTCATCCTGTGTTGTACTGGGTGGCTGCTTGCACTGCTGAAGCTCCTACATGTTGAAAGACTCTTTTTTCCACATAAGGGCATTTATTTGGTTGAACACTTCTTAAGCACTTCTTCTTATGTTAGAAACAGGTATTCCAATCTCAGAAATGACTTCCATTATGAAATTAATTGTTCATCTATATATGAACAAGATCCAGGTGAAATTGGTAAGAGTTTAGAGATCAGAAGAAAAGATATAATTGATTTAGATGACGAAGACATTGTAGCAATAACAAGTGATTGCCATCTGTATCGTACACTTAGGAAATACCACCTAAAACCTGTTTCTCCAGAGGAAGAGAATTTTCCATTAGCCTATTCTTTAGTTGTTCATAAAGATGCAATAATGGTAGAAAGGCTTATACATTCACTGTATGGCCGTCAAAATATATACTGCATCCATTATGACCAAAAAGCAGCAAAAAGTTTCAAATCTGCTATGAACAATCTAGCTAAATGTTTCCCCAATATTTTCATTGCATCAAAATTGGAAACAGTGGAGTATGCACATATTTCAAGGCTGCAAGCAGATTTCAATTGTCTGTCTGATTTGATGGACTCTTCAGTTCCCTGGAAGTATGTTATTAATTTGTGTGGCCAAGATTTCCCTTTGAGGTCGAATTTCCAGTTGGTCGCTGAACTGAAAAAACTCAGTGGGGGAAATATGCTGGAAACTATAAAGCCAAGCAGTAGCAAAAGAGAACGGTTTACTTATCACTATGAACTTACGAAAGTGCCTTACGAATACATGCAGATGCCTGTGAAAACCAACATTTCCAAGAATCCACCACCCCATAATATTGAGGTTTTTGTAGGCAGTGCCTATTTTGTTTTAAGTCGAGCATTTATTCAATATACTCTTGAAAGCTCTCTCGCAAAAGATTTTTTTGATTGGTCAAGGGATACTTACTCTCCAGATGAACATTTCTGGGCCACTCTTGCACGTGTTCCTGGGGTCCCTGGGGAAATCCCAAGGTCGGCACAGGATATAACAGATTTACAAAGCAAAACTCGTTTGGTGAAATGGAATTATCTTGAAGACCATTTGTATCCCCCATGCACGGGTACCCACCTTCGCAGTGTGTGCATCTATGGGGCTGCAGAATTAAGATGGCTTATGAATTATGGGCATTGGTTTGCCAATAAATTTGACTCTAAAGTAGACCCTGTCTTAATAAAATGCTTGGCAGAAAAACTGGCAGAACAACAGAAAGAGTGGGTTCGCTTATCCTCTGATAGCTATTTTCTGCACAGAAGTTCTGTGAATGTCTCACTATAGCAGCACTGTAATCCCTACTGCCAGTACTGCGTACTGTTACAGCACAGGGCTGAAGCTCCTCTGCCTTGACCTACTGCAGGATGCTAACAAATTAAATGTTCATAAATGTTCATTCTGCATAAAGTTCAGGGCTCTGGAGAATCAGATACCTGGTCATTTATTTATGAAAAATCATGCCTTTCTCATTAATTATTCTCTAACTTGCTACAATAATCATGTAATTGTTCTTCAAGGGGATTTTTAAAGGATAAGGTTTGCTTTCGGAGGCTCTAGCACTATCTGCTGTAACGGAATATTTCAGAAATGTGTTTCACATTGAGTTTATTTACATCTTTCCTAAGAAACTCCAACATGTCTGTTTGCTGGTCCCCTTTTTCTTCACTTCTGTTTTCCTTAAAGGTTTGAAACAAAGAAAGACCTCTATATCTGCTGCCACAGGAAAACTGGCAGAGCCCAGCTGCCAGACAAAACTAAAAGAGAAAAGTATGAGAACAAATGAGCCATGTGGCCTGACTTAGAGATCTGAAGTCCCAAGCTCCCCATTTGTGGGAGCTAGCAAAGGTCTTTGCAATGTGAATATGACTGGATGATATAAGGGAAGAAAATTCCTTAGGTACTACACTACAAGTAGCATTGTTCTCTCTTACCCACTCATCTCTGCATTTAGTTTTTCCCTCTTTGAAGTTTGTGTTGAGATGCTGTGCTATACCTATGAAATTGATGGTGATTGCTTGAAGCAGTATTACATACTGAAATCCTTTCAAAGCAGTATGCTCCTAAGTGCGGTTTCTAGAGCCCCTTAAAGTAGAAGTCCACACCAGATGTCTGTCTTCATTTCTGTCTCTCAGTAGAAATATCCTCCTGTGAAATCCCAGTCATTTTCAAGACAGTATATTTACACACAGTGGATAACAAGTGCTATTTCTAATTAGCATTTAGCAGTGTGGTGCTATGCTGAAATGTAAAACATGTTAAATCCAGAAGTAATCATAAAAATAGCCATATTGCAGAAATGAAGACCCTGTACAGAAGTGGCTTTCTCTACAAGCCCTACAGCCTTGTGCTGCCACGATTCCAAGCTGCTCTGTGCCTGACCAAGCCCTGGTTCAGCTTTAGAGTAATTGTATATCAAACAGCCTGTGCTTCCAGGGGCCCCTGCCAGCCCTCCTGGGAGCTAAGCAGTCCTGCAGCTTTCTCACTGCTATGCTATGTCCTTTTCCATTTTGGAGGGGTTCTCTGGAACGTTGTTCTGCAAAAAGTTCAGTTTTGATGGTTTCAGGGGACCCTGGGATCTAGCTTACTCAATGCTGCCGTACCATTTCTAAGCATCTGGCTTTTATTAGAGGGCCTCCTCTCACAAATGTCTTTGGAATATCTGATTTTATTTATTCGCAAACTGCCACAATAATGATCAGCTGTACCTATGAGAAGTCTTTTTTTCTTATTTGAGTTGAAAGAACCAAGGACAATGCAAGTAAGATTTTGGTCTCAACTTTTATTTGTACATTTAATCACAGTTTAGTCTTCTGTGGCTTGAGAATGGCTTTGAGAGTCAGGAGTCATGGGCCTTTTCCCCCATTTCTGACACTGATTTCCTATGAGACCCCAGCAAGCCATTTAACTTCTTTGTTTCAGCTGTTCCAGTAGTAAAATGGGAGCAACAATGACCGAGCTTCTTCTTAAGCACTTAGAAACCGATGGATGATGTCTGTTGTGGGTTAGTTGTACAGTATTAATTGCTTATCAAAACTATTTATGAAGTCTGTGAATGCATAGGTCAAATATTTCTTTGATGTACTGTTTCTCAAATAAATGGGGATTATTTTTAAAGTGTGTGTTGCTTACTTTGGTGGCATGCCATGTCTCCGCAAGGCTGTTACTTTCTGTCATTCATAGAAACTTTGTAGATTATGAACTATTGACAGTATTTACAGATTCATACATTAGTACTTATAAATAATGTAGGAAGTTCCTATATGGAAAGAGGTTATTTAAAGAAGATGTTAGGATGCCAGAGAGCCAAACCTAGGCCTTCTGTACACAAAAATAGAGGTTTAATGATAGATTTTAAAATTTTGATTTAGTTAAACTAGCTTTGTATTTTTATTTATAATACATAAAAATACTTAATATATATATTATACATCTATATATGTTATATATACTTATTTCTATATGTGTATGTATATATGTATATATACACATATACGCATCCCCATTACTGTTTAATCTGAGTGGTTCACTCTAACATAAGTTTATAAACAAAAATCAAAATCCATCAGCATATTAAATAAATAATTTTAATCAACATGCCACTTTGCACTACTTTAACTGAATTGGATTGAACAATATCTTTTATGTAACTACTCTGAAATAAGGCAGTTCATACTTCATAGGTGACGAAGAAGTGGATGCAGAGGTGACACAATGTGAGGGAGCATCACACATTACAGTGATATTTTTGCTAGTTAGGGGAGTACAAGTTGTGCACAGCTGCAAGTATCCTAATGAATTCTAGTAATTCTTTTTTTTAAAAGGTGACATTGAAGGCATCAAAGCTTGTAGAAAGGCAGTTCTCAAAAATCAGAGAGTCATCCAGTTTGGAAGGGACTTCAACAGATCATCTAGTCCAACCTCCTGCTCAAGGTAGGGTCAACATTGAATTGAGACTGGGTTGCTTCAGCTTTGTTCAATAGTCGTGCAAATCTCTGAGGACAAAGATTCTGCAGCCTCTTGGGGCAACTTGTTCCAATGTTTCCAAATAAAAGAATGGCTGAAATATAAATTCCTTAACTTTTGATCATTTTATGTTTTTTAACTTTGCCATTAGCAACATAGATGCTATCTGAGGCCCCTTAAGTGATTAGACTATGAGGGTAAGGAGCAACTTTATTATTTACCTCTGACTTCCTTGTCTTTGCTCTCTGCATAGATAGGTCGTTGCTGAAACTCAGTGGACCTGAGGCACAATCCACAAGCCCCTTTCTCTCTGTGAGAAAAGTGGCTGAACCTCGTTTATGCCATAATAAATAAGAAGTTTTATTTGAGCTGGAACTTAGAGTATAGGCAGTTATCTGGCATTCTGGCTTTTTTTGGCCCTTGTGAAGGTCTAACTTCCTTCTCCTCTCCTTCCTCTCCCCTTTCTCACTGTTCCCCAAAAGATTATTTTTGTAGAAGATTATTTTGTTAATACAATTTGAAATGCATGTATGTTTGCACATATTAGATGGTTCCTTCTGTTTTCGTTCTGTGAAAGAAGCCACATCCTGGCTTTCTTCCATCCACTCTGCCGAGTGCTGGCAGCATGGAGCAGCTGGACTGTCATTTGACCTGGACAAAGGGCAATTTTCCTGTGTGGGAAGGATGTGTGGGAAGGACACTAGTGCTGTTCTTGGCTATCAGGACAGGCTCACAGATCCAGCCCAGCATTTTGTTAGTGGCTGAAAATAAACAAAAATGCCGAATGTGTTCTAACATGAAAATGTTAAGTGAAAAAGAAGAAGAAATAATGAGCTTCGAAGAAGAGAGACATGGAGACAACATTTGTACAACTTGTCTCACTAATGAATTTATTAGGGTGGACATGGAGTCAGCAGGATAGCAAATACAAACATAGATGTTTCACTACATATTTTCTTTGATGCTGAAATAAAAGGATTTGAAAGGAAAGGCTACAAATCAGACATCTAGTCTATAACTGTAATTAAAAAAGACTTAGTTTGTTGAGCATTTCCATGGCTGCTATGTCATTACTGGGGCATTTGAATCAGAATGTGTAAACATGAGAAAACAGTATTTGGACAGGAAATACGGAGTGTATGTGGCATGTTACTAGCTGTTTATAGTGTGACCTTGATTTTTAGTTCAGGTATAATATCTGTTTGTATTTGATGTTTTTATAGAACTTGAATAGTTCTTGGTGGTGATCATTTCCATTTACGTAAAATGGTGTTTTCTGTTTTTCTTCAGAACAATGTGATCTATTAGTAATGTGTGGTAAATCTGCACTGATAATAGCATTTCAAGCTAAGGATTGAACATGCTCTCCTTGTCCTGCTTTTTCAAAACTACCCAACTTTTTGAATTTTCTGTGGGGATTACTAATCCTTTTAGTGGTACTTCTTCTTAGAAAGAGGAGAACAGCAATGGCCATGAGACTCTGGACTAGAAATTTTCTCAAGTGAGACAGGAAGAAACCAGATGGCGTATTGAGGAGGGAGAGAGATAGTGTGTTTTCTTATTACAGAGCTGCCACGGATGTATCTTAACCGAAATTTGCTTAAGTGAAAAATGCTTGCATATAGCATGGTCGCTGTTGCCATCTATGATTAAGGTAAGCAAGACCTGAGTTAGTACATTCTGAAAACAAAGATCATTTAGAAAAAATGCCCTAAGCCTGTATCAGTTTCTCTTCTTGTAGGAAATAGGTGCTCTGAAAAATCTTGAAGATTTACTCCTACTTGACTAAGGGGTAACACGGACTGAAAGACGACTGCTATTTGCATTGGAGAAGGCAGAAAAAGGAGCTTCTGAATTTTTTTGCTTAAGGCAGGTCAATGTTTTTTAATGATGCTTTCTGTGTTATTTGTAGAAACCAATTTAAAGATGTGCTAATGTGAAAAACTGGTGACTGACTTCTACTTTGCATCTCAAGTGTTTGCTTTAACACATTTAAGTTAACTTAAAAGACTCTTCCCTGGGCTACAATTAGAAACTTCATTGTGATTTAATTAAAGGCAGCAGCATTTCTATTGCTGGGCCTTTTTCCTCTGCCTGAGTTTGTTCTGTGAGACAGAAAGGATAGTAAGTCTAAGTTTTGCCTGGGGTGATGAGAAGGAGATTAGAGAGTACACAGAGATGTTGCAGGTGGCATTGTTATCACCATAGCATAACAGGTTGGGAAATAAGGACAACTACATCTTATGCTGTAGAGTTTCAAGCCCCTATTTATCCACAAATTGGATAGGGATTGGAAATCATACAATTGGAAATGACGACATCCAAATGTTTAGGCACTAAATTGCTAGTTGCCATAGGAAGTAAGATGAATATCAGTGGCATCTTCATTATTCTCTGACACATGGAAAAATTAGCTGTACACAAAGAATTACATGAGCTTTCATTTAGCAGAAACATTGAAGTGCTCCTCCTATGGCTTTGCAAAATTGGCAGAACTGAAGGTATCAGATATTTCTTTTCTCCAAGGGATATTATGCTTGCTTTTGTTTCTTATGGTTGTTTCTTAACTTTCTACTGCAGCAGTTCCAGCTCATTTATTGCCTTAAGATACAAATATCAATTAAATTTTATCATTTATCTCTCACTTATTCCAAGCTATGATGGAGTCCAGAATCCTGTAACAGCTCTAAGGACTCTTAAGATAATCACAGTCACATGTGTGAGCATGGCTGAATTTCCATTTAATTGGCTTTACTGGGACATATACATGTGCTTAGCTACTCTGGACCTGAATTGGTGCAACAGTTATCAGCTTCCATAGCTAGGAAACTGTCCATATTTTGCTCCGGTGGTATTTCAAGGAAAAGTTACCACCTATCCTTTGTTTTTGTGTCAAACTTACCTTCTCTCTTTTGTCCCAAATTCTCCTTGCTACAGGCAGAGACATATATCAATAAGCTCTGTCAATAAGATTTGTCCAAAGGAGTAATATTATGTACATCACCCCAAAAGGGGAAAAAATATTTTAGAATAAAAATCAGTGCCGTTAATTGAAAAACTGGATGATTTTTGGACTGAACAGGGATAAAATGCATGCAGCTGTTAGCTAGTTGAGGAGTCTCTTCTCTGACTGCTGTATTGCCCATGCTGTTTAAAAAAAACATTCTTATGTCCAAGCTTTTGCTGAGCTAGGCTGTGAATGCCAGCACTTGGTAAAGTTTCATGCCACTTCTTTGCAGAATGGCGAGTTGTACCCTGTGAAACCATAAGCATGTTTAGAGTATTTATTTCTTTGCCAGACCTCAGATTCCAGCCTTGCTCTAAGATAGAACAGAACCAGAAAAGCATCTGGCAGTTGGCACGCAAGGGAGCAGACAACACACCCTCCGTGGATGGGGCTGCTTCAGCAAATGGAGCTGGAGCAGGAGTCAGCCTGCTCAGCCAACAGAACAAACACTGGCTCTGTTTCATTTCATTAGAGCATATCAGCATTATAATTTTCAAAAACAGTCAGCAAACTGCATTATCGTTGTTGTTTTCATTGGCTGAAGTTTGTGATCTTGAAATTCCCTCTTATGGCTTTTTTAAATGAAGATTTATTTAAAATCTCTTTACATATATTTTGTGAATAGATAATGTCTTCTTGTACTGCATACGTTGTCCTCATTTGAAACCAAGGCAACCAGATCTGTGGCTTGAAGTCATACATCCATGAAGAGCCAAAGGCATGGAGAGCTGAGTCATCCTAAAATTAAGTAGTTTTAGTATTTTGCTTTTCTATGGTCATTAGGTGGATAGTTCTATATTTGGTTTCATCTGAAGCACTTCATAAATCTAAACAGCAAGAAGTCAAGTTATTAAAGAAAAACTTACCTGGAGCACTTACCTGGAAGAGTCTCTGTCAGACTATGTGAAAAAAAAAATTCTCTGCTGTCATAATTCTGTTATTGTTTATGTCTTTATGAGAGAACTAAAATAATCTTCTATTTTGGATTTCTTGACAACTAAGCTACTGAGTTCTGCCTGGTGGTTCAAGTCCAGCTGAGGGGGAAGAATGAAAAGAACTTGGTTTGACAGGGGCTTCAGCCACCGTAGAGGCTTTCCACAATTGCCAGGTTAGCTGATGGTGGTGTGGAGTTTGGGTGTTTCTAACAGACAGTTTAAAATTAAACTAAGATGTTTCCTGTTAAACAAGTTCCATTTGACCCAGTGTCTGAGAGAAGTGGCTCAGACTATCCAGCATGCTGGTGGTCAGTGCCTTCTCCAGTGCAGGCCTTGATGAGGCAGGGATGTGATCTGAACTTCTGTGCTCCAGGAAGTACAGTACTTGCTGTGCTACAGAGTATAAGGAAGAGGTACCACGTCTTCTTTCGGGTGCACTTGACAGCTGTTAATTGAGCTGACTGTTCAAGTTGGGTTTCACTGGCAAACACCACTTTTGTCCCTGCAGTCAAGACTTAGGGATGAGGCAAATGCCTGCTCATCAGTTAAAGTTTGACTGGTTTTGTATAGTGTCAGAAAGTGATTTGGTCCTAGCATGTTATTAGTGGAAAGGTAGGGTACCTAGCAGCTTCTCCAAGGTTGGGTGCGGCTTTTGAAGACTGGAATGTTGAATTTGGGGGGGTTGTATAGCTGCTGAATCCAGCCCTGTGTGATTACATTGTTTCACAACAAACCAGTTCCTAAAGTCTTGCTAGGAGTGGATTAATTCTAATTTTCCTCTGGTTGATGAGTAAAAGCTCCTGAAAAATCCTTGGGAGATATTTTCTTTTGAATCTACCATTGTGATCAACCATTTGATCATGTTCTTTATTTTTGTGATTTGCATAGAAAAAACAAGTCCATGCAAGATGCGTCTTCTCCCTGCTGAGGAGTCTTGGAAGGCACAGTTGGGCAGTTGTTCATCACTGCAGTTGATCTAGCTGATGCAAATGAACCATGTGCTGAATGTTTAATAGAAACTGAGTTATGGATGAGTAACTTGACCAGATAAAAGTAAAATAATACCCACAGGGAAGGGAAAGCAGCCAAAAAGAAGTTATGTCAGTGCTTCTGATGGATGGAGATACCTGTCTTTTTTTAACCCCCAGGCAAAAAAGCAAATTGATCTTGGGCTGTAAATTCATGCAGAAAGTGAACAAATCAGCTACTACAGTATTGCTTAATCTAGCAGACAGAAATATAGTGAAGGTCCAGTGGCTGGAACATGAAGCCAGATATTAGCAATAAAATTCAAATTAGTAATTTTTTTCAGCAAGGGAATTTACCGTTGGAACAAATTACCGAGGAGTATGTTTGATCCTATGTCATTTGAAGATATCGCTAGGTTAGCTGTAATGTGGAGGCTTGATGTAGGAATTACTCCGACGTTTCATGGTCTGTACTATGCAGAACTCAGGCTTCATTTGATTAAGGCTACAGTTAAAGTCATAGACTCAAGAAAAATACAGCTAAAGTGGTAGTGTGAGTTGCTCATATTGACCATTACAAACATAAAGGGCCCTTGCATTAATGACCACCAGTGATGATTTGTCTACACGTAAAAATGACTTGCTTTAATTATTCTGCTCTTGTTAAAGCAGCTGAAGCCCTACTACTGGGAGCAGTTGCACCTCTTGGACAATGCTTATCCTCAGATAGTTTATGCCTGTTAGGAAGGAGAATAAGCAGTCGGGGAAGGTCATTCTCACAGCACGTATACCAGCAGCTGCATCAGTGCCAAGGTGTGAGCCTAATCAGAGTTCGACTGGTAAAGGTATTTCAACATAAAGGTCCAAAAACCTGAGATCAGGGAACCCGGTGCGGACCCAGCGATTGGAACAGTCTGCAGCAGCTGTGCTGCTTGGCAGCTGCAGCCCTGGGGCTCGGCTCTCTGCCCCAGCCGACGGGGCTCCCGGCCTGGGGACGGGGCAGAAGCCTGCAGCTCTCACTGCAGCGGCAGCATGGTTTCTGCGAGCCTGCCTGGCACAGCCTCCTCTAGCAACGCACCTACTCGGAGTCTTAGTTTACAAGTTAAAAAGAAATTTAACAGTCAGCGATGCCAACTCAGTGTAAAAGTCAAGCCGAGGTTTTTAATAGGAAATGAATTACAGAAAAGAAACATCTGCAACTGGAAGTTAATGAAGAGGTGCCACTGCTGCACACTCGCACCTCGAATACTGTGTGTCTGTGTGTAAAGCACCTGCTTTTTCTCTAGCAGGATTGTGCTTCAGGCTCTAGGCTGTTTCTCCTTTCTGTTCGTTGCCTGTATAGGAATCCCATTCCTGCCACCAGGTTACTTTAAAAACTGCAGAAGGCGCTTACTGGAAGGATTTCTGAGAACCCTAATTCTCGACAGTTGCAAAGCAACTGTTCCTGTTCCAGAAATTTCTTTCCATTTCCTGAAAAAGAGTTTTAAACTCCACTTTGCCAGGCTTCATGGAGCCCCCCTCAGAGGAAGATTAAAGTTTAATTAAATATCAGAAGGAAAGAGAAACGGTTGAAGAGTGAACTACAAGCCATGGAAGCAAAATGTAATTTCTGCTAGTAACCGTGGCTGTCGCCTTGCGAGCACGTGCCTGTGCGCTTGGAGTCGCCCGCAGCCTCCTTTCCGGGGCAGCCGCAGCGACGCAGTCGCAGGAGGGATGTGCTCTGGCCTCTTGCAGCAGTCACTGTAGTCATGCTGTTGATTCCTTGTTTTATCTGAAATATTGAATGAATCAGAAAAATATCTGAAATATTTAATGAGTTAGAACTGGATTTTGCTGTATTTTGGCCACAGGAGTGCTAATAAGTATACCCTGGTTTTGCAACAGTGTTGGACTTGACAAGTGTACTACTCTACATTTATGAAAAAGCTTGTTTTGTAATTACATTGCTAAAAAGTCCACTTGTCTTCTCTTTGCAGGCACTCCTTTGGGAGCAGGGTGACTTTATGAAGGCAGCAGCGTCTCCTGGGGCTGGTGGCAGAGCTGGGGGCCCTGCTACTGGGTGTGTGTTGGTCGCCCCTGGGCCCAACCTGCACCGCTCCGCGCGCGCTGCCTGGAGCCGGAGCGCAGGGAGCGCGGTGAGGCCAGCTGGGCAGGCGGCAGGGTCGTGAGGGATGTGCGGGGCTGCTTAGGTTGTAGGGACTGGTGGAAAGCCAGGGCTAGGGAGAGGCAGGGAAGGGAGTTTCTGCATGAAGGTGGTAGGGAGCTGCTTGTGGATTATATGCAAGACCAGGATAGCTTGAAGGCTTTCATTTTTTTTACTATGCATTTTGTTGTTTTAGTTGCTGTCAATATTTTTCCATTATTACTTCTATTACTTTGAAAAATGCAGCTTATCTTAAATCAGAGGTCATCTTAAATTTGGGCCAAGGCAGTAATTACATGCCCGAGGCCTTATCTTCTTATTAGATATGTGCGTAAAGAAACAGCAATATCTGAGGGCCTGAATATAGCTGAAACAGTGCCATTTTGTGTATATTGACTTCATGGTGCTTAAATGAGCGATCATTTAAGCAGTGTTGCTTTCTCTCTTTCCCCTCCCATATCAGTACAAAGGTGTAATTGCAGGCAGCTCTTGAATTCTGCATTTTGGATACTGTAAGGTGTGAGACCAAACTGAGGCATGGGTGACACTGCGACAAAGAAGAGACAAAGCATCACAGATGCAGAATGCAGAAGGAAAAAAGTTTAAAAAGTACAGATAAACTAGTATTGCTTGGATGACAAAGCCATTTAAATATTGTCAGTTGGATATTAATTATATTCTGATTTGGAAGCAAAGCTCTGAGCTTGATTTTGAATTACTGTATGGCTTTGCATAAGTTACCAGTACACTTGTTAAGCAAAGGCTGCTGAAAATGCTCTACAGAATACAGGACTTTTGATTAAGTTTTTTTTTCTCTGGCCATATTGACTTTCCTTTGGAAAAAAAAGAAGTTTTAAAAGGGTCTTTTTGATTTTGTTGTTGCTTGAATATGGAAAACTTAGGTGTTCAAGTGAAATATTTTTTCAGTGAAAATACCTCTAGTCACTATAAGGTTGTAATATCATGTAGCATGTTATTGGCAGTAATTAGGTAATGTTTGCAAAATGTTTTGAAGAACAGAACTGCTAATAAGAGTTATGCAAACTAGTCTCAAGATAGTGTTTGATATTAATAACTTGATGTCATACATAATCTCTTCAAATCCACTCCAAATATATTCCATTTTCTGCTGGTTCCTTTTTTCGTCATTCCTTTCTGGCTGTTCATATGTGGTAATCTTTTCTGCACTTGGGGCTAGGTAAATTCCACTCTGCAGCCTCTTTGTGATACCACTTCCCTCTGATAAAATGAAGAAAAATGTAATACTAAGATGTATACCACTTCTGACAGTGGGGAAGGAAAACCTCCTTGTCATATTCTTCAAATCTCTGGTCTAAAACAAGTAAGAAAGTAATATGAACAGAAGCTAAAACTTCAGACTTCTCCACCCATCCAGCATGCACATAACTGGAATATTCAAAATACACACTGAAATTCTGAGACTTTATGCCACCTTTAAAATAAAAAGTGTAAATCATTCTGAAAAAGCAAACTAATAATAAATGCTAAGCAAGCATGGCACCTGTAATAGGAAGTAAGCCACCTGCAAACATTTAGTATATCTGTATATGCGGATGTATGTCCTCATTGCCTCTCTGGCATGAGTTACCATGAATAAACATTTGACTCATTGATTTTAGTGTTGCTTGGCACATAGGTTTTCAATCAGCACATATGTCGTGAATAATACAACAGTTACCAATGTGATATTTATTTCTGGATACTGAAAGTTTGTTTTGCTTCAATAATTTATGAAAATGAATCATGCTTTCTCCATCAGCTTTGGGAATATCTGCAGCATACATCAGCCCAGAAGGGTCACACTGAGAATCTTTGTCTGATTGCTTTATAGCAACCTAATCCCACAGTATTAAAAGAAAAAGCCTCTGCTCAGTATATTCTGCCCAATTATATAGATGAACATAAATAGATGGATATCGGAATGCCTCTCGTGTGTGTGTGTGAGTATGTTTTTGTTTTCACTGTGATCTCATAGGTCCTGTTTAGGGGCTTCCTGTCCTTATTTGACCAGTTCATTGTTTATTTTGTGCTTCTTTCCTTTCTAGCCTACATAATTGTCTCGCAAAGACCAAGAAGCCCACAGAACTGTTCTTGTGCTGCTTGTGAGGACAGAGAAGTTGAGCAGCAGACTTTAATATGGCTGAACTTGGCTGGAATAAACATTATTTTATGCTTCAGAATCTGGGGCAACCAGAAGTCAAGAACACGAGCTCTGTCGTGGAATGCAAGTAAGGCAGCAAACGCATTAAATCTGGCTACAACTGATACAGCACAGGCAGATTCTAGAGACTACCTTTAGAGAGCTAACAAAGTTATGGCCAAAATAATTTCCTAATGACAGTTTGTTCAATCCCTTTATATATTAGCTTACTTTCAGCTTACTCATATACATGTGCTTATAAAAGTCATCTGTATTTTTATGTGCTAAAAGGTACAGTTCCCTCTCCTTTCCCCAAGGACTTGCTTGTTGATTGAGGAAGCCAGTCTGTTCCTCTGCAGATGTGCATTGTAATGACAAGGGGTTTGTCACTTATCTGGCTACAGGGCAAGTGCACCTTATATTTCTGTAGAAGACCTTCCTTCCCTTTGGGGCCAGTAGTAAGAACAAAACTTATGGTTTGCAAAAAGGAAGTGGGGGGAGAAGTATGGAATTCCTGCATTTATCCAACATACTGGAGGATCTGAAACATCATTCTGTACTGCTTCGAATGGTTGTAATGGACTACATCATTGAAATCCGCTCTTTTCCAGAGTGGGAGAGGAGGAATGTTTAGCAGTGCTTTGGAACAATGAGGAGCAGTTTACAACAGATAATTTAGAGAAATAACAATGCTGTGGTTTAGACCTTTTTTAGCTAGGAGTGTCTCAACGTGAAGAAAGTCAATGCTGTTATCACAGTACAGAAAAAGTAGTGAGCTTTTTCCAGAGCAAAGGATTCTGAGTCACCCTGATTTGGAATGCCAGAACACTTCATTTGGACCAAAACTTACTATTTCTTTCCAGTACAGACTGATACTCAAATGGGCCTTATTTGCTATTAGAGTCACTGCTCCACATTTGGAAATACTTGCGGGTAAGAGCTATCATTTAATCCTACCTCCTTTATTAGGCCTAAGTATAGTAGTTAACATAAGATAATATAGGGATTAATATATGGTAACCATTAAAGGTAGAACAGGTTAAGAGTATAAGAAGTAGTTTAGCATATGTAAGTAAATATTACAGGGAGCCTAGGTCATTATGATGTTAGGCTAACAAATATCGGATGATCGGAAAATGTCAGAGGTGAAAGAAAGACCTGAGCTGGGGCTTTTCACAAACAAATGGTGACCAAGTAGCTAGCAGCCATAATTTTTATCTTATGATGTGATCATATGCAGTTATATATATTATTAATTAAGATAATTAATGACTGTTAGATGATTGTGTTCCTCTGAATGTTCATGTTTGCAAATGCGCAAACCCTTGGTAAAGCTTGGATAAATTTAGTAAGATTTTTGCCCAAAAAGGGAATTTCTCTATTAGTGCTTCTTTGAGGTAATCTTTGCTCTTGATTTTAAAGGTCTATATTCCTTCCTTTTATGTTTGTTGTTATTTTCATTCTGTGTTCACATAGCCATCACTTGCATATGTTTCATACTACTGTAAAAATCAGTTTGTCATGTAACATCCATATTGGGGTAGATTCCTTGAGCTGTTGGGATTTCTCAGATAATGTCTGTGGTCAGCACTGCTTTTTCTCATGTGAGAAACAGTATATCTAGAAATCTTGAACTGCAATACAGTGATCTCTTTCAAATTAATATAATATGCAACACATTGAATGGATTTTTAATTGCTTAATAAAATGTTTGCTTTGTGGTTGTGGACCCTCACACAGCAAAGTTACCGGTTAGCTGCTGTGAGCATGTAGCATGCAGCCCGGTAGTCCAGGCAGCAAGCAGCATTTGTCGCAGGGCCAGGAAGTGATGCAACTGAGGCGAAAAAGATTTTTGAAAAACTTGCTGCTTCAAGTGCAAGCAAAGTGATACATATGAACAGAATGGAGAAGTGAAAAATACCAGAAAGATCTCATTCCTGAAAACTGCTGATTTGTGTTTTGTGTGTAATGTTCCTGTGATTTTCACACGAGGAGGAAGCTGTGGCACACAGTCTTCAGGGTACTTTCTGTAATCAGAAGCTGCAAGCAGTAGAATTTGCAGTAAGAAAGAAAACTAAAATACAGTGAGTTGGCTGACTTCTATAGCAGCAATAGAACAAATGCATCACAGGGTAGAAGTTTACATAAAGCCTAATGTTCCACTTCACTTTTCATATCAGACAGCTCTTGTATGAGAAGCTATTAGAAAAACTCCCTGAAAGACAATGTGTCATGTTTTGTACAGATCACTTGAGAAAGAGGTACTTGAGACGCCTTTCTGAAACACATGGTAATGACCTGAAAGCATTGTTGAAAGATTGTTTTAGGCTTGGCCTTATTGCAGAGAAGACAAATGGTGAAGGTCACTGTTTTCTCAGTGTTGGAGTAATGATTTTTATTCTTTTGTTGATGGTTTGTGAGGACTCCAAGAGGAGATTTGGTACCTAAATCTCATTTAGTAGTCTCTTCAGATAGTGACCTTCAAAACAGTGAGTCAATCGGTGATGGAAGCAATTCAGAAATATGGTCTTCCTTTTAACAAAATAACTGCCTCTGCTTTTGTGAGTGACAGTGCTTCATAAAGGACAAAAAAGTGGGCTTGGGCACTCGAGGCAGTGTTTCCAAATGGTGAATGTAAGTGACTTGCACAAAGCACCTGCACCGTTTGCATGGCAATACACAGATGATGGTTTGTAACTGGCAGGTTTGTGTCAAAGGTGGTAAAAGTTCTTGTCATAGCAGCTTCCCCACAAAAGGAAACAGAGATGTAAAGTTGCCTGTCTGTGTGTCAGTCACCTCGGTGATTTATATAGGGTTGTTGTTTTGCAGGGTTTTTTTAAGCCAAGTTGAAATTCAGCCACTTGGGCTGTGGTTTCTTTGTAGAGAATGAGACAGACCCACAAATTTGGAAATCAAAGCTGCTTTGAGGGAAACTTTATGGCTGGTCTGAGATATCAATGTATCTATACACCGTTTGTCCACCTGTTCAGAGCCCCATTTATGGGCCACCCTTGTCAAATGGCGAAAGGGGTAGCTGTGCTTGGCCAAGCTGCTCAAATTCAGAGATGGTTGTTCTGCCAGGTCCTGTGCCTTTGCCTCCCTCGCGTAGCCCGGCTACGAGCTTTGCTTCTGGCGGAGCCAGCACAGTGCACAGTGTACAGCACGCCGGCTCCGAGGCTGAGTGCCTGGTGGCTCTGCGCAGCCGTGGCTCCGGCTCGCTGCACGTTTGCCCTGGCCAGGCGAGAGCACTGCGAGAATTGAGGCTGCTGCCCTGGCAGATCTCCTCGGGTCTCATAAAGAAACTTTTTTCTCCCCTCGCACCATGGACTCGAGCTTTTACTTTTCACCAAAACCTGCTACGTCCAAGTACACAGTAACCCACTCTCAGTGTCTCCTCCAGATTTCTGTATAGTAACATGCTATTCCTTAAGCAAGGCATAAAAATTGTAACCGTGAGGACAAAGCTATAATTCATATAAAGTTTCTTCTCTCCTTTTCCTCCACAGTCGAGTATTGATCCCAATCTCTCTTGACTCTGTAGTCTCTGGAAATTACATTAGGGCTTTCCTCACACTCCTGCGAGAGAAAGATGTGGGAAAGATATGGGATCTTTAATGAGCACAGGTACTAACATCTTTGATTTTCTCACCTAAGCAACTGCAGCTCTGCTGCATCTTCTTTAGCATAGTATTGACTTGCAGAAAAGAGGTACAACCTACTGAATTCCTGACCAGTATCATTATACTTGGTTATTCCTGGGACATTTTTGCTTCAAATACTGATAAAGTCCCGTAGAAGACTCACAGTCCAGGGTGCAATCGTTTCAGGAGAGAGAAACCTGTGCAGTCTGTCTTTGTCAGTGGGAAAATCAGTGGCATATTGGGCTTTCTGTGCAGGCAAGGTGGAGTGACTGCAGCCCTGGAAGCTGGGAGCAATATGTGATCCCTGCTGCTCGACTGCATTAGCCATTGTATAAACAGACATTAAGGTCCTGCTTTTAATATCCATTTGTTTCATACAAAAGCTATTAAAATATTGCTTTGTTTGCAGAGATAACTACCAGCCTAGGAAAATCTTCCAGTTCTGTGCAATCCAACCCACAGTAATTAGGACTTCTAACAAATGAAACAGTTCATCATCCTACCAGGACAGAGGTATCAAAGATATGATTTATTTAATGAAAAATTACATTAAAATTAGAACAGGGTGCTGTAATACGGGCCGGCCAGCCAGCCACACACATTTATAATCACTAAGAGGATTTCTGTCAAATGACATGAGAATTTAATTCCATAAATTTGTAACAGTTCCCCTCCTCTTTCCCAATTCAGAAACCCATTCACTGGTTGAGCATGAATGATATTTCATATTTTTCACAGAGATAGCTGTTAAAAGCAATCTGGTGTCCGGTTGCCAGTAATTGTCTAGTAGTAAGTGACATGTTGTATGACGCATGGAATAGAAAAGGCATGATAAGTGGTGAGAGTAAAAACACCACAAAAGGGGTTGCCCAGTTCAGCTAAGCACAACCCATTAACACTTACCCATTAAGAACTACTCAAATGATGTAAGTTAAGGCTGTGCTTAACTGAATAACCGGGGGAGGGAGGATATAGTATATGGTTAAGAGACGAGCAAGATTCAAGCAAGCTAATGTCTGCAAGAAAATGATTCAAAGCTCAGAATTGAGTTGCTTTGGGCGAGAACAGGCAGGTCAAAGGTAGCAAAGTAATAGCAAAAGTAGTAACAGAAATGGGATAGGGATAGGATAAAGCTGAAGAAAAGGGCAAAGTTATTTGAATTGCATGCACATAAGCAATATGTGAGAATGATTGATGCCTCTGTAGAAATTGAGGAAGTCCAATTTTCCACTATGCAGTTGGAGTTGTACTGGATTTTTGTAAATTTGGTGTCCAGCAGCCTGTGGCTTTGTTTCTTATAACCCTTAGCAGTGAGTCATGTTTGTTGCTACCCAGAAATCCAGTTTGCTGTCAAGGGTTCCCTTTGTTGTATTGCAGACATGTCTTTGCTTATGGACAGTGGAACCAAAAGATTGTGTTTCAACGGGCATTGATTTATTGTTCCCCAGAGGAAGTGGCTCAGACTGTGTAGGTTGCTTGAGAATATCATGAGACCAGAACTGATGTGTTTAACTTCATACAGAAAAATCCTCTAGGACTTGCCATGAAAGGTCTTTCTGAATGGTGGGTGAAAGAATCCTACAAAATAAGTAGCAGAATATCCTGCTGCAGAATTTAAAGATATTTTTTTTCTAATATCCATAGAAATGTTACCATTTACTGGGACAGAATGTTGGCTGTAGGAAAAAGAATTTCTCCATGTTTGTTTTCCCATGATCAGAACAACGCTGCTTTCCTTGGCTGTGTTTTATACCTCCTTTACCTGTCAAATTTGGCTCTAAATAAAGATAATGTTCTGTATGAGCCCCAGCATAAGAACAATAAGAGGGACGACAGGAAAGGAGGTATTAATGTTAAAGACGCTATCCTCTGGAGGGATGCAACTGGTTGTGTCTCTGGATGTTCAAGCAAGTGCCAGGGTGGTGCAGTTCCTCTGCCAGCGGCCTAGAGGACAGGTGGGGAGCCAGGGGGAAGGGATGAGACACTGCAAACCTGCAGAGTGAAGGGGATGCTTCTGCATATGCCCCACGAGATTGACTTCAGGTTGCTTGGCTCCTTTAATGGGCTGCTGATTACTCATAACTTCAAATATTGGCCTTTCAATTCTCCAAATAGATGAAGGTTCTCAACAGTACATCAGCAAGAGTTGTGGTATTGCAGGATTTAGCATTCTGTTCTCATTGTGTGTTTTTAGTAAAGTAGTGTTTCCCTTTTCAGAGGAGCTTGGTTTTACCTTGGAGCTAGCTGCAGTAACTGGGAGACTAGGCTGTCTGTGCATTACAAGGTGAAGAGTGTTCTTTGAAGAAAGTAGCGTAGACAGTAAAATAGAAAAGAGGAAGCAAAGGGGCTTTGGTTTGAACTTTGTGAGTTAATCTCATTGCAGGTATGTGTTATACATGTGAGAACATGGTAAAAAACTTATACACTGGATAGGAAAATCGCAGAAAGTCCTAAGCCTGTGTTGCTAGGAGTGCTCTCTCCTTTTCAGTTATGTGGATAATACCAAAAAGATTTAAGGGCAATGAAGAGACCCTGACTTGACGGGCAGAAATAGTTCATTTTGAAGTCACAGTCAGGCTGATGCATGTGACTGAAAACCATATTCTTTGGCCTGTGAAGGCAGTGGTGCTGCTCCTGAGTTGTGAGTGACAGAGTCACAGACTGCATGCTAAGTGAAAGGCTGCTAAAGCCCCTGAACAAGCTCCTAGAGGACTTCCCCAAGGCAAAGTCCTGACCACTCCAGCAGTGCATCTTCTTCCTCTCCCCAGTTGATTACTGACTTTTGCTTACCCTGTCCTCTCGGGAGCTGGAGCGTGGATAAGCAAGAAGCTGACTCAGCGAAGATGTAATACCTTTCCTGTTGCTTTGCAGAACTTCCTTTTGCTTTGCTCCAGCTCTGTATCGTGCAAGGCTGGGTAAGCTCGAAGGCTAAAACCCGTGGTAAGAGATAAGGATGGGAGTTTGCACTGCGGTCTGAGGAGGAAAAATTAATATAAATGTCAGGTACGTTTTCAAAGAAATGTCTCAACAGAAAAACCTCTTGCTCTTTCAGAATTAACACCCTCCTGGGAAACAGGAAAGTTTGCATAGGCTTATGTTTTCTTGCAGGGGTACTCTCAAACAGTAAAACAGCCTGGTATGTTCTGGATGGAGGAAATATGACTGAAGCCATGAGGACAGTCCCGTGTAACCACAGGCCTCTCCTTTTTCCTTATAGTAATTGTTGAGAGTATTGCTTCTATGTTAATGAGACTGCTCTCTGAGGCATCCTACTAGGAAGGGAGCTCTAACAGTTTTGGGGAAAACAGAAAATTCTTTGTTTCAGAGAATAGTCTGATAAATGGCTGTTTGTGCAGCAGGAAGTTCTGCCATCCCACACTGCTTGCTGGACTCCAGTACTTGGCAAGTTGTCACTGGTGCATGGTGAGCGGTGTATGAGAGGCTGTTCTGTATTGACTGCTATAAGGAGACCTTCAGATTTCTGTTCCAGCCAGTGTTGGGTTCAAAGTATGTTACGTTTATGCTGCAGGACTTTGCATCCAGTCACCTCACTGGAGATGGATTTTAGTCTTGCTGCCTCTGGTAGTTCACTGTACCAGAGAGAACAAACACAATATCTCTGTATAAGTGTGTATAAATATATTTGTGTGTGTCTATATGTATATAGATATATTCATATACTTACATGTATAAATACACACTTGTATGCATACACAGACACAGAAAATATATATTCTAAATGAAAGGGTTTGTATTTGCTCTGCTGATTTACAGGTAATTCTGCTGATTTTACCTTTGAAAAAAATATTACAAACAGCATGTACAATTTGTGCCTTTCTCTTTGGTCTCTGCTCAAGGCATGTCTTATTTCTGTCTGTCCTTAGGTAGACCCTTTCATGAGTACAAAATGCATATTAATGACACCATCTGGCCAACTTCTTCCCATTTTATTGGAGTGGCCATGAGGTAGAGCATTTTGTGGTTGGTTGCTCAGATATGAATGAACTCCTTTCCAGTCTTGCCTTAGGACATGGCCTAGATTTGATCTTTGGGATGCCCCTCCGATATTTCCAGCATTTTCACTGGGAATTTTGAAATCTTGTTTTTAAAAAATAAGAACAAGGGGTATAAATTTAGGAATGCTTGAACTGAATTTGGTCAAATTACCCTGACTGTAATAGCAGAATTTGGCTCAGTCACTGCCTAGAGCATGTCACGTCATGCCCTTCTGGGTTGTTCCAGGTCACAACCACCTGGCCCAGCTGCTTACAGACAGCCCAGACAAAAGGGAGAGCTCAGTACTTTTGCCGCTCCTCTATCCACCCCTTCAGGATTCCAAAATATCGCTGTGCTGGGGGCTATTAAGGGAAATACCATAGGCCGTAAAAAATGCTGGGAGGCTTTCTGACAGCTGGGAGAATTCAGAATCTGCTCCTTTGTCCTCCTTTTGAGGGTCCTGCACAGCTCATATCCACAAGGCCCTCTGCCCTTGCTCCTTTTTGCTTTTCTCTTCTCTTGTGTGTCAAAAACACTCAACTATTTCTTCCTCTTCTTTCTTCACATCAGCTTTCACTGTGTCCCAGTTTACAGGAACCTCCTTCCTCTTGTCTTTAAATCCCATAAAACATTTCTTCCGTGAAGCCTCGATCATCTCCTCAGACAATAAAAGTAAATCTGCCAGAACCTTGAAAAGGTTGTCATTACCTGGCAAAGCATCTATAAACTCTTGTTGCTATGGCTGTGTCCTCTCTTCCTAGCAAATGTTTTCCTGCCACAGTGTTTGTTTTTGCCACTTGTCCAATAATAGTTTAATGTATGGTCTTGTGGACATGAGTGGGCTTTACTTGTGAATTAGCTCAAGAGAAACTGGTGATTCACAGTGTATTTTACACCAAAGTAAATCTACAATAGCTCTTTTCACTTTAGTGGATCTGCTCTGTTTTCATACGGCTGTAGAAAAGAACTTGGCCAAAAGAAGTTAATTCTATGGACAAGGACTGCTTAAAAGAATAAGGAGCACAAAATGCAGCTGTTGGATTGTAAGCTCATTCATGCAAGGACCATATTTCTATATAGATAAACATCTTGGAAATACGTACTACATTTCTTGGAAAATCTCCTGATGCATACAAAAGTGTGAAAATCACAAAACATTCTTTTCAGCGCTTTGAAGGAATTTATTGTTCAGAGTGTGTGTGTGTATGTGTAGTAGGAATATTGAGAACTAATGAGAATCGAGTAGAAACTATCTGATTATAATGTTATATTATATGAGAAAATGCAGATGGAAAAAATCAATAGATTAGATTATCACTGAGGGCATTTGTAGTTTATTTCCTATGAAAAGCTCAGGCTGACTATTTGACAGAACATGAAACTTAAGCCTTTTGTGTGAACGTGAGTAGTTCTGTTTGTGGCGATGTAACTACAGGTTGCAATCGATCAGCTGCAAGTAGGGCAGACAAATTGTTTTCCAGTCAAGTGTTTCATGGACTTGTCTGCAAATG
Organism: Dromaius novaehollandiae; assembly: GCF_036370855.1. Lineage (NCBI taxonomy): Eukaryota > Metazoa > Chordata > Aves > Casuariiformes > Dromaiidae > Dromaius > Dromaius novaehollandiae. The sequence goes on along the minus strand of NC_088130.1, from coordinate 43,702,346 downwards.
CTATGTAGGAAATAACCTTCCTCTGAAGTTCTTTTGGACATCTAGATAAAAAGGATCACGAGCCATATCAAGGATTTGGAACCCCTGTCTTGGTGCATCGCTGATGTTAGAGTTTATGCTGGCTGTTTGCAATACCCAAGAGAGTACTGGATCCAGCTATGGAAACAGAATATTAGGATATACACATTTTCAGCCTTGAGAACTTGCATTTCTGTCTGCCTGGCTACATACTCATAAACTTCTGAAATGCTTTTCAGCTCTTTACCAGGAACAAAGTTCATTATTATACTCATACTCAGGCAATTGTCAGTGGCGAAAATAATAATTACTTATACCACTTTGAATATACCAAGCATTTTATTAAGAGCTGCAATTGCAGTGGTCTCCGTGCTCAAAGCTGTTTGCATTTAGCTGCCTCCCTGAGGTCCTGTCTGACTTCTTTTGAAAGCCATCATATTAACATTAATTGGTCAAAGGAAGAAGTACAACAAAATCCTTCTCGCTCAATGGCTTTAGTCAGTGGGATGCCGTTAAAGCGAACAGAAAGCATCTGCTGAATATGACCCTTTGTTGACAGGCCTCTTTGTTAGTGCCATCCTGATTTGTATTTACGCTGGTTTTGGATAGGCAGGTGGAAAGAAAAAGGCAGGTGGATTTCCACAAGGCAGGTGGAAATCAGCCAGAAAGGAGAGTGAGGATTTTTGACGTTTCGGCCTGTGGCTCAGTGCATACACACTGACAGAATTAAGTCAGGTGAAGAAGTGCTACAGCACTGGAACCTCGTACTTTATAGCACTGTCCGCATCACTGACCAGGGTGTATGAGAAAACAGAGCTAGCTGTAGCAAAAGGGGAAGAAAGCTATGGCTCCAGGTCGCAAATTGGCATGGCCTCATTTTTGTCTCTCCCAGGTCACTGGGAAGCTGGGCTGGTGGTGCTGCTTCTGCCTAGAGAAGGGTTGGAGTGTACAGAGCTTCCTGCTCCCAGTGGCAACACCCCTTTTCTCTCCCACAGCTAATGGTAAAGGAATGGCAAGGCTAGCTCTCCGCAATCCCTTTTGCGCTTCTTTTTTCCTTTTTGGGTGAGAAGCAGTGTGACCTTGGTCTAGCCTTGGCACCTTTTTCCTGAAGCAGCCACACAAGCCTTGAGGTAGTTCTGTGGGAAGAGAGCTGGCCTGAACCTGCCATGCTGGTTTTCCTGAGAATGGGTGGGAGTAAAATGGTGTTCTTTGAAAAGAAAAGAAAATGATATATATTTCTATTGTGCTTGGGCAGTAAATGGAGTAATTGCTGAGACTCTTCCCCCCAGGAAGACTAGCCATGTATCTGTGTGGGTTAGAGATGGAAAAAAGAGAAATCTTCATGGTTCCTAGGCCGTGGAGTTTGTTAGAAAGGTGAATCAGCCTATTATTATGAATAGTTTGTGTTGCTGAAGTGTTCAAAGCACTTGGCAATGCCTTCTGCAAGCCATTCCCACCTGCACTAACACAGAAGGCACAGAGCAATTCTGTAGCTAAAGGATTCTCTGCATCCAGGAAAGTGGGGCTGCATTTGCTTTTGAGTTGTTTTAGAGATATCCAATGTTGCATTGCAGTGCAAAACAGAGCAATCGGTTCTGGGACAGTTCTGTATTGTTTTGCTCTACCACTATCCAGAAATAAAAACCATCCTCTAAATCTGGACCCATCTGGCTTAATGACCAAATTAGCCAAATCAAAACATTTGGGATTACTGGGTTCTGTTTAGATGGCTAATCTTAGGCAGGCATTGTTTCCCTTTCAAAGCCTTAAAAACACCTGTGTATTGTCACTCTCTGTGCAGGGAAGATAGGTGTTCATTTTAGGAAGACAGCTTTGCTAGGTACTTAACATTCAGGTATAACTTAGGTGTCTCAGTCAAGCAGACTAAATCCTACCCTGGGATCCAACAGAAAGTTGGTCTCTTCTGGGCCCTGGCCAGGTTAAACCAAAAAGTGTTTGGTGGAGCTTCTGTACTATTTCATTGTGGAGAACATGGTACTTGTAACAACCAGGAGCAAAAAGAACTGATGAGAGACAGTAGTCTGGGGTGGTTCATTTTTATTGACAGAAATGCTCTGGATGCAAATTAGATTCCCACTCGAATCATTTATAAGTAACCTTATTTTACTGCCCTTAAATGAGAGCTGCAAGCTCTTTAACACACCGGGGGGTGATATATCATCATAGCTTGCTTTATGATCTACAAATATGTGTATACCTTCTGATCAGGTGATACACTTCATGAGGTGTGACACACCTGATGAGGTCACATACACATTTTTTTATGTCAAACCCCAATACTTGGTAGATCTCAAGAGGGTTTCCCCTTCTCTAACTCTGCATTTCTCTTTCATTGTTGCTTTTCTTACAGTGATGCAAGGCTAGAAAACATCGGGCTTGGCCTGATTCGCAGTATTTCCTGCCTGGTACCGTGAGCTCTTCACTGATACCATTGTATTGTGGTCTGATGTGTGACCTGTTTTTCCAGTGAGCAAGACAACATCTCTGGTTATGTGTGTTATCACAGTGTGTTATCACAGAAATTTTGGTAATGAGAATTATGTCAGGGTGGTATTTCATTGCTGTTTGGTTTTTGAATTTCCTGTTCACTGTTGAGTGAAGTGGTAGCATATCTTGTAACTGAGGTACAGGAAAATGGGTTCAGAAGAGATGGGAACATAATGCAGTTAGAACATATGAAGATCGGAAATTGCAGGCATTTTTTCTTAGAAATTAGTGAAACCAGTTTCTGTGACTATAGCTACAAAAGCCACAATGCTAGGTTACATTAAAAGGCTTCTCACGATACAAACCACTCAGAATTGCTTCTGGAGGGATATTCTCTGACTAGCCAGAGAGTCTAATGCTTCTAACTTAGGCAGCGCTGTTTGTTGCGAAAAATTAAATGGTGTGGCTGTTCTGCTGGCTTCTACCTCAGCCTGGCTGGGAACCAGTCATATGTGCTTTATGAGGCATGATGTCACGGAGCGGACAAGCTCCTGTAGCTGTGCCCAGTTCCTTTCAAGCTATGTGATTCTCCTATTGCCTCTACTGCTTCTTGTCATCCTTTTTATGGACCTGCTGCAAAAGAAGTTTATGATTTCTTCATAGATGCATTGACAAGGTCAGAGGACACCACAACATCCTGGCCTGGTGCAGAATTCAGGCTCCCCAGTTGTCACGAACACCGCTCGTGGCCAGCGGGGTGACTTGTATTTTTTTCTTTTAACGCTTCACTGGCCAAACAGCCAGGCGGTTATCAGGTTTCAGATATTTATTAAGTACACCAGTATCCTTAAGCAAGAGAGTTTAAACAATATAGCAAGTTCCGTATTTAACAGGGTAAAAAAAAATAACACACTACACTACATACAGAGCAAGCAGGGATAATACGACCTGTTCCACGTTGCGGGGGGGTCTTGAGTGTGCAGGACACAATAAGGGGGGGGGGGTCCCAGACCAGCCGAGAGGGAGCTCCAAAGAGCTGTTGTTATTATCACATATGCTTCTAAGGCGCATGTCTATTGTGATTAGGTTTCTTGACGTCCTTATCAGTAGTCAGGACCTATGTCACTCTGACACACTCCTCTGGGCTCAACCCGCTGGCTGGGTTTTCAAAAGGGAAGGGAAAAGAAATTAATGAAAACTTGTGACAAAGGTTTCCACCCTTCAGATTTAGAGAACTAAATAGTGGAGGCCCCCCATCATGGGTTCTCATGCCTGATCAGCATGTAGTTGTAGATATTAATTCCCCTTTTCACTTGATTTATGAGGCAGCTTTGGTGTGGGTCAGGCTCTTGACATTAGTTTAGGCCGCAAGTGGTTGGTAGCAGATAACAGCGGAGGTGGTGACAAAGGCATTGTTATTGTACCCTGCGCAAGCTGGGGCGTGTGTCCACAGGCAGGGAGAGACTACCTGGCCTACGCCCGGTCCCACTCCCCATCTGTGAACAGTGATACCTTCCCCTCTTCAGCAGGCCTTTGGAGTGAACAGTGCCTTGTCTGTTCTCCACACCAGTACACAAATATTAATATCTGTACCTGATAAAACCTGTCTCCGGTGGACCCTGGTTAACAGTAACAAAGAACAATGGTGTAATCAATCTATGTGTAGGGCACAGTTCCCCTGGGTCTGCATGAGTGCTCTTGAAAATGGTTGGATGTTTGTAAATTTGAGTCCTCAAGACCCCAGCGTAAGGCCCTGCAGAGCCTAACAAGAAAAGAACTCAAGGAGTACATGGCAACAGACCCTGCAAGCAAAAGAAATCAAAGCCGGCTTTGTGCCACCTTGTGGATACAGCAGTGAGTCAAACCGGTCTTTAGGGCCAATTGCTAGTCCCGCTTGCATGGAAGGACCCTCAGGAGTGGTGTGGCAGCTCTGCTTGCACATGCTGCCTAGTTCCTTGTGTACCCTTCACATAAGGAGGGTGAGGAGCGGAAAGAGAGGAGTTACAGCAGGGATCCTCCAACCTTCACCTCCCAGCACAATCTCTTGGAGGCTTCTCAGAGTTTTTCTAGGCGCCAGATCAACCATATTGCCATATGCAGGGGAAAGTGTAAAAATGCCCCACAGCTTTCCTACATCACTGCTAAGGCTGTGGGCAAATGCAAGCATTAGACAACACATAACTTGATTAGGGAATACAATTCACTAAGCAAGTTTCAAGTTTCTGCAGCAACGCAGACAAACTAAACAATGCAAACCATCCCCCATATCCATCCTCAGTTTATCCCTTCTGAAGAAAGCCAGGTGTATATCTCTCCCTGAGGGTAGCAATGTAGAAAGGAAGGAATTTTCAGCATTCATCACGGTGCCCAAATCAGATTTCCTCTCCTCAGAAGTTGGTTGCCGAGGTCTCTACTTTCCCCGGGTCTTTCCTGGCCCTGGAGAAGAGGTTGCCCTGTAGGCTTACGAGCTTTATGCCATGTGTTTTGGAACTGCCTAACAGAGTTCATTAATGCCTCTGTGATCCATAAAATCCATCCAGCTCAGCAGAATAAAACAAAGCTCCCAAGTAGATGCTCGAGACTCCCTTGGATGGGCATTTTTGGTGCAGCAGGACTGCTATGTAGACGCAGAGCACAGCAACGCTGTTTTCCTGTATTACTTTCCTTGGCAGGATCTGCCAATTCTGCTTGAACGAACCTGACGGTGGTGTGATGTTGCAGTTGCTGCTGCATGTGGGCAAGGTCAGAATTAAGCCCGCTGTGTCTCAGCTGGTTTATTCCTCCATTTGATCAGTCCCGCTTTCCTCAGCTGCATGCAGAGGCATGACACGGTTTCACTGACTGAGATGTGACAGGAGGTTTGGCTGGAAGGGAAAAGCTGCTCTGATGTCTCTTCAGTGGCCCCTTCACATGCTGACACTCTCCTCTGGCGCAGGCACTGTGCTGGGAGCGCTCCCCCAGGCCGGCGCTGCCCTGGAAGAGCAGGCGTGCAGCTTCTGCGGCCAGCAGCCCCAGTGCATCCCCGTGGGGGCGATCAGCTTACAGCATGCATAAGGCACACAGCTCTTGAGGTTACTCAGGGTGACAGGAGACAAGCAGGGCAGCCAAAATCAAGTCTGTTTGGGGTTTTTGTCTCTTATTGCCTTGGTCCACTGGGTCTGACAATCTGATCAGACAGTCATTTTCATTTTCTAGTGCTAAAAGAATAAACATGAGTCAAGCTTAATACGGAGAGGAACCACCATAGCTGTTTGTTAAGAAGGAGCTCATTTAGTACATGAAAGCTTTTCCAGTACTTTTTTTCTACAGACAGATACTCAAAGATGTTCATGCTTATCTTTTCCTCTGCTAAAAAGACAGCAGGAGTTGTACCTCTGTTAGCTCTCTTCTTTTTCTCCCCAGTGTTTATGTGATTCATCACCAGGAGATGGAGCAGAATTTTCCCCATGCTGAGTATTTTTACAAATCCTGCTTTTCATTTCTCTGTTTTACCTTATCTTGGGGTACAGATCTGGGACCAGATCTTGAACTTTGGTTATTATTACTTTATGCATGCGCCTTGATCTTTGTGTGCCTCTAGTCTAGCTATCTCTATGGCTAAATGAAAACAATACAGTTCTCATAAAGCACAGCTCCCCTGCTGCTTTTCTAAATAACTTAGGCTGCCTGTGGAAAGGCAGGGCAGCTGTGGGAGGAGATCAGCTTGAAAAAGGCAGACTTCTATAACCTGCACTAAAAAGGGAAGTCATTAGTTCTGAGCACCAGGGTGTTACAGCTGCTAAGATCAGGCATGGCAGGGGCCACGATATACCAAGCCAGTATACACCACTTTGCAATGGAAATGTGATGGTGGTTGTGGGGGTGGACCTGTTGAGTTTAGTGGTGAAGGTTTCATTGAACTTTCTGGGAATAAGATCTAGATAACAAGGGTGAGAAGTAAGCAAGAGTACAAGAGCAGGAAAAATCAGTTTTGAACTGTACACTGATGAAAACTGATGAAATCTAAAGTGGTGTGAGCCAAAGGCTCCTTGTTGACCTTCCTCTGAAATGTCTGCTCTTTGATGCTGCCTGGCACTTCTGCGAGTTGTTTGGGCCCCATCTCGCCCGGCCTGGCAGAGCTTAGCAGTGGTGTATGTGTGGGGGGGGTGCTCCCTGGCAGCTGGCAGTCCCGCTCTGGGGGTCAGTTGGAGCTGGAGCCTGCCGGGGAGCTGCGTAGCCCCCGTCGGCCCCCTGTCGTGCCTCCCCTGCCAAAGGGGGCCAGGCTGTGCAGCCAGCGCCCACGGCCGCCTTGTCCTGGCGTGCAGCCAGCGTGAGCAGCCGGGGGACTGGCACCGCAGGGTGCGTCAGGTGCCTGGATGCAGCGTTCCTCCATCTCCAGCTTGTTCCGGGGATCAGCATTTACAAAGAAGAGATGGGAACAGAATGGTGTCCCCAGTGTAATCCCCTCTGTGTGGGGACATTTAGAGACTCTTCCCTCAGTTCCTCACAGGATGAGTCTGCGAAGAGGAGCGCGCATGGGAGCTAGAGCAGGGAGCAGCCGCTGCAGCCCTGTTCATCTGCATTGTTCTGTGCTGTTCTGCAGAGTAGCCCAGGGCTATTATCACTTCTGTAATTACAGCTTCAAGCGTCCTAGGCCGCTTCATCAGGCTCTGTACATGCAGGGCTGCTCTTTTTAATCCAGGGCTTAATACAGTGCATCCCTTGAATTGTTCTTTCTTATGCTGCTGATGCCAGAGCTCAAGGCAGAAAGATAGACTAAGGCTGTATCTCTTGTAGGATGCAGCACAGAATATGGCTGGCGAAGCCATAGATATTTATTATTTGTGTAGTGCAAGAGTTTGGTGCAGTTTGACAACGGCAAGAAATGCCAATTTTTAAAATTAACTTTTATAACAGAGTAAGAGTCGTTCATTTCTTTTCTGTCCTCATCCCAGTATTCCTTACTCTGGGCATAAGCATATGCTTTAGAGTGAAGGGGTTTTGTTTTGTTCATAAATATGAATATTTCATTTACCTCGTGTCTCTTTTGGTGGTTATTTTCATTTTGGAGTGTTTTCCATTTCCTGGCTGGGGGTGGCATATTTGGGAACAGAATACACAAAGCACTGCATTGTCTGGAGTCTCAGCATCTTTCTCCAGGCTTGACCTGTTCCTTGTTTACCAGTTGTGCACTATGGGACTAAAGAGTCACCTCTGCGTCCAATGAAGAAACGATCCTTTGATTTCAGTAGGTTATTGTCTATGTTGCCTTTAGAAACAACGTTTATATTGGGCTGGGACTTTATTGAAGTATGCTTTAAGCTCCAGTAGAAACTTCTGCCTTGCTAAAGTGGCATCAGTATGCACAGGTTATTTCAGTATTAGGGCTTAAATGTGCTTCTCTCTTAAAGGCATATTTATATTTAGATGCTGCAGCTTATCGTAATTGGTTGGAATATTCCCTCTAGTCTAGATGAAATAACTCTCTGCTTTTCCAGTTCATCTGATATTCACCTGGCATTTTTCAGCGCTCCAGGCTGGGGATTTTTAATTTCACACTGTGAATATGAGACCTTACATTTACATTTTAGGATGTCAAAGTCAACTAGATTTTTTTTTGAAAGCCAAACTATCCAAAGAGAGACAGGATAAGTTGCTGCTTAGTTTCATTGGTGGAACACTAGTGATTGGATAGCCCTGTGGGAGAGATTCGATAAAGGGGAGGGTGAAGTTAGTGTCTAGAAGACAGTATCAATTTTAGGAGGGGGCTAGTGAAGGAAACTAGGGAAGGGTTGGTACAAAATCATAGTGAGCGATATGGCTAGAGCAGATAAAGCCTTTACTCTTATCTTTGGAATGTGGATGGGAGATGTCAGCCTGCCTGCTTTTAGTTTAAACTGAAGTAGGCAAAGATACTGGTTGTGATTCTTGAATTATGAATTGAATCATTTTGTAATCTTTGGGCTTTTTAAGTAACTCTAACTCCTTAGCATTGTGTACTTCAATTTACCAGATACTCATTTACTACTTTAGCTATATCTTTTTGGTCTGGGACCCATCATTTTTCCATTTGTTGGAACGCTGTTTTTCTATACTCACAAATTCTGTTTCTTTAGGAGACTTCCCACTGAAAGCAAGAAAAACTTAACAGCTTGAAAACTACTCCTGCCAGTGGTAAGGAGGCAAGTTCATACAGTAGCAAACATATAGTTGTGGCACTATTTTCTGCTCTTTGTGTCATACATTATACAGCATTGGTGGTATTTCCTTTCTATCCCAAAGCAAGCATACAGTATTTCTCTCTGCTATTAAAACATACTGTGTTCTACCCTAGAGGTAACTGCACATGAAAACTGATGTATGAACAGATTCTGGGCTGTGTTCTCTAAGTATTTGGGGAGTTCTCACATAATCTGTTCACGATTTTGCCTTTCCTTCCTTTCTGTAGTGTTTTGGCACTTTTCATGAGTTTTGTTATATGGTATGATTAGTTTTAATCATATGAGATTCCCCCATTTTCACCCCACAGGGAAGGTTATGTGAGGTTATTCACCTGGATTTTTTCTCTCACTTTTTGTCTCCTGTGTCATGTACTTAACATGACTGGAACAAGATAAGAGGAATTATCTTGTAATTCTGTAGCATGTTGTGAAAGAAATGCATATGGTCATCTTGAGGGGTTTGCTATCTTATATAACACTGTAATATGTATTGTGAATGCATAGATGCTTTTGGTCTTCTGAGAAGCTTACCTTTGTGTTCAGCCAGATCAAATTGTCCTTAAGCATCTGCAGGTGATCTGCAGAAGAGATGCATAAGTTGTGAGATACTTGGTTTTCCAAGCATCTTTCCAAAAGTACTCAATATTTCAGCTATCCTGTCATGTTATTGCTGTTTGCCTTTCATTGCACCCAGCAGAAAGTATCCAGTCCAGATTTACAGCAGTTAATATAAAAGCATTTCTATGCCAACACTGATTTGCTGACTATATAAATTATTAAAGCGTCTTGGTGTAGGAATATATTTCAGAGAAAGCTTTGCAGGCCTTTGGCATTAGCAATGCTATGACAAGATAATCTGGGAGCTTTTAGGTACCTTGAGGAACCCAGCTTGCTGGCAGTCAAGTCAGAGAAAACTTGTCTGTTGTCTCAGCTGCAGTGAGCAAAAGTCCAGAAAGACATATGAAGAATGGTTCATGGTAATAACAGGAAGTTGCTAGATTGCTGTACCATCAAATCTTTAGGAGAGACAGTTACTGTGTGTCTGACTGTGCTGCTCTGTGTATAACTACTTCCAGCCCCTCAGATCCTGCTAGTGACGGGTTCATCAGAGCCTGCTGCCATGCCCAGCCACCCTTGGTGCTGCATGCAACATGTGCCAGTCACCATCTGTACAGCAGTCAGGGCTGAAGATTGCTGAGAGCTTCATGATCTGGTTGAGATGAGCACATGCACCCAAAATGCTGGACTGAAATGTCCAGTCTGAGGGAGGGAACACAGTAGCATCCAGAGAAGGTGAAGCAAAGGGCAGCTCCCTAGCTGAGATATGCTCTGCTTCTACCACTTCAGGAAGTGGTACAGGTCTTCTGGTTTTTAGTTCACTGTTTGCAGCAGACGTCTGTGGAAGAGCAAGTCATCTCCAGCATTCAAGCAAAGAGTAAGTCACATAAGTGGAACACAGCTGTTCTGGTGCAGATTTGGATTTAAATTGGCATGGAGTAGCTCAGGCCAGGTGGCAACCTGCTGCTGCTTGGCAGAGTTTTTGCTTTTGCAGTGTCTCCCTAGCTGATTTTCAGCCAGTAGGATCCTGTGCCAGCTGCTGTAAATGCCAAAAGAGACGCAGCAGCAGATCTTCAGCTGGGCTGTGGCCAGGCCTTCCTGTGATTTAAAACCAGTTTATCTGATCAGGTTTGTGAAGGGAATTATAGGCATCTAAACAAAAATTGATAAAGGTCCTAAAATTCTGGGGTGGAAAATATTGAACATCCTATTTTCTGTTTTATATTTTGAAACATGATCCCATTAGTTTACTGATTAAATGCCACATTAGATATTTAATTTCAATATTAAAATTTTAATTTAATCTAGATTAACTGTGGAAGTTATTTCATTTCTATATTTAGTATCTGTTCCCTGCCATGTAACCCTGTAGGAGTGGTAGATGTGGTGTGCAAGTTGAATTTCCATCTTGCTCTTGTACAATTGCACTACATTATTGAATGATGCATGTAGTCAAGAAATAATTAGTGCAATGGAGAGGGAATAGATTTTCAGCCTTTATATTTAAAAAATAATGAAGTTAGATGAGATTTTAATAGAAGAGGATGAATACCAGGAGGCCTGGAAAAGAGATATGAAGGGGAGAATGTGCCTGTTCACTGCAGGGTTATGGAAAAGGATAGGAGAATGCAAGTGAGAGATATTGTACAATCAGAAAAAAATGAAAAGCCAGCTGAATGCAGAGAGGATGTTTTCATGCCTTAGAGAGAAACATCTCAGTTTAAGTGTTAGCCAGACAGTTATGGAAATCCCTCAGAACTATTTACTGTGGTATGCCTGCAGTCATGTGCCTTTTCATAGTCTATTTTGGTATATCCTTTTTACTGCTCATTTCCCCAAAAGTGATACTGAAAGGCACTTCACTATTCTGGCTGTTCAAACAATGAACTCTACTTGTGTTGAGTAAAGAAGACAACTACTGGCTTAATGTGGATTATCATGGTAACATTAAGAAGTGTATCTGGTGGTTCTCGCTAAAAGGCAGTGTTCCTGGATTTATTCCCAACTTCTTCATGACTTAAACTAAAGCTTGTTGAAGTCACTGAGAGTGTCTGACTTCACTAGGAGTAAGGGTCTTAATGAATTACTGTGTGACACATCACGGGTAAACGGCTTAGCCTCTCAGTGTTTCTATACATTGATTTTCAAAATAAACTCATTACCAGCTTTGTGGAAGTTCTATACTGGCTTTGTGTGCACTGGTGAAGTGCTATGACACTAGAAGTGTGACGTTGCTAATAATCATTTCTGTGCAGCTTTGTTAGTTAGAATTAAATCTAGGTCTCAGTGTGAGATTAAACTCTGCCAACTTTGACACTCCTGTACTTCAGTTCCTCGTGGATGACCTTTGAAGAGTGTTATGAAGTGTCTGAGAATCTCTGGGAATGGGTATAATAGATGTCTGGTGGGATTAGTCCTTCTGAAGGAAGTGTGTCATAAATTTGCCTGAGCTTGTGGAGGACTGGCTTGATGACCCTGACAGTCTCCTCCAGTTTTACGTTCTTCTGTGGTCTCCCTGAAGAGAGAGGGAGGCCTCTGCATCCCTCCCTCCTCATGTATTAGTATGTCAGGTTGATGTCCTGTATTGCCAGAGCTGACATGCCCCTTTTGAGAGACACATCTATGGATGTGATACTGTATTAGAATGAAATAGGGGCAGACATTTTCAGAAACCAGTATTTCAATGCTCTTTTCTGTAATGCCAGGAAATGGCAGACAGCCATTATTCAAAGACAAGTCAGAAACAAGGAGCTGGGTATCAATGGGAGCTACATCCTATATGTTTGAGGCCTCAGTGCTGATTTTTTCTGGTGTCAACACTATTCTGGACTAAGTGCACTTGTTCAATATGAGACACGGAGATATTACATACTGGGAGACTTTCAGAAGCATCTAGAGGATTTATGATCAGAACATAAGGTCTTCTGAAAGTCAATAGGGCTACTGTTCCTACATCTTTTAGCTAGCTTTTAAATGCACTCCTGTAAACTGTAAATGGCCAGGAAAAAAAGAAGGAGCTTCTTGACAGTTGCGTTAAAAAAATATCAGCAACTATGCCACGGAGAGGGACAAGTTGCATAGATCTTTTGCAAGCAGAAATTTCTGAATGCTTTGAGGCCTTTGCAGCTGTATTATTGTGGATTGCATCTCAGGAATTCTCTCAGTGATGACCCACTCTCCTTGTTAATTATTCAAGAAGTTGTATGACTGACAAGGAGCATATTTATCTGATTTCTGGTACATGTGAATTCCCCAAAGTCAGTCTCTTTTGAGACAGAAAAGAAAAAGTTACCTGTCTGTTCTCTATGTGTACCTGTGCTATGGACTATAAAAGCACGTTGTAAGGCTCAGAATGCCATTATATATATAACATTATAATGAGAAAAACAAGTTCTGGGCTTGGAATATTATCTGTAAGCACTCCTTCCTGGTGATATCAGATGACTGATGGATTGCAGGTAAGATAACCATACAAACTGCTGGAAGTGGTGCAGAACTTGTGTCAGAATAGCCAACACAATTATTGTGTCTGAAATAGTGAAGACAAAAATTGCCTGACCCAAACCATCTGCTGTCAGTTTAAAGATACACGTACATTATATTTAATTTGGAGCTGCATTTTCCTCTCTGTTTTTTTTCTAAATTATTTTTGTTCATTCAATTTGTCTTCATCAAAAGTATGTCCAGAAATGGTTCTTGAACACAAGCGGTGACTAACTGTGCTTCCTGAGCCTGGATAAGCCCATTGTGATCACAATGACCTGTGTAATTCAACTGAATAAGAATAAGCTTCACAATGAGGTTAAGTCATAGTAAGAGTTTAGGTCCATTTGGAATAGAGATAATGCTCAGTTATTTCAAGCTATCTAACAGAGTCCCTCCTTTTTTAATCCCTAGGAATGAACAGTTACCACTATTTCACAAGAATTATTATTATTTAGACACTGGGACAGGCTGACATCTCTTGAGTAATGATTCATATTTTGAGGACATAACAAAGTTAATTTTGAAACTACAGAGAGGCAGAAGATGAGTTACAAGTTTTTAAAGATCCCATTCCAGAGGTCTCTAGGTAAATGAATTCTCTTTTCATAAGGAGGATTCTGCCTGTTGTTAAGTAAAAAAGCTGCAGTAAAACCCTGTAATACAAGTCATGTGCTAGAAAATAAATTGGCATAACCAAATTTGATTAATAATTAGGTCAAGGTGGGGCTTTAACAGGCAACACGTAACAAGGGCTGAAAGTGGAGGTCAAATTCTAACTGTGAAGTGTGTGGGGAGAAAAGAGGGTTGCCTGCTTGTTCTTACCAGTGAGAACAATTAACTGCTTACTATAATCTTTCTCTCCCTGAAGAATTTTTTTCTCCCTATTTGTGGACTTCACACTGAAATGGGAGATGTTTCAAAAAAATATGCTATAACTGAATGAGAAATTATTGTTTTGCTAACTACTTGTGAAATCATATATCTTGTATTGTACAAGAGATCATACCATAGTAATTTTTGGATCTGTGAATAGGCTCAAAGTTTTTGCCAAGAGTCTATAAAATGGGAAACCAAAATTAGCGTCTTTTATCTTGGGCCTTGCCTAAAATTTCTTCTAGTATGGTCTTCTGACCAAAGTTTTGCTATAAAGGTAAAAGACAAAGACGAATTTGCTTAAAGAATTGGTCTGTTGGGCTTGCACCTATTAGATGAGAAGATAGGAAATTTGGAATCCAATTTTGGAGGTAGCTGCAGATGGAAGTATAGAAAGAGTTAGGAATGAATGAACGACTGTGATCCGACTAACTATAACTCGTAGGTTGTTCCGTAGTGCATGGGAGAGAATCAGTGCCTGCTTATTTCTTTTTGTGAGTCAGATCAAAACCTAAAGGAAACCATGTCTGAGGTTTACACTTTCTTAAATGTTAAAATATCTCTTGAGATAGTCTACATAATATATTAAGTATTCTTCTAATTCTTTAAGTATTTTTCTAGTATCACTCATATGTATTTCATATAAAGAAATAGATGATAAGGGAAATAGGTACCCCAATGTTAACCTGAAAGAAAATTCAGATTTCACTTTCACTCAAAATAGGCTGGCCTTTATTTATACGATTGTAATATTTAGGACCAGAGTTTTTATCACAATAAAGGTCATTGTTTTCATTCGTTCGTTAAGACCAAGGCTTAATGGTTGACTCACAGAATATAAAGTAAAGCCTTAAGCACTATAACAAAAGAATGATGCTTCATTGCTCAAATGAGACTGGTTGCTAAGAACTCTTTAGAGCATCTTAAATATAGATTGTGATGTTCAAAGCTGAAGGTAAATTAATTCTGAGCAGTTCAAAATTCAGTAGCATTCAGATGCTAAAAAATGGTCAACCACTAGAGTTTCCTCTGGGCTCTTTTAGGGATTTTCTTCCTGTCTCAGAGGAAAAGCTCTCAGTATAAATATCTGAAAAAACATAAAGAATATTGGCACCATCTCAAAATGGTCATCCTTGTCTTAATTTTGCAGGGTAGTCTAGGATAGCCTGAGGTCTTGCGTTCTGATGGAGGGACACACCCAGGACCTCCTCAAGCCTCCAGTACCCTCTTAATCCCACTGCCTCCACTCCTCTCCTAGCATGCACACCCCCCACCCCCTTAAATACCTCTGTGCATATATAGTCCGTTTACTTCCTTCAGATGTCTCTGGTACCTTCCTTGTGTCACCCCCACATGTTGCAGGGTATCTAGTTGCTGCCCATGTTTCCAGGTTTAGGCTGTGGGGAACAAAAAGAGAAAAACTTGTTGCTGTAGTGCTTTGCTGTATGCTCTTCTGAATTTCTGCAGGCTCTTCCAAAGACAGTGAAACAGAGTAATCAAATAACCCCAGAGTTAGGGAATCAGCTTCCTGTTCTTCTTTCCTGGAGCCTCAGAAAGCTCATTTCAGATCTCTTCTCACAGCATCTAATATTGCTGCACGTTGTAGCAGTTTTATAGAAATACTGGGAGAAATACTGGAAGTACAAAAAGATGAAATAATATTCATTTCCATCAGTCTGTGTCTGTGTGACATAGGCAGTAGTAAATTCTGTGGCCTTTGTAGGGATGAAGTAATACAACTAAAAAATGACCCAGATGTTATTTTTGCATAGTGGAATTTAATGCATTTGTATCTGCAGGTATCCAAATCTCCCTGGGAACCATGGAAAGTTAATTAGTCTCTTTGAAAGACTGCCTTTTGACATAGCATATTTATAGAAAGTCATTCCGTGGACAGTGGAATTGGTGAGGAATGGTTTCCGACAGGTTTCTCTCCCTTTCCTTCTCCAGCTGTCTGCATGTGCCCTGGGGATCCCACCCCCACTGAACTGTCAGGTCCTTCTAATGCTTCAAGATCTTCTCACCTGCCTTGGCATCTCTAGTGTCTCAGATGTGGCAACTATGTGAAAAGTGAAAATTTTTAAAGTGAGTTCCTAACCTTATTGTTTGTGGTGAAGGACTTGAAAACCCAAAGACTGAAGACCCACAGGCCAGAGAGCAAGCTTGAATATTCCTTTTTGCTGTTGTTGCTTTATGTCATGATTTTTTAAAACATTCTTCTTTTGAGTAGGAGAGCACTGATAGCATTTTACTCTCAAATCCATTGGTGGGTGATAGTACTTTGTATTTATTCCCCGTATCTCGTTGACATATTTCAGTGCTCCCCTGTGGGTTTCCATGACAGGGCCGTTCATAAAGAACCCGTAGACAGACCAATTAGTCAGGTTTCCTTGATACAAGAGAAACTGTTGAGGTCAGATCATTCCTGTTCTTTTGTTTTGCACAGTACCTCTTTCCTGGGAACTAGATAAATGGCTGGCAAGTCGAATGGGAAACCGTAAAAGCTATTAGGTTTCAAGCCAATATCTGATAACGGGAGCAGCAATGGATTATTTACTGTCTGACGGTCTGATGGTTTCAGACTATGTTTATGGTAGTGTCTTGGCATTGATCTTAGTACGCAGCTGCAGAACGCATTAGCAAAGGCCCCATTGTTTAAACCCCCATTGTTTAAACCTCCATTAAAGGGCAATGAGACATTGCATCAATTAATGCAAACCTCGGTCAAACTGGTCAAACTCTGTCTTTGGAAAGTCTTGAACAGACCTGGCCCAATTCCTTTCCAGAAGAAGGGGTGGGTGCAGCCGGGATCGCTAGGTTCTTATTAGCTGGAGAAGAAAAGCTTGGAATGTAACACTACCCGCAGATAACGCTAGCGGCACATAGCTTTGAGCTGCGTTTGTCAACATGTGATCTTTTTAGGTTTTCTGCTTAGATGGGAACAAATATGTCTCAATTCTAAGCAAAGAAGCAGCTGAACTTGTAAGAATTTTTTTCAAGAAATTATTACTTCTTGTGTATTCCACCAACAGCAGCTGAGAGTTAATTGAATCAATTTTCTGGAAATCGTTCTTCAAAAAGCCCTTTCTGTCCACAGACCTCATTCAGGCTATTGTATTTAAAACTATTCAAAATTTTTGGTCTCACTGGATATTTTTGATTTATTTTTAGCAAATTCAAACCTGGCTCCCAAGTCCGAGGACTTAACACAATAGACTCATTTGTCTGTATCTGCTGATGTGGCATGGAAGGAAGGATTTTGTCTCTAATAAAATTAAGCACAGGATTGCAAGTTTTTTTAAAAGATCTTTAACATTCGTTATTGCATTTCTCTTGCAATATCTTAAGCAATTCTTAGTTATACCATCTAGTTAACTAGATTTGAAGGTCTGCTCACCAGTGAAAACAGGAAGATGTCTTAGTCTAGGCAGATATCACAATATTTTTGCTTTTGATATCTATTAGCTGCATTATAGCTGAGTATTATTTATTATGCATCATAATAGTAGGATACTTGCTGTCCCCTAGTGGCTAGGTCATTTTCAGAGTTCAGTACATCCACTATGATTTCTGTCATCGTATCAGAAATTATAAACTGGCTTGCAGCTTGATTTATGCCAAACACACAGACTTAAAAATCTTGGATAAAAATATTTTCCAGCTTTCAAACTGGCTGCATGATAAAAGCCTCATGAAATAATCATCAATTGTATCTGTGTAGTACCTTTTAACAAAAACTAATGGTGAAAGAGCAGAGCAATGAAACCTGAAAATAGAGAAAAAATTATTTTTTATTGAAATAATTACTGATGTTTTGACACTGTACTGAATTTGCTTAATTTGTTGATACAGTGAGATACTCTAGACAATGTTTGAGAGGGCAGGAATGGCACAGAGCAATTCCTGCTGCTCTACATCCTGATGTCAAACACAGCTTGTACACCCAGATCCCATTACCTGCTGGTTTAAAAACATTTGCGCAAAACATAGCTGAACAGATGGCTGCATTGCCTGACATGTGGCATGGAGACTGCAATCATTTCATGAGAAGAGATTAAAAGGAGCTTTATGAGTGAGCCGCATGTCACATTACTGGTCCCAAACCATAGGATTGGTCCTCTTTCCACCATAGTGAGAGTAAGAGTCTGGCTGACTCCAGCAGAAGCCAAAGATGATGATAACTTGTGAAGCTGGAAGATGCGTAGACTCACTGCAGAATAGAAGTGGCTGTTAAAGTGTAGTTTGTACATTACAGCTCATTTCAAAGCTCTGGTGTAGAATGACAAAGTCTTTCCGTAAGACTCTATAGAGTGAATCTGAGAGGTCTATGGGGTAGTTCTCCTGTCTCAGCACACTTTATCTCCCTCAGCTAATCACAAGGGTAAATACTCCGCTGTTGAAAGATCTTTTTATTTCTACCCTTTGTGAGCATGTTGTAAGGGTGCTCAAGTGTGTGGCAGGAGTTCTGGCCTCCAGAGAGCTTCCACTATGTTCTGCTGTCCTTCCTCCAGTCAGGGGAGTTGTTTACATGACTTCTTAAAATATGCTGTGCTGGAGCTTCAGCTGAACAGGAAGCATATTATATTAGGGCAGCTGGTGGAGTAGAGCTTGGGACCCAGCAATCAGGGTTTCTCATAAGCTCTGCTCTGGGAAGCTGGAAGTGCAGTCAGTATTGCCA
The DNA here is from genome assembly GCF_036370855.1 of Dromaius novaehollandiae. Lineage (NCBI taxonomy): Eukaryota > Metazoa > Chordata > Aves > Casuariiformes > Dromaiidae > Dromaius > Dromaius novaehollandiae. Next base: position 43,684,085 of record NC_088130.1, on the reverse strand, counting down.
GCACTCAGCATTTCAATGCAAGTCCGGCAATATTTGGTGTTTCTTATGAAGTTTTAGCTTCTGGAATCATGTTGCAATCCACTGTTAGGCAGTACAGTATGGCGCTGGCGTACAGGGCTCTGGGCTAGGGTGATTCAGAGGCAGTGGATGGCTCTGCACTGCTGAGGACTGCGCTGGACCTAGTAAGACTGACCAGACTTTGAATCCCTTGGGAGTACATGTCCTTCCAGGCAGTGAAAGGACTTGTTAGCTCAGACTCAACACTAGGCTCACACTGATTCCACACATTGGCTCGGTGGCTGTGCATGAGGTGAGTTAGCCTGTTTCCAAAATTCAGAACATGAGAAGGATGGTATGACTGATTTTCTCTTTAACTGCTTTGTTTTGCTGAAGAGCTTTGGGGAATGAGAGTGGGTAGGTGGAAAGGAAGAAAAGTGTTTGGGTATGTGAAGGCTTGTGAAGAATCTCCTGGCAGCTCAGAAGAGGGGACAAACAGAGTACAGATGGAAAATGGAGAAAATTTTGCAGTTTTCACATATCTGCTTGGGACTGGAACACAAGAAATATGAGGAGGGGCTGAGAGATCTAGATTTGTTCAACCTTAGGAAGAGGAGGCTAAGGGGACACCTTTATGCTGTCTTCAGCTACCTAATGGGACACTCTGGAGAAGATCGAGTCAGACTTTTCTTGAGAGTGTACAGTGACAGGACAAGAGGCAATAGACATGAGTTAGGCATGGGAAATTCTGATTAGGTATAATGAAAAAAGTTTTTACCATGAAGGTGGTCAAATACTGGATGCCCGAAGAGGTTGTGGAATCTCCATCCTTGGAGATAATCAAAAACTTAACAAGGCCTTGAGCAGTCTGATTCATCTGGTCATGCTTTGAGGAGAGGCTGGACTACATGACCTTTAGAAATCCCTTTCAACCTAAATTCTTCTATATTTCTAAAATACTTTGCATTCATTTAGCAAGTCAGCATCTCAGGGTCCATCTTTGAGTCTTTATGTACAAACCCTGGCATAAGGAGCTAATAAGCAGGATGCTGTCAGGACATAATAATGATTAATCATTAAAAATAATGAATCTTTCCAAAGGGGCTGGGCTTGCCCTAGATTCATTCAGATGCACAAGTATTCAGATCACAGTTGTGTTGCAGGGGAGTAGTGGTGATAGGAGTATAACTGGATTTCTTAAAAACAGTTTTTTAATGTAGCTTACAAATAGGTATGTCATATACACATGCGATATTTTTTGTATGTAAATCTGCAGCCCCTCAGAGCATTATTGCTAGCAAAGTCTTAGCTGGAATTTTCAGGGGGACTCAAATTATATTCAAATACAATGGAAATTGCACCTGAAACTCCATGAAGCTTCTTTGAATATGTGGCCATTTTTGCAAAGGAGTTCTAGGCTGAAGGAAAGTGTCTAGCAGGAAAGGCAAGATGCCTCTAGACCTCCCACATCCCTAGAAGTCCTGTTTATTACTACTCTACTTATTACACCAATAACTATAAAATGCCCAGTCAAGAGGGGAGAGGTGGGGGTCATAGTTTGGGCAGGCACCATGTCTTTCTAGTACCTTTGCACTGGCTAGGTGTGGAAGGTCCTTACAGGTTTGTGCAGGTGCAGTTGTTTCCATTAGTGTTTTGCATTGCAATACTGGAGCTGTAGTGCTTGCACATGAGTGTGTTACATGTAATATTTAACAGATGTCTGCTGTGAATGCGTTTTTCCTACAGTTCTCCTTTTTGCAGGTGGTTCTTTGATATAGATACTAGTTAATTGTTTTTTATTATTCCTTAGTACCAAAAATGAACTTTATTCAGGATGCCTATAATGTTTTCCATCTGCTAGCCACATCAATAATAAACAAAAAACTAATTTGTTCTTTAATTTTCCCATAACAGCACAGAAAAAAATGAAAGCTTTGCTCATTTATCCACTGCTCTGTTGTTGATACAAAGCCAAACACAGTCTTTATTTTTAAGTCAATGGAGCTACTACATAGATGAATTTGAGCATATTGAACAAATCACACAAAACAATCTCTTACTTTGTTTGCATATTCACACATGGTGTAAAGAGCAATAGAACAGAATAACAGATGCTTCTGTATTCTTTTTTTTCAGTAAGTCTTCAACTGAGCAGTGAAACTATTTTTTTACGATACTAAAGCCTGATGCAACTAATATATTCATAATGGATTTGTATGATCTACTCTTGTATCCCCAATGGCTCATTTACAGAGCTTAATGCAATTTTCCAAAAGCTGAAAAATGTAATTCAGAGCAGCTTCCTGGTCTAAAATCACATTGATTCACTAATTCACTGTTTATAGCTTCTTGTCGCAGGCAAGAGAGTTTCTTTCAGGCAAGACCTTTCTTGGTATGTAAACTGTGTACATGTAAACTAGTTAAAGACCCTGTTTCTTTAGCTGAAATCATCCAGAAAAGTGTTTAACCACAACTGCAACAGGTCTCAAGTACATTCTAAAACTTAAGCATATGCTTAAACATTCTTCCAGAATAAAGATGCCTTTCTAAACTAGTGTCAAGAGAGTAGAGAAGAGCGTGTCTACTAAAAAACTGAAGGAGACAAACTGCAATGCGCATAAATTAAAGCCTGATTAACTCTTCAGTGAAAATTTTCATTCAGGAATAGGATGGCCATAATTTTTTGTAGCTTAAACTTTCCTGAGTATCCTCAAGTAAACATGGACTGAGTCTTTGGTAATATTCTTTCTAACAAGTGCTGTTATCAAAGAGGGATTAAAGTATTTAACTTGATCTGCATTTTTTGTTAATGAGAACAGAAGTCAAGAATCTTCATCACGTATACAAAACAAACAGCAGCAAAAATATGATGAATATAGCAAACGAGTCACCATGTGAACAACAGACCATATATTTGTTTGATCTGCTGCAAAAATGCTCAGTCATGGGGCACTAAATGCCCACAAACTACATGTGCATATTGCAAAAGCTTGTTCTAACGTACAGGCCTGGTGAATCTCCTTAGCCAAAAATGAGTTTTTTACCTGTTTTAAAGTAATTGCAAATAAAACTTCTCAGACTTTTTGTAAAAAAAGTTGTTGGTGTTCAGTATTTGTGGAGTTAAAATTATAGTTTTCTTTAAACAAAACTAATGCTTGTTGCTATTCATCTTTAGGTGAAGCTATAAACAGTCCATCCTTCAGAGCCAGAGAACTGCTGGCAGAAGAAAGCTTTGGTGCTCTGTTCCCCACCAAACCCAGAAGCTGGATCAAATCCTGCCACCACACTTACCTGGGGAGTCCAGTGATTTTGGTAGGATTGATACGTTAATCGAGCATGTCTTGCAACACCCCTGAGATAAACAATACTTTCCTCTTTACAGCTGGAAAAACAAGTCTAAGGGAGATCCAAAGACCTAGGCAGGAGCATTCAAAGTCTAGCTGGCCACTTTGCTGTCTGAGCCTGTCAGCACTGGAGATTTTGATATTAAAGTTCCTCTGATGCCTGAAGGTCTTCTTCCATGCATATGCAGAAGCATTTAGTTCTTGTTGCTGCACAAATCAGCAGGCATCTCAAGCCTAAGCCTGTCAGGATTCACAAATCTGCTGTTTCCTTGCCCAGCCTTTTCAAGGAACATTTCTTGTGCATGCCCAGAGATACCTGCTGCTTTGGCTTCAACATAAAATGCAGGTTTTTCCTGCTGGAGCAAGAGGTGAAGCAACACCTTTATCTTCTTCATGGCTTGATGTGAGAGGTTTGGTCTCAGTTCCCATGTTTAACTGTCAGCTTTGCTCTAATCACCACGCTACAGGCTCTTTGGCTTGAAGTACAAGTTGGGGAAAATGCCTCAGCTCTCCACATGAAGCCGTTCCACTGCCAAAAAACAAATATATCAGACACCAATATAGGCTGAGAGCAGAAGCATGACTATAGCCAAGTGGTTTGGTTCTTACCTGGGAATGGGCCTCCATGCGCCAAAGCCCACTTGTGCATTTTTAATAACTGAGTATCTCCTTTTGTACCATTAGTTTTACAGGTAGTCTTTGTCACAACTGTTGCTTGAGTTAAAATGGAACAGAAAAGCAACTTCTATCCTGAAAAATAGCCTGTAGCTAGGTGTCTAGGGCACTTTTTAGAGAGCTGTGTGTTTTAGTGTTCTCAGGCGGAAGTGAGGACAGGATTCAGGTCTTCTGCAGCCTGGATCTGAGCTGTGACTATTTGGTACCAAAAGGAAGTGCATCACATTCTCCAGGAGCTGTGTTTGAAGCACAGGAGTAACCAGTAGCACAGCATAAGGCACTGAAGGCTCAGTATGGACAAGGTTTTGAGACACACTCTTTCATATGGTATCACCTTTCAGGTTATTTTCGGTGGCTCCCTGCACAGCAGGCTGCCTGTTGTGCTTTCCATTCAGAAGACTTTAATTCTCACAGGCATTTAATTGAGAGCTGAACGGGGAGCCCAGGATTTCTCTACAGGGGTGAGGACTTACAGGTTGGGTGCTGTGACACTGAGTGTCCAAGTGCCATTGTGGATAAGGGCTTAAAGTTTTTGTTTAAGGCTAAAGCACAAGGGTTTGATTCTGGGGAAGAAAAACAAAGAACAAAAAACCTGAGGCTTATTCCCTTAACTCTCCCTTTTCTGGTGAAGGCTCAGAAGTGATTCAGTTCATCTGAGTGGGTGAAGTTTCCTTCCCCCAAGCAGGCACTTGTACAACAGGCTGATGGCACAGGGCATCTCCAGGCTCCTCCCAGCATCTCTTCAGAGGAGATCAGGGTGTAGGCACTTCGACTTGCAGTCTTGCCACTCAGAAAACCAATCAAATTGGTGACTATTTTAATTATAAATGATTCAAACCTGGAAGTTACCAGGGAAAGGCAGGCAGTCCTCTGAGCCTTTTCCTTGAGAAGCTGCAAAAGGCTTGAAAACAGCACCATCTCCTGGAAATGCCTCATCATCAGACACAGGAGAGAGTTGCTTTGCTTTTCAAGTTTGTTGTCATTCAAATCGATGGTAAACAAACTTCTTCTGCTTTGGCTAAGGTATTTCCTTGCATCAGTAATATTTCCACACCACCCGTGCATGTTTTTTTCCAGTGTACCCCAAGTAACTTTAAACCAGATGTGACACATCCATAGGGCAGCTGTAACAGCATAAAAGTTGCGGACATACCTTATTTGCCACCGAGGCACACCCCGGTGCCTCAGATGGCTGACTGAAACCCTTTGGGCTAGTAACCTGGAATGCAAGCTAAACTAACTTGTACACTTTCTTTAAAGCCTTGATCAGGAGGCTGATTTTTCTAGGGGGGAAAAAAGAAAAAAGAACAGTTGATGTAACCTCACACAGCTCTCCCAGGATTTTTCCGGTATACTGGGAAAGTATACTTTCCCATGCTACTTACTATTCTTGCATTGCTCCCTATTATGTGCTGGTCATCTCATAGCTTAACACAGTTCTGTAGTCAATACATTGCACTGTCAGACCACCTAACATCCAGATTACAGGGCACATTTCTTCTGTTAGTAGCTTTCAATTACAGCAACAACAGGTTCATTTTAAGCTAAGACTTTAGTGTATTAATCAAGTCAAATGGCAAAACTACTTCACAGGTACTGTTTGCCACTTGCAAACTGCAGGGGAGGCAAGGTTACAACTTTATGTACTTTGTAGGAGTCTTGGCTGAAGATAAATTGGAGAGTATGCAATGTTACCTGTTAGGGTAATAATGTTACCTGATTTAGGGTGTTAATAAAGGAAATACATCTTATTTCTTGCCATATATACAGTCATGATATGTGTTTTCTCCATATTTTCAAACTGTTGCCTGGACATGCCAATGAAAAACAAAAGCCAGTCTTGAATCTCAGTAAGAGTTTTTCTTAAGGAACATCAGTGTTTTCTCATTTGAACAGACACAAACGTAGATGGCATAATCTAGGTAGCCACTTTTTTAGATAAAGTCTCTTGCAAGCTTTAATTCACTACACTGTTATAAATATAAATTACAATGTAGGCAAACCTATTGAAAATTGGCAAAAAAGCCAGTTAATTATTAAATGTGTGGGGATAATTTGCATAATACAATTGGAAGTGTTACACTTAGCAAATTGGAAGATTTTGCTATTGAAATCTAGAGTCGCTTATATTCCTCCTGTCCAGTGTTGCATTACACCATTTCTATTTATACTGCCTTAACTGAGTGCTATCTAAATACACACTTTGCTTTCTGCTAAAGGGTACTTTTCCTGCTAGTAATCTGATGTTTGATAGTCTTTTCTTTTGCAGTTATCTTATTCTTTCAAATTAATTTCACCCTACCTCTGAGTCGAAGACCATTCCTTACATTACCCACTGGACTTTTTAATGCTGTGACATGACTGAATCTTTTTCTTTACTGATGAAATCCAGACTCAGGATAAAGCAGCTGGTTGCAGAGGTAGGACAAGATGTTTGGCTTTGTTAGCTTTCCTCTCCAAGTGGGCTGTGTTTCAGATATTAAGTCACACAGATCTGGATTTGGGCTTTGCAGGGAATTGATAGGTATTTGTACGTGCCCTAAACTTTTTTCTCAATACCTTGAAAAAAAAGGAAGTCCTTCTGTACCCTAAAGAGTCTATCGTTAAAAACACTGTCAGCTTTTTGCTTCTTCTAAAACACGCAAGAGAAGAGTATGTAACTCCCAGCCTAACCTTTTACCATGAATCATTCATTAGTGGTAGATGAATACTAGCTCATTTGGGATCTCAGCTTGTACCTCTGAGTTTGAACCTCATACTCTCACACTGTGTTTTCTTTCTTTTTGTTATTCTTCTTATTCTATGAATCTCAGTCTGACCTGTCCCAGAGCGCTTTTGCCTCCATTCTCTTCTCTCATGTCTTTCCCACAAAACATTATATTATTTGGAACAGATAAGGGACTTTAAACAGACCCTTCTTTTGTTTTCTTTCAGGAAAGCGGGAAATGGCTTCAGCAGAAGAACATTCCAGTCAGTGTCATCCTTCTGTTTTTTTTTTCCCCCAAGGCAAGCTCAAGCTATTTATCTTTGTTAAAATTGGTTAAAACTAAACCCAGGGTCAATCCAATTTCAACTAATGCTTTCAGCGCTGACAATCATATGTGCTACACTTGCTTCTGCTAATAAGCCATGGCTTGTGGAGTGAAGAATAGATTGTTTAATAAAACAAAACCCTTCACATTCCACTGGTGATGGAAAATGATCTGTCACGCTTTACAGTATGCAGATGCATAGTGTGATGAACACAGAATTCAGACAGCTGTTATTACAGCTCCTTTTCATTTTAGGTTAAACTAAAAGAAAGATTTTAAAGGAAAATACCATGTTGCTATGCCAAAAGTCTTTCTAAAATGATTAGTCTTTACTGAGGAGTCTAAATATATAGTCAGTAAGTAAATAAACGTATTTATTGAATACGAGAGAAATTCCAGCAGGTGCCTGGCTGCAGAGCAGTTAAGTAGCAGACACTGACCTGTGTGGCCTCTGTGTCCCTGGTACCCAGATGCTAGAACGGGCCCTTTGACTGTGTGCTCTGCGATTCTTCCCGTGCGGCATTTGTCGTTCTGCTGCCTGAGCATCTTGATGGCTGTGCATCCAGGCTGGGCTTAGAGAAGCCTGAAATAGGACACTAGTCACCTCAACATACATTAAGATATTCAGGGAGTTAAGAGTGCTACAGTGTGTTGCCTGTGTTTGGTAGCCTCTCCCATCGTTTTGCGTTAGCAGCCACTGAGATGGTCTCTTCTCAATTAAAGGCCTTTCAGTGTGAGTGATGGTGCATGGAGAAAAGTACATTAACGATTCCTAGATAATGGGCAAGAAGAAGGATGTGATGAGTGACACTGGCTATTAAGAGATCTGAATGCTCTCAGCTTCATGAATTCTCTTGCAGGGTATGACGTGCTTGCTTTGAGCTGGGGGATGGAGGAAGGAAAGGAGAATGAGTTGAAGCTACCTTGTTCGGAAAGACCGGTTGTTCTGGTAGGTAATAAGCAAAAGTAGTTCATCTAAGGGAAGTGGGCATTTACGTAGATGAGACATCTTCCTAGAGTTTAGTTCTGTCCCCAGTCAATAGACTGGGGTGGAGGGTGATTGCTTTTTAGACTAGTGTAAAAAGAGATTGTCTCAGTGACAACTGGCAAACAAGCTGGCTGTTACCTCTTGAATAATGAAAGGCAGTCCCAGAGTAAGGTGCTGTGTAACACATGCCCAAGTACATAGGTAATGCTAGTGGTATAAACATCTACAGAGGGCAGCCCTTTCTGCCTGATGAACACCCCACAGAATCTGAAGCCGCAAGGCTGCCAAATAAGAAATATGAAATGTTTTCTGAACAGGTCAGTGCCCACAGCACTGTTGGGGACTGGTAAGGAAAAATCAGCAGGAAATTGAAATGTGAAATTGAATGTGAAAAAATATTTCAATGAAGATGGAAAGAAAATGTCTTTCTGTCGTGTTTTTAATTTCTCTCTCCCTCCCTACATTATTATTTATGTATAGTGTAAAGTGACTTATATAATTCTGGAGGGTGTTCACAATTCACTGTGTATTTATTTTGGTTTTGGTGTAGAGGGCCTTAATGGGCTATCGTTCTCTTTACAAAATGTTGATTAGCAGTTGCAGTATTGAAACTGGTCAGATTTACATTGCACAGACGGCAGGATCCTTCCTTCTCTGCCAGCTAGACTGCTTTAGGGGTAGAAGTAGGAGGAGAGCAACGGTCTGAGCAGAAGCAAGCAGGAGAGAGGAAAGTAAGTACCAGCGTAACGATGAAGAAACATGGGTAGATTTGATGCTTCTGACTTAGAAGAGAGAGGGACCAGTAAAATGTGTCTGGGGAAGTTTGCCTGACAAGAGAGGAGGAAGGACCTGGGAATATAGATTGTAGCACAGGTTCAGGCTCAGATTTAAAAGGCCAAATAAGAACCAAAAAGAGCCCACCTTAAAACAGATATCCTATGAACCCCAGTACAGTGAGTCCTTCCAAAGTAGGTTTTATGTGTACCAGAATTTGCTAGCCTCTTAGTCTGCCGCAACCTCCTTTGGATGGACAGATCAAATGTTTTCTTACATTAAAAACATAGAAATACAACAAAAAAACTCCAGCATATGAAAACTGTTTGTTTTAGATATTCTGATACTATTTGCTAAGCCTTACATTCAGGTATTTTAAGGTGTACTAGGTACTCTAAAAGGCACTGAGATATCTGTTTCTATGAGCAGCTGTTTGTTTGCAGATGATGACCTGCCTCCTAGACCTTCATAATTGAGGTGGTGCCCGGCTGACTTCAATGACATTAGTGAGGAAAATATTTTTATTAACTTTTCTTCAGAATACTTTACAGTAATATGAAAAATATTGTTCTCCAGTTTATTTTCTGTAGCTTCTAGATACCAGGTATAAAAAAATCCATATGTAGTTCCTTCTCACAGATGATGCTACTTGCAAGGGCAAAATTCTCCTGCCCTGACCAGGACTTTCTGCTTGTCTGTCTTCCTCTCATGTTGTTTTGCTCACGCACATCCTTTTCCGCTGTTTATGCCCTAAGAGCCTGCCAAAAAGATGTGGTGTGAAAGATACTTTCCTGAAAGAGAAGTACAATTAAAAAAGAGTGACAGTCATATGGGAACATACTGTTATGATTATCACTGTTTTTTTAACAAGGAAAGGAATGCTCTTGAAGGATTTTTGTTACTTCTTCCTGCTTTATACAGTTTAGACAGATTGATTTCTGAAAATCATGTATCAGAAAGTGAATTGTGATTATTCTAAATATCATGGGGAAGTCTGTAGGCATTCACTTCTGTGCTAATCACTTCTGGCTTCCATTACAATCAGTGCAGAGAAGTGGGCATTTCATCCTAAAGCAGAAATAGCTGTTCTCTACTGACTGTAAGAGGAGCACAGGGAAAGTCATTTGGATATAGACCTCTACACAGTAAACACATAGGGTTAGATGAGATGATTCCTCCTCGAAAGAGCACTGGGCTGTGTTTACACAATTTAATGGGGCTATTTTCTGGAAGGTCCATTGACAATGGCAAGTTTGAGCTTCTTTTCATGTGCTTAAGTTAATGTGTAAAGTGAGATGGTTTGAATACCCACCTATGTATCTGACTTCACATCACACAAAAAGTGTATATTGGAATGGGGACCCAAATCTCTCTCTTCCAAACCCTCAGTTTATGTACACCATCCTGTAACATTCTTTCCTTCAGTGTGAGAAGTACTTCACAAATATGAACTTCAGCAACCTGAAATACTGATAGCTTTGAGGAGAGAGAGGGAGAGACATGATGTGTCTTCCTTTCAGTTAGGATTATCACACTACAGGCATTGCTATATCCTAAAACTTCTGACTATTTCTTGGAAGCCCAACAAAAGTCAGGACTGGTCAAGCAAGTACTGAAATCAACAAAAAATATGGACAGGCTTTATGTCAAATTTAATCATAAGTAAGTATTTGAACAGTGCAGCTTAGATCTCAGTTTCTGCTGTTAAAGATAATTTTACTATTATGTTCTATACATAACTATTAATTAACATAATATTGGCCTTATGATGTTTGGACATGGAGTTAAGCAAGATTAATATTTTGTATTAATATTTACATTTTTTTTTAATTTGAGGATTAATTTTGGTCAACAGCAAACTTTCCAATTTAAGCACATGACAGAGTATGCGTATGTCACTTAAAAGGTGGTAGAGATCTGTTTTGTAACATATTTTATTTTCAATAAGAAACTGATGGTTAATTTCTGGAATCTCTTTCTTTAGACTGGCCACTGTGACTTTCAAATGAGCTCTAGATGAAGTATTGAATGGTAAATTAAAATTTTTAGCTAGTGTTTTACCCGTGCATTTATTTTAGAATATCCTTAGAAAAAATATCTAAATCTGAAAGCAGAAAAAAGTTGGACTTTTTTGGCAATCTTTCCAAAAGTTTTTTAGAAGTCTCCAGATCTTCCCTGAAAAAAAAATAGCTATTTTTTCTTACTGGCCCAGTCTGCTTTCAGTTTGGATGGCTCACTTCTGCCTATCTGAATTTTGCCCTACAATTCCAGCTGGATGTGATATTAGTCACTTCTTATCCTGAACCACCATTTGTGTTTGTGATGGCCTGCTTGGCCAGCTCCTGCAGTAGCAGTAGGATATTCTAAATTCCACTGTTTAGCTGTCTGCATTCAATAGAAATGCAATCTCAGAACAGTCTGCTCCTCGTTTATTATAGTACACAAAGGGTGTTGTAAGAGCGGAAACTGTAGTTGCAACTAATGAGTCTTAATTGTAGTGAAACTAGGACAACAGCATTTCAGTTGTAGCATAACTGGTTGAGGTAAAATAAGGATATTCTCCTGAGATTATCCTGGGACTTCTGAAATGATCAGATACTAGGATTTGAGTACTTCATAAATGTACCATGGGCTTGTTTGTGCAGTTCAGTCTATGGCAGTTATTTTTTATTTCCTGGTAAGCATATACAAATACAACATTTCTAGTGATTTATTTACATTTTCTGGAATTGCCAGAGCCTTTGAGAGATATAAGTGATTAGGAATTATTTTCCCCACTAAAAATTCCATACGTTAGATTCTTTTTTTATGAATTGGAATGAGAAGATAAATTCTCTCTCAGTTAAAAACTATTTTGAAACTGATAAAAGATTTTATTATTATAAACAAATTACAAATTGTTTAGTTGCAATGAGATGAAAACACTATTCATACAATGTCAGAACACTATAACAGAGAGGATGAATCTGGTAGCCTGACAGGGGCAAAGCCACCACAGCTCCATGGCCCCAGGTCCAACCAGTAGCAAGGCTGAGTGTGTATTCCCAATTCCCCATAACCCCCAACAGGCAATGGATCCCCTAGCAACTCACCCTTGGATCCTCTGGTCTCCAGTTGCCTACCGCACAGAGAAACACACACACATGTGCACGCACACACACAAAAATGGGTCTCTCAGTTGACCCCCAGACCTTATGGTATCTCCAGTAGTTGGCCTGGACCACACTGGTCCCTCTGGTAGCCAGCTCCTCCAGGGGCCTCGCTCCGAGACACACACTCCCTGGCTCCCAGGCCGCTCACCCTACCCACCAGTTAGTCCAGCTGGATGTTCGCTAGCGACCACACGCTGACCTGGGCACCCTCACTTGCTCCGGTTGCTGGCACCACAGGCACACGGGCCCCTGTGACCCACAGTCCTTGCTCCAGTTGTGAGCACTTAGACCTCCATGCGCACACGTGCACACAGAATAGAGATGCCCTCACCCATGAAAATAGTTAAAAAACAGTATTTGATGCAAAGACAGGACAGACTGTGTGAATCAGGTGCAGGGCATGGCCAGGCAAGTGTACTGACCAGCAACAGCAGCATGTTTACACCCGAATGGCCACTTTTATCCCCTATCCCCTGTTTTCCCACACTTGTTCCTCCCCAAATCACCTTGATCCTTCCCTTTCCTCGCATTTGGTTCCTCCCCTAAACATCCCAGAATAAGTTATGTACAACCTCCAAATGCTCTTCCCTGCATCCCGTAATAGGTCTCACAGCCATGTAGGCAGTAGCGCAGCTCAGTCAGAAAGGTGCTCTCAAGAGCCTCTCCCATTGCCTCGCTCTGATGGGTGTCACCCCTGGCCCACGGGGCTGGTGGCTCTCCTGGGATAGCCCTGCGAAGAGCCAGGGCAGGGGCTCCCTTTTCCACCTGCGTTTTGGGGTTCTCCCGCCTGGCGTTGTTGCTCTGGGCTCCTTTGTGTGAATGGAAATGAGCCTTTGATCACATAGCCTAACAATAATATACAGTAAATATCAACTGATTAAAAACAAGTTAATCAACTCTAGAAAAATAAAACACTTTTTTTACCTTACCAAGATATTTTAGCACTAATGGGGAGAAAAACCTCTACAGTTTCTGTCCAAAAATTGTCAAAAATATCAAACTTTTACCATTAAATATTTTGATTTCAACAATAATGCATTTATCAGTTACAAAAAGTTCTGTGCAGATTTTTGTCAGCCAGCTCTACACAGCAGCATCTCTTTATTGCTTTGGATCCTGTCTGGAATTTATCAAAGTATTATCTTTCATGGAAGTAATCTGCCTATTTTGTAACAGTACGAATTAAAGTCAGATTGATAAATATGCAAAAAAATAACGTTTCTCAGCTAACATAACATCTTGCTGCAGAATCATTAATTTTCTGTCTGGATAATGTAATTGTTATTTGTACAATGAGTATAACTTAAAGAATTAAACCAAATAGGGCTCCTAGTCCTGCAGGAATATACATGAGTGCTTAATATTATTCTCTCTGAACAAGTAGAATGTTAAACACAGATAGTAAACCTCTACCTGCTCCTAGGAATCAAGAAAGCATTTAATTCTATTTGGCTTGCCATTAATATTGGCTACAGAATAAATATCTCTATGGATCATCTGTAGCCCCCTTTACAGAAAGAGTCTTATTTTAAGGAAAAACACTTTAATTCCCTTGTTTCTAGATAAATTGAGGGTTGGGGATCCTCATTACAAGTGCTCCAAAGCAGAGCAGCTGCTTGTAGATCACTGCTCTTAGAAAGCTGAAAAATCCTCCTTGGCAGGTGTGGAGATCAGTCTTTTCCCAGGTGAGAAGGTTCTATTCAAAGCCTCATTAAGAGCTTGTCCTTAAAAAACAAAAAGTTGTGAATTAAAGTTATATGTATTATAGCATTTTAAAGTAAGGCATGTTCAGAGTCACTTACCCATCAATTTCATTTTATTCCGTATTTACATTTGCTCATCCTCTTGAATGTTTGATTTTGGCAGGTAAAAATTTCAGACTGATATTTGGAAAAGTCAAAGGATGTGTGTAATTTGAAGAGAATAGAACATGAAGATGAGTTTGAGACTGGAATTCAGTTTGTAGCCTTTGAGACTGGATCACTGATCCTACAGACCTTTTCTGTGAAGGTACTCCTGCTTCTCAGGAAACTCTGTAGAGGATCTCAGGCTGAAGTATTCCTCTGTTGTTGTGCTACACCTGCTCAGCTGACTTAGCAAGTGGCTTGTAAAGGTGTCACAAGTAACACGGTGCAGAAGGCAGTTGCTCTGCAATTTGGGAAAAAGCTCTTACAAACTGGTGAGTGATTCTTAGAAGGGGAAAATATAGTAGCAATAGAGTGGTCAGTGGACCTGAGAAAAAGCAAACTTTGGAAATGGCAGAGAGGAGCTCTTTGGGAGCAATGTTAAAAGGAAAAAACAGGTGAGGAAGAGGAGCAGCATTTGTTACAAGACACAGTATTGCAAACACAACTGCGAATGACTCTGGGACACCGGGGAGTGATCCTTCCACTGACCTTGACCTTTTAGATTACTATCAGGACATCAGGCATGAATTACCCTCTGGATGGTCTAGTGTAAAGGGTAGTGTTAGGCTATGGGACTAATTATGGCAAAAGATGCAGAACAGACCAAAGTATTCAGTGCCTACTTTCTTCAGTTTTCATGAAACAGATAATTGTGATAAATTATCATGGTTAATTTTAACATGAGGAATCGGAACAGAGTAATTAAAGGATGGACTGAATAATATTTAAGGAAGTTGGTTGTGTTCAAGTTAGTTAGACTGCTGAAAATCATTCCAGTCTACTTTAGAAAATGGTTGAAGCAGCCTCTGACCTGTCAATATTTATCTTCAAGGATGGAGAATGTGGTGAGCTCCAAATAGAGCACCAGTTTTTAACAGGAAGAAAAATAAGGAGGTGGAGAGCTGTGGACCTATCAGCCTAGCTTTGTTACCCAGGCAATTACTGGAATAAATTCTTATACAATCGGTTGCAAGACAGCAAGTGATCAAGAATAGCCCAGCAGGGATTTGTCAGGTACTAGACAAGCCAATTCTTCTTTGACAGGTTAGCTGTCTAGCACATAAAGAGGGAACATCTGAAGTGATGTTTTTTTCACTTTGGCAAGACTCACAAAACAGGTCTCGTCTGACAATTATATAAACAACTGTGTAAACATGTTCTGGATGAAATCTGAACATGGTGTATGCATAAGTGGTAGAAAAACTCCACTCAGAGAGCGGTTATCCACAGTCTGCTATCTAGCTGGGAAGGAACTCCAAATAGCGTTCCTGGGAGAGCTGCCTTCCCTCCTGTTCTCCCTGATATTTTCATTGCTAACTCAGATGATGCAGTAGAGAGTGTGCTTATTTTATTTGTGGGTGACATCAGCTGGGAGGAGATACAGGCGTGGAATATGAATATTGGAATTCAAAGAGATCTTGACAAATTGAACTAAATTTCACTGTACTGATTTTGGAAAGAAACATTACAAGCACTGTATTTGGAAAGGAGAAATCAAATGCACGCTTTTTACATATGGAGTAATAGGGTGGGTAGCAGTCTTTAGGAAAGGATCTGAGTATTACAGCACATCATAAATGGAATATGGGTCAGCAATGGTACATTACTGGCAGGGAAGCAATTCTTCCATAGAATCATAGGATAATTCAGGTTTGACCTCAGGAGGTCTCTAGTCCAGCTTCCTGCTCAAAGCAAGGTCAGACTGTGAGGTCAGGCCCAGGTTCCTCAGGGCTTTATCCAGCCTGATCTCCAAGAATGGAGACTGCACAGCCTCTCTGGGCAACCTGTCCCAATGCTTGACTGTCTTCAGAATGAAAAGGTTTTGCCTTATGTCCAGTCAGCATCTCTCTCGTTTCAACTTTCCAGAATGTGTTAACAGAAGTAATGATAACTTGGACTGGCGAGGTCTCAGTGATATATTTTGCCCAGTTTGTACTGCAGTTAAAAAAGTATATTGACAAGTTGCAGTGTCTAGAGAAGAACAATAAAGGGTGAGGACTGGAAACATGATCTTTGAGGCCGGCATGAAAGAATGGGGTGCTTAGTGTAGACAAGTGAAAACTGAACGTACAGCACTGCACATGGGAACACTCTCTTAGGACGTAAGGGGACTGTGATCAACCACACTCACTGACACAATGACAAGGGACAAAAAAAAGTAACTAATTTACATTCATGTAAAGTCTGGTTAGATATCAAGGAAAGTGCTTTTTTAAATAAAAAAATACAATGCTGGTGTATTCCCCTTCACTGGAGGTTTAAAAGAGCAAGTTACACAACTATCTGCCAGAGTTGTGCCTGCGTTCAGTTCTCCTTCAGTACAAAGGGAGGGACTGGGGGTCCTCCCAGTCTGATATTTCTCAGAAAGGGCCTCCTGCTATTAGGTGGAGAAGAAAAGGATGTAAAAATTCATACTAGATTGTCAAGCAGCCTCTCTGTCCCTCTCACACCCCTAAGTACTCCCTCTTCAGAGATTCCCCTGGTTTCCAGATACAACTTTAGAAGTTCAAAGTCAACCGTCAACCGTCAAAGTCAACCCGTCTCCCCAACAAACACTCTTTGTCCTTCCTCAGACAGAATACAATTCAAGAGTGACTGAAAGAAATGAAGATCTGACATTTGTATTCCTCCACTGCAGGAACACACTGGTGCAGCAGCTGCTCTCCTCGCACAGACGCTTCCTGTGGGGCGAGCGGGACCGCGTGGCCACACTGGCACAGCAGCGAGGGCTGATGCCACCACTGTGGTGTACGTCCACAGTAAGTCCCAGGATGTACAGACACATCCTCTCCATCTACACAGGGATTAGCGTATAAAAACAAAGTACATAGGGACAACTGCAGATGAATTTTAAAAGCAATGTTTACTCTGAATTTTGGAGTAAAAAGGTAGAAGAGTTTAATTCTACATATGTGACTGTCCAATAGGTGACTAGTCTTCAAGCAAAAAAACACTTGAAAAAATAAAATGCAAAGACTTATTCGCAACAGTTACTGAATCCCTGTTTTGTATTAAGAAATACATACAGGTATCTGTTGATGAGAGTTAGCTGTTTTCTGTTTAAGTTTTTGGCATTATATATATATATATATATTCTGTTAGAGCAATTGTTTTCAGTCTTTTCCAAGTTGCAGATCCCTGCTTTGTTGACTCCTATATAGTAAAATTAAGCTAACAACAGAAAACTTGCTCTTCTTAATTCTGTTTCAGAAATCCTTTAAAAGTGGTCTCAAGCCCACAGGGATACATGTCCACATGTTAAAAATCACTGTTTTAGACAAGAAAATGAATACAGTTGTTAGACCTTTTTACCTGCAAAAACTTAGGATGGGCAAAATTCCTGCCACATGCAAAACAACCTACGCTGCTTTTGTCTGTTTTGAAGCTATGGGATGAAATTTTGGCCTCAGGATTAACACTTGTGTGTGCCTTTATTTTAGGACAAAGACTGTCCCACCATTTTCTCCTTTGTGGTGTTGAGATGAGAAGTCTTATCTGTGACTGGAGGATGGCTTCTGTTCAGAGAACCAGCAATGTCCTTATAAGAGAGGAAACATGAGGGTTCATGGACTGACAGAAGCACAAGGTAACAGTGACACAATACTGACCAGCCTGATAAGGAGTGGGTCAAGCCCATCAGTGGTATCTGCTGTCAAGTTTTTGTAGCTATCACAGCGAAGAAAAGTTTTAAGGAAGGATTTGAAGAAAGCCAGTGGGAAGGAGCTACTTTGGTATTTATTGAGAAATTCTGTTAAGCACAAGGGAACTTTGTCTATCTCTGGCAAAAGTTAGAGGGAAAGTGCAGAAAAAACTTTATTTTCTTTTAAACAAATGAAAGGAGTAACCCCCTTGGAATTACCTTATACTCACAGGGTAGCTACTATACATTAGTTAACACACTATAAATGCACACCATGAATTGCTTCACACTAACTTGTTCTTGTCACTGTGTGCTAAGATAAATTGAGCTCGCTGACCTTAACTCTTTCTGCTCTTCACTAATGTCTTGTAAAGGTGATATAAGCTTTTCAGTGCAATTTAACTGCAGATTTTTCCAGCTATGTCTTTTCCTTCTTTCTTCCCATGCGTGCACTGCACAGAGCCTCTCTGACTCCCAAAGACTGCAACGAATGAATGCCTGTTTGACTTTTTGCTGCACAGAGCAGATGGGATTGCTGTGGTATTTCATTTCACACTAGGGAGGCTTGAGGGGCTGTAGGCCTTGGGGCCAGCAGGAGCAGTAAGTCATGGGGCCAGCAAGAGGACTGAGGCCACGGGGCCAGGTTTCAAATTAACTGTATAATACGGGCATTGTACAGGGAGGTGGGGGGTAAAGGATACGCATCCTGTGGAGGCCAGACTGCTGATTGCAGGCAGTCCCAATACTGGAACATGTGGAGGGTGAAACAATAAAGAATCTACATATGCAACCAAGCTACGGGCACAGTCTTAGAGCTGTGAGATCTGTTTTTCAGCCTATATGAAGTGTTCCCTGGTGGCTTGCTCTGTGATGGTGAAGCCCTACCAGAGCACTTTATATCTAAAATCCCACCTGGCATCTTCTTCAAATGCACAGTTCTCAGTGCCCCTAATGCCATTTTGCTATGAACACCAGAACCGACATGGTTAAAGGCCCACACACTGTATACACATTGATATGTCTGTGTATGTGGAAATCACGTATCTGATGGCAATATCTACCCAGCGCAACACGATGTCTACGCTGGCAGTTCACGCTGGAGTTCTGCTTGCATGAGGTAAAAGGATCTCCATATTTGTGTATGACTCCTCAAAACAATGTAATTGAGGAATTATCCACATTTAATATTACCTTTCCATTTTTTACAGGAGAAACCTTCCTATTTGGTTCATTTATAGCACCTTTGGTTTATCTATAAATACCCATTCTGTATTTGGGGCTATGAAGATTTTGTCAAGAAATGGAAGCTGCAGATGAAAGCAGCTTATCAAATATTCTTAAAATGCTCTAAAAATCTGCAACTCCTCGTAAAATGTACTATAACCACACAGACCAGATGACCAAATATTTGTCTGGAGTCTTTTAGAAAGTGAGGACTAGGCAATTTAAGTTCTGACTGGGAAAATGAAACTCTCATAGTACTTGAAGAAAAAAAGCAGATTCGAGACTGTGAGATGAAACTGAAAATCAAAAAGGAGGTGTTAATTTAGGAACTGTTATTTCTGTTATGTGCTGTTGGGTAATGAAAACTTGCTGATACAGAAAAATCCTTCTGCACGTGGAATAAACTGACCAGAAAGGGAGACGTTTCTAGTTTTAGTACAGGAACGTAAGAAAGAAGATAGAAACAACGGTTTAGTAGAGAAAAACTTTGTTTTGAGATTGTGGAACTCATGGGCTTTTGCTAGTAAGTCACATGGATGGACCAAAAATCCCATAAATAGAGATGATGAGATGACACTACATTTACTGGAGTGAGCCATGTAAGGACTCACATGTAATGCCAGGGTTGCATTTGCCTGTGCTCTGGAGGAGGAATCTGGAGGGTGGATGTACCTGACAGCTCTTTGTTATGTCCTAAAAGAAGCTGTCAGTAAAAGGAATTGCAAGATGTGTGTTTCTTTCTCGGACACCTAATTTTCCACTTTTAAGACTGCTGTGTCTAGGAGCAAAACGAAGAAATACAAGGAGATGTTCCGCGGCTGTGATTTTGCATCTTATGTATGTTTGGTTATTTGTATCTTAGGATGCCAGGATGCCTTGTTCTTGTTAGGTAAACAGCCTTGTCCCTTTTTCCAGATGGGTTAAGCTCTCCTGAGTCACTTGTGATAAACTACCAATTCCATTTTGGCTGCCAAATTTCACTGGCCTAGCTTGTGCACTTCAACAGCCTTGCAGGAACTGGAGCTTTCACAGGGATAAGTCTGCCACCAGTCGTTGACTTGTCTACCCATGTCTCTCACAGGTAAATCCCTGCATTTCTGTAAAACTCTTGATTTTCTACAGTGGTAAGTCCAAGGACCACCAGCTGTAACATCTGCTAATAGGTGTATTTCAAGCACATCAGATGTCACTGGAACATATGTTTTGGAGCAGAATTCACAAAAGCCATACTGAATGCAAGCTCAGATGCATATTTTGTATTTAAGCATTTATATATCATGCTTGTACATTAATTAGGGCATTTAGCATACAATATTCAGAAATATGACATGATGTGAACTTGCTACCTTTTTTTTGCCTTCTTTACTGGAAAAAAGCTTTAATCTAGAAGGCTACTTCAGCAGCTTGTGGGAATCTCCTTCACTGGAGATGTAAAAAATCATCTTATGACAAATGTCTCCCAGGCTCTGCCTTGCCTCAGTGAAGGATGGGCTAGACAATCTGTTGAGATTCTTTCTAATCTGACATTTCTCGGAAAGTGTTAGTTGCTCTAATAGACTGGGGAGAGAAGATGTGCAAACACATGGTAAGATGCTAGGCCTTTCACGTCTACATCACCACTTTGATGCAAAGGTTTTACAAAAATATTTAGTTCTGGGAGTATCTGCTTTTCGTATGCACTATTAGAGCTGTGACAGGGTATGATCTTTACTGTAAAAATCATAATAGCAACACAAAACCCTGAGGTAGAGATAAAGACCCATTCTGCTGGGGCGGGGGGAATATATATATGTGTGTGTATGTATAAATGTATTTATAATCTATTCCATATATATGCAAAACTTCATCCCAATCTTACAGAATGTAATTTTTAAGATCCCACACTGCATATATTGAACTTCATTAGTGTGAATAGTCATTTTAGCAAGGTTGAAAATGCTTTAAAATATTTGCAAGGTAAGCAAGATACAGGAGAGAACAGATTAATACAGAAATTCACAGTGAGATTAACATGATTACTTGAAAAAGTACTAGCTATTACCAGTGATCTTTTGCCAAGGGTTTTGTGATCCTCACAGCACAAGTTAGTTTGAAGAGAAAGGAGGAACTAGTATTTCTTTGTGGATTTTGCATAGAGGTTTTTCCACACATAAAAGATAACATAGAAATAATAAAAAAACAAAATGCAAATCTATTTCAAAACAATACTGGAGGTGAACTGTGAAGGCAGTAATTTATTGGAGGATTTTTGTCTGAATTTATTTTTCTGCCTGAAGATCATATCTGTCTTTACATTTCTTTTCCTGAAAGACTCTATGACCAGGATTTTAATAGCACCTTCATATTATCCTAAGCAATTAACAAGGCAATTATTTTTATTAGATTAGCATATGTATTGTTGCTGTCTCCTTATGACTTTTACACTATCTAGTATATAACTATGATAAGAGATGGATGAAAAATTTTTCTCCAAAAGAAGGACCAAAGCTTCTTGGCCCTTCCATAAAAGCATTAGCAAAAATGAAGAAAGGAACTCACAGCCAATTTCTAGGTTGTTTTCTTCATTTGTCATGAAAGGAAAAAACAGGGAGCAGGAACAGGAATACTGTATTTCAGAATTTCCTGTCAGGTTTAAATTCTACTCTTACGCCATTAGCATATCTTCTTTTTTATTAACACATATTGCAGAATAATTTTCACTGTGTAACACTGCCTAAATAACATTTTCTGTCTTTGAAGGGGAAATGAAAAAAAAACAACCTGCATTACTCTAACTAGCGGGAAAAGGAGTGTCGCAAGCCTCGGTGCTGCCCCGCAGAGCCGCCCGGGGTGACGGTTGGGCTCAGGAGGCTGCTCGGCGGGTACGTGTGCTTCAGCACGCCCCGAAGCGCCATCCCGCTCTGCGGCCCGCGGACCTCCGCCAGCGCCTGCTCGCACCGGCCTCCCCCGAGCCCCCCCGCAGCACGGCGGCCGCGGGGCCGCGCCACCTGCCTACCTGGGCCGGGCCGGGCCGGGCCTGGCGGCGCCCCGCGGCGGGCAGGGGCAGGGGCAGGGGCAGGGGCAGGGGCAGCGGTGGGGGGGGGGGGGGCGGGGCGACCCGACCCAGCCCGGCCCTTCCCGCCCCGCGCCGCGGCCGCCTGCGCCCCTTTGTGCCGGCACCGGGCCGGGCCGCGCCGGGTGCCGCCGCCGCCGCCGCTGCCATGGCGGGCGCGGGGCCGGCGGCGCAGCAGCGGGAGTGCGTCAGCGGCGAGGGGCGGCCGGGGCGGGGGCTGGCGGCGCCGTGAACGCCCACAGCGAGCCCGCCCGCCGCCGCCTTCATTCATCCATCCATCCATCCATCTATCCAGCCATCCCTCCCCGCGCCGCCGCCGCCGCCTCCTCCTGCTGCCGCGGGACGCTGCCCGGCTGAGGTGAGGCGCGGCCGGGCGCACCCGAGGGCAGACCTGCCGCCGCCGCCGCCGGGCCCAGCCGCCGCGGCGCCCCGGGCAGAGGGCAGCGGGCAGCGCGGGGCCGCTGGGGGCAGGTGGGGGCGGCGCGGCCCTGCCCTGCCCGCGGCCCCCGGCGGCGCCCGCCGCGCCGGGCCCCTGCGCCAGGTGCCCGCCGGCCCCGCCGCCATCGCCGCGCCGGGGAGGCCGAGGGGGGCCGCGCCGGGCCCGCCGCTGCCGCGGCCCCGGGGGCGGCTCCGGGCCCGGCGGGGGCGGCTGCGGCGGGGCCCTCCCGCGGCGGGGGCGGCCCGGCCTCCCCTCCCCTCCGCTCGGCGCGGCGCCCCGGGCTGGGGCCCCGCGGGGTGGGCAGGGGGCCGCGGAGCGAAGTTTTGTGCGAGTTTTCAGGGAAACGGCCACATCTTGGCCCAGCCGCCCTGCGCTTGGTGGAGCCAGCCATCTTTTGTGGAAGGCATCTATTGTAGCCTTGCGATTTACACGTACGTATATGCACACACGCATACACATGTGTGCGTGCACCTATGTGCACACGCACACACCTACATACATATGTATATGCACACACAATTTTGTTTTCCAATAGGTAATGTGCGTGTGTGTTTTGTTCTTTTTAAATTTTGTTTTGAGGTAGGGTTGATCCTTCCCTCTTAAAATGAAAAGGAAGCATCTTGCTGAAGATATCTTGTTGACGTAGCATTGCTATCCTGCTTATAGAGTGCTAAATCCAGCCCGAGAAAGTGGGTTACTCTGGGAGCGAGGGCTAGAGCAAATGTTTTACTAGCATTGGTGGGAAACAAAATATAATGAAACCTCCTGTTTTTGTGTACTTGTGAATGTCCTATTTGGAGGAAATGGTTAAAGAGTGAGCTTTAAACATAGGCTGTTCCATGATGTTGTGTTTTTATTATTAATAATGAGAATTTGGGGGAGAACTAGCCTGTGGTATGGAGACACGGTCTAGCTGATGCTTAGTTATGTGTCTGTGTGACAGGGGAGACGATGGAGGGGGATGACTTTTTCTCCTTTCTGCTCAGTAAGTGCAGGTATTCATTTGGTATGTCGGGCAACACTGGTCGTAGTCCGGCATGCAACCCACCAGTTCTCAAGTGGCGTATGTGTTGTGGCAGGGTGATCGGCGTAATGAAATCAGTGCTGCTTCATTGACCGACGTATAAAAGAATGCTAAAGATCAGAGTGATCGTGGTCTTTCTTCTCCTTCAGACTTCCTACAGGCACTGAGCTTATTGCCTCTTTGTCATTCCCTTAACTACACTAGCACTTTCCTTGTTGTTTAATTGAACTCTAATTTAAATGCATAACAACTTCTCAGCTGGCTGGTGGTTACTAGCAGTCTAGCACCTATTTCATAGAGCAAAACGTAATGGCAGAAAGAGGTTTACAAAATAAACGTTTAAGTTCAGGTGTTGTTAAGCTCAATGATCATCTCAATTTCAACATCAACTGCTTTATGAATGAAAAGCCTCTTGGGACTCTTATGCAGCAGACTTGTGTTTCAGTTTCTTCTCCGATTCCCCCTTCCCAATCTGTTCTTACTTAGCATCTGCTCTGTGTGGAGGCAAATGTTTTAAAGTACCTTTCTTTACTGTTCTGGCATATGACTAATTAAATGGGATTCTGCTGTACATTGCCCATGAAATCTCTCCAACAATGCGTGATCAAGACACAGTACCTTCACCAAGTCTTTTTGGAGTGTTTCGTAACCCAGCTCCTTTATAAAGAGGCACTGCTTTGACAAATGACTTGTAAAATGCTCTTAATTTCTCTTGTATGCATATTAATACAGATAATGTCTCTTCACTTTAATTATTAAAATGTTTTTTAATGTCTATTAGTATTGCAAAGATAACATAACTCAGTGAACTTAAATCTCCTTGCTTATCCAAACGTCCTGTCTGTGTAGGTCTGTTTAAATAGTTGTAATCGCACAGGTGTTAGAGTGCAGAATCTTTATTTGACAGTGCAAGATGGAGGGAGTTCACTTGAGTATTAAGGCTGACACTTAACAATGCTTTTGCTTTTATTTTTAAATGTGAAACATGGAAATCTTTGATAAGAAATCACTGAGAGGAGAAGACGGCATTCTGTGGTATTAGAGAGGAACTCGTCAGAGCAGAACAGCCCTCTACTCACTCACTTTCTTTAGTGTGATAAAGTTTGGTTTATTGATATTTCCAACTTGTCTATGAATATCAAGCAGTAGGAATCATTTAAAGGTGTTACCGGTTACGTTTATAAACTTCAAAATATGAATAGTGTTATTACAGCTGAAGTGAAGTATACTTATGCTTATTTTCACATTGCTATTCCTTAAATATTTTTGTATTCTAGTTACTAGCTTCTTGCTTCCTCCAAGAAGAATGCCTTCCCCCAGCCCCCTGAGGTTGTACAATCAAATTGTATCAGTTATACATTCCAAAAAGCTTTAGTCATCCTTTGATCTGCGAAATGCAAAAAGTTTGGGGCAGCTGTGGTAGAGATGCATGCTTCTTTGGAACTGTTTTCATCAATGAGTGATTCCTGGTGTACTCGCTTTGTAAACTGATAATAGTTTTTCATACAATAGGAATAGGGGAAAAGTCAAATAAAATCTAACCCTCCTCCCAAACTTCTGCTTTCAGCAGTTTTAAAAAGTACTAAATTATGCTGAGTGCAAAGACCTGCTTTAATGTTTGCTAACAACTAAGGTGTTGTTTTGAACATGACTGAAATGGCATATGCAGTGTATCATGATAGCTATTATCTGGTATTCTTGCAGTTTTGTTTGCTATTGCTTTTTTTTTTTTTTTTTGAACAGTGTACTGTGACAGCATGTATTTATTTAATCATTATAAATTTAAATTTATTTTAGTTGGTGTTCTCCAGTGAGTCTGAGATTTCAAAGAAGCTTTGAAATATCTTCCCAAATATGTAAAAGAATCCTTCCTAAAAAATGTGACAAGCTTTCAAATCTTCCTTAAAATCTTTGTTAGAATTTAGTGAGAACTATCAGGACTAACATTATTTTTTCTTTGTGTTTTCAAAGTTAACTAGAAAAATCTACTAGTGTTTTAAAGGATATTACCCATCTATCTGTGTTTTAAAAGATCCCTTGAGTTGCAAATCTAGCAGGATGAATTTATCTAAATTGTGTACTGAACTGAATGTTGTATAGCTATTCAAAATAGTGTTTTAGGTTTCCGACTTGTTTTCAGATATTATGGTATGTTCCTCTCTTGGTCCTGTACTTTATTTTTGTAGTAAAATAACACTTCAAGATTTTATTATTACTATAGAATGAGGGACCTGCAAATTCATGGTAGCAGTCTCTTTCTCTTTTTGGTTACAGGTTGTTTATGGGGCAGGATGAGCAGAATTCAGTGTTACTCTCTTCTAGGTTTCATTAAAACATGTAGAGTATGCATGGCTGAATAGGTTTCCTTAATTCTGTGGAATCACTGAAGGGAAGAAGAATAACTAGTAAAGGTGTAATCTCCCTCAGATCAGTAGCCCCAGGGCAGTGCTAGAATATACTTCATTCAGAAGTTCTAAAGTACCAGTGATAATGAGTCTGCTACCGTAGTGGCCTTTCCCAAGCGTGAATATGTCTCTCCGTGAACTTCAAATGTCAAGGAATGCTGCACTAACCATAATAAAGTTTATAATTTTCATACGTCAGTTGTCAAATGTAAAATGTGTTTAGATTAATAAGTGTGTTGCTAGAAAACCAGTCTTTTATCTGGCTCTTTGTAAATCTTTGAAGGTAGCAAAGCAGTTTAGAGGATAAAGACTTTCTAGCTTGAATAGCATTTCTCAAAGCTTTCGTAGAAATTAAACAGCAAAAGTCATCATTTTGAGGAATTGGAGTGATTTATGAATTAATAATAATAAACTAGTTGGAGATGTAACATAAATGTTACTGTGCAGCATTGAGAGCCTGAAGGATTTTAAAACGTTGGGGTATTCTATTTCTTTTGGTACTAGAGCACTGAAAGTTTGTGCTGTCAACCTTTACTCTGAAGCTACTGAAAGGAGAAATTCACTGAGGAAGTAACAGGTAACAACCTGATTCCTGCGACTGAGCCTTAAAGGTGAATACTAATTTGGGCTTAATATCATGAGTTGACAGTGCTGATATTGTTCCAGTAGTTTATACAGGGCAGTATTGTTTTGGGCAGTTGTCTCTGTGATGTTCACAGGTACCTTGCTTATCATTGTTATAAACATGTCCCTACCATGCAAGGAACCTCTGTATTTCTAGGGAAAATCAGTTCTTCTTTGTGCTTCATCTAAGTTCTTAAGCTGTTCTAAAATTCAAGTCCATCCAGAACAGGGTAACGTGGGTGCCAAGAGGTATAGCATGGAAGCCTGAATTGTACAAACGTGTTACTGTGAGAGGCAGGGGAAATGCAGCCTATTCACAGGAGCGTGTAAATTCCTGGAAGGGTGTCAGGATGGTTGGTGGTGCAGACGAGGAGAGGATGATACCAGGGAGGAGGCTGGGTGTGAATTCCTTTCCACTATTAGTGACATTCTTGATGCTGAACTTCTGTCCTGTGCTAACATGTTCACTGACAGTTAGTGAGCGCATGTTAGTGTTGTGATAGATTGGGTATAATCATTGCTGTTTCGTTTCAGGCAGTTGTGGGGCGGGGGGAAACTGCTTTGGAGGTAGGTGAAGAGAGTGCTGGCGATCTCCCAGCTGCTACTGTGAGCCTGCTGGAAGGGAAGGCAAACACAGAGCTGCTCAGGAATGGGAGCTGTCTGGTGAGCAGTTTGCTAAATA
This sequence comes from Dromaius novaehollandiae, assembly GCF_036370855.1. NCBI lineage: Eukaryota > Metazoa > Chordata > Aves > Casuariiformes > Dromaiidae > Dromaius > Dromaius novaehollandiae. The sequence goes on along the minus strand of NC_088130.1, from coordinate 43,657,126 downwards.
TTGGTTCTGATAGCGGTAGGTATGGATGGTAAGGAGGAATGATTCAGTTTGGGTAAGACAGCATGCCCTGAGCTGATGCTCATTTGTGTGGCACCCTTGGAAAGCTTAGAAAACAGTGATACGAGTCAGTTGATGTCTGAACAGATTCCTGAGGGCTTTGAGCAATGAAATACTCTTTTGATGTTTGATTCTTCCTTTGTTTGAGGAACTTTTATATAAGCAAGAAATACCAGCCCTTGATACTTATTTTTTCTTCTAGCCAGAATAGCCTACAAGATGCCTGACTGTCTTTGCTAGCTTGTGAGTCAAATTGTTATAAAGTTTGAATTTGTGTTTCTAGAATGCTCATTTTTTTCAAATGATGGAGTTTATTTCTAGTTTTAGGTCATACTTGCCTCTCTTTCCATCCTTCTGGAGATGGGATGATGAAAGCAAAAACATACTCACAGATGGGGGGTTGGGGTTGGGTTAGTCTGTCTGTGTGGCCTTTGTAAAGGTGCGAGTGCCTTAGTGCTGTTTTGCACAGGCTTATGCCCACCATTGTAGTTGCTATAGTGGTATCAGCTGGGATGATAGCTTGAAACACCTCTTCACAAAGTGACTGAGCTCGTGTTGACACTCAGTAATGGTTTCCTCATCGTGTCCCTGGCCCAAGTATGGTGTCTGCAAGCCCTAATGATCTCTTTGAACATATTTCTTAATGTCTGTAGTATTCTTCTCACCTGACTTTCATCCTGTCTTTTCCTTATCTTGGAAAATTGCGTTCTTTCCCTTTTCTTTCTAGTTATCTGTGTCACTAACTCTTCTGGTGTTCTTTGATCCTATGCATTTTGATAAGTCTGCTAATTGTACTGCCAATGAAGTTCATCGTTCTGTTTTATGTTGTCAGGCTTTCAGGTGTGTGCCGCTGAAAGAATTCACCAGTGTAGAACATTTGAGTGAGGTTACGGTATCAGCTAAAATTCAAAATTCTCTCTCAACAGTGTATTTCTAACCATCTGCCATCTTTTGAAGATAATTGTGATAATGGTTAGAGATATCTGCCTAGACCCTTTCTGGAAAAATTGCAACTCATAATTTAAAGTAAGGTTTAAATTCTTATTGTTCCAAATGTGTTATACTTACTGCAGCACTGACTTCCGGATTCTGCTCCCAAGCTATGGTAAATGGGCCATAGGGCCATGTAGTCAGACTCCAGAACTTTTCAGTTCTGTGTGCTTGTGGTCTGCAAGAAAGTTCTGGGGTTGATAGAGATCTGATGCTGCTGTCTTGTTTAACTACATTCCCTGCTTTACTTCTGGTGACTTACTTCTAGCACTGGAAAGATCCAATGTTAATTTCTACCCAGTTTCTGCATTTTCATCTAAATCACACATGAAAATTAGGCATTTGCTTCTTTCTCGGCTATAGGTCTCCTACTGTCATTGATTTAATAGCCTGTAGTTAATTTTTTACTCCAAGACCTGAAGTGTAGCACTTGAATTTCCTGCAGCTCTGGAACATCCACAGACTTTATGTGGCATAGTTGTAGCTCAGTCAACTATTTTAGTAACTCCTTAAGTTTGGAGGGTATGATTGCAAAGCTTAATGAACTGCTGCTCACCCTTAGTAACCATGGTCACCATCACATTTGAATTTGCATTTGGAATATTCTTGAAGCACCCATAAAGAGAGTTGCTGTTGTTTAGCTGATGAGCAGTAACTCATTTAACTGTGATAACAGGCATCTGCAATGGCTGACCTAATCTGCACAGCCTTGAAGTCCACCCAGGTTGTGACGGTAGCAGGGAAAACAGCACAATCAAGAGTTTAAAAACAAGCAGAAATGCATACGTAGGGTTACTGCAGTATCAGTCTCACTAGTGTTGGTATGGTATAGTTTGACAGTCCACCAGCTGCCTAACAATATTAGGTGGTGGGTTTTTTGCAAGTATGGTCAAGAGAAGAGTTTCTTGTTCTTACTCCTCTAAAATAACTAGATATATTTATGGGGTGCTGCTCCCACAATGGAGGGATGATGTGATAGGAAGCGTAAAGGTTTGAAAACTGAACAAGCTGATGAGGAACATGGGCAGCAAGTAGGAGTGGGAGATAGTCTTCTGGTAGAGACTGACAAGTAAAACTGCAGAAAATCAGAGAGGAGGCTTCTCTTACAGATTTGTTAAAGAAGTGCCTGGAGAAGCAGGAGGAGAACGTGGGAACGTGGAGTCATGGAAGGCGAGGAGGGGAGGGCAATGCAGTGTGGCCGGCTGTGCCCCACATGGCCAGACGCTGCCTGGGGAGGGAGGCTGGGCAAGCGTTACAAGTGCTGAGCTATCGGATCTTTAATCTGATCATCTTTAAGAGACGATTTTGTGGGGTATAAAGTGCAGAAGCAAACTTGGAGAGGGCTGAGGATGGAGCTGGAGAATTCTAAAACTGCTGGGGTGTGGGAGAAGGGATAAAGAGCAGTAACTAGAGAGGTGGCTCATTGCGGGGTAGATGGGTATTTTTGGTGGTTCTTTTGGTTGTTTTCTCTAAGACACTAAGCACACTTGCCTTGCTGAAGGAAGGGGAGATAGAGGAAAGTGGGAGATTAAGAAGAGGAGCAAGAGCTGAGCAGAAGGGAGAGCTGAAATATGTCAAGGAGTTGAGGATCTAGGAAGTAAAATCCCACTTAGTCCTATGTTTCTGTCTTCTAGATGTTAATTGTTTTCAAACACAACTGAAACGAATTTCCTTATGTGCATGGGTATATTAACTTTGAATTTGAGAAGCTGAAAGGAAAGAGGTGAAAGACTTCTCCAAGAACAACTCATTTTTCAGAAATATTTGTTAAGTGAAGCTATTTTGAATGGTCTCAAGCACAGAATTTTAATTTGGTAGATCTCTGGCACCCTTCCGTGTAGGAAACAGTTGTGTGTATTGATTTCCCAAAATTCTATGCAGAAAAAAAAGTTTAAGAAACCAATTGAATCTCATTAAGATGTGAGACTATGTAGGAAAATGTAAATAGCTGGTTAGTGTTTTGTCTACCTAAGAACTTGGTCTTTGATTAAGTAGGCTACCTAATCAAATGCCTAATTTTAATCACTTAAGCAAAACATTAGTGGCATTACATAGGTGCTTAATGAGGCATATGTTTAAGAATCTTACCTACCTAAGGTGGGTTTTAGAGTGAAGGTACGTGGACGTTCTGATACTCCTCTGCCACATCAGTTTTGATAACTGGTAAGATTTCAGTTCCATTTTCGTTAAAACCATAAACTCTTGTAGTTGTTAATGGAGATCATGTATTTCCAATTCTGCAAATCTAACCACTGTTTAATTAAAAGCACTCTTTAGGGTTGTTATTTATATACTGTATTAAGAGTATCTAGTTTTGTATTAATTCACCATTTTGGTGGCAGTTTAGTCTTTTAGAGCTACTCACATGTTAACATTTTATTTCATTGCATATTAGAACCTCCTGAATATATTTAATCCTAGAAATGAACTTTTTATGCTTAGACTGTATTTTTGTTTCAAAAATTCAAATTTTACAAGTTTTTTAAAGTAAAATAAAGCATGTGTGAATATCTTTTTTTTTTCTTTTTTTCTTTTTTTTTTTAATGTGGAAGACTCCACCCCCCCACACACACTGTTCAGTGTTTCATTCCACAGGAGACTGCTTGAACCCAATCACACACACCTTTCAGAAATAATTGTTGCTAATTTCCTCTGAAGTTGCAATTCATGCTGAGATTGGAGAGTCAGATCCGTTATTTAGATTTCATAATTCTGTGTTATACAAGTGACTTAACATAAATTATGGTGGTTAATTAGTGTTGAGTGAACAGAAAGGATCGATTATTTTTGTTTGTTTATTTGCATTCAAATCAGCAGCTTTGATTAGTATCTCTGATAGAAAACCAGAGCTGCGTAAGCTGCTTCAAGCAGATTACAAATAATGTGGCTGGCGTATTAATCCAGAGCTCTTGTAGATGTTGACAATGATTTCTAGACCACAGTGCTGTTTTCTCTTTGGAATTTTCTCTTTGGGTTTTTACGGTATATGCATAGATGTTATTTGGGCTTTTATGCTCCTGTTTTAATTTACCCAGATTTCAGACTGGGGGAACCCTAAAGATAAAGATGAGAATGGCTTATTTTCCATTAACACAAATATTTGAGTGGGGAGGGTTTGAGTGGTCTATTCAGTGTTGCAAGTAGTACATTGTTAACAGTTTTTCAAGTCTGTGCAGTTATTAAGAACTCCTAATATATACTCTATTACCTAATGCATAACACTTAATAGATACTATATTGTATTAAAGAAAAAAAAAGTAAAACCAACTTTCCTTTCCTAAAATGCCTTTATTTTCCATCAGTCTGCATTACAAATTGAACTGAATAGAGCTTAAAGGGACAGGGATACTTACAAAATGTAAAAGCTGTGTTACAATTGTGGTCTAAACTGGTAGTTATGGAACAGGTTTTCCCTACGTATTTCAATCCGCAAGATTCATAATAGATCAGGTAGGTACTCCCTATACATATTTAAATTATTAATAATCTTAACATAAGTTAATATTATTTTTATATTAGAAAAGGATGAACAACTTTTACATACCTAAAATTTGCCTCAGACTGTGTTTGAATAGAAATGAGAAAAGTTCAAATGCACAGTATATTAAAAAGCAAATAAAACAACCCCCCTTATTTAAAGTACTTGATGTTGAATAAAGAAGCAACAAAAGTGATGAAAACATGTTTTGTGTATATGACAGCTGGTTAGTCTAAACAAAGAAACACTTATGTCAATAAGTTAGATGAGCTTGTGCTTCTAGTCAGTAGAATTTCACAATTTTCACAATTTTAGAAGATGTCATCCTTGCAGCTCATTTTAAAGTCAAAACTAGAAGAGGAAATATACTATTTTTTTCCCCCCAACTTTATGTCATTTCTCAGCTTTCACTGAACTAGTGATTGAACTTAGCAAGTTGAGAAACTAGCCTAGCAAAACAAAGATGATGTTCCCCCCGCTCTGTTAGCGAAGATGGTTGCTGGTTCAGCGCATCATCAGGTGGGTTTTGGAGGGAGGGCAGCTCTCCCCACTCCCTGCCTTGCTCCGCGCTGCCGCGTGAGCCGCTAGTGTGTGCGAAGGTTCGGTTTGTCACCTAAAAGTCTGTTCTCACAACGCTGCCCAGCTGTAGCCTGGGAGGGCACGGCAAGATGTCTGTGGAGCAATCTCACCTTTCTAGTGTTTGTGGTGTGTTGGTTCTTTTTTTTTTTTTTTTTGGTAGAGTTTTGTTCAAGGTACGTGATGGTTCCTGAGAAATGCATGGCCATCCAGGAGTGCTGCAATTCATTACTTCAGGAACTGTTTAAATAGCGCAGACTTTAGGCTGGGCATTCCTGTGCTGTACCTCTTGTCTGTGTGGCCAGCACTTCATTGCAGGACTAGACCCGCTGCGCACGTGTGGGCTAAGGCTGGATTAAATAGCCTGGTTTATCAGAAAAAGTCTGCAGGCCATAATTTGAGCACCCTGGTGTATGTTCTCATAACTTCAAATTTTAAATAAAAGAGAAACTATTTAATTTTATTTTTAAACCCTAATTTAAATCTTAAAATTGATCACCCTGCTGTCTAGCTGTTGACTTAGTTTTGCATGTATCTATTATATCACATGTGTTTGTGTCAGTTATTTTAAGTTGGAAGGTTCTTGGTGGATTGTTTATGATGTTAAAAGAAAATCAGCCGTGCAAATAAGTTGTGTGTTTTTCCAGTAGTTGTAAAGTTCTGCTACAATTGTGCGTGAGAGTCTCATGCTCTTGGTAAAGTATTTCTCATTCTGGTCTCTCTGAGGTAATGATTATTCCCGTTTCCTAGGTGCAGAGTTGAAGCAGATAGAGATTAAGTAATGTGTCTGTGCTTCTGTGCAAAAGTCTGTGGCAGAGCTAGAAATTTATCCGGATTCCTCTAAATCCTCGGCTAGCAGCCAAACCTCTTAGACTACAGTTCCTCTCAGGTAGAGGTACCCCAAAACAGTTTTAAGCTGCATTTGAGCCCTGTGACATGCTGTAGGAAACCGTACAGCTTTTGGCTTCCTTTAACTTTCTGTTGTTTGCTGGCAGTGTGTAGTGAGGGCCCGCGCGGGTGGTGCCCAGCTCTCGCGCCCGGGAGCCTCGGGAATCCTCTGCTGGCCTCGGAGCCGCATGTGCTGTGCGTCTCTCCCTCGTACGCTTCTAAGATTAAGTAGTGGTTGCAAGTAGCGTTCAGAAATTTGTAATCTGAATTGATTTCCAAGATTGCCCACTTATTCTCCGCTTCAAGAAAAAAAATTCAAGAATAACTTTTCCATCTTAACACTTATGTTAATGAAAATTTTATGATTGGGAATTATCTCAATTGCAAAGAAATGTGTTCACTCATCGTGTTAAATGTGTTTGTTGTTGTTTCTTGAATTGATCTTTACCCTCTGTTGCTGCAGCTGTTTCTAAAAAGGACGTGCCACTTCTCACATAGTAAGTTGTACAATGTTGAGAAGGGGAAAAGTGATGTAATTCCACATTAAAGCAAGTGTTGTTCATGCGAGTTCATTCCATGCAATCTTTAACACTGTTACGTGAAATGATATGTTTATGAAGAGTGTAAGATTGACTTTTCTTTCTGTTGAAACATGAAAAGCCTTATTTGTTTAATTTAAAAAATAAAATTGGAAACCCCCCCCCAATATCCATTTTGCACAAATGGTTGTGATGAGTTGGGTCGCTTAAGGCTACACTGGGTGTGCTCAGTGAGCCTGACTGTTTGCTAGCCAACTGGAGTGGTACCCCATGAGCACAGCGCGGGCCCACAGCACGTGACGAGGATTTGACCTGACAGTTTTACGGTCATGCAACACATGGAGGCTTAGAGCAACAGCAAAGGGTGCGGTGGACTGTATGGCGGAGACCCGTGCTGTTCCTGCTGCTGCGCTGTAAAAAATGCATAATGCTCTCGACAAGAAAAACTGAAAAACTATTTTCTCTCTCCCGCTTTCTCTATCATGAGTACTTGAGAAACTTTTTGGAGGTGAAAGCCCTCAGTACGTTTACTTTGTAAAGACACTGACAAACAAATTGCATTTTTGTGTGTTAGGGAATTTATTAACTTACTACAGTTGGCAGTCACTTGATTTCTTTGGTAGGTTAATTTGTTGTTTAAAGCAAAAATTCTTACATTTTAGACTGTTAGGCTACTTTCTCATGCTCTGCTGAAGATGGGTAGTTCACAGGGCATTCTCTTGTTTTCAGCTGTTCAGTGCTTTTAATGCAATTTGATGGCTTTCTGTGGATAGTCAGTGATTTCTTCAGGGATATGGCAAACTTATGTCTTGGGAAATAACTGATCTCATCAACACTAAGATACAAATTACATCACAAAAGTGTTTGAGAGCTCTTAACTTTAAAAGTTTAATCTGCTGCACAGTACAAAAGGTGGATGTTTTTTAAATGGGGATGCCGAGTAGGTTTTCTTTGGTCGCTCTTGAAGATTGATCTCTATTGGTTCTTTTCCACATAACTACTTTTCCCTAAATGCCATAAGGTGAAAATTCAAACATAGTGAATGTAATTGAGTTAAGAGTGTGGAGTGGATAGTATAAATAAATACAAAATAAATCAAACATGTGGCTAAACAAGTGTTTTTTTTCGCTTATTTTCTAATTTTTTTTATTTTTGTCAAGGTGGAACATGGAGCTTCTCAGGGTCTGTCCCTGCTTTGACACCAGGACTTGGAATTTGTGCATTATTGATACTAATTGAATAGAAAGAAGGTCTTTGCATGATGTTGAGGGTAATTCTATGCATCTGTTAATTAGCATAAAATAGTTTTTGTCCTTGTTTACCTATCAGCAAAGGTATGATTGTTGTTTTTGTTTTCATAGTGGTGTAGTGATCAGAATTCAGATAATCTACCACATTTCTTACTACATGTTTTCTGCTTCAGTCCTGTATTATTTTATTCTAAAAATGTCAGGAATTATAACCTAGAGGCTTTTAGTTATAGCTTGTAGCTTGCATGCCTCTTTGTCATGTAATAATGAAAGCTCATCTGAAGTCATTTGTTATTTTCAGAGTTGTCCAAGCATTTCGGTATTTCTTTAATAGGATTTTCTTTTTCTCCTGTTAGGTTAGAGAAAATTAAATTTTAGACTGTTCGTGTGTCTGTATCCCCCTTAAAGCAGAATTTACCCGATATTTTGCAGCTAACCAGCTCCTAAAGCCTCCTGCTGTTACAGAGGCAGTGACATGTAACTCACATTTCACCTTTATTCCTGTTCGGACTGGAGCTCTTGCAGTGTGCATGTTATATCAAGCTAGTACATTTATCAGCAGTTCCAGATTTCTTCAGATATTTTGTGAAGGCTGAATGTTTTTGACCTGGTTTCTTGGTGTTAGTTACAAAGCAGCACTTTGTGTTGTCTAGTCCTGCACAAAGATACAAATTTAGGCTTGGATTCTTCCTGCCTATCTTCAGGCATTTAGCTGCAATGTCTAAGTTCAGAGCTGGAACAGCCCTCACTGATAAACTGGAAGATTAAATTACCAAGCACAGGGGTCTGTCTCTGTTGCCATTGATTAGAAGAGGAGCTGCTCCTGACGTGGCAGCCTCAGTTAAGTGCTTGAGTTTAGTGGGATGGATCCAGGCCTTAAGGTGGATGGAGCTGAGAGGTTGGGAAGAGACCAGAAGGGAGATGTGTAAGAATGGCTCCATCTGCCTCAGGGGCTTGACCACACTAGAATAAATAGTGCATTTAAAATGTGCATACACTGCTAGCGTGGTTCAGAGCTCTCATGTAGATAGGTAAACTGTATTGTTATCCACTAGAGGTAAGGAGACCACCGGTGCTTGAACTGCTTCCCTTGCAGCAGCTCCTCTGGCTGCTGTGGATTATTGCTGCAGGCAAAGGCAGCCATGCCTGGTCTTCAGCTCTTGAACTACCTTCCGTTTCCAGCTGGGGAGGAAATGGAGTTGGTTAGTGTTGGATATCTCTTGCCTGCCTCTGTCCCTTTAGCCATGGCAGCTTCTGGAGGGGGAAGGAAACAGGTATAGAATTGAGGGATGTAGCTAGGCATCTGGAAGGGGGTAGGGAGCAATAGTAGGAGGAATGTGAGAGACTAGAAGAGAAGCCCAAATAACAGATAAGGGAAAGGAATGAGCTGGATGTGAAAGGAAATTGCTGTGGGGAATGTGTGCGTATATATCCTAAAAAATAGCATTAATGGAATGCTTTTCTCTTAACAGCTGCAAATGCCAATGAAATCATGTCTGAGTTTGTTTTTTAGTTTTAACATTAAAAAAAATCTGTCTTTTGTGTGGAAGGAATGGCCTTGTCTGTTCAAACAACTTTTTAGTAGTATATTATTGTTGCTAAAAAGCTTTTCAAATGCACTTATTAATTGCCACTGGGTGACTTGAAATCAAAGAGTCTTTTGCATATAACATACCTGTGAATGCAAAGAGCACTAAATGGCAGATGAAAGGGAGAGGACTGGAAAAAAGGGAGAGTCACTTCATACTAGGAATCTTGAATGCCCTAGGAAAAACTTTGTGCTCATCTGAGAGTTAGGTGGTGAGTTCCTGGGAGCAATGGGGGGAGAGATCAAGAGATCCAGTATTCTTCCAGGACGGAAACTCATGCGCTAGCCCATGCTTGTGAGAGTCTGGGCTACAGCCCAAAAGAAGCTGGTGTGTCTGCTTTTGGGTATAGCCCTACAGACCTGCAACAGCCTTAGCTGAAGAGCAGTCAGTGGATTCCAGGAGCTCTTGCTCATCTTAATTTGACGCTGCTTTGACAAGGACAATTTGAATCAAAGAAAATCTCGGAGGAGTTATTGCCACCATGGTCTTCCATGCTTTAGCTTTGGTTTTCTTTCCTACTTAATAAAGTGTCTCTTAAATCCGATGCAGGCTGTTGTTTTTCACTAGCTTTTGCCCTGTCCTATTCACAACTGAAATGCTTTTGAAAATAGTCAGCTGGCAGGAGAGAGTAGTTCTGAACAACTCATCAGTTTCTTCAGAGAGCGGTTTAAATGCAAACTCTCCAAAATAAATGAGGTTCTTCCTTTTAGTTTTTGAACTGTTTACCTCTGATCTGACTGGTCACCTGTTGCTTAATTGGCAGCCTCAAAAACATCAGCTGTGAGGGGTTTAATGATGCAGCTCAGCCCATGGTTTTGGCCTGCTTTATGAAAGCAGCAGGCACAGCCATCCGTGGACGGCTCTCGCAAGAGATGCACACTGGTGTATAGCTCGCAGCTGGAGTTATTTGTATTGAGGGATGTAGCGAAGGCATATGAAGGATTTTTATGAGCAGTGATGTGGGAGGAGGTGCTAACAGAAGTATTGCAGAGTTGCTGGCTGGCACAAGCAGCAGAGTGGTGAAAAGAAATTAATGGTCTGTGCACTTGTGCTAGTAACTCGTAAAACACTGTTAAGTTTGTGTGATATTTAGATTTTGTTGCTTTTTACTTCAGCTCAGAAACGATGAGCATAAAGGAGACCTGTTGAAAAAGGTTGGGTCTGTGGTGAAGATAAACTAATTGAAAGCATGGGGTTTCAAGATTTCTGCCTGGCAGTCCCACACAGAAACACATCTGCATGTGTCCTGTGAGCCTGACACCTCTAGGCAGTGTGTGGCGTGTTGTACCTGTGCTGCAAAGAGGGGTTTGTGTGTTGGAAACCTGCCATGTTTGGGTCTAGAGGGATCTATTGGCTAAAACCTTTCTTTTCTGCTTCTGAACACAGATGGGGTTCATGTATCATTTTACAGGTTGGTTTTCATAGGCACCACCCTAACTAAATGCCTGGAGCATCTCTCTCCCTTCCTGGCTCAGAGGTGGAGGATGTGGTTATATGTATGTCCTTTGTAACTAGCACAAAATAAATAATGTGGAGAAAGACAGAAGATAAAGGAAGAAGAGACAAAAGTGGGTTTGTTTTAAACACAGCAGTGCCCAGCTTGCCCTAGTCCGTAATTGGAAAACCAAGCTGTGTGGCTGGGGCTGAGTGTCATGCTCAGTGTTAGTCCTTCACTTGGACAGCCTCTCAGGAAAGGAGCAGAAGGAGGTGTTTAACAGTCTTCCTAGCTCCATTTTAGTAGGAATATGTGATAGTCTATGCATTGTGTCCCTCAGGTTACCTGCAGTAATATCATATTGCTTTTTTCTCAAGATGATGGCGTTCCCTGTGGATATGTTGAACGGCTACAGTCATGAGGACTTGGAGAGCTCTGCAGAAGACTACATGTCTGACCTTCGGTGTGGAGATCCAAATCGTCCTGAATTCTTGTCCTTGCCAGACCACAGCAAAGTAAGAACAAGCAAATACTTTCGTCATGGTTTTCCTCATATGCTTTAGATCTAAAATATGCAGGGAAAACCCAGTCCATAACTGTTGAATGACATCATTATTTTAACATCGCTTTTATATTAAAAAAAATTCCCTATTATGTTTTAAGCTTTGTTTAGTTTTGTTTGGTGAGATGAGTTTAGATCTGGATGTCCGTCACTTCATCTGCTCCTTCTGGGCAATGGCTCTGTAGGTACTAAATAACTTTATTTAAAAAAAAAAAAAAAAAAAAAAAACCTTAATCTCAACTGATTGCTTAAACTCTTTCCTAAAGACACCAACTGATGTAGTCATTAAAAATTTATTTTCATAACTTTGAACTCACGCTTTACTGAAACTGACTGGCTGTTTGTATCTCAGTCCTTCAGTGATCTTCATGGTGGAGTTGAACTCTTGATATGCAAGTTTCCCTAGTATCAAAAGTGATCCTTTTCTTTTTATCTGAAATATTCCCTGCTGTTATTGAGAGTTCTAATAGAGACTGGCTATGGCATTATATGTTTTAAACACTTGAGTGATAAGTTGTCCAATGTTGGCTCCATCCAGATGAATGCTTCTGTTATAACTAGTGCCAATAAAAGTAATGATGTGTAACCTTAATGAAAAATAAGTGAGGTGAGAGGATTCTCTATGGGCATAAAAGGTCAGTGCTGCAGATTGCTTTGCAGAAGCAGTGTCTTGACTACTTCCCAGGATTTGTGGTAAGTGCAGGTGCTGTATGCGTAAATGTTTATCTGTATTAACATCATCATTTATGGCGTAGCATATCATAATCTTTTTATAGGCTGTTTTCTGGATAAGTAAGTCTATTTACCACACCATTAACACTTCTCTAGGTTTCTTTTTTTTTTTTTTTTTTTTTTGATGCGCTAATTAAATATTGAAAACATGCAAGTTTAAATATCAAAAGGAATTTCCACAAAAGTCCTTAACTCCTGAGTGGTGAATTGCTCTGACCCTTCTTACATTGATCCAGAGGGAAAATCAAGCAGACAAACTTTAAATTTCTAAAATGTGTGCAGTTTTAGGGAAGAAAATCCTTTTGAATCCAAAGGTCCCACTTTGGCACATTAGGGCTATTGTTAACAAACTTTGGCAATTTAGCTGTGCCAGTTTGATATTCTTGTACCTGCCTGTTGCCTCATTCTTCTTTTGGGTTTGACAGCTTGTGTAGCTGCGGCAGTTGAAGTGAACATATGCTGGCTCTTCGTGCACCTCACTTCAGTTGTGCGCATTAGCACAAGCTGCTGACAGCAGAGAGCTGTAACAGCATAAATTGCTGCAGCTAAATCTGCCAGAGCTTGAGAGTTGGAGCTCTTTAGATTTTTTTTTCTTCGTAAAGACAGACTGTATTATAAAGAAGTCAGTAAGGGCCAGGGTGTGATACTTGTCTTTTACAACTAACTGTTAAGTGCTTAGTTTTCAAAACTCATCTTGCTTATCCTGCTAAATGTTCTCTGTATATTTTACTAATGGTGCATTAGCAAGAGTCTATTGAAGTATTGTACACTCTTGTTTCAGATTCCTATTAGCTTGTCAACTGTGGGCTTCGTTCCTCTTTATGGTGGAGAGCAGACACACAAAGTTCTTGCTTTGTTTGCACCAGAGGACTCGCTCACAGGTTTCATTTTAAGATTCTAATCTCTGTGTTGCTGTTTCTTTTTCTGTGACAAATACATGTAACCAGGCCCTTGCGCATTCCATGTAGTGTAGCTTGTAACTTTGCCACTTTTCCATTTGTTATTCACTACTGTCATGTTCCCATACTACTCGTTGTTGTAGATTCATATACACAAATAATAGAACTTTCTACACTAATCAGAGTAGAACTAGACACATTAAATTCAGAAGATATCTAGCAACATAAAACAGTGCTTGTCTGATTCAATGCACTTAATAACCAAGTACACACAACATGTGTCTCTTGGTTGCTTGATGTACACCTCACATCTCCAAAATGAGTTTACTGAGCTTTCGTAGAATCCATACACTTGGCCATTAATTTGGATGCTCTTTATTAGCAGTGATCGATCAGCATCAAGTTTAAACTTGTCCTTGCCTGCAAGTCTTACATAACTCTGGCCAAGGTAACATCTTACTGTTGGAGTTACTTTTGTTTTTTGTTTGTTTGTTTTCCCTTCCAGTCCTCCATAACAAGCTCAGTGCCATGGCTTGTTTCCTTCTCTTTCCATATGACCTCATATATATGAGTTCTGAGTATGCCACAAAAAAATGAATCAAACTCTTTCCCGATTGCTAATCCCATGGCTGTCAGCCATTTTAAATTGATCTGACTCAGACTTACACAGTTTCAATGTCAATATCCATAGTCAATCCAAAATTAAAATACACCTGTGTGTGTGTACGTATGTATACCTCTGTCAGGGCCAGTTTTCATTGGAAAGAGGCACTAGAGCACAGCAATAAAGGATAGTGCTTATGTCTGAAAAACACATTCCCTATGTCATACTGCACAAAATCTGCATTTAGTTTCTCTTACTGTTCTCAGGGTTCAAACAGGTCTTGGACCAGAGTGTGTTACATATGGGGGGTCTATGGCACCATATATGTTGTGCTAAGGCAGTAAGAACTGCATTAATATAGTGCTGATTAGAAGATGCTTAACTTGGTTGCTGCAGTGGTATTCCTAACTGTTTAGTGACTTTAATGAATATGTTTCTTTTGGAATAGTGACAATCACTAACTTTTTATTTCCACTTGTTTCTTTCAAGCTGTAGCCCTGTATCTTGCTGACCAGTGGTGGTCAATTGATGACATTGTGAGAACATCTGTACCTTCTAGAGAGGGGCTTCAGCAGGTAAAGAGCTCCAGTGTTTACCTGGCAATTGTTCTTATCCTTCAAGATAATGGCAAATAGCTGGTGCATGAGATGTAACATGCTTTGTTTTTTGATTTGGAAATGAGTTAGCCATCTCACATAAAAGCAAGATCAATGGGAATAGTGGAATCAGTACTAGGGGGAAGGGAATTTGGTTGTGAAGATACTGTCTAGAGAAAGAGCGATCCTTGTGCAGTCACTTTGTATGCAAACTATTTTGCTGTTAATGATGGTTTTTCCTTACTCTTTAGGATATAGTATATCTGGTTGTATTGCAACATCTCGGGAGACTGGCGCATTGTATTGTTGGAATATCTGTCAGTCCTATCAGGTGATTAGTAAGCTAGAAATATTGTAAGGAAACTCTTCTGGTAGAAGACAGTTGGAGTTGTTTGCCTGCAGTGGTGATATAGGGGGTTTGGGAACATACAAATTGCCTGGTATCTGTGTGATTGTTTTGTTTTTTTTGTTTGTTTGTTTGTTTCATGGGATTTTGTTACCCTTACTGATGCTTATGTCGTTCAGATTTTTGTTTTTCCAGAACTGTAAACCACCCCCCCTTTTTTTTTCGAGCACCGTTGTTCATGTCTGCTCATGGAATTTGGGTAGTCATTTTGGTGGATTTTTTTTTTTTTAATTTATTTTGAATTTACTCTAGAGAATACAGCATGTAGCCTTGTGTTTTGTGTGTGCTTCATAATGATAGGATGGTGACTAAATCAGGAAAGCGGAATCTTTTACAGGTAGGTTAGCTGAAACTTCTGACATGGGGAAAGGAGCATAGCTTCTTCATTTTTTCCTTCATTGTGGGTAGGATAGTAGTGGTGACCTTCAATTTCATGTGTAAAAGAAACCCTGCAGGAAGGAGAAGAGGATACTGAATTCCTTGTTTAATACCATAGAACCTGTTGTAACTATTTCTTCCATGGCACTGTGTCCTGTTGTCTGCCACTCTATCAGCAGTAGATTGAGTGTGCTGAGTCCTGCAACCGAGTGAGGTTCATCATGACTTCTTTGTAGGACTCCAGTTACCTGCTGGCCTGAGAAGTCTGATGCTGGCATGCTGCTATTCCATGTGGTGAATGTTTCTTAAATCCAAAAATAGTTCTGAGTTAAATCAAAACATTCTCCTCCCAACCCCAAGCTTTTACCCATTGGGTTGGGACTGACACTGAAGTTGTGAAACAACTTCTGTCTATGGTAGTGCTTTACATCTAACCTATTGCTATGGCTTCAGAGCATCTCCTGTCCCTCAAACTCAGAGCTTTGTTCTGCTTGAGCACTTGCAACTTCTCTTGCAATTGCAATTGTATTAGCTGGCACTTTTGAAAAATAAGGTTCCTGATGTATGAGTATCAGCTAAACTAACCACTCTTCTAAAATGTTCTGTGTTTCCTTAGGTGAAGTCTGTTGGAGAGAGAGTGGTTCTCTATGTTCTGAATCGAATTATCTATCGGAAGCAAGAAATAGAAAGAAATGAGATCCCATTTCTCTGTCATGGTAGCAATGACTATGCTAAGATCATATGGAAAAAAGGAGAGGCTATTGGGTTCTATTCTGTTAAACCTACAGGTAAAGCACTTGTGTGTTGTGGGATTTTTTTTTGTTGGAGGCGGGGGAAGAGGAGAGATGGGGGAGTGTATTTGAAAAATACTGTATTTAGTTAGACCTTACAGGCTGTGCAGGCCTAGCAAGTTAGTGTTTTCTTGAATTCATAAAAGGTCAGACTGCAGTTAAAATTTCTAGAAGTAGCTTAAATGTTTATGTGATTGAGGAATCTAAGAAGGTACTTCTTGAATCTATTTTGTAGAATACTAAGATATTTGAACCCATAAAACTGAGATGTACTTGGAAACTTTTTTTTTCCATAGGACAATTGTTTAGTGTTGGATTGGCATATGTTTGTTTGTTTTTAAGGGGGAGTAGTATAGTTTAAAATTAGTTTACAAGCAAGTCATAACTTCCTTTGAAGCTAATGAAATATGCCCATATGAGAACAGAGCTGTGCTCTGTGCTTTGTTCTGAGTTCTGGTATCCATATCAGGTGCTTTTGCTGCTTCTCTGGCTTCCTCTGTCTATGTATTTATATTAATTGAAGGTTAGAAAATGTCTCTCATGCTCTTCCCTTTTTAATTTTGAACCTGTGCATTTGTGCTGTGTGATGACATATTGGTAATGTGAAAGCACAAGGGTATTCTTTGTTTTTTTTCCACGTATATTGGACAAGGTCATATCATATTTGATGAGTCTGAAATTCACTGGGGAGTGGAAAGATTGTGGAAGTTACAGACAGTAATCCTATTTTTTGCCTGCCTAAGGTCTGACTAGCTCCAGAATGTAGAGCTCCTGTTTATCTGAAATCAGATAAACATTTGTAGAATCAGATATCGTTATCTCTTAAACACTTTACAGCAGAAAAAACTCGCTCATGGACACAAGACTCAGCTATGCTTAGTGTTGATAAAAAGAGATTCCTTTTCCTTCCATGCACATGCACTCCCTCAGAGTTTAGAGTTTAGCTAACATGTTATGTTTATGCCATTAATCTTACAGATTTTGTTTTTCCTGTTTTTCTAAAACATATATAATTCCCTTTTAGTTATTTTGGACTTTATTGTGGTTTTTCAATTTTTGTTGAATAAAACTTGGTATTTATGAATAGGTTGTTTAGTACATTGATGGCATTTCATAATTAGCATATAAATTTTTGGATCAAGGAGGAACACTGGCATTTTTATTTTACCCCTAGAAGAGATTAACAAATTCTGAGTTAATTATGGTACTGGAGACTCACTGAAGACATCCCTCATCTCTAACATATATTTATGCCTTTGCAAACTGTTAAAATACAATAGTAAACTGGCTGCTCATTGACCTGTTCTGGTCTGGTAATCAATAGAGGAAAGCAGTCAGCTAATGGTGTGTTTTTGTTCTGCTTGTCAATACTATCTTTATTTATTAGAAATGAAGTATTTCATATATTTTTACATGTCCCAGTGCTTTTTCTAATGTCAAAATTGCTCTAGTGTGGTGGTCACAAAGTGGTACTTGCACTGGAGTGTTTTAGGTTCTGGGACTTAGAAAGTTACAAATTAGAATAGTGGTTTTATTTTTAGTCTGGAATGGGGACAATTGCTTATGTGGCAGTGAAGTTTTACTATATGTTATACAAAGATGCTCATTTGTTATATTTTTCGTGCTGTTCTGCCAATTTTGTCCTGAGTTAGCAAACACTCAAGGTCAGTCATTCTAGGTATTATCAGTGTTTCACTCATGTTTGATTGCTTATTGTGTTCTCCCTATGAGTACCTCATGTGGAGAAGAGAGATCTAGATACAGATGGTTAGGAAAGTGTTGGAGCCTGACTAATATCCCAAAGGATGTCCGAGTAATGTAACCTTTCTGCTTATGTTTCCCTTGCTTGAAAAATGAAGATAAGTATGTTCGCTGGTCTTAAAAGGAATTGCAAGGACAAACTAAATTCTATAGAAGACTCTATGTTTCTCTCTAGCCTCATTAGAGAAAAGGACCATTTACTGGCATGATTCACACTGGCTGGCAAAATGTGTTGAAATATGAAAATGATTGAAATCCTGAAAATGGATTGGATAGTTGAAG
The DNA here is from genome assembly GCF_036370855.1 of Dromaius novaehollandiae. Lineage (NCBI taxonomy): Eukaryota > Metazoa > Chordata > Aves > Casuariiformes > Dromaiidae > Dromaius > Dromaius novaehollandiae. The sequence goes on along the minus strand of NC_088130.1, from coordinate 43,639,313 downwards.
TGCTGTTTTAGTACCATTAAATGACATCACTTTGGCATTACTGAGTCCATAGCTACCCTCTGATACTGAAGTACATGTGATATCACAGTCTGTTTTGTCTTCATTTTAACTATGGATAATATGTGCTATTTATGGGAAAAATTCAATGTAAAGCTTCTTGTGTTTTTTGGTGTATCATTTAATTTCAAAAGCTGGAATTATTGTTTCAGTCCTTAAACAAGAGCTGAATTGCAGTCTTCATATTTGTCCTGAGGAGTTACATAACCAACAGAAAACTGCAATTCATGAATTTTTTTTTGGCTCTTTTTCCCTCTTCCCTTTTTCAGCTTCATTTTTTCAGTCAGATCTCGTAAGGAACTGTGCAGTGAGATTTTTTAAAGTGAGCCTTTCTCATCTATCTCTCTACCGCTCTTCTTTTTTTCAGCAGACAACTTTTCCAGTATTTTAATCTATGAAATATCTTGGCAACTTCATAAAGCTTGTCCAAAGAGCCAGTAAATGGCTTACAGCAATTACAGTCTGTCTTTAATTGAATATGCTGAAATCCATGCTGCAGCATGTCAGTGCTGAAATACTGATGGATATTTTCCTCTTCCCATTATTTTAGGAAGTGTTTGTAGCTCTTACCTTACTCAGAGTTACCAGCTTCCAGTGTTAGACACAATGTTTGTAAGAAAGAAACATCGTGGGAAAGACTTTGGGCTAATGATGTTGGAAGACTTTGTGGATTCCTTTACCGAAGACACACTTGGCTTACGATACCCACTGTCATCCTTCATGTACACAGGCAAGCTCTTTGATTTATTCTTCTGATAGTCTTTATTTTCTTTGTGTCCATATGAGCATTGTTGTTCAAGCTCCGTGATAGCACTCCATGTTTGTGGCTGCATCATAGAATCAAAGAATAGTTGAGGTTGGAAGGGACGTCTGCAGGTCATCTGGTTGAACCCCTGTGTTCAAGCAGGATCAGCTAGAGCAGGTTGCGCAGGGCTGTGTCCAGTCAGGTTTTGAATATCTCCAAGGATGGAGACTCCACAACCTCTCTGGGCAATTGGTTCCTGCATTCAACCACTCTCACAGTGAGGGTCTTTTAAATGTCCTACTCTTCAGTGAAGATTAAAAACCCTCACTTAGGTAAGATGGTGAAATATTTCCTTATAAAATTTTAATCCTCTGTGTGTGAGATTTGATTATTGGCTCCCTGTTGGCCTTCCCAGGATGTCTGGTCAAGTGAACATTCTTGGCTATGTTTTAACTTAAGTATAAGGAGGCAAAATTTTAGTGTACAAGGAAAACACTTAGTGCTCTATCATTAACAGCCCAAGAGGGATATGGTATGTAGGAAGTGATAAACTTTCTGGAAATGATGTTAGATGGGATTGTCTCTGTTCAAGCAAGCAGGACTTCATTTGCCCAATTTCTCAGGGCTTTCTTTGTCTTGTCCTGCTCTCAGTGCATCTGCCAGGCTTCCCTCTATTCATGTTTTCGTCATGCCTCTTTGCTAAGCCACTGGAAATATTCTGCTGTTATAAATACCCCACTCTGCAGTTGGATCTGAGTAGACCTTGTTTGTTAGGCTTAAGCTGGCCAACTGTCTAAAGCACAATTTAATGACTAATTCATTTCCCTGGCCAAGGAGTGATATTTCAGGATCTTGTCTGCAAGGGTTATGCCTCAGTAGGCAACCAGTTGAAAAATGGCTGCTTTCCTAGGACCCACTACTGAACAATGTCATAACAGGCTTCTCCACATGCATGTTTGCTATGTGCAGTAGGAGCAAAAAGGTGAAGGGGTAGCACAGAAGAAAATATTGCAAAAGTGAATGGTGAGTGGATGATGAAAAATCATAGAATGGCAATGTGTTTGCATTCCCAAAGAATGCTTTTAACAAGGGCCTAAATCACTTGACTACATGCTCTACCTTCCATCCCAGTTTGGTCTTGTGATTGGCAGAGACAGGGACCAGTGAAGTTGTAAAACTTCAAAATGGATGCTCAGAGAAGAAGAAAAAAGTGGCATCCATTTTTGTTTGCGGTTTAATATAATAGTCAAAAGTGCTTAAACCTGAGGGAGGGTTTTACTGAGAAAGAAGACAAGGGTATAGTAGTGTTATGGTTATTCAGGCTGGACTACTTGTTGAATGGTCCTTTTTTGGTGGCTTATGTGTATGATGGAAGATAAGCTTTTAAAATGCTTAAAATGGAAGTAGAGCTGAGTGTCTAGTGTACATAGCAGGGTTTTTTTTTTCTTGAATTATATTTCAGTTTGTAAGCGCTACTTTGAGAAGTACCCTGGGGATCAGGACCTTTTATGGGAAGTGGAGGGAGCAGGACACTGGTTCCAGAGGACACCTATTACCACTGTATTGCAAAGGGAAAAACTCAAAATTACAGGTATGGATGCTTTATTTTGTTATTTTATGACACTGTAAAAGTTGTACTGTAGGGCGTTTGTTCTACAGGGACTCCCTTGAATGTTGCCTATGGAAACTAACAGAGGAATTGTATTTGTCCTGAGATATTGTGAGATAGTGTTTAGAATGGCTAACTGTTAAATAAAGATACTGTAATCTTTCTTTTTTAATCTTTCTTTTTCCTGCTGCCCCTTTTAACTGCTTTTAACAGAAGAGGCCTCTCAGAAAGAAAATATGAGTTTCCAGACAGAGGAATATTTTCTGCAATCAGCAGTGGGATCTGAAGCAAATGAACAGAACACAGAACTAGAAGCACAGCTAAGTGTAGGTACACAGAATGTTTTCCATCTCTTAAAAGCTCTCAAGCTTTTTATATTTTTCTATAATCATGTATCTCATCCTATTCTTTCATCTTTAATTACCTGTTCTTCATTTTATGTTCAGTAAATATTTTTAACTTTTACAGAAGAATACATTTCTGAAGTTCAGAAATGAATGATTTTAGCAGATTGGTATGTTTGATAAACAGTATGTTATGCTTGTTTGAGATCTGTTTCCATGTATGTTCTCAAGAAACTGTCTTCGGTTATGCAGAGAGCTTGTACTTTCCACACCTTTTCACTTTGTCTGAGGGGCAACCAGTCTGACAAAACCTGTGACTTTCCCCAGAAAGTGATGCTTTTTTTTTTTTTTTTTGGCGGGGGGAGGGGAATGGTCACTGAAACAGCCATAGAATCAAAGTATAAGAAATGTTCATTGTGCATCTCATTATAATTGAGTTGGCTTGAGTCTCTATTATGAAAGAAAAAAACTTTTGTTATCTTTGGGTGGATGTTAATGTTTCCCACTGACTTAACACTGATGACTAACCTGGGGCTAGAAACATAATTTTGGAGGGGTTTTCCCCATCTTTATTCCACTGAATGAAAGGGGTCTGTGTCACAACTGACAGTGTCTAGTAACTTGGGCTGTTTGCTAGTAGCTTAGAGGAGGAAAGTATTTAACTGTCTTAGAGATTAAATTTTCCAGAAAGGCTGTTGAACAGTAGTGTCATCACAGGAGTAGAGAGAATAAAGACAAGTGTTTATGGACCTGCACACTCACGTCACAGCCGAATATGGTGGAAAGTGTTTAGTTTGCATTCAGGGTTATACATCTCACTTGTGCACCGAGAGCACACAGAATGTCCTTGGGAATAGCTCATAGCTCCAAATACAGGGAGGATGGGTTTCTGGGTTTCAGACTGTCTGTAGTATTAAGATGTGACCATGTTCTCATATAAGTCAGTGGCTCTTCCCACTGAATCATGAAAAATGGGAAATAATGTTTGAATTGGTGCTTTCACCCTTTTAGATATAAACTTTAAATACAAAATGTAAATCAAATGTCTGTTTTACTAGTTGAGCAAGTTAGCATCTCCCAAAACAGAACTGATGGCAAAGTAGTGATGTTTTCAGTCTGTAAATGATGAGAAGCAACAACTTAGTTGTCTTTAACTGGTATAGTAGTCTTTAATTTGTAAGAGTGCCTTGAGCATTATTATTGACCTTTAGAGTCAGATAGATTGCGCTAATGATCATTTCAGCAAAACCTTTTCATAAAAATGAGTATTTTGGATGCAGAGTTATGTGGGTGTACTTGGAGAAAATAGCAGAGGGATGTTAGTAGTTCTTAGAGTTTCCTGTGGTTGTGAATTAAGAATTCAAGCCCTGTTTCCTGCCATGATCAAGAAGATGATGATAGATACTTGGTTCCCAAAGTGCTTCAGCTCCTCCTAGCCTGCTAGAATCGCTGGCAGCTCCCTCCTGGCACCTACACCATCTGTACAGAGGTCTGCAACAGTGTGAAAGCTGGTGAACTGTTAAACAAAACAAAACACCCTACCATCCCCCACACCTGAAAAAAACATTCCCAGAATGCATTTCTGTATTTAATTTAGTGGTCCCTTTTTTATGTGTCTTAAAACTTACTTGAAACTATTTTGAGTGGCAAAATCTAGATACAGCCACTTGCTGCTGGCCTTCCTAGGCAGTACTTGAAGTGAGGCTGGAAAGGCAGCAGAACACCTGGATGTAAGTTATTGCCGGTTAGAGCAGCTAAAAGACAGCAATGCGTATACTCCATTTCAGTGTATATAGCATGCACCCACTTCATAACGTCAAGTGCTTGACCACCAAGTCCTCAGCTAGCTTGCACAAAAATGGAGATAGTGGGAGGAACACGAGGCAAGAGAGCTCTAGGCAGAGGGAGGTCTGACAGGAGCAGCCTCTCGTGCTGACTGTGCGTGTAACCTACATTCTTGCTGAATCACCAAATTCTGGGGGTTTTTTTTTGGTTGATTTATCTTTTTCTTTTTTCTTTTCTTTTGTTTTTTTTTGAAGATAGCCTGTGGGTTGCCATATTTTATTGCATGGCATGATAAAATAAGACTACAAAATACAAGTGTAAAAACAAAACTGTCCTGCTAAATTTTCGTGGCTACTCTAGCCCAGACCCTTGGGTTTCTACAAAAGGAAGAGGGGGAAAAAAAGCCTTCTAGCAGTTAATTTATGGACACCTGCTGGTTACAAAAAACTTGCTAGTGTTATTTGTAATGACAGGTTACACTGAAGTCTTATCTCGTGTGTTGGGATCAGAATAAAATGCAGAAAAAATATTCATGCTTCTACTAAAGACCAGATGATCAAAAACTTCATCTGGTTATTAAGACATAAGATAGATATAAAATAATTTTATAATGTATTTTTATATTTTATAAAACTTATGGAATATATATGTATTTTACATTAAGAATGGCTGTAGCCAGTCTTCTGTTGTATCATTACTATGAAATAATGCTTCAGAAAGGTGCAGCCGGAGATGGGGAGATGAAGCTATTTAAAATAACATTGTTCTTTCTTTTGCTTTAGGCTGAATCTCAAAAAGGCAAAGAATCGCTAGATGTCCATGCAAGCACATCTGAAGGTAAAAGTAACACTATCAGTATTGTGATTATTATGGCTTACAAGGTTAGCAGGCTCTTTGTAGCTTAGCTTATTCATCTGCAAAGCGGGTAAAAACATGCCTTGCTCTAAGGTGCTGGGGTCCAACTCATAAAATTAATTGTTATAAGTCTTAGTAACAAGACTGTTCATGTGTGTTCAGAAAATAAGTACCACAGAAAAATGCTGTTTCACTTTTTTCTTGCACTCGCTTGCTTTAATGAAATGATCAGGGGAAGAATTCTGTATGTGCAGTCTTCCCTAAACTGCTTTTCTTCGCTTGTATTTATTTATACATTTTCCCCCTTCTAAGAGCCTACTGTAACACCTGTTTCCATTCGGACGCGAAGCAGTCATTTAAAACGCCCCAGGATAGGAAAAAATAGCCAGGAATCTGAACCTGAAACTTCCAGAGGAGATGAGGAAAATGCTCTTCATGTGTCGGAAAGCAGGTAAAGGAGCCCATATTATATTGATATTACTATCTTGTTGTTTAGGCAGTCACAAACTACACGGGTCTCCACCAGTGTGGAACTTGACATTTCCTCTCCCTTTTTCCTACTTTGCTTGCTTGCTTGAAAATAAAGCCTGGTGTGAGAAAGGAAATTGAGATGTCACCTGAAGAGTGATTGTGCCAAAATGTCTGGTGTTTCTGAAAGCTCAACAGATGTTGGAAAGAACAGTAAGGAAACAGTGAGGACTGAGGGTGTATTTACAAGAGGGGTGTGTTCTGTTACAAACCAGTCTGTATCAAGGTAAAAACATCTGTATTTGCACGGCATGATTCCTTATGATAATATAGCTGCACATCTATCCACAGTGCTATGTGCGATCTTTGGAGAGAAGTCCCTTCCTGACCTCTTCTTATGTTAGCATCTTACAGTTAAATAAAATCTGACTGTTTAGTTTGGGAGTTGGTTACTGCTTGTCACTTAATAACAAAATAGTTGTGGGGAGCCATCCCTCTTCAAAGTACAGCCCTTTGTTTAGATAAATCCTGATTTAGAACCATCATACCCAGACATATCCTAGAAAAAATAGGCTTATGTTCATACAGTTATTTAAAAAAAAAAAATCCACTTGTGTGTTGTTATTGTTCTTACAAGACAAGAAATCCATCCAGAAAGCAAAGCTATGGTTATTTTAAAAAATGCTGCTTCCTCCCCCTTCCTGTGTATGTGAACATGTGTATATTCACAGACATGTTTTGTTCCTTCCCCTTCCCCCCCCGAAAATCTGGCTTTTTGAGAACTGAAGAGAATCTGATTATTTTCTGGGAAATCCCTCAAACTTTTGTTCCATTAGGTTTCTTCTATTAAAAAAAAAAAAAAAAAAAAAAAAAAAGCCCCAAACCAGTTTTTCAAGTGAGGTTGGATATTCTGTTGCAACAGTGTTGTATTGGATACTGCTTCTCTGCTTGTAACACCTGGAATGCAGTTTGTGCAAAATCTCAGCCCTCCTGTAGCTCAGCCATCAGACATCTGTTTTCATGATTTGTTCTCCATAGAGAAATTTGACCCACTTTCAAGAAACTGATTCAGTTTCAGCTGGCTGCCAAGCTAAGTGGCTTCCCATGTATTTTCAGCTAGCCACAGCTTAATTTTTGCCTGCTACTTGCTCCGTGAAAGGCAGAGGTGCAGTGCTGCTCCTAGCTGGTTCGGAACAGGCCACACAGCAGGGCTTGACTTTGCCACAGGTTGAGAAGTTCTTTGACTTGTGACTGCTAATAATTGGCTACTTGGCCTCTGTCACTGAAAGTCAGTATTTTGGGCCTTGCAAGGTGGAGTCAAGAGGCAGCTGCTCCTCTGAATGAGATGTGTAACGTAGTGTTTGTGAGCAGGGCTACAGCGAATCCTGATGGCAGTAGGGGCAAGATGGCAGTTTGCTTCCCCCTTCCATGCACTTTAGCAAACAGAGCAGGGTCTTCCTCTGCCTAGAGCTGTTCTCCTACGCAGTGCCTCCATCTCAGACTGCTACTTGGCATGAAACCCTCTAATGCTGTGTTATTATGAAACTGTGAAGCGGCCTCGTGCAAATCTGTGTATTTGTTGTTTTGATTTGTGTATACTACTTCAGTGCACCTAAGATTTATTTCAGAAACGAACATTTGAGATGGTGTCACTACGTATCAGGTGCATCAAAGCTTCATCTTAGCTGTTTGCTAGCTTAATCTCTAGCTGGTTGTATCTTCAGCCAGGATGTGTTTATCAGCTTGAGTTGTTATTCAGTCGTGGTCTTTTTAAGTCATGCATGTTCAATGGTTATATAAACATAATTGCTTATGAAGCTGCATAATTTTTAACTGTTCCTGCAGCGGGGTGGGGTGGAGTTGCTTCCTCTCTCACCCCTTTGTAGCTTTTAAATATGTAAAGGATTACTACTTTTTAATTTTCAAATAACAAACTTAAGTTTACACACAATGGAGGTGAGATAGATATCTCTACTTTATAATTGCCGCAGCAATTAGGTCTAGTTAATATCTTTCTCCTCATTAGGATTAGCCATTCTTAGAAGTGTTTATGTTTCTGGATTCATATTTCCCATGGCAAGTGTGTGATAGAACAACTTAAAAATGGCCATGAGAGAATGATTTCCCTGCTGATGAGATCACCAAAATTATGTATTTATTTAAACAATTTAAAGGAAATATCTTAATACCTGCTGCAGGCTGGAACCACTTGCCCACACATCTGAAAGCTCAGAAGACTTAGTAGAAGAACCTGAGGAGAATGCTGTTGAGAATGACGAGGAAATGATTGTTGAAAATGAGGACCAGTCTGTAGCGGAAACAGAGTTGCATGCGTCACCACCTGAGAAACGGAGTGAGAAGGAGGTGAGTTGGGTGTTGGCTGGCGAGACTCAGTCCAAAAGAGATGCAAGTGATAGTGATGGTAGATGACAAGTTTCCAATGTGAAACTACAATTTCTGCTAAATATGGTCCTTAGCTGCCTTGATCCATGTGTTTATTGACTCTTAGATTGTCATACCAATGCTTCGTTAAGAACACCACGTTAAAAGCTGAAGCCGTACAGAATTAGTGTCAGGGGAAACTTCCTTTATACTTATTTTAGTCTATTAGAGTTCACAGGATCTTCAGTAAAGTGAATTTCTAGCTTGTCTATTGAGATAGCTTTTGTAATTGATTTGTCCCACTCAGATGTTGTGGAGAACTGGAATAGGGTCAAGAACTGATCCAGTATCTCAGAGAGAGAGAGAGGGAGGGAGAGAGGGAGATATTTATGTTCCTATTGATCTGTGAGCAAGTAGACCTTACACTGTGTTTGGTTCATGAACCTACAGTTTGAAGGAATGACTGCAGCTTGCATATTTGTGAGATGTATAAAAAGTACTTAATTCTGCTACACAACAGTGTAAGCCATGGTCAGAAGTATAGTGCAGCTGATAACACAAAGCTATTAGGCAGTTTAAGTAGCTGGATAGCTTCTACGTTGAGCTCTGCCTTCTTAGTACACTTTTCTAGGTACCTGAGCTAGCTGCTTTCTCACGTGAACCTGCAAGTTTAGATCACGAATGTGCCCACTGATGTCTGGGAACAATGGCTGGGCACAACCTTTACTTAAAAATGTGATTTTTAGGAAATTCCACTGGAACCTCTTAATGGTGAGGTAACAGAAGAAACTGCTAAGACCTCACTTACGGCTGAAGAGGAGACAGCAAATGAAGTTTTAGGTGGCGAATTGAAATTGCAGTCTGAGAGTCCAGGAGAAGAACCCCTAACGCTGTTTGTTCCATTAATCCTTGAGCCTCCAGCAAAACCTTTAGAAGACACTGTATCAGATAAGGTGAGAGAAGTGCAGCAAAACAGTGCAGTCCTTCTCATCAGTGTATACGCCTTTTGTTTGGTTTTTTTTTAAGTAACGGATAGAAAACACCTCTCCCCATCACCACTATATGAATTTCTTGGAAGAAAAAATTATCAGGGCAGATGAAATCAAATCATAAACAGACTATATTAAAGTTTATTTTAATGTGCAGGAGCAGGGAGCGCATGCACATGGTACCTAAGAGAAAGATACTCCAGTTTGCTTTGGCAGTAATGAAACAGTTATTTCTCCCTACATTAGTTGGATATGTGTGAAAAGCCACAACCTTGGTTTGTGTGGTAGTTTTCCGTGATGAAATGTACAGGCAATTAATTATTGGTAGAATACCTCTCAAGAACACAGATTTTATTGGTTTGTGTTTATGGTGTAAAAGCAGATTGTTATGTGATTTTATGCTAGCAAAATGATGATAATTGTGTCTGTCCGGAGTTAAAACAAACAAACAAACAAAAAACCCCTGGGGATTAATTTCAGAATGTTCATGTTGTACCTGAGTCCAAATTACAAATCTGGAAAAAGAAAACAATCTCTGAATATCAAATGCAGTCTGCAAAAGTGTTTTCTGCAAAGAGGAGGAGAGGACTGATTTGTTGACCATGCATGTAGTACCGGAAACTGTTGAATGCCAGAATTTCCTCTGAGTTTGCTAGGTAGGGGTTTTAGGTGTTCAGTATCTTGTATCTTAAATTTAATTATCCCTTTGTCTCTTCTCCCCCGCCCCGCCTTCCCCTAGGTTTTAAATGCAAATGATTCAGAGGTGCTGACTGAACAAAGTCCATCTATAGAGAAGGAGAGCACTGAAGAAGAGCAGAAAGAAGCTGAAAGGAAGAAATCGTCCAAGGAAGAAAATGCAGCTGCTTCAGCTCCAAGGGATGAACCCTCAGACAACGGCCTACCAAACTCTGTGGTAACTGAAGGAGCAGAAGAATCTGTTTCCGAAAATGTGTCGCCCAAAACAACTTCCTCAGTGGAAGAACAAAACGAGGAAGCAGGGCAAAACTCACAGGAGGCCCCTGTTGCCTTGGGTCAGAGTTCTTTGATAGTGGTTGAACTTGAGGGTGTTTCTTTTCAGCAGCCTTCTGGACAGGAAGGCCAGAAGAACCAGTCGGAAGAGCAGTCAGAAGAGTCTGCTGAGCAGATGGATCAGTACACGCAGACAGCGGCAGAGCGGGCTGCTGACAGCAGCTCTGAGGAAGCAGAAATTGAGGTACCCATTGTAGATCGGAGAACCTTGCGAAGAAAAGCCAAAGGTTACAAAGGTCCACCCAAGAAAAAAGGAAAGCCAGCTTAAAAATGAAATATTGATTAATTCATCTATTTGTAAGAAAGCTATTATTTTGATTAAAACACTAGGGTAAAACTAAACCATATGGGGGACAGGACACACGTTTAAAATATTGGGTTGGACTTCCTTTTGGGATTTATCACCTTTCCTCGAGTTTTCTTGAATTTTTAACCACTATACATTGAGCTTCATCAGAGTATGAAAGTAAATGGCCAGTTTCCTCCTTTTATAAAGGATACATGCTGAATAAATACAGAAATTGTGCTAGCAAAGGAACAGTTTGCATATTTAAGGTGGCAGTCTTGGAAGAAAAATGGTGAAGTGTGAAATCCTGGCTCTATTAAGGTCACTTGAATGCCTGTAGACATCACTCTAGAATTTTTATAATCTTGCGTTCTGTACTGTGGGGAGAAGCAGAACAAGTGACATCCTTCCTTTCTTCTTGTTTCCTTTCCATAGATTTTCTCAGATGAGATTAAAAGAATGTAAGATTATGTAATTCTAGGTTTCAAAATATACAAGCAGATATAACTCAGTAGATCAAAGCAACATAAGCAGCATCTATATTTCACTAAAATCAGACCGGAGACTTTCCACTTCTGATCCCCAACTACTATTTGCTAATCACTTGAAACAGCTGAGTCAGCAGAGACACTGTCAACACAGTATCTGTCATAGCACACTCTGATAATGAAGTTCTTTAAGTGAAGATTTAGGGATGTCTACGCGGTAAACTGTATTTGTAACTTCCGAAGTGAGCGTCTTGCTAAGCGTAAGTTTTCCGGAATGTATGGAGTGCAGATTCGAGTACACTTACAGAGTTGTTTGAACTGCCTTTCCTAACTATTTGCATGTGTTGAATGGATACTTGATGACTGACTTGTTATGTTACAGGAAAAGGATATTGCAACTTTTGATCTAGCATTGGTCTGAATGGAAGTGGCGCTTTGTGTTTTCCAAATACTCAGCTGATGCTTTGGGGTAATTAAAATGTTGTATCTGCCAGATGTGTGACTCCTGTGAGTTCTGGCATTCCAGGTGGACGTGACATTCATTAGTGTGAATAATAGTGGGGATTTCAGCAAATGCTTGTTTGCTGAGCTCCTGTGCCTTTAGGAGTTAGCAGGAGATTGCTGCAAAAACTTCTGATTCCCACTTTCTTTTTCTAACTTGGATGTAATTCCTGGGATAATAGCTTCCCAGTTTATAGCTTTCTTAAAAGCAGCAACCAAACTTTGCAATATGCAGACAGACAGAAATCAAAACAGGCTATTCATGCATGTTTCCCTTCAGAGGTACTCTTGGCAAACCATATATTTAACTTAAATTGCCATAGTCTATAAGCTATTTCCTAATTTGCTATATGTTTCTTTCAATAAATGAAGCTCCTCTCATAATGGGTTAAAAACTCAGGAATAAGAAAGAACAGTGGTTCTAGGAATAAGAAAGAACAGCAGTCCTAAGAACAAGAAATCACACAACTATTTGTCCTGCTATATCTTTTCTAAGATTAGTAAACCAGTCTCCTATAGTGTCTCAAAAATAGAGGTATCTCTAAATTGCTGTTTAGGATTTCTAAGTACAGGGTTCACTTGAATAATTGCAATGCTGTCTTAATTTTTATGTCCCTATGAAGCAAATATAAGAATCTGTTCTTTGATTTTTATGCTTATACAGTTTAACTGTATTTATAAGGTATTTTAACTGTATAAGATATATTCTTACTTAATCAGCTGAGATGAACAGAACCATGCTCCCTTGTAATTTGTTCAGAGACACTTAAAAAAGAAAAAAACAAAAAAAGGCAAGTTTTTAGAAGTATGTATTGCCTAAGCTTTGGATTTAAGGTACACAGGATCACTGAGTTAAATCTGGGTTTCTTGAGGTGTTGCACTTAGCTGTAACTTCCTATCAATGTACAGGTACTGCTATGAACCCTTGATGGCTGATAAATGTTCAAGATCTTTCATGATTGTTTATAAACCTATTCAAGTGAACCTTAAGCATTTCTAAAACTAATTAAACATTTTCTATGAAGCACATGAGACAATTTCTGTCATCTATAATATGGCTTCTCTTTTAGTTCTAAGATTTATTGTAAAAAGATGAGAACATGATGGCTAGAAAACATACATTGTGTTGCTAGGAATTGGGCTCTGTGAGGATTGATGGTAGTTAAAATGGGGGTTGTATAAACTATATTGTAACCCCATCTTTCATTTGTTAGAGTAAGCTTTCCTAAACATTAATCTATTGAATACTTCAACTGATAAAAATGTATTTACTTGTAATAATTCAAGGATTCTTTTGTTTACGAAAAGCGAGTCCCAGTTGTTTCAATTCTTCTAACTGGATTTTTGATGCATATGTTTGTATCACTTGTATTTCCCTTCAAGGTTGGAAAACACTGTTAATGGGAAAAGGTCAGTTCACTCATTTGGCTTTCTTTTCACAGCTAAGTCAGTATTGATTTCAGTTAGTATCTTATTTTTAAGATGTGCATATTGAAGGCATAAATATTGCAACAGTGCTATTGGATTAAGTCAGTCTTGGATTCTACTGAGATGAACTAGATTTCTGATCTAACTTCAGTGACCTAGAGGGGGTTTTTAAACATGTGAATTTAAGTTCAGTATTTAAGTGTACTCTTGAGTAACTATTTCTGTAAGTCGAGGGTACCTGAGATAGTAGCTGATGGCCTGGTTGTTAAGAACAGCATGGGGCAGTCGAGGTGTGATTAGGAATTCTGATACCTGATATGGTCTTGAAAACTAGACAGTTCTAGCTGTGATTGCAGCAGTACTTTGAACTAAAGGGCACGGTTTATTTTCTGTAATAACTTCTTTGGCATCAATCATTGCGGAGTAAATACTAAGTGACAAAATCAAAGTACTGTCATTAATAGTATTTATTTGCAGTACCGATTGTCTCATTGGAACCATAGCTTAATAGTCCATACCTTCTGTTACATTAATGCAAGAGGACATATCTGACAACTGTGGTGACTCAAGTGTTTTACCTTGGGAAAGCCAGCGTTTTTTAGGCTTGGACAAATTTTTTCCTCTGTTAACTGTCTGGCTTATTACCATTGAATTGTTAAAGAATTTTTAAGATCCTACCACACCAGCAATCAACAATTAAAACATCGACTTTCTACAACTTTGTACCAAATCTTATTGCAACATGCTTTGGAACTACATGTGTACAACGAAAGCAAGCAGTATTATTTTTGAGCTTTATTTAGTCTAGGAATAGAGCTTAAAGAACATTAATTTGTGACTTCAGCCTTGCTTTTCAATGGTAAATGGTTTTGTATTTGAATCCAGCATTTGTTCAAATGTCTTTCTTGTGCTGCTTGTTAAGTTTTAACAGGAGTTGCTTTGCTTTTCTCACTTTTTTTGGGGTCTTTTTCTCATTTCATGCAGAATTCTTGTTTGTTGTTCTCACGTTTCATAGCCCTTTACATGAAAATGTGTACATGTCTTACTTCAAAAGTGCTTTTAACTTATTTTAAATGATGTCTGACCTTAGGTTGTTGCTTTTTATACCATTTCATTCTGTAGATGTCAGTAATCAAATTAGTCATTTACAATGACATCAACATTACTAAGTTAAACATAGCAATAAATAGGCCTAAGTTTCAGCTTCTCTGCTCTGAGTGACCATTATAAAATTTTATTTCCAAGAGGATACACTTCTAAATTTATTTTCATAAATGTGGTGTTAGATGTTTTCTGAAGTAGTGATACCCTGTTATAAATCTGCTGTTTATAAATCTTATGAAAGATGTGTTACTATTCTACAGTACTGTATTAAGTCTTGTTACAGTGTGTTTCAGTTTTTCCTTTTTTTAGTATTGTCTTGACTGGTTTTGAAATGTTTTGAACTAGTAATTAAACTTATATTTTGTGATTTTTTTCCCCTGGTTTTTAGTATTTGAGTCCTCTCTGCTATACAGGAGGCATCTTTCTAATTGCATTAGTTCACTAGAGCAAAATGTATAGCTATCATCACATTTAGCATTATTTTACAATCCGTATACTACCAAGGAGCTTTAAAAGCTCAAAATTATTAAATGATTTTTTTTAACTTATTAAAACAATTTGCTGTACTTCAATTGGCTTATATATCAGATCTTTTTTAAGAAGGCTTTAGAACAGGCTGTTCTGAATGTTATAGTTAGGCAATCTGCAGTTTACACCATCCTGCATAGTTGGTATAAACTTAGCAGTTTAATCTAGTTAGTCTATTTTGGTATAGACAAGTCAATTAGAAATTCTGCAATACATTCCGTACAGAACTTCCTTTTTTTAAAGGCAACATACAATGTGATGTTACAAATATTGAGAGAAAGTCTTGCTCTGTGCAGCTCCATCAAAGTGTTGCAATGTATTTTTCATTGCAAAAGTTTTATTATTCATCTAACAAGAAATCATATATTTACAACATAAAAAGAAATGTAGTAGTGTTCTTGAGGTAGCTGTACTTCATGAGGGAGAACCCACCTGTGCAACAGAAAATTAGAATACTCTGTTCATGTTATTTGTTAATGCGCAGTAAAAGGTGAAGTAGGAAGTCCTTAAATGCAGGCTCACCTATCTTGACAAAATTTCTTCTCTCCAAGTAAATGACCTGCTCATGACCCTCTCAGCTTCACATCATTCCCTTTACTCACAAATAAGTAAAAATCATGGTAAGTTACAGGCTATTTTATTAGTTTAACACATTGCCCTAGACTAGACTCAGTAAGAGGAGAAAACTTAGGTATAGTTTAAAAAAAATAAAATATATATATATTTCCTCTATCAGGTAGTGTAAGAGAAATTACCAAGCTGGTACAAAAAGCAGCCAGTTTGACTTCCTGGCTAGAGTTATAGGTCTGGAAATACTATTAGGGTTAGAAATCCTGCAGTCCTTTAATCATCTTTCTCATATGAGGAGGCTGAGACAGCTGGAACTGTTCAACCTGGAGAAGTGAAGGCTTGAGGAGGATCTTGCCAATGTATATAAATACCTGATGGGAGGGTGTAAAGAAGATGGAGGCAGATTCTTCTCAGTGGTGCCTGTTGACAGGACAAGAGGCAGTGGGCATACATTGAAATAAAAGAAATTCCATTTGAATTTGAGGAAAGAGGGCTTTTTCTTTTTTTGTTTTTGTATATATGGAACCGGTTGCCCAGAGGTTGCAGAGTCTCCATCTTTAGAGATACTCAAAACCTGACTGGACAGTGTCCTGAGCAGACTGTTCTAGTTGACACTGTCTAGCCCAACCCCCTGCTTAACACAATCTCCACAGGTCCTTTCCAGCCTCAACCATTCTGTGATTCTATGTTTTATCTGCTAAACTACCTCTTTTTGTGGCTTACTTTGTGTGTGACATGGACATACTAATCACTAGTCTTAAACTTTCATTATTGTAAAGACCAGAAAAAATGAGTTGAAAAACTGTTTACTCTGGTTTCTGAAAAGAGCTTTGAAAGCTTTTTTCCTTAAAACACTGCAGGGTAAGAAGGCATTCATAAAACTGGAGAAACTCTTCATTATGATTTGACTCTGAATTCATGTTAAAAGCTCTTTGGCTTCAAGTACTGTTTAAGAGTGGGAACACAAAATCAGTGTGTGTGTGTGTATGTATTTATTTGTTTTATTACCAAATTCTTGACCTTAAAGTGAGTAGTTGTAGCTCTGGAAGATTACTGATACAGTATCACTGATTGATAACTTCCTGTTTAGAAGCAGCTTTTGTTTCTTGTATTTTCTGAGGATGCAAGCTAAGTATACATTGACCAGCTGATTCTTGTGACTTCAGTTTAACTTGAATGTTTCTTAAAACAACCATGATGGCTATGAGTAGTTGTACTATCAATGTTATCATGCCATTCTCTAATTTCCATTTTTTTTTAACCACCAAAATTTTGCAGTTTGAACTTGTAAAACTGTTCTTCTGCATGGAAGCATTTGCTCTTTCCTGTAATGCAGTCATGAATACAGAAAGGAGAAAGAAAGGAAGAAAAATGAAAAAGAAATAAACAGCCTTCTAGTCATCTCCCCCCACCACTGTGCTGCTGCTGTTATCTCAAGCACATGCTTGAGTTAACATTTACTCATCCAGTTGTACTGATTCTCCAGCAGCAGAATGCAAGTTAATGTGCTCTTCTATACCGACAGCTATTACAGTAGAGTTCCCAGTCTGGCCATCATGGGAGATAACAGCTGCATTTCCCACCACTAAGAACTGAGCATGCCATATTTATGCTATGAATTTAAACCAGAAAATTGCTACTGTAAAAAGACCAAGATGATTTAGGTTAAATCCACACCATGTTAGCAAAATGTGAAAATTGACTCACTTTATTTGGACAATGTTCAGCTGAACAAACAGATAATAAATATAAAAATCTGAGCAGTCAGTCTGGCAAGTTTAAGTTCCTCACCAGCTTGTGGGGTCAGTGTTCTTCAATAGTTGAACATTCCAGAGATCTTGCAAATGTGTTGAAACTGCACTGATTTTGTGGGAGCTTGTGTCCATCGCTTAGTCTTGGATACCACTTAGACAAGTAGAACTGCATTAATGCAGCCATCATTTTCTGGATTGTTTGTTACTTGTGCATATTTCCCTAAAGAGAAAAGGGAGTTAAATTTAAATGCCTAGTAAAGCTTGTAGTTTGCACATAATAAACTAAATCAGAATTTTGCATGTTTAATCCACAAGTCTGTTTATAAGTCTAGGAAACTCCTGTTCCAGGAGAAATGCATTCTGAAATCTAAATGCAGTTTCTGCTGAGCTGGAAATGAGATTTTCAAAATATTTTTCAGGCTGTTTTTGAAATGTATCATTTCAAGTTCTCAGTACATTTAAAAAGAACAAAAACAACAACAACACACCCCCACAACACCCAAACACACAAACAAAAAGCCTCCACAAGTTTTTAACAGGGAGGCTGGCTTGGACTGTAGTACAAGTCAGCCTGATCCTATAAGACACTTCTAGTCAGAAGTTCCACCAAATCTCTAATGTGACCATTCATAGTTTATGTGGTTAGGTCATTATAGACTTGTAGCGCTAGTTAATACAAAACATAGCCAAGTAAGTGAAGCCATTTTTCTGAACTTTACCTAATTTGATGTTGAAAATGTGAAGCAAAAGCCTGAGATTAAAACTTGCAACTTGCATTTTTATAGCTGTCTAGTGGTTGCTTCTGCTACAGCCCCAAACTAACATTTAAGAATGGATCAACGCTGACAATTTATAGGACGCAGGCTTAAATCTCTATTGCCTCACGTACCATTAAAATTTTAAAACTAGTTCTGCAGTACAACCAGCTTGGCTACTTACCCCAGATCACTTTGCCTCCTTGGGTCACAAGGCCAAGCTCACTCACGTTCACCTCAATGACGGTACCTTTGGTAATTACACCCAATGTTGTATACAAAGGAGAAGAAGGATTCTTCTTTACGCCAAGGATAGGTAGGCAAAAAGTAGCTTTAAGTTCAGGATGTGTCACATGTGCCTTCTTGAAACGCAAGCCCTATTGCATAAGGGGTGTTAGAACAAGTTAATATTTATTTCAAGCTCTTGTGATTAATTTAACATTTTTAGCATTATATCCTCAGCTTCATGTATTTTGAGAGTAGAAATAATGAAACAACTTAGAATATAAAGTGTTATCTATCTACTGTAAAATGCTAGACTTGTTAAAATCTGATTAATGACAAGGTGAGATGAAATTCTTTATGTATATTTTCAGGATGCCAATTTTTAATAGTAGTGCAAGAAGAATGCTTGCTACCACAGATGGCTTCTGTCCCATGAAGAAATCAGGACCTAATGGTAAAGCATTTCACCATCTTACTGGTTTTCAGACTTGAGATTTTTCTTTTACTTCTTATAAAACATGTGAAAGATTTTTTTAGATTTAATATTAAACACCCATCTCTTATAGCACTTTCTATCTAGTGACCTGAAAGTGCTTTGCAAAGGAGACTTTACTGCTCAGTACTGTAACCCTTTCTGTGTCAGTTAAAAACAAAACAAAACAAAAAAATCTATTAAAGGCCTCTGTGTAAGATAACGAACTAATAACGGAGTATAATCCAACAGGCAACAAATGCTTTCGTCTTTTCCTGTGAGGAAACAGGAGCAGCTGTTTATAGTAAAACTACACCGTCCTGGACAGTCTAACTTCTGTGCGCTGCCAGGCAGCTAGAGCCCACAAATTGTTCTTACACGCACATAAAAAAAGGCTGGGCTGGAGATGCAGCACTTCCCCTGCCTACTAGCACTGCTGTGCTTCAAGCTGGGTGCTGCTGCTCATCAACAAACCAGAGAGAGAGAGGAAGCAGAGAGCCCAGGCCTCTGCAACACACAGAATCGCAGCAGTTTGAAAAAGAGAGATGCCATAAAGTTTATATGCTGTGTCAAAGTGCTTCCATTAGAGACTGTCCCATGCTAATTTGGGAGCTGGTAGCTTTAACTTCCTCCTGTAATTCAGAGGATGCCAATAAGTGTAGAGATATTTCAGTGTAGACAGAGGGATGACTGCAGGGGCCCACCCCCAAGGTATTCTAAGTTTAGATTTCTTCAAACATACTATTAAGAATATTCTAAATCAATAGTTTAACCAACTGTGTTATCATAAAACAATGTCTCCTTGACACTGGAACTCAGAGCAGTAAACAGAATTACTTAAATATTTTAAGCCTCAAGAACATTACCATTGGTCGAATGAATCGTTCATATTTAGGAGGTTTCCTAGTAAAGCCATCTCCAACAAAGCAAACTTTTGTAACCATTCTCTTCCAGGCCTTCTTCTTTCTCTTTCCTGTACGGATCACTTTCAAAACTTCTGTTTCTCCTTGTGCACGGACTTTTGGCACAGGAACCTCCCATTTGCCCTAGAGGAAAGGAGGAGAGGAGGAAAAAAAACCCCAACAAAACCCAGTAGTCTTATATGCATGCAGCATTGGTAAATGAAAGGGGACAAAGAATAAAATACAATTTCACTAAAGCAAAGTTGTAAACCATACCTCTTATACAACTTGCAGCTTCTCAGTTTAGTTAATGATTAAATTTATGATAAGATACTACATATGCTTATTTTGTCCTAAATGGCTAAGCGATTTGAAGTTTTAGGTTTTATACAATATCAATATTTAGACTTTGCTTGCAGGCTGTGAGTCATCTGAGCATCAACGATTCAAAGTGGTCATCATCACAAGCAACAGTAAGTATCTGAATTTATTAATAGTGTTACTTACAGCTTTTTCTTTTCTCTTCTGTTTGATCATGTTAGAGAGAACTTTAGCTCGGGACTGGCCCTCTCTGTCCAATAGGTATGCTGGTACGGCTCCTTTAGGTGTTTTTTCATCATTCTTTTCCTTTGTATTCCTCTTTTCATGCATTTTAATGCTGCGAGAAAAGAAAGATGTTTTTAAAACCCACTCAGTATTGAGAGCAGAGAAAAGTACTTTTCTAGATGAGAGATGAAAAACTCCTTTCACCTTAAACTTGTGCCTACTTAGAGCTTACTTTTAAAGAGATATATTTGTAAACAAATTAAAGTAGTACACATTTATTTTGAAGGATTAATCCTAAGTATTTTTCATGGGAAACTGGTGATCTCATTTAATATAACAATTCTGATAGACTATACAGAGTGCATTGGAAGCCTGACAATTTCTATCAAGACAGGAATACATAATACTTGCTAAGAAATTTTTGAATGGCTCAAAACAAGCAGTGTAACTCTCTCAGCCAAGCACTTTAAGAGTTAATAGCCTTCCTCTCTGAAAAAAAATAAAATTCTGCTACTCTTTTGAGGCTTGATGGCAGCACTTAAGTTTGAGTTTGGTGTGTCTGTAAAGGCACTGAAGTAGTCATGTTCTGTTACCTGTGAGGCCGTTTTCAAAACAAACGAAACAACCCCCAAAACAACCCCCCCAACCTATAGTCAAACTCAATACCTTACAAGTAGCTGAGGAAATAACTGGCTACACTTGGAGAACGACAAAAACAATACGTGGTAATAGATACTAAGTTCATTAGCAATAAATGAATGCTGTAAATATTTTTTCAAGTCCTGAACAATAGAGAAAGTTCTGAGAAAAATGCTTTTCTTTATCTAAGCTTGATATTGCAATTTATCCTGGAAGACAAGCCTGGTTCTGCTTAACCATACACTGTATGTTACTGTACTTTTTCTATTAACAGGAGGTATGTTTTTACAGTAATATAGGAGTGAAGGTAAAAACCCTACATGAATGCATTTGTATTTTTGTTACGATTACATTTTAATAATCACTACTGCTAGTTAACACATATCTTACCGATTGCTTGTAAGAACAGAACTATCGTTAACTACTAATGGCAGAAACACCCAGAGAGAAAAGAGGAAGACAGGAATACCTTAACTGTGGCAATAAAGCCTTCTCTCCTACAACTGCAACAGTAACTCAAAGTATAACGTATCACCCCAGTAAGCGCTAGGTCTAACTGCCTTCACACCTACTCTCATCCTTCCCTTACCCGAACCGGACCCTCCCACAGAGCCAGGAGATACTCACGTCTTTTTCATTTGTATCTTCTCAGCGTGGCGCTGCTTGTGGTAGAGCTTGGCCTTCAGCCCTATCATTTTCTTGGCCTTCCTCGACCGCTCGTGAGCCTCACGGCCCTCCTTCTTCCTCCTCTTCTCATGGTAGTCGAGGCGGCGCCCGTGCCGCTTGCGGTGCAGCTCGATGTGCTCGTTCTGCGGCTGGGGGCGAGCAGCCAGCGCCGTCAGCAGGTAACGGCCGCCGCCCGGGCCCGGCCGCCGCCGCCGCCGCCGCCCCCCTCAGCGCCCCGCTCCGCTCCCCCCGCCCGCCCGCCCTCAGACCCCCCGACCCCCCCTCTCCCTCCCCCGCGCCCTCTCCCCTCACCATGGCGGCAGCCGCCCCTCGCGCTCAACGGCGGCGCCGAGCAGCCGCCTCGCTCGCTGAAGCGCAGCGGAAGGGGTGGTCCCGCTGAGAAGCGGCCCCGGCTGGGAACGCTCCCTCCGGACGCTTTGGTTCCGCCTGTAGGAGAGGCAGCTGCCTGCACCCGCTGAGGGCTCCGCGCCCGCCTCTGTGCCACCGGGAAGGGGGGGAGGTACGGACGGAAAGGCAGCGCGGCGCTTTTGGCCGCCCTGTTCTGGTCCGGCCGGGGCAGAGAGCCGGAACTCGGGGCGATGAGCGGGCGGGGGCCGGCCGGAAGGGAAAGGAAGAGAGTCCTGGTGCGCCGGCGCAGAGCGCTCTGGGAGTGCAGCTCGCTGCCGCGCGCTGGGGCCGCCGCGTCCGGCAGCGCCGGGGGGGCCACGAGCGACGGAGCGGGAGGCGAGCGGGGCGGGTCTGCGGGGCCCCGGCGCTGAACCGGCGCCCTGGGACGGCGGGAGAAAGTGGGTGTTTGGCGGCGAGGTGGGAGCGGGGCGCAGCTGAGGCGGCTTTTTCCTTGCTAAAGTCACCGCGAAACGCACGTCGTTGGCTGCGCCCCTGGCGTGGGCAGCAGTCGGCGAGGCGTGGTTTAAACTTCTGCCCTTCGATGTTGTGTCGCAGCAGCCTCGGAGACGCTTAAAAACTTGTCGTGTTTGGTTGCCGTACCCAGAACACCCCCCCACACACCACCACCACCACCACCACCTCCTCCGAGGCTAGAGGAGCTGCGTGCGGTTCACTTATTTACAGCCAGGGCTTTATCTGAGCGTGAGTATGGACTGTGCTGCTAATTCTTCTGCTTTACTAGTTGTAACCTTCTTTGACAAATGTGTTAGTGCATGTAGGCATATGGTTATGCTGCATTTTTAGGGCCTAATACCATTACTTTTATGGGTCTGACATGGATTTAACTTGCAAAACGATAACGTGAAAAAGAATAATCTGACTAACACAAAAAACTAGTAAGTTTCTTGATTGTTTTATGTGGAAGTAGTGCACTTACCTGCTTTCTATCATAAGCGTTTTATGCTATGTTTACTTATCTCCGCAGGGACCATCTTTCGAAATGGGAGCCACGATGTTGAGTATTAGAAGGAATTTTTCAGTGCATGTGTTGAAGTCATCAAGTTTGTGCAGTGAGGTAAACTTTTTCCCAAATTTTGATACTCTCTCTGTGAGCAAAAGCTATACTTCATTTACTCTGAATAAACATATTTTTTGTCTTGACTTCAAATTAAACAGATTATCTGAATAAAATATATAATTTATTTCCTGTTATACTCAGGCTTCATGTAAGTCAGAGTGTGGAAACTGTATTTGTAATGTTTCTGTGAACTTCTTCGGTTACCTGTGATTTTGATTACTTAGCATTTTTCATTTTAAATTTATGTAATTTAAACAAATACTTAGGTGTGTTAAAATATTGTAGCTCTTGACTAGTTACATTGATATAGTCATAGACTTCTACTAGACTTCACAAGTATTATTGGAGTTGGACTTGGTTTGAATCTTGGTGCTACTGTCTTCGTGCTCCTGTTTCCAGATAGGTGGTAATTTGAGTTTATGTAAACACCAAACAACACTTCTGCTTCTGCAGATTTCATTTGTATCTGCTTTTCTCCAACTGGAAAAAATATATCTACAAAGTAATCATTTATAATAATAACTTTTTTCTGTGATATTTTCCTGTTAAGTGTATGCATTTCTGGAAGCAAAATATGAGAGTCACAGGAAGTCTGACACAATGGAGCTGTAGTCAGAGAAACCACAGTTCCCTACCAGGTACAAGTTTTAAATTATTTTCTTGTTTTACTGAATTTGATTTATGGCCTAGTAATAGTAATTGCTCTAAAAATTAGAAAGAACATTTCCTATACTGTGTTTCATTACATTCTTTTGGTCATTTTTTATAGAGTTTGATGTATAAAGCACAAACAAAGCAGATAAAATGTTCAGGGACTGAAAAGATGTGTTCTGTATAGCTGCCTTTTTCTCAGCAGACATATGGTTTGAAGCCTTTAGGAAATGAAAAACAAAATAATTAGATAGATAAGAAATCAGGTCAGCTGTCAAGTGTGCAGGAACTTCTGCCTGATTGCCTGAAGCATTAATTTGTGATCAAGTAACTGATGATAGCCAGCATGTTGGACAAGGCAGAAAGACAGGAATTTCTGATTAAAGAGAATGAAGCTTGAAGTTATAATTAGTGAATCTTCTTTACACAGTCAGAATTAATGAGAATTAGAGGAAAAAGATACCTGGAAAACAAAATTTCAATCAAAAGGGATTGTTATTGTTTTCTGAGTAGCTTCATTGCTATTCAGTGGAAATCAATTAATAAGATAGCATTGGAAGTCAGGACCAGTTTTTTTCACAATGATTTTGATGAAGAGGGAGACAGCAAGAAGATACTGATCATAGGTGGGTAGCCAATTCCATGTTTATCGATTCAGCGCTGCGTATGGTGGCAGAAGTCTTAATCTGCAATCATGCATCTGAGAAGATGATTTCCTTTTCTAAGTTCCTAGTGGCACTGTAGTCTGTGTTGCAATAGGTTACTGTTTTTATGTATTTTTCTATGCAATGGCCCTGCGTGCCATATTGATTCCCAGTTTTGCTGTGCTGAGTACCTCAGTGTGTCATGTGAAGGTTTGTTCTGTACACAAGAAGATACCATGACTTAAAGAAGCAGGAAGTCTCAAAAATACTCATGACAGTTGATTTATTTTAGAAACTGGAGAAAAAAAGCAGTGTTAGTTGGAGTTTTTATTTGGAGCTTTTTTTGGTGAATTTCCAGCCTGCCACCTTGCTACTTATAAGACCAGCCTTTCTCACCACTACGATGTTAACCTATAAGATATCTCCGTAATGTTACCTGTGATTAAAAAGGATGATTTGAAGATGGTGAAGGAATGTTAGTTTAAATATTGTTGAATTTTGTCTGGCGTTATCAAAGAAAAATTTAAACAGAAAAACGTATTAGAAAAGTCAGTAGCTTAAACAGAATTTAAATGGCTTATTTAAGTAACTGAATTACAGATTAGTTTCATAAGCATTTAGCTTGGCAATTTATTTTCCAGTTAAATAGTGTGAGGGAGAGGAAATGTCTTTCAATAAAATATGAATTTAAAACTCTTACACCCCTTAACCTAAGTCAGTTTACATCTTCCCAAGAAACATGCGGTCTATCCTTAGTATTTAAAGGAGAAATAACTTTTGAAATTTGTTGTTTAATACCTAGTTCAGATGAGTTTCAGCATCACAATTGTCTTGAACTATGGCATGTATTTGGTATCACTTTTGCAGAGTTAAGATGTGGCTATGCTGATGATACTTTTCTTTGTTGACTTTATCCTACTGTTTCTAAATTACACCTCTTTGAAGAGCTTCTCTCTCTCTCCCTTTTTTTTTTTTTCTTTGAGACTTGTTGAAAATCCAGCGCGTGTCTCAGAAGTTTGAGGTTATAGGGATTAGGGACTGTTATGAATTGTGGCTCTATCTGAATCTTTCTTCAGACAGGCTTTCTAGTATTCTTAAATATATTTAATTTTGTTAAAATGTGTCATTTTTACATTGAGGTTAGTCTGGCAAATCTTTATTTTATCTTTGTTTTGTTCTTTTTTTCCAGGAGATGTTAAGTCTCTACGTTCTATCATTAACCCTCATATATCCAGGTAAATAATGCTAACTTATTTTCTCTATGTAACAGGCAGTCAAGGTAATTGATCTGGCAAAATGTCACGGGTTATTGCAGAGCACATTGTCTGTTTTAGATTACAGTTAGTATTTCCTTACTTCTTCCTTTCTGACATTTCAATACAGAGCAGTTGTTAACGTTGGAGTTGTCTCAGACTTGTAAAATGGGACTCTTCCGTTACATCATCAGAACCAGAATTGCCCTCTTAGAGAGAAGATCAAAATCCACCGCAGTCACTGAGAGCTGAGTTGGGGGGGAAGGAAGTGTCTTGGCAACCAGAGCATCACGATGGGCAAAGCTGTACTTCTTGTTCCTGGGAGAGCTCAGCCTTGTTAGATGAGGGTCTGAACATCGAGGGCAAGGTGGTTAGGGGCTGAGCTGTCAGAAGAAGGGTGTGGGGATGAAGTTCCCTTGGAAGACCGCCTCTATCCTATAATCTAATTAGGCTGGGATTAACGGTGAGTGTGGGGACTGATGACAGGGCCTTTGCTGATGATATGCAGAGCCAGTAAAGCAATGCTGGGAGTCTCTCGGCAAGGTACTTGGTAAAATGAGACTGGGCTGAACAGAATTAGGGACAGCTCCATGGGGGCTTGCGTGTTAGGTTAGGGGTGCAAAAGGGGGTGTGCACAATAAATTGTTGCAGTCATCGTTGAGACAGAACAGAGGATGGAGGGGCTATTTCTGTGTGTGGAGAGGGCAGCTGGGTGCAGAATGAGGCCAAACTACTACAGAAGTGAAGTATGGAAGCCTGTTCGAAAAGTCTGAATATTACCAATTTAGAGAAAATCCACTGTTTCAATACTACTGTCCTTCAGTATCAAACATAAACTATATCAGCTATGTAGCAGAGAAAAAATCTTACTCATCTGATGTCCTGTTCTTAGTGAATATGAATGGTTTGTTCAGATAACAACATCGCTGAATGAAAAGTTACCACAGTAAAGGAAATGTTTTTGCTTTATGCAGAATCCGTAACATTGGCATCATGGCGCACATTGATGCAGGGAAAACTACAACAACAGAGAGAATGCTGTATTATTCTGGATACATAAGATCACTTGGAGGTTAGAACTACTTTCTCTATTCCAGTAGCTTTGAGAGATTTAACTGTAATATACAATAACACACAATGTAGTTAGAGGCAGCTGTTAGAATATTTTGCATAGAGGCCTGATGTTTCAAAAGTTGTGCTGCACCATAATGAAAGTATAATGCACTTTCCACTGTACTCTCAGGCAGTTGTACCTTGAGAGACAACAGATTAACTTTTTTTGTTGAATTTTAATGTATTATGATTTGTTGAACTCTTAGTTAGAGGTTCTCCTGCTTTTATGTATTGTTCATTGGCTATTCTGGCAAAACTCTTTTTCCTGTTTCCTTTTGAAATGTAAAGAAACCAGATTAATAGAAAGTGACAATTTATTTTGAAAGCTGTAACACAGGGAAGAATTCCTTGCTAAAACAACTTTCACAGATCTTTGCAAACTCCATCAGAGTGAGTGAGACGGAGGTGGACTGTAGCATGTAATTATTGTCATGGGGAAAATTATACAATTTAGTTCCTCTGCAGTCTCTCCAGCACTTGAAAGAGTTCAGTATCAAAATAGACTCAAGATTGAAAGCAGCAGTCACAGCAGTCTCCATATCTGCTACCTTTTGACCTTATAAGTTGAACTCCCTGTTCTCTACTGCAAGTGGGAATGTTAGAAGACATTGGGCCTTCGAGGTGGTTGAACTTGGTGGCCTACTTGTTTGGAAATGTGGGACTGCTTCCCTTTCTATTAAGGGGAAAAAAAGACTCTTACTTAACTTTAACTTAACTTTAGTTTTAATTTAACTTAATTAACTTGTAGTTATTAACTTTTAAAATGTCAGATTGCATACAATAAGTGCAGCTAGGATTTTTTTAACAGTGTAGGTTGTTCAGAACTTTGGGTTTTAATTTTTAAGTTTCTCACAATGTTACTTTAATTAAAAAGAACAAAAAAAGTTCTTGGAAGTGCTTGTCTTTGTTTATGGAGCATTTCTTTTCAAGAAATGGAGTCTAGATAAATTGCCTGATACTGTCTTTCTCTGAATAAGTGATAGTTTTCATAGCTTGTACATACACAAAAGGAACAGTATTTCCAAATCTCCCCTACCATCTTTATTCTAATACAACTTCATCTTTTGAATTATTTATTTACTGAACTGTTTTCCTAATTGCTGTTCACAGATGTTGATGATGGGGATACAGTGACAGATTTCATGGTACAAGAGCGGGAACGTGGTATTACCATTCAGTCTGCTGCTGTTACTTTTGACTGGAAAGACTATAGAATCAATCTGATTGACACCCCAGGTACTGCATTTTAGGAGTACTCTTGTTATTAGGAGAGAGTAGATGAGGTGGGGTGTCATAGAACTTAGCTTTTGGGTTTAAAATATGGTATGATATTTAGTCAGTTGAATTGTTGCAGTAGATAAGTTTATACTGAGCTCTGTTCACCTTTGACTAATTGTTTGCTGGTGCCTAAGGCAAGCTTGTTTCTCAGATATTTCCGTGCTAAATTGCTTTCAGTTCTGGGATTGCAATGTAACTGTCCTGTGTGTTTCAATGACTGCTGAGTGTATTTCTCTGAAAGTGAAGACGGAGGGTTTTTTTGGCATGGTAAAAAAATATAATGACCTGTTGATGTTGCCTCTTTGAATTATGGCAGTGCAAAATGAAAATTGTTTTTCAGGTCATGTCGACTTTACAGTGGAAGTTGAGCGTTGCTTGAGAGTCCTGGATGGAGCAGTAGCTGTGTTTGATGCTTCAGCTGGTGTTGAGGTAAAAATGACTGGTAGAATTTCTTATGTGTAATGACTTAAAAAAGACTGAAATAACAACGTTATAGGGAGGTTGCTCTGCATTACCTCTCTTCATGCTTTGAGCAAAATTTGCCTGAGCTCAGAAGCTGAGCATTTAATTTTAAGTCCTGTGGGGTACAGAAATTTCCATGGTAATAAGGGGCAAATAAGTGGCGTTCCCATTAAGGCTCCCCCTTAGGAGCCAGGGGTGTGTGTGTGGGGGGTGTTTCCCCTCCTTCCCCCAAATTTAGATTGAGATGAATACTTCTGGCTAGCTCCACCAATGGAAAGAAATGAAGTCTGTTTCCTTCTTATTATCAGATTTCATGTAAAAAATGAATCATTTTTCAGCCAGAATTTCACCCTCCCCACTAGTGTGTGTTTAATGCATCCTTTGGGACATCTTGCAGAAAAGGTGGAGGCAGGCTGCAATTTGAGTTTGTAACATGAGATGCTCAAGTAGTTCTGGAGAAAAGTTACATGTTTTGAAAGCACAATGTTTCACAGTGTGTCCTTTGCCGCATAGAAAGGATGAGAGAACTGCTGATCCGCGTTAGTTGCGTTGTTTAACAAGAAACGTGATATCTCATATTAGAGAGTCTGTGGTTCAACTGTCAGCACTAATGTTTTTCTTTTGCTTTAGGCCCAAACTCTGACGGTGTGGAGACAAGCAGACAAGCATCAGATACCGCGAATTTGCTTTTTAAACAAGATGGACAAAAATGGGGCAAGGTATTACTTTAATCAACATTAAAGACCTTGTAAGAGAATGTGTCTAATCCAATTAAGGTATGCTCTGTTCAGCAGAAAGTGAGCAAATTATGTTAATACTTAGTATGCACATCTTTATGATGATTATACTGATGCATATTTTTGTGTAATTGTGGGAGTAATTTTTGCTGTGAATAGGAATGGTAAACCTAGTTGACTGTATCGCTACATTTTGGGTAACTTTTAAAATCTGTTGTTTTAATACAGTTTTACATACGCTGTTGAGAGCATCAAACAAAAGTTGAAGACAAAACCTCTGCTTTTACAGGTAAGCTTAGAAATTATATGCTTATCTGCTTTTCTTTTGAATGGAACTCATTTCTTAATATTTTGTAATTGTCTAAAATTTCTGTTCTATTTGCAGTTGCCCATAGGGGAAGCAAAGACCTTCAGAGGACTGGTTGATGTTGTGACTAAGGAACGAATTATCTGGAAATCTACTTCTGCTTTGGATGATGGAAAAATTTTTGAGCAAAAGCCACTGCTGGAAGCTGATGATCCCAGCTTGTTCCAAGAAGTCCAGGATGCCAGAAATACCTTAATAGAACAAGTAAAGTTCTAAAGTAAACAGATTATGTATTTAAAATCATTATTTAGAATTGTAGGAAAAAACAGGCTGGAAGGGAGCTCTGGAGGTGTCTAGTCAGTGTCCTACTCAAAGCAGGTCTAATTTCAGAATTAGACCAGGTTGCTGAGGGCCTTCTCCAGTCAAGTTTTCAAAGTCTCCAAGGATGGAGATTCCACAACCTCTCTAGGCAGTGAGTCCAAATGCTTGACCACCCTCGTGGTAAAACATTATTTCCAAACGGAATTTCCCATGTTGCAACCTGTGACAGTACCTCTTGTCCTTCACTTGTGTTATTCTGGAAAGAATCTGACTCTGTGTTTTTATGAAACAGGTCCACCTCCACCTCTTCAGATATTAGAAGACAGCACTTACATCCTCCCTTAGCCTTCTCTTCTCCAGGCTGGACAAACTCATCCCTCTTGGCCTCCAGCTGAGCTCTGGCATACTCACTGCCTTAGTGGCTTTCCACCATCTAGTTTCTTTTATATCTCTCTCCACAGTTTGTCAGTCTCTCTTGTGCTGGGAAACCTAAAACCAAACTCAGTATTTTACGCTACTCACAAGTGCTGAGTAGAGGGCATTAATCACTTCCCTCATCTGCGGGCTATGCACTTGCTAATACCGCCCAGTATGCAGCTAGCGTTCATCGCTGCAAGCAGAGTGTACTTGTCCACCAGACCTTCTGGTCGTCTTCTGCAGAGTTGTTTCCTAGCCAGTTGATCCCCAGTCTGTACCAATGCATGGATTTGTTCTGTCCCAGGTACAAGATTCTGTATTTGTCCTTGTTGAACTAATTTCACATTGTCTTCATTTACTTTCCATTTGTCAAAGACACTTAATTCGCATTATAAACCATAATGCGTAGTGGCAAAACTTGCTGTTTTACGCAGCATTGGACTCCCTAGCTGCACAATACATGTGTAAAATAGGAAATGCTCCTCACTTTATAAATAGCAAACTGAAGAATACAAGCAGACACCAAATTTAGCATTCATTTGGCTAACATGGCATCTTTTACAGTCTGAGATGCCAGAATACACTTGAAATATTCCCATGAGCCCTGGCAGATCTGACCCAGGAACTACAGGATGTCCTTGCCTTTCTGCAGTGGCAGCTAGGAGCTGGGTGGAATGCCCCAGACTGTTTAAAATGGCACTAAGTGCTGTGTTACGGGCAGCTGACTGCCATCAAAAACCTTGTTCCAGCTTCATCCGAAAAATCTGTGGCAGAGATGAGAACAGAACAATGTAAATGTTTCTTTCACATAGATTGTCATACTGTGAAGCTAAGAAAGCGTAACGGAAACCTGATCTAGGACTAGAGTCTTAATGAAATTTGCACAGTTCAGAGAGTTTAGAAGGAGTGAAGAATGAAAGAACAAGAGAGAGGAAGAATAAATTGCCTGTCCAGAGTGTTTTTTCTTCTCTCCTCAGTTTGCATTTTAAGGTCTTGCACTACTTTGACTAATTTATATAAGGATATTGCAAGAGTTAGTTTTACTTGAGTGTTTTTAAGCAAATTTCCTTACCAAGTAAAGAATGCAAAAAAAATCCTTTTTACTTTTATATTACTTGTAAGAATAAGAGTGTAATAGAGTTTATATTTGAATGTATGCTTTTATAAGTAAAAATATGTGACATTTTAAAATTACGATGCCTTGAATGACACAGGAGTGCATAAACAGATGATGCTGGACTTCCAGTTTGCTTTGAAAGATGAAAGCTGAAGAAATCTGCTTTATATTCCTCAGAGTTCAGAAAAACATGTGCACAAGCTGTTTTTCAAAATTTCCAGGCTTTAGATGGGAATGGTATTACTCAGCCTCTTCTGTAAAGAAATTTGTTGACAGATAGAAAGCTTCATAAGAACCGCATGTTTTTCTTCAGTTTGTGGTCTGTTCTGGAAGCAGGAAGGGATGGCCTAGTAGTGTGATAACTGAGATAACTTGTATTTCTAAAATATCTTCTGCTATATTTCCTATC
The DNA here is from genome assembly GCF_036370855.1 of Dromaius novaehollandiae. NCBI lineage: Eukaryota > Metazoa > Chordata > Aves > Casuariiformes > Dromaiidae > Dromaius > Dromaius novaehollandiae. The sequence goes on along the minus strand of NC_088130.1, from coordinate 43,607,991 downwards.
TTATTAATAGGGGTTTTTTTTTTGGCCAGAAATGCTGTAAAATTCAGTATCTTGAATAGCAATCATCTTGTGCACTTCCTTTACATTTAACTAAAGGAATGCTTTCCTTTATCTTTCATATTTTAACTGTTAGCTTAATAGGACTTCTAATTGCTTATCAGTAATTAATTTCATTATTTGGTCAATTGCTGTCGCAGCCACTAGAGGGAGCATAGTGCCTCACTGCACTTTGTGTGTAGCGGGTCTATAATGGCCAAGGGTATGGGTGAGGCGAGGTTTAAAGAGCAATACGTTTTGTTTATTAAACTACTTGGTGCAGCTGGAAAGTTCAGATGAGCTCTTCCACCTATTATGTCCTACAGGTGTGAAGAAGGTAAAGTGCCATGGTTTTTTTCAGCTGTATCAGTTGGCCTATTTACTTCTTGCTTCAAAATTTGCTTTGTGAATGAAATACATTCAGAGTCAAACTCTTCATCACTGTCACCGTGTTGCTGCAGGTTTTTTCAGTTTCAGGGGATATGAACAAGCATGATCTCTCCCACTGATGTACTTGCCTGATTTTCTGTGTAAAACTGATTCTCTAAAGGCTCTGCCTTTTTTTTTTCTTCTTTTTTTCTTCGTCTTGCAGAAATACTCTAAAAGCCTTAAAACTCTAAAGAAGCACTGCAAAAGCATCCTAGTTGGCATTTGTTGTCAAGTAGAATGTGATTAAATTTGATATATATTTAACACACTCTTCTTTGCTTGCAATAAAGTGAGTGGAAGAATAGTAAAGTATTTCTGCTGTTAAAAGTAACAAATTCCTTAATGTAAAGGAATACTTACTTTTTTGAAGTAAAAAGGATAATGACATTTCTGAGACTGCAAAAAGGAATTATAATAGTTGGGTTGAAATTTGAGGTATGGAGTGTATCATCAGTATTTCTTGGTTTGAGTTTGTGATCTCTGGTATCTTTAAAGGCTTCATTCCTGCTCCAGTTAGTTAATTCCTAAATAATTAAGATTGGTGACTTATCTGTGAAACTGCTATATGCTAAATAATAAAGCAGAAATATTCTCTTGAAGGTTGCAGATCTGGATGATGAGTTTGCTGAACTGGTTCTAGGAGAATATAGTGAAAATTTTGACTTACTACCAGCTGATAAGGTAAATTTTACCTTTAATTAGTAATATTTTTACTAGCTGTCATTCTGAGGAGCATGGCTTTTTTTTCCTTTGACAAATACTGATTTTGATTTTGCGAATATGCTTTTTTTCAATCAATAAAAAGTGTCGCACCAACTTTTGTGGTGATTTTAAGGTACTGTGAACTTAGGAGAAAGTATATTCAAGCTTAATAGGAACTTTACCTAGTAGTACAGTGCTGGGCACAGCTCTTAAAGTATGGTGCATTTGTTATGGATGTTTTTATTGGAAGTTAGACTGCCAAAAGAAAGTTTCGGGAAGGGTGAATGGAGTTTCCAGGTGGCGTGAGGCCAGTTAGTGTCTGAGCTATTGATTCTCGCTAACAGAAATAACATCTGTCTCCCTATGAATGGGTTGGATCTTCAGATGTTGCATGTTGAAAATGATGAGGTAAAACTTTCTGAATAAAAAGGAATGTTAGAATAAGAACAGTTACAGATCTGCATGAAATGTGTAGAAATCTTAAAAGTGTTTTCTTATGTTTTGGCATCTAAGCATCTGTGTTTACGGTTCATCCATAGCCCTTGAAAGGCAATGTAAGAAGTTTGGATGAGCGATTGTTGTATTTGAATCATAGTTCTTAACTTTCTTGGGATCTGTACTGCTAAATAAATATGAGAGTATACAGCAAGTGTAATCTGAAAATAATTATTTTCTGCAGTTACAGTCTGCTATACGTAGAGTCACGCTAGCTCAGAAAGCAGTGCCTGTTCTCTGTGGCAGTGCGTTGAAGAATAAAGGAGTGCAGCCATTACTGGATGCTATTACTGCGTACCTGCCTGCACCTAATGAGCGTTCATATGAGTTTCTGTAAGTATAAGGAGAAAAGGCAGGGAGAACGGAAGTGTCAGGAAAAAGGAAAAACAAGTTGGAAAGGGTAAAAGGAGAAAATTAAAAAATATTTTTAACAAAAAATTAATCTTTAAAAAGATTTACTAACTTGGGGTATTAAATAGCAGTTAAGATATGTAGAATAAAACGATACCTGAGTCCTGAGCCTGTTTTGGCCAGTGCTACTGAAATTGTGTGCATTTATCTCCAACTGCCAATCTTTTCAGTTTTTAGTTGGAGTCTGGGGATCATCTCTAGTACTGACTAAGTCACATGACATCTTACTATGTATCTCTTCTATAGCTGGAACTGCTTAGATCAATATTTTTGTATAACTTATGTTTTTAAAAAAATCTCCTTTTATTAATATTACAGCTAAGAAACATACAGCATCCTAAATAAGTGGAAATTTAGGTAAATCTGGGTTTGAAGTGGGTTAATCTTACAAGTTTGTTTTTTGTTGTGTTTTTATTTTGCAGAAAGTGGTACAATGATGACCTGTGTGCCCTAGCATTTAAAGTTCTCCATGATAAATGTCGTGGGCCACTAGTTTTCATTCGCATTTATTCAGGTTCAGTGAAACCTCAGTCAGCTGTATATAATATTAACAGAAGTTGCACGTGAGTAGGAGTGAGGTACAGTTTATTGTAGTATTGGAATGTCTTTTAAAGTAATGACTAATTCAAGAATTTTGTTTCCAGGGAGAGAATGAGCCGGCTGCTCCTGCCTTTTGCTGATCAGCAAATTGAAATACCATCACTAATGGCTGGCAACATTGCCCTTACTGTTGGGTTAAAACAGGTAAAGGAAAAAATTGATCCTAAAAGAAATCACAGGCTATTGTTGGGATTGGAAGGGACCTCTGGAGATCCTCTGGTCCAATCTCACTGCTCAAGCAGGGTCAGCTAGAGCAGATTGCTCAGGACTATGAAGCTTGTTTCAGTACTGTACTTTCCACTTCTATGATATTGTGTCTCAAATATGGGATGCTTTTTTGTGTTGATTGTTCCCACACATGTAAACTTTATTTGGAGTACATATACTTCCCCCCTGAAATGAAAAATTACAGACACTTGTGCATTGTAATTTACCTAGGGAGATGCAAGGCTGTTTAGGTGGGAAGGGCTGAAAACTGAAACAATTTTAGTAGGGTTCTGATCTTCTGTTTATATTGTAACTCTTACAATACCAATGCAATATAATGCCATGAGGAGACCTCAAATGGCAAGGAGAGTGATATTGCAACTAAGCTACCCAAAATCAATAGTTCCAGTTTGATGGTTCTGTTGGATAGTTTACTAATCCTGTGTTTTTGTGTTTGAACAGAATAGATCTCATTTGCATAGTTATTTCTTAAATGTAACCAATTTTGGCATGCATAAGCAATTTTTCTTTTGCCAATACTGGCCTTTTGTGGCTTTATATCTTGAGTGATAAGATAGATTTAAAATGTGGTGAGGTTGATGAAGAAAAAGTATTCTAAAGTTGAGCAAAATTTTTCCTCCTCTTCCAAATCATTTTAATTATTCAAAGAGAGAAGTTAACGTAGTTATTTTATAAATAAGTGGAGTTTAGCACAACTGCTGTTGAGGAAGGAAAAAGATCAGTTGCTTTCCCCCCCCCCCCCCCCCCTTGTGGGTCACTGGGGGTTGACGTATAGAGTGCCACTGGAGATACCATAGTGTCATCCAAGACCTCAGCTGTAGCAGCAGCGCGCCGAGCTGGAAGGGATGCTGGTGGAGAGCGGAGGCGTACCAGTGAAGTAGAGAGCCTTCTGCTGGCAGGCGTTGAAGTCCCTGAGCCAGTCTTTTTTTGTACAATTGAACCACCTTCAATGGCCAAACAACAAGGTACAGTGTGCTTATAGACTTGGAATTATGCTACACCCTGATCCATGCACACCTGGTTGATATCCATGAGTTGTACAAATTTATCTGTTGGTGATTTAAAAAGGCCCTTATTGGTGTTTTGCACAGATACGATATCATGTATAGATATAACATAGAATATCATGTTGTGATTGTCAGTATCCTTTGCTGTTACTACTTTAATGATTTTTCTGTCTGGAAGAGTACTAGTTCTTCACTTTGAAAGAAGAGGTGGAGGCAGTTTTCCTCGTTTCCTTTCCTTCATTCTTACTGTCATGCTTAGCTTTGCTGCAGTCAACTCGTGTGCTGTGCATTCTGCCTCTGAGTACAGCTAGCCTTAAAATGCAGGTGCTTTCTTCGGTCAGCACTTGCAATTTTTCTCTCTGGCATTTATAAATGTTTCCTGCAGATCTGTATTCAGTGAGCATTCACCCATGCGGTGTGACCTCTGGTCTTGCTGCCTTTCCCAAAGAAACTCAGAGAAATCAGAGAACCTGGTAATTTGACCATCTGGAAATACGCACTTTGCACTCCCTATCTTCTTTGCAACAAAGCTGGGCTTGGTTGAATGCTGGGACTTCACTGGGGAAAGAGAGGAAGGACAAATACCAGTATGGGATGATGGAATGGAGCAAGGTAGAATGTAGTTTTGGAGCTGCGTGCCTGCAGACTGAGCCATTGGATTGTGGGTATTTTTTTCAAAGGCTGCAAGGTGAATAAAGGCAGTTTAGACTGTGAGTTCGTTGTGCTGTGGCTGTTTTTCTATAGCCGTATTCCTCAGTAGTTAAGTAAGATGATGGGGAATCAGAAGAATTGACTTGCATTTTAACCCTTTTTTGTTGTTGTTGAATTCATCTTGAAATCTTCATGCAAATCAGTTAAGAGCAAGTTTAAAATTTTTATTGCCTGTAAAAGGGGGGCAGTATTTTTCACTCACTTGACAAAGGACTTACAGGTTCTGTTAAGTCTTTATATAAGGGCAAAATATTACTCAGAAAATGCTATTGTTAACAATGAAAATTTTTTTCAGTAAGTCATTAAGTGGAACAGTCATTATTTTAATTAAAAATCTCTTTTCTCTAAAAGTTGCAGAGACAGTTTTAAGCTTTTGTTTGATGTCATTAAATTTTGCTGTTAAAGAAATCAAATCAGTCATAGAAATGCTCTGTACCCTGCAGTTAATTTATTGGAGAGAATGAGAAGTTGAAAGTTGCTCGTAATTAGAGTTGATGTTTGTCTGCCAAAATCTGTTTCCTTATGGTCCTCATTCCTTTTGAGAATAAAATTTGACTGTGTGAGGAACATGATGTTTAGGCATTGTGATTCTCACATTACTGAAGTTTCATTATGGTGTTTGATATTTATGTATAGACTTGGATAATGCACTGAACTGCCTTCAACGTGAAGATCCAAGTTTAAAGGTGAAGCTAGATCCTGACACAGGACAAGTAAGATAAATCTTCCATTGCTTACCTTATAATCAAACTTCATTTTAGGACTGTTGAGATCACCCTTCAGTTGGTTCACTTACCTATTGAGATGTTTTTGAATTAAAAGGCGTCTAGAAACATACAAAGTTCTGTGCATCAAAGCAAACTAAAATGATGCCTTGTGCACTTACACAGAGCATAAGATAATCTCCTGTATTCTGCAGAGTATGTTTTTGACAGTCCTTTTTGAATTTAGAAAAGTCTGAAATATGTAGTACTGAAACTAATACAATATGTCTTTTTCTACAGTGGGCATAGTAGCAATAATTACCATCTCCCGTATGTAGTGTTTAAGTTGGGAGATCTAAAGCAGACCTGTTTTCTTACCTCTGGGCTCCTTAGAATTTTGAAATACTTTTTAGAAGCTATGAAAAGTGTATAAGTAGAGTCCTTGCTTAAACAGTCTGTACTAAAACCTGAGTTTCCTATGTCCCCTCCCCTCTCTTCTGACTAGACTATTCTGTGTGGCATGGGAGAACTACACATAGAGATTATTCATGACCGAATCAAACGTGAATATGGAATTGAGACTTATTTAGGACCTCTTCAAATAGCATACAGAGAAACCATCCTAAATGCTGCCCAAGCTGCAGGTAGAACGAATGAATATAAGGAATGTTTTGTTTCTGGTTTTGTAGCTTGCTTTATTTGAAATGATCTTTAATTATGCTTAATTGCTTTGAGTAACTTTCAGATTAATTGTTTGGTGTATTAGCTTTTTTCCAAATTCTTGCTTCATTTTTTTTCTGTAGATACATTGGACAAAACAGTAGGAGATAAACGGCACTTTGTAACTGCAGAGCTAGAGGTGAGGCCGAGGTCGGGGGAGAGCGCAACAACAACACCAGTCATAGAGTATGCTGAAAATGTCATTGAGCTGCTTCCCAAAGAACTTCAAGGAGCAATAGAAAATGGAATCGCTAATTCATGCATTCAAGGTAAAGGAAGTGCTGTGACAGCTACATTTTTCTAACTTTTATGTAAGAAGTAATTTAATAGATTTCTTGGAGGAAAGATTCCTTGGTAGCTTGAAAACTAAAAGACATTACCTGTTAACATTATAGACACAAAGAAAAAAATACAGAATTCCTTAACTACAAAAATCGCTGAATAGCACTTTTCCCGTGCCAGGAATGGAAGTCAGCATGCTTTCAGTTTTAAGTTTGATTTCTTCTAAGTAACTCAACAACAAGCTTGGTTTTGCTGTTTCTTGTTTTTTGCTTTTGTTCTTTTTAATCTGGTATAACAGATAAGACCTTTACTTGATGACATTGTGTAAACCACAGTGATGTGATGGAACTGGCTTAGGAGGCCAACATGTAAATACCACACTTTTATTAGTTACCGATGGTTTTTCTGATTTTCAAATTTGTTAAATCAGTGGAAGTATATAACGAAAAACTCTGCCTAATTGCAAAGTATAGCTCTCTATAGGACTAAAATGTCCTTTACTTTTGGTTCAAAATAAGATGTATTTATTAACTTGTGGCCAAATAGCTTACAGTAAAACTAAGATAGTGGATTAAATGATAAATGAGAATTATTCTAGAAGCAGCAGCATGTCTTGTGTCTTTGATGTTGCTTTGTTCAGTTGCAAAGCATCTCTCATCTCTAGCTGTGGAATGAGTCTTGATTCTAGTCCTCAAAGCTTGCCTGCGGGCTTTCTTCACAGTCCCCAAAGACCATTCAGAACTGTGCTCAGACCTCAAATCCAGCACTCTAAGGGTGATTAAAAAGAGATGATCTAGCCATGTTGCCTGTATGAAGAAAGCTGTGTGTTTTAATTTTCCCAACCTCCCATCCAGTCTCACAGAGTTCCTGCTCTGGTTGAGAATCCTGGGGCAGGGAGGTGACCTAGCAGGTTACCAGGGAGGCAGTTCATCCCTCCTAGAGTTGGGTCAACCCTGCACTTTGGGCAGTGGGTTAATATCTGGCCTTTGCTGGGATCACATTCTGTTGACAAGGAAAATGCAGAAGACATTCTGGCTACAGGTTGAACAAAAGTTTTCATGACTTCTTCAAACAAAGTAAATGTTCTTCTTTCAGTAGGCATGTTTTAGATATTATAATGTATATTTCTTTTTCTTTGTAAGATTAATTTTTAGGAACAGGGTTAAGGATGAATGAACTCCGCAACTTTGGTTCTGAAAATTGTTAGCTGTATTTTTGCAAGTAAGAAAGTATGACTCTGTATTCCTTTGTCTCCTGTAGCAAAGCTAGATAATGATAAAATTATAGAAGTAAGGAATGAGACAAGTGGTCATGCCCTTGTGGAGAGGGAGGGCAAAGGAGAAGGTAAAGAAGGTGGTCAGAAGCTACAAATTAATCCTGAAACTATTTTTTCATGTCTTCATATTATGAAAAGACAAATACTTTCTCTTTTTTTTTCTTCCCCCTAGGACCTTTGCTGGGATTCCCAGTTCAGGATATAGAAGTGACGGTGCAATCACTGACGGTGCATCCTGACACCTCCCATACGATGATATCAGCCTGTGTTTCCCGTTGCATGCAAAAGGTACAACAAAACTATAGACTCTTTTACAACACAGGAGCATGATGTACTGTTAGAAAAATATATGTATATCAGTATCTGGTAATTGTTCTTCTTGGAAAGCGTAATGCTCTCGCTGGGGACTGCATAGTTTTTAGAAGCAGAGAATTTGAGAGGAGTGTTACCTTAAGTATGTAAGCATTTCCTCTGTGAATTTGTTCCTAAAAAGGAACCAGCATAACTCTTTCCCTCCTGTAGGCTTTGAAAAAAGCCAGCATACAAATACTGGAGCCCCTGATGAACCTAGAAATCACAGTGAGTGAAGATCATCTCAGTGCAGCACTTGCTGACCTGGCACAGCGGAGAGGCAGTATTCAGGAAATCCAGAGTCGACAAGATAACAGAGTTGTAGTTGCTGCTGTTCCTCTAGCAGAAACAATGGTATGTGGTTATCTTGTTAATAGTAAATGGCAAAAAAAAGGTTAAAAAATGGTAAATCTGCCCTTTTAATGCTTAAAAATAATTAGGCTTTGATTAGCCTTTCCCGTTGTTATGTATGAATAAGTTTAGAATAGATATTTTAAATTGTATTTTAATTGTATTGAAGGTCTGAAGCAAGCTATCCAGAGGGTGCAGGGAGTTAAGGGCTACTTGGTTACTACACTTACGAATGTAATAGTATTTTCTGCCTAATTCAGGTTGCTAAACTAGCATGTTTTCAATTGTATAGTAAGTCAGAGAAGTAGTAAAAACTAGTAAACTAGTTTTACAGAGAGCTAGTTAAAAAAGATCATTTATTAATTAGTTTACCATTGGGTGTTATTGCACTTGTAATACAATAATATTAAAAAATTAACTTATTGGAATGTTGCAGTATACTTTACTCTCTCAGACCTAAGCAGCTTTCTGTGCCAATTAATCTTTCCTGTATCCTAAATTGACTGATATTAGTAAGTATCTTTATACATGTTCTGTATTTTGTCCAGGGCTACTCAACAGTTCTGCGTTCTCTAACATCTGGCTCAGCAACCTTCACTTTGGAGCTAGCTAGTTATCAAGCCCTGAACAGTCATGAGCAAAGCGCACTTCTTCAGAGGAGGGGATTGGTATGATCACTTTACTCTGTACAAGAAAAAAGTTATGTTCTATCCTCCCTATTAAATATTTTCAGAAGACTGTTTAGATGCACCAGCATGTTCTTCTGTGACCACCTGGTTATGGTAAATGAGAGACTAACAGCTGCAGGAGCGGACTGTGCTTCTGACTTTCCAAGGGAATGGTCCCAAGACAAAGGGGAGTGTGAGTGAACTCAGTCAGACACAGCTGTCTAATGCAAAGCAGTTGAACCAGAGATGCAACCACAATTTGCTGCTCTGACAGTTCATATCTTACAGATATCTACAATGATGAGTGATGAGTGATGCATATCCTTTTTATAGACATAAGCACTAAGTGTATATTAATGCGCCATTAAGACTGTTTCTTAACTTCACAAAGTTTACTTAAGTTTATGTCTATAGATGAAATAACAGTTTTGCCAGTCTCTATTTGCATTTGTTTTCAGCAGAATATGGTTAAGCATCTTAAACTGTAAGTATTCCCACACTGTTAGAAGACAGCTTCAGTGGAGTTTAGGACAATGCATGTAACATTCACCTGAGTTTGCTTCTGCAAATGAAGTAAGATCTGTTCAAGAAATGTTAGAAATGCAGAGTTCTCCCACAATAGGAATCCTACCTACCTACCACCATGGAGTGTTTTGGGGGTGGTGGTGGATTTTGTTTGACCTTTAGCCTTTTGACCTAATGATTGATTTAAGGTGTAATGGTACAGTTCTGATCTGCGGTGTGTTACAATTCATAATTCATTTGTAATTTGCAGTTGTATGCTTATTTAGGAAAGCAGCAACTGAGAAAACAAAATAAAAAGGTAGTTTACTCTTTATAGTCAAACTATCTTTCCTTTATTTTCCCTCGAATTTATCTAATATGTGAGAAAAGTGGAATGGATAACTGACTGTATGGTAGCGAGTTTCAGGATTTCACAGTGAAGAATCTCAATTTCTAATGAAAGCTTAACATACAATTAGCATCATCTGAAGTTAAAAAAACAAAAAACAATATTTACTCCAACAGGAACTTGTCAAATTAACATAACTTTATTTTAAAATTGAAAATTTTAGATCTCTGTTTAAGTATCAAACCACACATACACTCAGTCCCACCTCAGAGGCACTTCAGGTTGTTTAGTAGAAGTCCTTGTAGCAGTTACCGCCCTCTTGCTTCATGAGCACAGTATCCGACAAACACAGGTTCAGCTGCTATTCCACGGCTGTTAAAATAGTTTAATACATATGGTATAATCAAACAACTGGCTAGCTCTGTAGGCAAGAAGAGTGATAGTGGTAATTATTTTAATCTGCCTCCTGCAAACAAAGCTACTGCCAAGAAGTAATGGATGGTCTATTTAGGGAATGAAGAAAGAGTGCCATATTCTGAGGCTGCTTATACTTCAGTTATCAGGCTAAGTGCAGTTCTGTTTCAATCAATCAATCAGATGTGTCAGCATATTAGAAAACAGCTTGAAAAGCCTAAATGCAGAGCTTGGGGGCACTGGTGCTCTGCAGCGTACATTGCTTTTCAGAAGACAAGTTATATGAGTGTGTAACTACCAATCAGTAGGCATTTGCCCAACCCCTCCAACCTAACATTTTCTTCACGTGCAGCTCAAATCATTTCAGTTTCATTCAGTTTATGGTTTTGGGGAGCCAGTTTATTAACCAAACTTTTGCTAGATACACTAAGGTAAATTATTTTGTTTTTATGTGGCTTTTCAAAAAATTGCTTTTAGCTTATTATGGTACCAGGATGCACAGGAAATAGTTGCAATGCTGTAGCCTGGCATTAGCTTTGAAATATATTTCACATAAAGCTTTAGTAGTAATTTATTCTTGTGCAGTAAGACAGTATGTTTCAGAATGAAAACAGTTTTACTCAAATTCTGCATGAACATTTAAGAGCTAGATACTATAGTGATTTATAGGATAATAAATATTGGTGTTTAAATTAGTCTCAAGAGCGGCAGTAGAAGAATTTGGAAGAGGAACTAGCTCAGCTGAATTAGTGCTTGGCCCTAGGCAAGACTTACTGTTACTCACTGGTAAAAAAAAGGTTTGTTGTCTAGGGTCTCTGGAATATATGCCTACCTGCTCCTTTCCTTTCTGCAGTCAACATTTGTCTGCAGTTTGGCCAGCTGTGTCCTGTGTACAGGAAGCTGAGTTTGGCAGCTACTACTTTTATAGTACTGTGTCAGTAGCAGTAACCTTGGCCTTGGATAGGAGGGTCTCCCAGATCTAGCCATTACAATGTTCCTACCTACCCCTTCATCCACCCCAGGTGCCCAGCTGTACAGCACAACCAAGAACTGTCATACTTGAAAAGGCTTTGCAGCCTGCAAAGACTGCCACAGGTTTTGCATGTATATTAAATATAAATACATATATTATGTATAAAAACTTTGGTAAAGACAGAGTTTGGGCCTAACCTAGACCTTACCAATAGACTATATTTTAAATCAGCTCTTTGGCATTCATGCAAAGTGAAGTCTGTCAGTCTCATGGAAGGCCTGTACATATAAAAGGCACCACAACAGCAGATCCAAAGAATGCTCATTTCATTCATGGAAAGTGAATGGTTTCTCTAGTGTTTTTTCTGATTCAAAGCCTACATAAAGGGAATACTTTTGAGGAGCATATGTCCTTTTATTGACCTAAAATGTCATAACAGGACTTGTTCCACATGAGTTTATATGCCAGCAAAGTACTTCATTTAAAAAAAAAAAAAGAGAGAGAGAGAGAGAGAGAGAAAAGTACAAGGAGTAGTCCTTAGTCTGTCCCTGCTTTCCTTATCTCTTTTGCTAGTGCTACCTGAGCAGCTGCAGTCATCTGGATCAGCTTCCTGTACAGTAATAGAAGCACAAGTGCCACTGTTAAGGCAGAAAAGATGGAAATACAATAGTGGCTAGCCTGGCCCAGGAATAACAGCTACCCCTCCTTCATGGCTTAGTTCATTGTAAAACCCTAATCCCAGAGGGTACTGCCAGTGAACACTTGATTTTGTTTTATCAGCATTCTTCTTTTGAGCTTCATCAAGAAAAGCATTATCTATCTTGTTAAGTGACAGGACATCAATTCTTAAAGCCCTTTAATCTTGTTTTTAACCTGTATTTGTTAACTCACCTTTAATGCATCTATTCTTATCATAACTAAAGAAGATAACCCAGTTTACATATAACAGTAGTTTCCTATAGCATTCTTTAAAGCCAGCTTGAAGTTAACTGGGCATCAATTAAAGCTTATGTTTGGAGTCTCAGCTCCTTTTTGACTTGATTACTTTAAAAGTTAGCTTTTATACTCTAGGCTAAAAGTTGGTGATTCAGACAGGTAATCATGCTGAGAGACAGACAGCTTTGGCTGTCTACAGGAACTTGAGCAGAATGCTTGAGTTTTGAGTGCTGACTGTAACTGTCATCTTCTCTTCTAAAAAGCTGATTTGTATGTACCTTGAAATCCTCCTTCCCACCATTGGGATTTTCTGTGATTTGTCATAAACTTCCACAGAAAAGCTAAATGGCATGCTGCACTCTTGCTGTAGTGCTGCTTTAGCAACATTAAGGAAAACCTGAACATCACTGTGGCTGTATACTTTTAAAGTAGAGTCAGACTTGGATTTAAGGCCTTGAAATAACTCATTTTGCAATGCTGCCTTGAGGACTAATGACACGAGCTATTAACCAGGATCTACAACTAACATTCTCATCCTCTTTTTCCCCAAGTTAAATGCTAGGGGAACAGGTATAGGTGCTTTTCAGGAGGCTCCTGAAACTCTGCATGTTCTACAACTATGCTTATACAAAGATAGCACAATAAGTAGTAACTCTTCTAGACAGCTTTTAGAGAAAAAAGTGCAGACAAGAATCAGTCATGAACTGACTTTATAGTAGCTATAAGCAAAACAATTCATCAGGATTCCTTATCCACCCCTCAGACTCCACACTAAGGCAAAACCTGAAAGAATAACTTACTCAAGCTCACCTCTCATGCAAGAAGCTGCATTTGATTGCCTGCTGCAGCTCTTCAATTTTAATAATAATTTAATATAAAAAATGCAGTCTGCTTTTTCTGTCTGTGCACTCCTCCCACACACCCTTTTACACACCTTATTGTTTGAAATAAGTCAGTGAAGAGGTTAGTTAGGTTTTTTTCCTTTAGAGGAAAGAGGGACAGAGATAAGTTGTAGTATTTCATTGAAGAAGGTTAAACTGTTTGGAACCCCTGTCTTAGTGCATCTGTTCTTCCGTGAGGATATGAAGACCACATGGGAGGAAAACTAACAGCCTAATCTGACAATGTAAATATCATCCCTTCACTTCTGGGTCAGCAATTTAGGCCTGTACTTGAACTCCAGTGGTTCTAAGGCATAAGCACCAAGCGTTACTAGCACTAATCTTACCTGAGCATGCGGCATCGATGATTAGATAGCCTTTTATAAGCATCCTTTAAGTCAGTCACATTCCTGCTGCTCCAGAGTCTTTCCCCTACAGCACTTGCACGAGGCCTGTAAAAGCATACTGAGTTTTAGAGTAGGTACATATTGTTACTAAGAATGGATTAAAGTCTTTAATACCAAATCTTATGTCCAGAAGCAACAATTTTTATAGTTGCTTATTGTCAGTATCAGAAAAACAGTACCACTAACAAAGTGCTGTTGGATTAATGCATACTCTTTATAGCTAGCTTTTTAAAATATGAAGCTAGAGAAGTTCATACCATAATCTTGGTGTGAGGTTGGTTGCATCCACAAATTCCCCCCACAGGCAGGCTTCTCCACCTATTACAAGCTTTTTCTGCTTTTCAGATCCTGTATGCAAGGCAGAAAATTAGAATTGCTATTTGACCAGATGGGCATATCATAAATTTCATTTTTGAGTAGTTAAAGTATTGTTTAGTTGGTGTTTACTTTATCATATGAAGTACCTATCCTGACCACTGACTTAATGTTTTGGTAGTCTTGTTACTGGATGTGGGAATTATCAGACCATTTGCCCAGAGAATCCAAGCTTTCTGCAAACTTTTCCTTTCTCTGGCAAAAAGAATTTTTATCTTTATCCTCTGAAGACATGCTCCAGCCTTTAAACATTTTTGATTGGAGATTTCAACCCTGGTTGTAACTGTTCATTTTATTACACACTGAGCATGTCTTGAAAAAGCTATGGAAGTCAGCTGTTCTACCTAACCAGCCCAGGGAGATACCTTATATAAAATTGAAAGCCAAGGAGAACATAGGAGATGTTTCTGTCAGCTTTAGCCAGAGGGAGAGAACACATGGTTTTTTGAACAGCCTAATACTGTAGAAGCTTTGAGTTGTAGAGTTCAAGGCTTGCCAGGGAAAAGGGAAGCAAACCTGGATTTCCTGTAGGTAGGAATTTATTCCTTGAATTACTGAATCAAACAAAACAAAAGTACACTTGCACCTCCTCCTGCTGGGAATGGATGGGACCAAACTCCCCTCCCCACCCCAGAGCTAGTTTCTATTTATTCAAAAATCAATTTAAAGTTTTTGGTGTACTGTCTACCAACAGCCATTTTGCACATCTGTCTCCCTAACGCATAAGGTATCTGTTCACTCAGTCCAGCATCCTATCTCACACACAAGCACTCGTGCTGATGCTCACAAAAGGTATGTAACACTTTTTGACAGGTGGAAAGTTGCATGTTTTCACAGTTCTGTTGGACATTAAAGTCCTTTGATTACAGCCCATCTGTTCATAGTTACAGCATGACATATCTTAATAACCTTATTCTATCCATCTATGCCTTACAATGAACCAAAGACTTTAATGCACACAACAGGCATATAAAAATTAACAAACCAGGGAAGTTAAGTGGTTCAACACTGTAGTATTTCTTCCAGTCCTGCCCATAACTTATGTAGTCTAAGTACCAGGGAGCTGCAAGGATAGCAGTGAAGCCTGCTCCTGTGACTCTGCTCAGTTCTTGAACATAGTTGTTTGCCATCCACACCTCAATTACAGTGTCCGGTTTTAGCTAGAAAGAAGGGGAGTGGAAAATTAACATGAAAGATAATCTTATTTGCTATTACTAGGAAAAAAAAAAGATGAATTTCAAAACTGAGCAGTATATTTTCTTCTAAAGAGAAGCACTTCAGAAGCTACCGTTTGGCAACTGTTTTCTTCCAGAGACAGTCTCAAGCTGATTATCAGTTTGTTGGTTTTAAACTGAGTTCATACTACAGTGAAGCCTAGGTCATATTATAGACAGTTAATGTCTAGAGAGGGTTCTTATATACATCAGTGATCTGCGAACAGCTCAGACTTCAAGCATCTGGTATTATTGGTCCAGACGCAGAGTAATGTGAGAAATTTTAAAACACTGAAATACATAGAAACATGCCTACTCTGCTGGTCTCAAGTGTGTTATAGTATCTACTTTCACCTTTATAAAACACTTCAACCCTGAAGTTCTTGTTCCACCTATTTTACCTGTTTGATAGATGGCAGTTTCAAGTTAGGCCCCACACCTGGGAAGGCTTACTTGTGTTGTCCTGCTAAAGCCATCAGACTTGCTTTAACTCTTAAGAGACATAACCTTAACTACTTACAGCATATTTTGGAAGCCTCCCACAATACTGTGTTGTTAAGGAAGAGTAACTTGTTTCTTTCCTCATCTTACCTGTGCTTTATTATCAAACACTTCTTGCCAGATCATGTATCCCTTGTTATAGGAGGAAACAATGTCCAAAATCCTAGAATTTAGAAATTAGATCATGTTTGTGAACTTCCATGAGTTCAGTACAGACACATAAAATGGCCTATTTCAGCCCTAAGACAGGCTAGGCCCTCCCCAGTGCTGCGTAATGGACCAAAAGAAACCAAGGTTTTTATGTTTTTTTTTCAATGCACTGCCTGGAAGAGGACGCCTCCCATGCAGGTGCAGTAACAAAAACTGAGGTTCAGAACTTCAGCCAGCAACTTAAATAACACAGATTTTGCTGCCTTTTGGAGAACAATGAGAGAAATAGATGGCTATTAAAACCCTGGGCCTTTTCCTCTCCACCCCATATATTGACATTACAGCAGGTACTTAGTTTAAGAAATGCCAGTGTGTGCTTAGAACTGGTCAACATTTGCTTCTGTCCCACATTTTAAAGAACTTTACATTCAGTGTATAAAGAGAAAAAAGTGGGTAGTCCCCAATACATGAGAATTTATGAAACCAAATTAGTCTAACCTAAAACAGTTTCAGTGTCTGAACACCAACAAGCTCCCCAAATAGCTGGTGTGAAAAGCTGGGCAGAAAGAAAGAAAAACCTCCCCACAACTTACTTCTGAATATAGTAAGATTCCAGTTTAGCATAGTCAATGCCAAATCCTTGCTTCTTCATGAACTCGTTCACTTTAGGGTTAGATTGCCTTAATAATAATAACAAACCAAGTCAAAAAAAGAACCACACTTTTTGTTTTAAACCAGATTTCTCAGCTAGTTTCACCTATGTGGCAAGGGGTTGCTGACTGCAGAACACTAGCTGATGACTTAGGCTTGTCTCCACCTGGAATGCACAACAGAGCAAAGACAGCAGGATACATGATTTACTTATTCTGAAACTGTGTTTCATCCTGATTTGAAACAAAGCCAGGAGTCCTAGTTTTCTGGGAAAGCTATTGGGAGTCCCTTTTTGAAGCAGTTTCTGGCAGGCTGCCTCCAGCTCCTAAAAGCTCAGGGGTTCCTGGCTCCTCTGCAGATTAACAGGAAGACTGCCAGCAGGCCTGGAAACTGAGCAGCTGTAATACCAGGGGATCTGTTGGGGTGACATCAAGGCTCAAGCTTGGGAAAGTGTCCTGAAAGCAAACCAACACTTTGTCATAAAGCATGTGTCAGAAATTATCTTTGTTTTTAAAAATTGAAGTTCTGAGTGTTCAGATTTGGTATTTCAGAAGAATGTACAAATACTAACTAGATCAAATTGAATATTAATCTTATTAGATCAGATCCAAATTCTGTATCATTAGTTACTCCAGCAAAGAGACTCCAAAGTATTCAACATCCACAACCACTTGAAGAACTGTACTAATAGATGCCATTGCTTTTAACACAAGCACACAAGAGTGAGTACTGTAATTCTTAATGTTAGCAGATTTTCTGGAAATCAGAACTCAATGGAAAGGACTGCTTTTCATTTATCCCACAGCATTTTAATATTTATTATCTTAGCACTTTTCTTTCATACTGGTTCTTTTTCCTGCCAGGTTAGTTTTCATACAGAAACCCTTTAGATTACCTAAATGTTTCTGAAACTGCTCATCAAAACAAAATTCTGCAGAACTGTTCAACTCCTACAATACTTGCTTGTTGAGGGTCACAAACGCTCTGCCAATAAATTGTTACAGAAGTAGGAGTGGAAAAGATCTTTGGGTTAAGCAGGGAAAACTGTCTCACCCAACTGAGTGCCATAATTGCTGGATTTCGACAAGTTTAAGAGACACTAGATATTTATTCTTTGAATTGTCACCATACCAACAATCGAAGCTCACTTCATCTCCTCCCAGGTGAATGTAGTCATCAGGAAATACGCTGCTGATTTCTTCGAAGAATTTAGTCATGAAGTCATAAGTTGTATTCAAAATGGGATTTACAGGTCCAAAGGACCCACTTGGCTGCTTTCCACTGTAACAAGGGGTGAGGAGATCTTTTTGACCTAACAGAAACAATTAATATAGGATATTCAGTTCTGTGTTGTGCTAACTTTGCTATCACGAAGACATAGTTATTCATATTACAAAGGTTAATATTCATCACTTAAGTGCTGATCTATTCTAGGTACAATGAAATAGAGCAAGGTGAAAAAAACCAACTTGCCCAAGGCTGAAGAACACACCCCTCTAACCAGAAATTAGGACTCTGGCTTTTAGATTTGTGATTTTAAAACACCAATTTATGGAACATGTCATTACCTGGAAAACAACTTCTGGATGACTACTTGAATGGAAAAGCTTTAATGCATATAGCAAGGAAGCCAAATAGGCCTCCTGAGCACATGCTCATTATCTTTTCTCTTTTTATTACCCTGCTTTTTTACCACATAAGTAGGCAGGAGATATTTGGCTCAAGGTAGATGTTCCACCCCAGTCTGCTAGGAAATTACCTCTACACAAGAAAGGCAGGCTAGACAAAAATCAAAACCAACCATTAGTTTTTGAGTCAGGCTATCTGAAGCAACATGAGACAGGATAACAAAACAGGAAAAAAGGTTTTAAGTGTAGGCTGGAGATTCCCAAGTTCTATTTACTTGGTAAAATACGACTGCAGCAGCAGCTTCCCGCAGCCAGACCCCAACTCTCTGTGGTCCCTGCTCTGAGCACATTCCCCAGAACAGGGCATTAGTGAGACAGTTGTTGCCTCACCCACCCTCCATGCTTGTTGTCAGGCCTCTCTTCAGCATCTTGAATTTGAGTGCAGGCAAGGCATAGCTAGAGCTTCCAGGTTCATAGGCAAACCCAGGATCAGCTGCAGTGCATCATGTAAAAAAAGCTATCATACAAAAAGCGATCAGGAACAGCTGATTCTAGGCTACAGAGATAAATCTTCCTCTTATTTGATTTTAGGTCAGTCGTCCACATGTCACTGGGCAAGGCAGTGGATTTTGTTAATGCCTCACAAGAGCAGAATCTACATGAGATGAAGGATTCAGAAGGAGAGTTTAGCAAATTTAGCTTTTGTATTGTTCCTTTCTTCCTCATTTAAAATTAGTGAGAAAAAGCCTGAAGCATCTTCTAACATTCTATAGCTACATCTCCACCAGCAGAGTGCAAGACTCATCCTGTGGCCAAAGATAAAGCTACCAGGCACCAGAAAATCTACTATTTCCAGTTTATCTAACAGCATCTTAGGTCAGCTTCAGTGAAATAACAGTCTGTGCATCTCTTTCCCTTCTGAGTTAAGGCAGAAGGATCCTTGGTCCTTGACTTCATGTAAAAAACACCACTTTCAGGATTCAAATGCTATCAAAAAAAAATTATATATATATATATCTTTTACATATATATGTATATATATATGAGCAAAGGAAGCATCCAGTTTTGCTGTGTTCTGTCCATGAGCAGAGTATCACTTTACTAATAGACAGAAACATGAAACACTTTATAAGAACCTTTCCAAAGGAGAAATATCTACTCTGGAGAGAACAGCTTACTACTTCTAGCCATTGATCTTATTACTCTAAATTCAAGAGGACTGGATGGTGCAATAATGATATATGAAGTCTAAGGCAGACAGAAGATTACCAGAATACATTTCTGCCTTTGCACACACATCCAGCACGGGAAATAACTGCTCAGTTTCAGTTTCCTCCATTCACTTTAGTTCTTCCGATATGTAAAGGTCACGACCATCACTGATTCCTCCCCTTGCTTACCACTTAGCAAGAGCCTTTCAAAGCACTTTCAAGGAGTGCTTTTAACAAATCCAGTTGCTTTTATACAGCAATATTATGCTGTACCTCACTTATCACAATCTTTTAACCATTAATATTTTCTTGGACATACCTTGTCCCCAAGACTGTGTGTGTCCTGGGGTATCAAACTCTGGGATAACTCTAATGCCTCTTAACCGGGCATACTCAATCACCAGATGGACGTCAGTAGGAGTATAGATGTGGTTATAGGAGTATGCTCCCTGTGAAGTGTTCACATTTAGAGACAGTTTACAAGATGTTATACCAGTAACTCACAAAATTGGGATTAAAGCATTATAATTTAGATCAGAGAGCAATTTTACAAGTTGACCTTTTCTGGCTTATCATGTACAACTACACTGACAAAACTTTTTGGCTGACCAGTGAAAAAAACCCCACTTTTTCACACTATGGTAAATCTGAGGAGATCTTTCTTTCTTATGTCTGGCTCACAGTCATTTACAGAAGAAAAGAGAAAGGCCAGTTTCCATTCCATCAGATTTTTTACAGATACGTATTTCAAATCTTCGGCACAGGGGCAAGTTAGTGTTCCACTCCACCTTTGCATCAGTAGCTCTGAAACAGAGGATCCTTGTTGCTACATGACATACAAGACTAGTGGAAAAACTCAGCCAAGTCTGAAAAAATGGCTTCTTCATATGACATCTCTGCTTGTCAGTTTTGATACAGCACCTCATTTGGCATCAGGGCACGTTTGTTTTGTGACACTGAATTTGAGCATTATTCCACTCCTACACAGCCAACAGAAACGTGACAAATGACTCCAATTTCTACAGTTTCGTGGAACAGATGCTCACCAAAGAGCAAAACTGCAAAAGAAAAGCATCATGACTCCTCATGATTAATAGCATTTGTCTGGAAACTGTTTCCGCAGCTGAGTTACTCAAAAAAAAAAAAAAAAAAAAAAAAAAAGGCAAACAAGAAAACAAGAAGCCTTTTAAAAGAAGGTTACTCAGGCAAAGGACATCTCCCTCTCCCCAGCCATCAATGTGCAATAGAACAGAATTCTACAGCCATTACTAGGAAAGCTAATCTGACTGTGTCATCTGGCATCCACAATCTGATTTTTAAATTTTTCATGACATCTCCTTCAAGTACTGCCTATTTAGCTTTCATATGAAGGTGAAATTCTAATGAGCACTTTAAAACAGAATCATGAATCTTATGCATAGGCTCAGCCTGCTTAATTATTAGTGCTTTGATTTGGCTACTATTGTACTGTGATTAAGCAAGAAATTCATGATAGTTTTCATTAATTAGGAAGATCTATTGTGAATCAAGACAAGAGGTACATTACACTGCATTTGTTTTAGGAAACATCATCTTAGGTTTGGACCTCTTACAGAAGTGTTATATTGTAAAGTTAACTAGATCTTAGGAAGGGCAAAAATAGTACTGCAGTGGTTCTAAACCTACAGCCAATGAGAAATTCTCTTAGATTTTCTGCCACTACAATAAATGTAAGAGTTTAAAAAAAAAATCAACTTAGTGTTTACCACAACAAGCAATTTGCATGGCATTACTGCGTGAAGGCCTGCAAACACTGGGGATCACTGTCACAATTGAGCTGTATATTTCAGCAAGGTCATTTACCACGCATCCACCACGAAAGACATCAATATGGTCCAAGATGACCCTCCAGCAGGATCTTAAGTGTGAATTTGCTGGTACTTCCTGGCCCTTCAGTACTGTTTCACAATCAACCAGGTTTATTCCACCATTTGTAGTGCTCTCATGTCTGCATTTTATTTTCAGGAAATAAGTGCTAGAGTTCTGCCCGCCCACCCTGTTGCAATGATGATTACTCACCTTGTTACTCAACTCAGGGAAATAAATACTCTGGTAAGGGAACGACTGATCATCTACTATATGCCAGTGGAGAACATTGAACTTATTAAAAGACATTGCATCCTGTAACACACAATGCAATACAGTCTAGTTAAGCACTTGACTCTCACAGAAAACCCATACAAAAAAAGCTGCTCTTGTCCCAGTACTAGCTGAAGGTTTCCACTATTCCACTGTAACATCCTGCAGGCCTAAAGCAACAATAAAAAAAGGCAAAAAAACCCCAAAACTAAGTGTACCATGCTTCACTCAATCCTTGAAGTACGCACCAAAAATGCACCAACCTGTTTATATTACTGTTCCTTTCCTCAGCTATCTATTTGCTCCACTTCTGTCAACAAGCAGTTGATCTGATCATGCTAAACAGGTGGTAGATAGATAGCAAACTGCCATAAGTTCTTATGAATCTTCTTCCACTTCACAACACATCTGAGTAATTCTCTATGTGCCATCAGCTGTTTCACTACTTATGCTTTTCTATCTAAATTCTCATGCTGTTTAGTTTTCAAGTCTGAAGTGAGATTACCAGCAGTTGATACATCCCTACTCGTTAGTGATTTCCCCCAGAATTCATTTCAAATGCATACAAAATAAACTATGCACTTCCCCCCTCAAAAGACAGTGTTCTTCTTTCATTTTGAGTTAATACAGTGCCAGCACTTCCCCTTTGTCCACTATACATAATCAAGATAAATGTTAACACATTTGTTACAGAATCATGACTCAAACTGGGCAGTTAAACTTGTATCCTAAGTTATACAAGTGTTTTTTAGAAGTCAGTAGGAGTGTCCTGTGGTGGGAGTGGAGGGAGTGAGCATTCTCTACATCCTTCTGGACTAATTAACAGCAACACAGTTGCCAATTGCTTGCCATAATTCTTTTTTTTTTTTTTTTTTTTCTTTTTCCTTTCCTCTTTTCATTGAGCTGTATTTAAAGAAGTAACAAAATCTCTTTAGGGAACTCTTCCCTAATCCAAAAGAAGATTTATACTTTGTCCAGTCTCCAAAATTATCTCATGTGCTTTGCTAGACAAGCAGAAGTATTAATTTCCACTTATCTACATGCACTTTAGCAAATACTATCTTTCCACATGGAAAATTATGCCTCCTGGCCTTCTTTACTGTGCCCCTACCCAAGACGGTGCCTGCCCTTCCAGGAGCTACAGTACAGCAGACACAAACAGGAAATGTACTTAAACTGCTGCCTTAAGAATCTAATTACCACATGTCAATGAAGGGATTACTGCTGCTTTTTATTAGGTTAGGCTGGATTCAAGCAGGCACAAAGATAAGAGGAAAAGTGCACTTCTTCTTAAACGAGCAAAAGATCATAAAACAGCTCTAGGGAAGTATCACAGACACAGAAATAATTTAAGGAAAAAACCCTAGACAATCAACAGTTACAGATGGACAAAAATGGTTAGGAACACAAGTCTCAAAAGTAAAGTTAGCCTTGGGCAGGTTTCTGCTCTTTTAGAAGAGACAGCAAATATTGATACAGGAACTACTTGAGCTGTTGGAACATTCTCAGTTGTAAATGACTGCTTGCACAAATGCTACTTGCTGAGCAAGCACTGATCCTACAGATAAATATAAGTGGTCAAATACCCACGCAGGTGAAAGCCCCAATGTAGCTCTAAGCACACAGTTCAAGGATGACCTCAAAAATAAAGGCTGGTTTTACCTATGCTTCCTCCATGCCCATCTCAAGTCTGCTCTGCTAAGTCCTGAAACACAGAAGTATCTAAAAACATGTTTTCTCTTGGAAAAGCAGCACAGAGACATGACAGCAAACTGTATGTCTTTCCCCCCCCCCCCCCCCCAAGGCTCCTCTATTTCATCCCACCAAAGAAGCTCTGCTACCAGGGTTTTAACAAGAGAAAAGGGCAGGAAAAAAAAAACCCCACAGCTCCAGGTGTTATAATCAAATTCCTCATCTTGCAATCAGTTCAAAATGGGAGCATACAATTCTTAGTGTGCTCTGAGTAAGCTTAGTGCTTAGTAAGCTCTTAAGAGAAAGCTTATTCCCCCCAGCTCTTTTTTTTCAGGGGCACATGGTCAGGGACCTGAAAGAAATCAGCAGCCCCCAATGAACAGGTTGGAATCTCCCCTCTCTACTTTGTTACTGATTTGTTCTTAGCAACATAAGCTACATAAGAGAGGAACACCAAAGCCTGGTTACAGAAATGACTGGAGTTTGCCTGGAATCTTAGGAGCTTAGTCCAAGACTTGTAGGGTCTCCCCAGTGTTGCACAGTGACAGTCCAATGTCTTGCTCAGAATATACATTCAAGAAATGCATGAGCTGGCCTAGACAACAGAAAATGCTGAAAATTCAAGGTGCCATAAATCCCAGTCTCCTTCAGAGATTCACTAACCACTGCATCTGCCCACTCAGTATCTTGATTTCTCTCCAGCACAGGCTCTGACCTCCACTTAGCAAAATTCACTCTGTCCTTTTAGAGGTCAGTCGGGGAAACAGGTTTTCCGTTCATATAAACATCTATTGCTAATACTTCAGAGTGGAAAATACACCAACCAAAAGCCTTCATTATTAATGATACAAAATTGTCCACTTACCAGGTTTGTAAGAATAGATTTCAATGGTAAATAATGCCTTGAAGTATCAAGCAAAATTCCTCTATGAGCAAATCTTGGGAAGTCGTAGATTTCAGATGCATTGACAAGAAACTATGGGAATGAGATTTAAAAATTAGAATTCCCATTGTATGTTCATTGTTACAAACAGGAAATACATTTATTTTTCAGTGTGTTAGCAGCATTCTAAAGACAATTTTCTGGAAAAACAGCCAATGAAACTAGCAGAAGATTTACTGTTTCTAGAAGAACACCTAATAAAGAATGTGGCTGACTGCTATCAGGTCTGTGTTTTCAGTTAATAGCTATACTCACACTTCCATAATCATCTTCATGAACCAACTGGCTGAAGGTTTCCAAACCTGAAAAAATACAAGAAATGGATTTGGAGCACAATCCAGTACTTGTCCTTAAAACTTCAGTTAAAAACAGGACCATATCTATTTATGGGCATTCACATAGCTAGAAAGAATGCTTTGTAACAAGTTTCTTTCTCTTCACCACAGTTTCCTTAGTTGCTCAAAGACCACACTTAATGAAGTACTGTGAGAGAGAGAAAGAACTCTATTTTATATATATATATTAAATATATATAATATATAATATATATTATATAGAGAGAGTACTAAATATTATCACTACTGCTCAACTGTAACAAATTAACCCTCAAATGGAATGGAGAGTAATGCAGGCATGTCTAGTGTTGTCATGCATATATTCCTGTAATTTCTGGAACTGGTGAAGTTTCTAATTTAGCATGAAAAAATAACTAGTTTAGATAATGTTTATCTTCCAAAAAAACAGCAGACAAACTTCATTATAGTCTTTTTGGTGACATGTTCAGCACATTCATTTCTTAGGTGCAGATAGAGAATCATTTGTCTACACTGCAGATCAGAGAGTTTTTTAGCACCAAGGATTTGGTTGGCTATCCAGATAGAAGCCAGATATTTCAGGCACAGCAAGAGTGTACTTATGGTGTGTCACTGGATCTGGGCTGCTGAGTATCCAGACTGAGGGTCTGGCCAGTGCACGTCTGGGCACCCGTCAGTGCACTGCCCAGGTTTCCTTCTCAGGAAGGACAGAATGAGAGCAAGACTCAGGGATCAGCTGGCTCTTAGGTTCTCAGCCTATCACCGAGTTTGCATAAGGCCAGAACAGATAGCTCTATATGCAAAGAATCATCTTACCTCTTAAAGCACCCCAAACCTCATCTGCTTTCAGTACAGCCACAGGCTCAGTTATGGTTAAATGATCTAAAGAAAAAAAAAAAAAGAAAAAGCTATCCTTCAAAAAAGCATAGATTAAGAGACTCTTCAAGTCCAGATTCTCCCTTTTCTTGTAGTATTTTTCAATTCTAAACAACACTGTTTCTAATGGTAATACTGTGCAGCTATTTTTCATTTGTTTATATGTTCCTGAAATACTGTGACCTACTAGTCTGAGAGGCAACAGTTAATCAATAAGATGATAAAGCGAATGTGGTGCTTAATAATGTCAGTGATAAATATCACACACGGGCCAGAATTCCAGCCTAGTTTAGCCCAAGTGATTGAAAGCATATCAAATGTTATTTTTGCATTTCATACATAAGCGATGAGGGCCGAGTAACTAAGCCAGACCTAACCACAGAAGTTTATTTCTCCTTTTACCTTCCCTTTGTATGCTTTATGCTTACGTATTTTTAGAGATATAGCTTGTCAAGTAATACTATTTGATGCTTATTATTAAAGATCTAATTACAGGGCAGGAGGGGAATTCAAACCTAAGCATCTAGTGAACATGCTTAGGTGGGTAGTATGGTGAAGGAGGAATAAAAGTAAATGGTAGCTGAAGGGATCTGTAATAATCCCCCTTAAGTTTGAAGAAGTTTCACTAACCACAAAGTGCTGGAGAAAAAACAAAGCTCAAGTCTTTCTGTTTTTCCATTTTGAATGGTCCAGTAAGTTTTAGTAAAGAAACAGGTATCTTTTAAATATGTTAGTTTAAACATACCCCCAGATAGATACAGTTTATTTAAACATCAAAGCAATAATAAACTGACCAGAGTCATGTGTTTGAAACAAAGAAGGGGAAAAATTTAGCAAGGGGTAAATTACTGCATGATGATTTGTTGCATATACCTCAGTAAGAAAGAACAGTTAGTTATAAATTATACAGTATAAACATTTGATTGAACTACCAGAGGAAGCAAGTCAGGGACATACAGAAAGCACCTCAAGTTTCCATTTTAATCTAAACAGACTTTTCTGTGAATACTGAAAGTTCTGGCTAAGAAACATAGAACCTGGAAGAGGATCACAATCTCCACAGATCTTTTAGTCAGAAATTGTAGTTCTGGTCAGGGATTTGCTTCTAAGCCAGCATTCTTTTTCTGAACGTGTATCATACCTTAAATGAATGCAGCACAACAAGTTTTGTATAGCCATACAAAACCTTTTACACAAAGGGGCAAAGAAGCCAGTAGATAGAAGGGCAAATAACTTGTACTTTGCATAGAATATGTGCAATATTCTTGCTATGGAATCACTACTGCGACTGACCCATGCTGTCTCTGTTAAGATATAGAACCAAACTTGCTATCCAGCAAGTGAATAATAACCACGTTTCAACATTGTTCCCTGAACAAGCCATCCCGTGAAAACCTGAGTTAAATCCTTGCTGAAATCTGGAGAACTCAGCTTACTACACTTAAAAAAACCTCTGTGTTATTTGTAATAGGAAATAGCTTTCCTACAGCAGAGGAAGAAACTCTGACTGTTACAAAGAATGCAACCTAAAAATCACATGATCTGACAGATTCCCTGTCAGAGAATTAGCTTTGGTTAAAATCTGAAGTAATTCTAAATCATCAAGAATTTACTGCTATATCTCTTTTTGCATTTTAATGTATGATAAACTTGCATACGAAACTGCACTACTTGGCTACACCAAGTACCAAAAGAACTGAGAAAATTTAAAATTTAAGACATTCTTTGACAAGACAGGTAGAATTCATTCCGCTGTAGAAGTATGACTTAAAATCTTTTTCTAAGGATGTATATGCTTGATACCAAACAACTGCCTCAGCTAGTACAGACCTAGAAGATTGTCTCAAGACAGAAGTAAATGAATTGACTTCTCATTCTGTGTTAGCTTCCCCAGATAATAAGCACTATTATCCACTCATCTTTATTTGAGTTATGAGACTTCTCTGGTAATTAGGACTCAATTTTAGAGTATTTCTCCAACCTGGACTTTAGTCATGGAACTAAAGAAGCCTAGCAGAACAAATTCGATATCAACGTCTTTTTAAATCTTTTTTTCTCATATGTATTGACAGAATGAAAATGGATTTATAATACTGCAAGAGGAATGACAAGAACTTCAACAAACACTTTCTGTTTGTCTTGGAAAAACAGAAATACCAAGTTCCTAAGCCAGCGTAAGCTATTTCACTTCAAATGTAGTTATTTCAAGGGAGAGTGGATGAATAAGCAAAGCCAGCCTTCATTCAACACCCATTACTGAAAGAAAGGATGATCTCACTATTTACATATCCAACCACCCATATTCAGATATAGTACAGCATTATACCTGTGATTCTTAATGATAGTTATTAGAAAGGATAGCAACAAGTATATGCTATTGAAACTGAGGAAATCATAAACCGTGTTTCTAACCAACTTCATCATTCACTATGGGTAAAAATTCATTGTAAAGGCAAGAATTTGCCTCAGGTTGCCACTGTTGTGAAATGCTTTCAAGAGCTCCAGCGAGCCAGTTATTTCCCAGTCCTTTAAAAGAAGCTGATGGCTTTTACATTGCAAATGTGATTGGAAAACAAGCACTAATGATGAGAGGCCTATATGAACCGTGGAAGAGGCGGGGGGGGGGAACAGACCTAATATAAAGGACCACGTTTTCTGCTGCAAGCTCCCTCTGCACGATACTCACAGGCCTCGCTGGACGCCAGCTGCGGGTAGCCGTCGCAGCCGGGCTCCGGGGACGCGATCACCACCTGCAGCTGCGCTAACTCCGGCTTGGCAGCGAGCCCTTTCCGACCGCGCTGTCGCCACCGGGAGTACCCGAACATGTACTCGTAATACCTGCCGGGGAAGCACAGGTACCGCGGGGCTCTCAGCTGACTCTTCCCGCCGCCCCGGAGCTAGGGGCCGACCTCTCCCTGCCCCACCGCCAACCCGATGTCCCCACGGGCCGTGCCCTGCAAGCCCCCCGCTCCCGCTCCACCGCCCCCTCCCCGGCTGCCCCCACCTGCGGGCCGCCGCCGGCAGCCTCGCCCCGGCCCCTGCGCGGCGGCCCGGGCGACCGCCGGCCCTCACCTGCGGAAGGCGTCCTGCAGGAGCTGGCAGGCCGGCCCCGCCGAGGAGCCGGCCCCGTGCACTATCTGGAACCGGTCCGGGGCCAGCTGGAGCTGGCGGGGGAACGTGCGGAGCGACTGCGGCAGCGGCCACGGCGAGTCCTCGGGGAAGGCGCCCGAGGCCGGGTCCCACTCGGCCAGGTCCAGCTCGGGCTCGGCGCGCGGGACGCCATGGCGAAGGCTGGTGCCCACGAGCACGGCGGAGACGAGGAACAGCCCCACGAGGAGCCCAGCTAGCCCCATGGCTCTGCCCATAGCACTACGGCTGCGGCAGCCAGCGGGGCGCCGGCCAAGCGACCGCCCAGCCCCGCCTCCGCCATCACGGGACCGCCGAGGGCGGGCCGCGGCACGTTCCTCCGGCGCGACGCACGGCGGGGCTGCGCGCCTCAACGGCCGCGCAGCCGTCCCGCGTGAGGCCCCCAACGGCCACTTGCGCGCTGCTTGAGGCCGCTCAACGGCCGGCGCCCTCCGAGGGCCTCCCCTCAGTGGCCGGGCGCCCCTCAGCGCTAGACCCCGCTCTTGCCTCCTGCCCTGTGGGCTCCGCGTCGTCTCCGCTGGCCCCCGTGTGTGTGCATCTGCCTGGAGGAGCTGGCGGCCATCGGTCGTGGTGCGTTGCCCTCTGGCCTCCGCCTCGTGCCCTTCTGACCTGCCGCCCAGTGCCGTGGCACTGCCAGTGGGCACAGAGCCAGCTGCGGCCCCTCAGGGTGAGCGCTGTGGCGGTGGCCGTCCTCCGGTGGGCACCCAGGGCGGTGGAGAAGGTCAGGTGTGCTGCGAGGGGGCAGCTGGGCTCCTCAGTGCTCTGTGTGCTGCCCAGTAAGAGTCTGCTGCTGTTACAAGACAACCCTGAGAAGCTCAGAAAGAATGTTTGAAGTAGGTAGATTTGGAAAACTTCTATCTTAGATAGAATTTGCTTAGCATGAGTAGCCGCACACTTGCTTAGCATGAGTAGCTAAATTTGCTGAAGCCTTAGGCCGCGCTCCTAGTTCGGTAAGAAAGGGCCCCAGAGCTGGTGCAGGCTGGAAAGCTAAGGGAGTTACAAGCAGACTGCATTCCTGTGCCCCACTCTCTGAAAGGGAGGATGTCAAGGCTTTGAAATAAGGCCTGTTTGGGTGCCAGGACCTTGGGAAGCAAAGCCTCCTCTCACTGTTGAAACAGTGTTAATCAAGGGGTCTGGATTATGTCCTCTTCCTCAGGACCTTGGGAGATAACACCTACTGACCCAGCTGGGGCAGTGTTAATTGACCAGGACCTTGAGGAGCAGGGGTGGGACCCAGGGAATGAAGAAATCACTAACCAATCAGTGTAAAAGGGAAAGTGGCAAATCTGGCAATTTGTTTGTATAAATGCTACTTGAAAAGTTGGGGGGGGGGGGGTGTGCTTGATTTGTGGGAAACCACCGAGCACCCAGGCTTGCGCAACTCTGAAATAAATAAACAAATGTCTCTCCTGAGTGTGTAATTATTGGCTTATTGCACACCGGGCAACGAATCCGCTTTTCGGACAACACTGCTTCCAGTGCCGTGGCTCGCATCACAGACTCCTATTTGTAAAACTCATCGAAGAAGTACTGATGGAGCACTGCTGGGTCAGACATTGTTTTGATCAATTTTTGTGTAGAAAAGTCTTGATTTGGATTACAGCTTTTTAAAGGCCAATCTAAAGAATCATTTGTATGAACAAAACAGTTCCAGTCTTAACAGAATTTTTTTCTTTTCTCTTGAAAAGACTCTGTCTGCAGATTGTATTATAAACTGAGGCGAATAAGCAAAAAGTCTGACTTGCAATAAATAAAGTGTTACAAGTTTTATCCAAACTACCTGTTTTGACAGTTCCCAAGGTAAATTTTTGAAAATTGATGTGAAGTGTTCAGAAGGAAAACCAAATGTTTGAAAGCTGGAAATTCCAGTGGAAAGGCAATTCTGACTTTGAGCCATCTTTAATTAAATGGTCAATAAATGCACTGAAGTTTCATCACTTGCTTAAGCTGATACACCAGTTACACCAGCTAAACTAATGGCAAGAAAATAGTTCATACCTGTGTGCTGTTACTGCAGAGGATCTGCTGATTCAGTCAGACACTCTTGTGTCTGCTATGCTCTGTATATGGAAGGTTATCTCTAGTCATGAAGAGCAGAAATGGACTGCAAATAAAAAATAGCTTCTCCATAATGAAGGCAATGTTTGCAAAGAGCACAGATATCTTGCTGTTAAATTATTTTAAAAAATACTCTTATAGGGTACATCATCCTCTTTTCGGCTATGTCACTCTGCAAGTTTGGAGAAAAACTTCCTACTTACTATGTGTCCAGAACACTTCGCTTGCAAAATGTTGAAGCCTCATCCATTTAGTGAAATATTGTAGAGTGGAGTCTGCAGGAGTTTAAGAGAAGGTAAGTCCGAACTGCTACAGCTGTGACCTCAGCACTCATCCCAAGCATGCAACCCCACTCCCTTTCCATAAAATTTGTGTGATCACACTGTGAGCAGGTTCAGGGAGCCTGTCTTGCTGCTGACACACACACACGCGCGCGCGGCACAGTGGAAGGAGTGGGGATAAACAGAAGGACTGGGGAAGGCTGAGGCTGTGCCAGGCTTGTTCAGACGGAAACAATAGCTTACGGAAATGAATCACATAACATCCTGTATTTATTGTTTGCTGTGCCTGTTTGTGCCACTGGAGTGTGAATTCTTAAGCTGTTTGATGGAAGTTCATCCTTAGTGGAATGTTATTTATTCTCCCCCTATTGTAAGTAAAAAGCAATTATTTATTATATACTACTGAGCTTGCACACAACACACAGCTGCAATCCCCTCCCAGCATGCAGTGAGATCAGTGTGGCTGTCTCCAAGGCCATTGCTATACATTTCTATTCAAATTGTGGCAGAGGTTTTGGGTTACTTGTTATACCTTACCTGTGCCTGATGTGACTGTCTCCTCAGCTGTGCTGACTCAGCTGTTTGTGTTGCCTGCCTTTGTTCATGTTTTTAGGTATATTTAGAAAATCTGGATTATTGCACGTTTTTTTTGGTACAACTGAGAGAAGTAAACTCTACTTATTGAAGGAATTACCCACTCACCACCTTTTACCGTAAGAATTATGCAGTTGCCATCTTTGTTGCAGGAATTACGCAGTTGCCACCTTCAGCTGTTTTGGCTCGACCCTAGGTCTCCGCTTATTTTCCCAATTAAACATTGAATATTCTTCCAAACTAAAAAGGTTTATTATGCATAGTAAAGGTACAGCTTAAGCAGGTGCCTCCAAGCAGGGACACCACTGCCACTTCCCCCTCACCCTGGGTTCTTAGTTCTATTTTTCCCTTACAACCCAATTGCAACCCCCCCGCCCGTAGTCTGATCCATGTTAACCAATCCCGCAACTTCTCTTACTAATTTTCTTGTGGTCCATTGGCGTTCCCTGTTGCTGGCAGGGGTTTCTTTAGGTTACCTCTGCAATGGTTATCTGCGATGGTTACAATATTCCTTGTGCTATAAAAGCCAGCCCCAGCTGGCCTTGGCTACACCCTTGGCTGTGGCCTAAGGCTTCAACTATTTTAGTGACTAGTGCTAAGTGATAGTACTCTTGCTCTTCCCTCCTTACATACTCGGGAAGTAGAGGGCAAGGATGAGTATCTGAAAGTTGATGTGGGCAGTAGGGCTTGGTTGCTCTAGATGTGCTGGGCTTTTTTTGCTTTTAGTTTTGCTTTCTGTAGTTGTAGCTTCAGTAGAGCAAGGATG
Organism: Dromaius novaehollandiae; assembly: GCF_036370855.1. Classification (NCBI taxonomy): domain Eukaryota; kingdom Metazoa; phylum Chordata; class Aves; order Casuariiformes; family Dromaiidae; genus Dromaius; species Dromaius novaehollandiae. Next base: position 43,576,037 of record NC_088130.1, on the reverse strand, counting down.
TTTTATACCAGTTAAGTAGATGTCTTTATTAATAATCACTTTTTAAACAAGCCATTCCGTGCACAGAAAACTCATGAAGCCAAATAAATTTGCATTTTTTCTTCTCTGGGTGGATTTTCTGATATTTAAGAAAGACAGTGAGCAGTCTTTCTTTGTGTAAGTTTACAGGCCATGAACAGGCCATGAATATGGCCTTTGTTTTACTCAGTTGTCTATTTTGATGAAACTTGTAGGAACTTAATATCTCTGAGGCAGCTACCTCTCTGCCCATTTTGCTTGAAATTGGCCACTGGGGCGTAAAAGTTATGGGGTGAAAGGGTGGAGTAGAGAGACAGACATGAATGTGTTATTCTCATTTCCTGAGGAAACCTGGCTAAGAAGTCCTGTAGTGTCTTTAATAACCATAAGCAATCGGGGCTTTCATATGCATTATTAGATGCTATGGTGTTTGAAGTGCTGTAAGATAACCCAGTTTTATATTACATCTAGTGAGTGGTTTTAGGCTTGCAGAGAAGAAATAGAGAGGTTAAGCAGGGAGATGTAGAACTGAAGAGTACTTGACTGCAGGCTGCAGTCCTCCAGTATGTTGTGTGGCAGCTGACTGCCTCTTCAGAGGCCTGCTGATTTTCCTGGGGTTTCCACTGAGCATAGCAAACTGTGGCTGTGAAGAAGCTGCAGAGCTGGGGCTATAGTTGTTTTAAGCATGTACACAAGGAGTCAAATGAAAAGACAGGAGTGCAATTCAAGACAACAAGCTTTTAAAAAAAAGTTTAGAGGATTCGGGGAGTATATTAAGGGGAAACGTAACATCAGTAAAGAAACTGGGTTAGTACTGCAGAGATATGAAATGGAGTGTGAGGTTAGGCAGCAACAAGTTGATGAGTACCTGTGCTTTTCCTCTGTACTTCGTTGGCAGGGAAAGAGCTGGAAGATTAAGTGGATCCTAAACACACATGGTTGAAGCTTTCTATTCCTTAAAGACAGGTAGCAAAGCAGTCAGAAATTATGATGTGCATGAAATAAATCAGTTGTCAACGTGAATCAGCTTCCTTTAGATTAGTCCCCCAAACAAAGCCTTTATTCAAAAGAATACGGGGAAAACAGCCACACACATTATTTAAGGCAAGGAAATGAAAGACTGCCTGGCTGGACAGCATGTTTTCGTTACCTTGTCTCTTAGGATCCTCACGCCTCCCCAGCAAGCTTCCTTCCATTTCCCTCTCCCCAAACGAACTTGTAACACATACAGTATGTCCCATGTGCTTCCTCTGCGGCACAGTCACAAACCCTGCTATCAGTGGTGGTAACACATCCATGCACTGGCAGAACAAGTGCTTACTTATGTTCTTAGGGGAAGGCAGGACATCTGTGGAAGGTGTTTGATGTGGTGTATTATTATTTCCTATTAGTCTGTGGCAGGGATCTGAGAGATGAGGGCTTCTTTAGTGGAAGTTACTAATAGAAAATGTAAATGGCAAGTTAGTCTGAAGAATATGCACATTAGATTTAATTCTTGAATATTTTTCTGTCTTCTATGGAATCAATAGTTGTTTCTAACTTGCTTTTTTCTTAGGAAGCCATATATGGATGCTGGCAGTGAAGGAGAGAGGCAAGATGAGATGCGGTAAAGAGAATAGATATGGATAAAACAGGAGTCTGGGCAGGAAGGAAACATTTGCTGTTATTTTTGGAAATAATGGAGCCACAACAGTTGGGAATAGTGGTGGAGAGAGCACCTCAGCTGAGACATTTCAACATCATTTGTACAGGGAGGCTTTGACAATGGGAGTAAACTTCAGGTAAGAGATGCATCTTATTTTAGGTACTCATTATAGTTAGCTAAAGAAACAGCACAATTAATTGGGGAGAGAATTTTTCTATTTTGTTTGTTTTCTTTTTAAAAAATATAGGTAGCTCCAATATATACCTATATATTGAAGCTGTTCAAGTGATAGCCAAGACTATGATAACATGATAACAGAGATTGTTATGCTTCCAGAGAGTACTACTATTAGCCAACGCTGAGGTATCTGTGAAGTATTTCTGACTTTGCCTCTAATTCATAGGGCAGTCTGGGGAAGCAGTGAGGATGTTTCTCAAAGATTGCTTAGCTCTAGTATCAGCTCAGAGTCCAGAATGTGGAAAGCTGTCATGAGACTTCTTTATTCTTAACCTGTTTCATGTTGTGCTTCTGAGAGGTATACATTTTGATCATTGTTCAAAGGCTTCTCTTTATTGATTTTTGCTTGGATTGTAACCTGTTTAGAACAGGGAATGTGCTCTTATATATGCCTGTAAGTCTTATATAATTTTACAGCTTATACATATCTACTAAAAGAGTGCTAGAAGTACTACTTTGTTTCTGTGGAAATTTTAAAAACTGCAAAGAAAAATCAGAATTGATTTAAGGAATCTGCATCCCCTTTTCCATCAGAGATGACTTTTGAACTCTCTAAGGTAAAAATTAAGTTAGTTAGAGTTAGAATATAACTCTTTCTTCTGGGAAGTCCAAAAAAAAGGAAAAGATTGCTGAAATAAAAAATAAAACATGACATGAATGGCATGAATGTAGCTAGGCTTGACTTCTACAGCAGAATTATACAGATTCCTTCCACACACACGCACATTCTATGTTAAAAAAGAAAAAGAGATTCAAACTTTAAGGAATCTTAAAGGTTGCTAACCATAATGGCAGGATAATGCTGGACAGAAATATCTGTTATGGGAGGAAGCAGTAAAGGTGTTTGCAAGTTACTGAATCTGGCTCTCAGTGCTTCCAGTTCTGCTGTGGCTGTAGCAGTCACTTCAAAGTGACTAGACTCCTCTCACTGGTATTTCCAGGTGTGCAGAGGGATTTAACATATGGTGTCTGCAGTTCTCTCCCCTTATTACTTGAGAAATAAGTCACCATTTCCACTCTGCCTCCTTGTTATTATCACTGAGTAAGATTTTGTAGCCACTGTGGTCTGGTCAACATATGGGGAATTCACTGCCTGATAAACTAGTGTGTGAATTGACAACATATTGGGCTTTGCACATTGGTTTCTCTTGAAGACATTTTTAGGGTATGTTAAAGGCCTGTCCATTAATTTTTGAAAGAAATTATTAAAGTTAGCAGGAAGTGTGACTTTCCCATTATTTGGAAATCAAGTGATATTTTATTTGCCATTTTTCCAAGCTAAGCTAAATTTCTAAACTAACTTAAACTGAGTTGACTTGAATTCTGAATAAATGTTTTCAGTGGTTGTAAGCCATTCAACTGTTCCACTCTATGAGTTAGTTATTAGGGCTCGTCTGCAAAGGATATCACCTTTATGTGCAATAGCTACCCTGTCTTGAAATGACATAGGATACCTCAGCTGAAGGGCTTGCCTACAATGAGGTGTTGTGGCAGAGTAAGGTAGGATCATAATTTCATAGTACAAGGAGCTGCTTGCATTAACTCCCTACAGGGAGTGCTCGTAATACGCTGTAAAGTTTCTGCAGTTTGAAAATGGAATAAACTTTTAACATGGAGTCACTTGCTGCACTGTAAATTCCTCACCTAGCTTACAGGCGATCTTCTGTATGGCAGTCATATGTCCAGCTTTTGCTGGACATGTCTTCTCTTTTCTCCTGGAAACTTTGTACAGATGGATTTTAAGGACATTTTAAAATCAGAGCTTTCCAGGCATCTGTTAGATCTAAAAGGCTGTAAACCTCCAAAAGCCTGGACATCCTGTGTGATCACAGAGTGCATGAGCTATGGGCTTAGGCCCAGCTGACTTCAAGTATGTTTGTTGGCTGGGAACAATCTCAAAATGGAAGAAGATTATATAGGAGCTGTGTGTGAGCTACACACTGAGAATGCTGGTACTGATGTTGACTGAGTGATTAGGAATGAGAACTAACCAAAACAGGATGCTTAACTGATGTAACTTGAAGAAAACTCACAGGCCAAAACAGCTTCAACAATAGCAAGGGCAATTTGTGAATGGATGTACATGCCAAAAGCCTGATTAGCATATGTAAGTATGTGAACCAGCTACAAAGCAAATTGTTGACACAGCAAATGTAATAAATGTATATTGTTTTATAAAGGGAATTGTGGTTTAGGCTGCTGGCCTTGCTGTATGTTACTGTCAGATTAGTGTTTCAATGTTTGCTAGGTTTGAATACAAGCAAATCTGAAGACGGTTCTGGTACTGAGTCAAGTCTGTGATGAGTATTTAAGTCCCTAGAAGGTGTGAAAGACAGATGTTGGGAGAAAGAGCTAGCATTACCAGATGCAGGAACATTTTAGTTTACTGTGCGTTTGGCTGACTATAAAAGACCTCATGGTCTTTTCTTGACCTTGTCTTTTTGCATCACAGCTGTCTGGGAATCCTGAGGTCTGGAATGGCACTAACTCCAGGTCTGGGAACTCCAGACTGATGGAGTCTGCTCTTTTACTGTTCTGGTGGAGAATTGCTGCTCCCAGATAGATTGCTTCAGTGTGTGTAGTTTCATTAGTCCTGGTCCTTTCGCCTCCGGTGATCACAGTGAGATATTAGAGGGTGAAGAAAGCAGAAGCAAGTCAAAGATCTTGTGGAGTCTGTTATTCAGCAGTGATGTATGCCTGATCATTTCCTGCTGCTTTCTCAGATGACTGTCCATCACCACTCACACAGGATGAGGTAGGGCTGTGCTGGATTAGAAAGGGCAGTCAGCAAACAGGTTGCCATTCTGAGCACAGAGGAATAAGGATTATTCAAGCAGAAGGAGAATTTCTTACCCTTCGAGGACCTTCTATCTAGAGATACCCAGGTCTTTTACTACTGCAGCCCAAACATTCAAGCAGTTCTGGCCTTCTACTAAGCAAAATTCTTCTTAAAAACAGCTTGTTCTCCATGACTGTTTTGTGGGCAGGCTCCTTCACAATTCTGTACTACAGTCTCCAGCCTCATACCTCTTTCTGTAACTCCTGACTTCCTACATATACAGCTCTGAGATACTAAAGGGTCTTCTGGTGCAAGACTTCTAATCATTTTAGAGCCTATTTGTACATGTAGAGAGAGGGTGCAGCTCAGACAGGGAGAGGGGACTCAGAGAAGACCACTAGTTTGTCCCTGCAAGATGGCTTTGATAACAGTGCAAGACAGTAATTTCCTCAAATTTCTCAGAAGTTTCACCTTCAGGGCATCCTGCCTCTCTGCTGTTTCCTGGGGGACATGAAATCCAGGGTGCCAACATAGCTCTGGCTGACAGCGTGACAAGCAGCGTAGCGCATAGGCCCGGTGCTGAGTTTGCTGCTTAGATGTGCCGTCTCCTGGGCTGTGAGCATGGAAATGGACAAAACCTGGGTGCACAGCAGCAGTTAGTCAAAAAGGTGACATCTGGCTTCCAAGACCTCAAGATAGCAGAGCACGTCCGCATAAGCAGAGTGGCAAATCAGGCAGAGATGTACTACAGGAAGGCAGCTGGTCAACTGCTAATGTATTATGAAGCAAAGGCACAACCACACAAACATAACCACTGTTTAATTGCTTTGAAAATAAATTACTCTTGGTTAGAGCATGTCATTCACTTATCTGTTACATCACTATAAGAAACTATGTATTGTGGAGACATCTTTCTACATCACTTGGTATGTACTACACTAAAATGCCTGTGCATGCAAGCTCTAAGATGTTTTCTGGGGAAGAGCCTTGTCAACATTGAATATGAATGTAATAGAATAACTGAAATGGCCCAGAAACACCCTTAGCAGGTTCCACATGGCATCCAAGGCATAGAGCTCTTGCAAGTTATATATGTTGGAAGACTGCTTTAATAATCAAAGAAGAGGATGAGGTCTGTCCAGAGAGGGATTATTTTTTAATTAGAACTAGCACTGTTACTGGGAAAGATGGCAAAAGCTTTTCTTCCCTGCTGAAGCCTTGTCTTCAGCAGCAGGTGGTGCTGTGCGCTCACTAAATCAGTGTTGGGCACTCGTTCCTGAGAACCATACCCTGAAAGTGGCACTACAATGTGATGAAAATAGCAATTAGTCTCATCTGCATCCTTTACTGGCTGACTAGGAACTGCTCCTGGATTCCATGTCCATGGTTTCTTTGTGGAGTTCCTCTATGCCGTGTGTGTATATGGCAAAATAAACACATGTATATGACAAAATATTACTGCATTTTGTCAGTGTGCAGATATCCATGCAAATCAGATGGCTACTTTGTGATTACTTGTATTATGAGAAGTAACCCTCAGGCTTACTAATTACAGATGGATCAAAATTCAATGTGTTAGAGTAAGCCCATACTCTGTAAGTGTAAGGGCATTAAAAGAATTTTCTCATAGCAAAAAAGATAAAACAGCTACATTTACAGAGAAAAGAAACAAAATTATTTCTCAGGCTTTGGATGGATCTTGCTTTGTTCCTGTCTCCCTCTTCTGTATTGCTGAAAATGTTAAACTTTAGCTTGAATTCAATTGCCAGGGCCTCGGAAAAGTTTTGATCTTTCTCCTAAATTACTGTATATTATGCCCCCAGTGAACACACATGCATGCATATACACTGGTTTCTAGTAGAGTCCCAGTTCTCTAGGGAGGATTATGCAGGTATGTGCAGCAGATACGGTCTCTTTTGATGAAGTGTCCAATTTGTGGACAATACTAAATTAGGGGAGTGGCAGACAAACATAAAGGTAGAGCTTCGGTTCAGAGGGTGCCTGGAGTGGAATAACCCTGTGCATCAGTACAGGCTGATAACTTCTTTCGTGCAGTATTGGAACAAGTTATCTAGAGAGGCCATAATATCTCCATCCATGGAGGTTTCAAGGCTTAGCTAGACGAAACCATGGCTGATCTGATCTGGTGTTGGTGTTAGTATGCTCTGAGCAGGGGAAAGGACTGGAGACATCCAGAAGCACCTTCCTGCCAATGCTCTATGACAGATGCTGCTGTGACTGAGCACCAGCTGCAGTAGATCTGTGTTATACATTACAGTTGAATTAAGTATATGTACTGATGAAAGAAGTAAATATATGTGATATCAAATTATTAGGCACAGTACTGTAATGATATTGTCTTCTGTCCTCCTCTGATACCCTTCACTAGGTCCAGCTGCTCTATGCCGCCTTGCCACGCTGTGTCTCTTCCTTCTGCCCTGCACCCAAGCCTGCTCCCACAGCTGGAGCAAGAAACCCTGCAGCTCTGTTTTGACTGTGCCTCAGTGTGCTGGGACAGGTAGGGTGTGAGAAGGGCTGACCTGGCAACGGAGCAGAGCTATGGCTGTGTTTATGTGGTCCTGGAAGGGAAGTAGATATTGTAGGGAGAAGAGATGAAAAGACAGTGTTTTGTGTCACTCTGTGCTCCAGGCTTTTCAATGACATAAAGTCCCATGAGTCAAGTCCTGGCTCCAGAGCAGTCAGATCACTTAGCAAGAAAGGGGTTAGCAAAAGGTAAAAGGCAGAGATGCTCTCAAAACATGTTGTTTGTGATACGTGCTTGTGTTGTGATATCGGTGTGGTATCTGTATGTCCAAAGGCTCAGATAGTGTTGCCCACAACTAATGTGTTCTAGTGCTTTGCTGAGCTAGATCTGGGTGTATCATTTAGTGCTGGCAAATTGTTGCTGATTCTCTGTTACTCTTAAACAGGATTGTAATCCAGAAAAGCAGAAATGACTGCATACAGCATAGTCTGTTATGAAGAAAATAATCTAAACACTTGTTTAGCAATGTCAAATACCGATTCCTTAATGCAGAATGGAGTGCCTGGGGGGGATATGGAGGAAGGAGGTATGAATTAGGCTCCTTAGGCTCATTTCATTTTTATCAGAAACTTTGATTACAGAAGAGGCATGCTTTATGGAGCAGTAAAGAAACCAATGGATACAAACTCTTCCACTGGTCCTTATAAAATGAAATAAGAACATGTGTTAGGATTACAGCATATATGCAAACAGGACTCAGGGTACATTCAAAGCAGACACATTTTTTAGTCCAGAAAAATCAAAGATAAATGGATATCTTTTTTTCTTCGGTTTTCATGAGAACTGCAAAAGGAATACTCTATGTTTTAGACAACAATATGGGTAACAGTATATTGAAAAATCCCCAGAGGGGCAAACTTTGAGAATACTATTTTGTCCAAGAGAATGAAAAGCATTATTAAAAACAATAAGAGTTTTACAGTGAGAGCTTGCAGATGCTTTCAATAAAAATTGATAGTAGGACACAGGTGAATGCATTACTGTAAAGACTGTGAGGATGAGGCCAATTTTACCTGCTATATAATTTGCAGCTGTTCTGCTTTAGCTCGGGGTTGTTTCATCTCTGTGACTTGGTCAGTGTGTTTTTGGCTAGCACATCATAACTGGAGAGTGAAGTATTTGGAGCCCTCCTAACATAAACACTACTATTAGTATTTATAGTCCTTATGTTTTATGCTCAAAAATCCATTTTGAACATAAAGGTGCAAGTCTTACAATGTTTGTAACAAGATGCTTGTTCTGAATTCTTACTATTATATGCTCATATTGCTGTAGTCACAGTCAAGTTTAATTCCTTTCTGTTAGATACTGTACAGGCATATTCTAAGTGACAGATTTGATCCCTAGAGGTGACAGAATATTCAGCAGCATAGAGAGGCTGAATTGTTGTTTTTACTTTTAGCGGGAGCCACAAGAATCTCTAGATGAATTTAACCAGTTCTTTTTTGTAGGATCCAAAAAAGGAACAATTCACCTCAGTTTACAGCACATAAACACTGCAGTGTCTCTTTTCTTGGTGTTGTTTGTACACAACATACTCCTGCCTACCCTATCCCCATTGGGCAATGCATTGTATAAACAGAATCAGACATGCTCTCTGCCCAGCTTGCTTTCCATTTACTATTAAAGAACAAAGAGTTGGAAAGAGATATAGGAGAAAATCATGCAAGAGTGATCAGGCCTGTGCTATGTAACTCACATTCTGTAATTCTAGATGTCATGGTCTTGTAGCTGCCTGTACACTAAACCTGAGGCCATCTGAAATGCTGGTCAATAATGCAGTCTCAGGGGCTTCCCTTAGAAAAGAGGGCTAGTGGCTGCAGTGGGAGCAGCTTTAACCTGAGGAGGAGGGTATGTTACTGCTGATTGTCCTAAACTTATCTCTGGAGAACTACGTGGACTAACCATCATATTTCTCATGGACAGGATGCTAAATGTTTTCCCCTTTTTGAGTCCAGTCATGGAATCAAGAGTCAGGGTCATGTTCAGAATTAGGTTCATGTTAGGTTTTAGATAAATACAAGCAATGGGGTCATGGTATTCATAGGTCTGAAATTAATTTTAAGATCCCAGCTACAATACATTTTGATGAACAATTTGGAAATATTTTTTAAATTTCTTAGTGGGCATGGTGTAAACCTGTTTTTAACATTGATGTTTAGTAAATCTGAAGAGAGGTAGTGAAATGAATCCTGTAACTGAGAAGAGTACCTTAGAATTACAGACTGTAGCCTCCAGGTTTCTCTGGGACACTGTTAGGAATGTCTCCTCCTACGTTATCATTGAGGTTTTTTTTTTTTTTTAATGGCTGTGCTCCTGCTCAGGGTTTAGTAAAAAAAAGAAGCTATGGTGTGAGGGGTAGTATGTAATTTGAATCAGGACTCGCAATGAATTGAGGAGAGGAGCTTTTTTATTTCCAGTGACTATGTAGGAAATACTGCAGGGCAGAAAAGAGTCAGAGGTTATTGTTACTTCTTAGAAACTGAAGCTATGAGATTAAGTAATGATGCCATTTTGAATAGAATCCCAAAGTAAATTTAGTATAGCTGTCTTAGGTGGTTTTCGGGAACAAAATCAGACATGTCACATTGATAATTTAAATATCAGTGTATTTTCATTTGGTAGTCTTCAGATCTCTATAGCATGTGCTTCACTTAACCAAATCCTTTGTTTAATCAAATGTAATTTAATCACTAGGAAAACTAGTGATTACTATTTGACACTTATGTTAGCGTCTGCTTTCTAATGACGTTCTTAAAATTGCTTCATCATTTCTACATTGCTGTGCCCAGCCTAAACCTTAGCCCTGTCTCCTGATATCTCGGCAAAGCACCATTTTTATGGCATCATGCCTGCAACTTTTCCTTTCCTTTGTGCACTCACCTACTACATGCCTTTTCATCTCCTCCTCCACTTAATACTGTGCATTTCTTTACATGCCATTCCCAGATCTTACTATTGCATTAGAAACCTCACTCTTGTGGCTGACCCGCACAAGCTCTTCAGATGGCATGTGGCTCCTTGAGAACTGTCAATTTCACTTCAAATAATGTTTGAAAACGCATTTCTATTCCTTGCAGAGAAAAAATTGGGAAAAGATTGAGGGGGAAAAGAAAGCACAACCCAATTTGAAACTGGAGGAATTAAAGGGGATTAGTTTTCAATATCTGAATCTTTAGCCAGCTGCTCAGTAAGTTTTTTGGGACCGATTATAGTTACCAGTACCTTTTGTACTAATGGTTTCCATTTCATTTCCATTAGTTGCTTGATCTGTTTTTTGTAAATATTACCTGCAATTATATGTCATTTACTGCTGGAAGAATAAGTGCATATTTAAAATGCAGTCTCATGAAATTTTAGTCTGATATTGAATTTTTAAGTGCATTGCTTTCAACATGATAGCACTGATGATTCAGTCACATGACTTACCATTAACTGTATTGCAGACATTTCCTGTAGCTTAACTTACTATCCCTATCCCTTGCCCTCTTGAAATAAATGGACTTCTAGCAGCAGTTTTGACAATACTCTTGTCTACAAGTAATAAAACATCTGGAAATTAGACTAGATGGATAAAACAGTTCCATGTAATAATATGGATCTGGCATTCATACAACCTCTGTATAATGCATGTTTTTTATGGACCAGATGTGGTATTTATGTGTTATGAGGAACAGAGGCATGTTCAGTCATGCTTTTTATTGCATTTAAATGCAAGGTATATTTTAATAACTCTCAAAGGGAATTGTGTCCTATTGATTAGAAACTGTCAGTATGTAAGACATAAACCTGAAAAAGCAAACGAATCTGTCAGAAAACTGTAGGTATAATTTAAGTTGACATTAAGCTGTATACTTATTGTGAGCTGGCTTCAAAAAAAAAGAGGAAAAAGTCAACTAATAAATTTCTACTTATTCCTCCAATGAAGGTGATCTGTGAATCCTTTGATCTAAGAGTTGTTTATTTCTTCTCTAGGACTGTGTTCTGTTACATTTACAGGTCTATGAAATAACTACTCTTTTATGTTTATTCTTCAGCCTTTCACATTTTCTCATTAAGGAAACGTCTTTGGCATAGAAGCCACCTGCACAGTCTCCATTTTTAGTCTTGCATGGCATTTTCAAGTAAGGTGAATTTACCATGTACTGGATGGAGAAGGGATTCCACTGAACTTTGTCCACCTTGCTCTTGTCATTGCTATTTCCCAAGCAGACTTGAAAAATATGTAACTGAGCTATTCTCATGTTAAGCCTCTTTGCACCTTTTCTTCATCTAAGCTTTTTACTATTTTCGGCCTGAATCATCGCTGCTTTTGTAGGAAAGGCACCTGTGACTTTGTTTTGTGTTTAGCATTCGCATTTCTGTTGAGTCCATTAGGCTCTGGCTACATGGGCTGTTCCAACCATCTTCTGCATTTGTGTGATCCTTCTGTTTCATGTCCTCTTCCATGATCATGAGCTGTAGAAGAGCTCTCAATGTCAAGTCTCTCTTGTAGCTTCTTTAGTGGTTAGTTTTTACTCTGCAATGTCCCCATAAACAAATAACAAATCTTCTGCCTGTGGATTTCCAAATATATGTTATAGGCTATTTCAAAGCAAGGGCACTGAGGCTAGGCTTGACAGGTGTCAGTACCAGAATACCATTGCAGTTCTCCCAGTGCATCTGCTTTCTCTTAATAGCTTTTATTGAAGAGGAGGAAAAACCTGCAGGGTTGCTGGGTTGACAGCTATGAAATTTTTTAAAAACTTTGCAAGAAGGTCCCAATTAATGCAATAATTTGCTTAATTAACTTCTGTGGTAGTGAAGGCCAGAAATCTTGAAGCCCTTCTTGAGACTGAATTGATACCCCCCCCCCCCGCCTTCCGTGCAGTTTCCTGGTGTGTCACTGGTCTCTCACAATCTCTTCAGCGCTGCCAGCCTTCTTCCTAGCTTCAGCTCTGGCTCTGCTGAAATTCTTATTCATACTTGAATCATTTCCTGTCTCGACTATTTCAGGTCCTTCTTTTATAGTTCTTCTAAATCTCTATAGTCTTAAACTTCAGGAGACCCAGAATACTGTGTTTAGATTACTTTTTCATCTATAGTCTCCATCCATCCCTCCAGCCAGGCATCTCTGAATTCAGGTTCAATGTCAGGCTTCTGCTTTTCAGAACTCTCCCTGGATTTGTGTCTCCCTGAATAGCCATCTGTGTTCATCCTTCTCTTCTGATTTTGAGGCTGTAATGATCGGAGTGGGTACACTTAGTTCCTTCTGTAACAACATTTGAGTAAGGCAAAAGGAAACTGTGGCTTAGAGAGAAAGGCCTGATGCTCAAGTCTGAGATTCAAGCAGCACCTCTGTTAACTCCTTGACTGTAGTAGTAAGTGAACAGTCACATATGGACTTACTCATAATCCATAGCCCTGACAGAGGTGGGGTAAGGCTCAGTCTTAATGTATAGTTTAGATATGTGGGACAACATAAAGTGGTCCAGCAGTCCATGAGAAAAATAAAATTCATTCTAAGCCAAAATACTGGAATGCTCTAGAAGCCCAAACCTGGACCATTTTTGGTGGGGACAAATAAAAAATGTTGGCCCCTGTTTTCAAGTGGACTCAACCTACATGTGCCTGGCATCTTTTTTGGCCAGTCAGGTCATCCCAGTGTGCAAGACATAGAGCAGGCATAGCAGGAAACCAGTGTGGCTGAACAGAGACCATCTCGCTGAGCTCAAACACAGAAAGGAAGCGTAGGGGTAGTGGCTCACTACAAAGGAATATTATAGAAGCATGACCGGGGCATGCAGGGATGGAACAAGCGAGATCAAAGTTTGACTGGTGTTGAAAGCAGGTGAGGCACGTGAAAGGCAACGAGAAGGGCTTCCACAGGTACGCTGGCAGCAAAAGGAAGACCAGGGAGAATGTGGACTGTCTGCTGAATCGGGGTGGTGCCGGGGCTGCCAGGGGATAGCAGACTGAACCTGGGTCAGCAGTGTGCCTTGCAGTGATAAGGGCCAACCGCGTTCCGGGCTGTCTTAGCAAGAGTGTTATCAGTGGATTGAGAGAAGTGATTATTCTCTGTTCTTAGGGATTTTCAAAATTTGCCTGGAGAAGGCCCTGAGCAACCTTATTTAACTTCAAAGCTAGCCCTACTTTGAGCGAGAGGTTGGACTAGAGACCTCCAGAGAGCCCTTCCAGCCTGTATCCTACAATTTTAACATAACAAAGAAGAAATCGGAGAAGCTTTGTTCAGATGAGGAATCTCAGCTCTCAAAGTGAGCTTAATCAGTCAATGGTAAAGGGCAGAGTATATTCTGAAGTCATGGAGCTTATTAAAAATGTGGTGTATATAAGAAAGACTTTAACTTCCAAAAATTTGAATGTTCTGTTTATTCATAAAATGAAAAAACAATCCTTTAATGCTTAATCAGTGTGGTTCTTAATACTCCACCCCCCTTCAAAAAACCCCCCTGATATTTATTGTCAGTGTTTCGTTCACAAGTATAATGTGGAGTCTGAGAGTTATGATCTGAAAGCTATGACTATGGAGAGGCTCAGAAATAGATTTAAGTAAACACTGAATCATGATTCAGAGAGCTACCACGGTAGAACTGAAAGATATTTTAAACAGTATTGCTCAGTATACAGAGTAAGACCTGTTGAAAAGAATTTCAAGATTTATTGTGAAATATTTTGGAGAAAAGTTTTTTTAAGTGATAAAGAAAACCTTACAAAGTATCAGGTTTCAAATAAAATACAATACATTTAAAGTGAACTGTGGATTTTAAGAGCTGTGGAATGGCTTTGATTGCAGTTGAACAGTAAGATTTTCTTTGTATAGACCCCAGCAACAGATGTTGCTTTCTGTTTTGGCAGTTGGTAATTGCTTTTGTTTAGTGACCTCTAAAGCTTGTGTATTGTATTTGCTGTTTAATTTGTCAGCAGAAGTGGTCAGGTCGTGTTATTTAATAACTCCTGCTTTTTCTGGTCATTAGTTACTCGTATTACCTGGGATGCTTTGTGTAAATGTACTTCATATTACTGCTAGGAATAAATAGTGTCAGAAATAGGCTCTATTCGTCTATAATGCCTGTTATTATTCATTTTCAACACTATGCTTGGTCTGCTGAAGAGTGCTTACAAAGCCAGGTTTGTTTACTTCAGTTCACAGTTGTGTAAACAGGAGGAATATGCAGACAAATTGGACCTAATGCTTAGAACTGCTGTATCTCTATCTCTTCTGATAGTACAAAAAGCAAAGCCCTGAATGGAGGAGACCTGTGCTGGCCACCTTTCATGTTCCTGATGTAGCACACATGTACTGCCATTTTCTCGCTTTCCCTTCCTGAGGGCTCTTGAATGTAAACACTGTGGAAAGAAGCTCTGTGGTGGCTTTTTGCCTTGACTGTAGCTGGAACTGGAGAAAGGGATATAAAGGGATGGAGAAAGTTAGTTTAGAGTCATACCATCCATTGCTTTCAGCTCTGCTAAGAGCTGCTCTGCCAAGGTGCCAGTATTTCCAAGAGATTGCCTAATATGAGTAGCCATATGTTTTGCTGTATGCAAATTTATTAATTTTTTTAATAATCAGACAAAAAGACACAGTCAAAAATACATACCTCTGGGCAATGAGTCTGAAGTGATAATTACACATTTTTATAAAGCCCAGGTTGATTTTCCTATGAAAAATGAGGTCTGGATTTTTTTATTATCCTACATTTTCTTGACACTTCATATTAGTTGTACAGAATAATATCACATGGAGTCTACGGAAGTCTGCTTTACAAACTTTGCTATTCAGAAGGAAAGGGGAGAAAACTTAGGTCCTGAAACAGGGAGAAAATGTCTGAAAATAGGCTTGCAAACAGGAGCTTGATGCTACATATATTTGATGGCATAATGTTTTAGTATATCAGTTCAGAAGTCATGGTTTGTAGTCAAGTTGCTTTGAATTGTCTCCAGCAAAAGAAACATGTAAAGAATTTGGTGGTTTGCTGAAGGCGCCTGATTCTGTTGCCGGCAAAGGCAATGGATAACTTGTCTCTGCTTTGCTGAAAGCATGATTGGATGCCTAATAAAATTACTGTGTAATACAGCATGATTGGCAGTTCCTGCTTAGGAGGCCAAGGAATAAAAGAGAGGCGTCGACATTCACTGGCAAAACTCCCGTTGACTTCACAGGAGCTGGGATTTAGTTTTAAATGAATAATGTCTAGAAAATGCACTTCCAAAACTTCGAGTTAATCTGTTCATTCAGGTTAAGGTAGAGTGGACAACTGTGCCTGCAGGCATTAACAGGTCAGACCTATCTTTCCATGGCTGTGGGTTCTAAGGAAGTAAGTGGAGCTGCAGTGAGTGGATCAGATAGGGGGTGTGGTACCAAAACCTATCGGGGTGGAATCTGTGCAATCCTTCCAAAAGTCAGTCCATTACCAGGGTGTGACTGAGTGTATTTTGGCTATGCAATTGGCATGCTCCCCTCTCTGCAGCTCCTTCTACCTTTTTGGACAAATACTGCTAAGCTAGGAGGGCAGCTGAGAGGAATACATGTTATTAATAGTTCGGACATGGTCTGAATGCACCATGCCAAGATGGAAGTAGACAAGAATGTGCAAAGACAGATAAATATATGCAGAGAATAAGAAATGAGAAGGGAAAGAGCACCATTGTCATGAGTCCCTTAAGAATGTGGTTATTTATAAAGAATCAATAATTGTGTCCTAAGTAATTATAACAGAATGGGGAGGGATGCATCTAAAGAGGGAAGGTGTGGAGTTAGTTTTACTACTTGGTAATATAAATGTTTGCCAAGTTCACTAAACATGCCTGATTGCATAGTTCCATAAAGCAATGTAAAATCTTATTTTTCACATTGTCTTTATTGGTTTTATATGAACTGCATAGAAAGTGATGCATCAATAACAAAGAAGAATTCACATTCTGTATGTGTTTTACTTTTTTTTCTTTTGATCTGACCATGCTCTGGGCAAATCAGTGGTGTCTGGTGAAACCACTTATGATTTTTGTGAGATATTTCATACCTCAAAGATTTCTCCCCATTTACCATACTGGAATCTCAGTGATCCCTAGCAGAAGGAAAGCTTTTTGAAATATATTTAAGTAGAGGAGAAACAGAAGGCCTATCCAAAGTATCTTAGTTGTAGGCACTCAAGTAATCCTGTAGGCAAATTATAGAATTCTGTTTGTATGTGGACGTAGCTTTCATCTGCATGAAAATCTGGCAGTTGTATTAACAATTATAGAGGCTTTCACATATGTACAATCTTCATATGAACAATGAATATTTAAAATTTGCTTGAGAAATTTTTGAAGCCAGATATCCAGATCTGATAAGTTTTCATATAATTGATAATCTAAGGTATTTCCATAAATTTCATTTTTATCTTTCTATCTGAGAAAATGAGAGTAAACACTAAACATGCACAAACACAAGTTCTGGCTGAACCTGTGTGCACCATTGTAAGTGTATTGGCATTTTACACAAACAA
This sequence comes from Dromaius novaehollandiae, assembly GCF_036370855.1. Lineage (NCBI taxonomy): Eukaryota > Metazoa > Chordata > Aves > Casuariiformes > Dromaiidae > Dromaius > Dromaius novaehollandiae. The sequence continues at coordinate 43,559,325 of NC_088130.1, read as the reverse complement.
TTGAGCACTTAGAGATATCTCCTTATCACAGTGAACTGAATATCTTGGTGAACTGATAGTTTTGAACTACAAACTCCATTTATGTGTGCCTGACAACTGCTATGTGAGGAGTGCTATCTTAAAGTTGTTTTCCCCTGCCCCCATCTGTTTATTGCAATATGAAAATCTCTCCAGTATGCTTTTTCTATCCAGAATACTTGAGATTTGTACAGTTTATTGCTATTAGCAATGAATTTCAAAGGCATCTAGAGAATGTACCAGTGAACATCTTCTAATCATTTAGGCATCATAAGATAAGGTTGGCTTCCACGACTGAGTTTGCATTATTCCTTTAAGGAAGATGCAGTGTTTCTTCCAATCAATTATTTAGATGTGGTGAGTCACCAAGCTTTGTTATTCTATTTGAGCAAAATTTGAAGTTTACCTACAGATGAAGCAGAATCTGAAAAGGAAATTGCCTGTTAGGAAAAACAGTACATACATTTCTTTAAGAAAGCCCAAGTGATCAGTTAGCTATCTTCCAGCTATGCACTTCAGATTCTTCCTAATTTAATGTATTACCTCTTTTACATCTTAACACATGACCTGTTACAAAAGACAGAAGCTGTCCTCTTTACTTCCAAACTACTGTCTTTTCTTTAAGCCAAAATACGCATATACGTACTACACACCAAATGGCTGCTTCTTCAGGTAGGAAGATGAAAACATGTTCAGACATGTCCTGGATGTTGGGAAAATTGCCAGAAAATATTTAGCTCAAATAAAGCATCAACAGTTTCATTTTTGCTACTTTCAACAGCAACAATCAGATCTCTAATTAAACTCCATTAGCCTAAAATAAAGCGGAGCTTTGAAGATGCAAATCAATAACCAGACTAAATGCCACAATGACTATATTAAGAAAGTTTTGAAGCCTTGCCTGCACTACACATTATTCGAAGTTTAAGTCCTTGGATTTAACTTGGTCTTAACTAAATCATTCAAATTAATCTTTAGAGCAGAGAGGTAATATGCTTTTTTGAAATAAAATTAATCTAAGTAATCTGTTTTCCCTTTACTGTTGAAGATGAAACTTGTAAAGTTTGACTATTATAATGTGAAATTTCTTCATTCATAAACTGTTTTTCCTTTCTAAAAAAAGTTTTCCTGCAAATCTAAGTGCATCAGCATGCTTCAAGAGTGAATTCATGTTCTACAAAGGCTTGCACAAAAAAGAAAAAAAATATTGAACTGGTACTGTGAAGGATTAAACCTCACAAAGAACCTATAAATGTTTGTATAATACACAGGCTCTGTGGCAGGATCCAATTCACTGGTTTCCTTTGTGCACAAGAACAATAAAGTCTCAAATAAATGCTTTGAGAGAGTACATAAACAAGTCTTTTAAAACAAGTAAATGTGTCCTTTTAAGTCCTTCTCATTAAACAGACATGGGCTGATGAGGATACTGAGGCTACTTGAGCATATAAAAATGCCTGGGAAACAACCCTTGCTCTAGGCAATGTGTTCAAAAGTTGGATCTAAACCACAGAAATACCAACTCCATAGGACACATTTCATTCTGTTAAAATGTATGGAATCAGATTACTTAGTCCTTGCAATCATCAAGCTTCACAGAGTAAGACTAGGTAACTGAGACTCTATTTTAACCTTCTCATGTTCTGCCAAGAGCCTTCAAAAGTATTCCTTTCTTAAGTGTTCTTAAGTATCTGTAAAAATGCTATTTAAGAACATCCAGAATTAATGTGGCCTCAAAACTACTAATAAGGCTGTTCCAGATGTTTGTGGTGAATTGTTCAGCAGGAAAATTAATAAAACCCTACTTACACAAACAAGCTTGCTTTAAAATATTAGTCTGGATCCGTCCTAAACCCATAAAAATCTGCCTCCCTAAAGCAGTGGTCCCCAACAAAATATGTTAAGCTTCCTCTTGCTCTCTTCATCAAACTTTTTAAATTGGAAGCAATATAAAATTTACAGTTTTACTTTGGTTCTGTGGATCACTTCCCATTGCCTCACCAGCAGTGAATCTCTAAGTTTTGAATCTCTAAGGTGTGTGTGAATGATAACGGAAATAGCGACTGCAAGAAACATGTTGCAAGAAACATCTTTAATTTGTCTACAGTGGACGATTATAGCAGTGAGACAAAGATTTTTGTGCAGGTGAGCAGCCTGGACTTACACCCAGGGTCCTGACAGACCTGTACCTGAATATCCATAGGAACAGATCAGCTGAATGTCCTCCAGATACTGAAAAAGAGAAAGAGCGAAAGTTTTTTTTTTTTTTCTTTTCTCTTAAGCTTGCTGTTACGCACCTGAGCAAATCTGATGCTTTCTCCTACGCATGTGACATGGTCAGGGCATTTCAGCTCCTATGCATTGCCTTCTTTTTTGTGATACCTGTCCATGTAAGGCTTGATTCTTCACCATGCCTAAAGAGGTGAAGAGCTAGTTCCTTTCTGACTTAAAGGAAAAATAACATGTAAATGATGGGAACTGTGTAACAAGTCCCCAAGCTAAAATGTAGTTTTTATTTGAGACAGATACCTCTATGTGTTTTCAGACTGGAGTGACTCAAAGTTGCACCACCAAAAAAGTATATGTATTCCCATTCCATGTCAAAAGTGTGTTCTTGTACTTAAAAGTGTACTGCCACTTACAAATGCAGGAATAACTATTTAGATGTGTACTCCTCTCTTTACAAAGCCAAAGCTATTTGTTTGCGTAAGTATTTTTTGTCTTTCTGAATTCGATACTAACATCATAAAATATGAAGATAAGCAAAAGATCTCCATCATTTAGGGTTCTCCCTAGATGACACGCTGTCCTCTATTTCAATTATCTAGTTCCTTCTTTAAGATGATGCATTTTAGCCCTGTTCTTGGAGGCTAATCAGTGTTGGTGGGTTCTGAACTTAGATCTGTAGGGGTTGGAAGAGGTCACAGAGAACTGGCCCATGGTCCCTGCAGAGGTGGAAGATGTGGAGAGCTCAAAAGTCCCTAGGTCAAGTTTCTGCTACAGTGTGGAGGCTTTTCAGCGCAGAGTGGAATAACTTGAAATAAGAAGCCAGCTCAGCTGTCACCACTGGGGGCCACTGCTACTTAGGAAGAGAGAAGGCAAAGAGAAGCTGCTGCAAGGACTTGAGTCTCCACCCAGAGGGAAGCAAGTAGCTGCCCTTGTGTGGGTCACCGTTCAGAGAAGGGAGTAGCCAGGGAAGATACGCACAGGGAATTGAAGTCTCTTGAGAACTAACATGTGAAAGAGATGCTGAGACTCTTTTGCTGAGTGTCCCTGTAAGTGGTGGCAAAAGCAGCATCCACCACTCTTTACAGTGGTAGCTCTCAGTCCTGTGCTGGGCCAGCTATCTCTGGGAAGTAGCTTGCGTACCAGGAATGATTGGTTAATCACACTCAGTCAAAAATGGTTCATTGTCACTGTTGTCTCGGTTGATCAGGAGTGATGTTTCTTGCTAGGAGAGGGTCCAGGCAATATGGAGTAGGCAAAAAGTAAAGAAAAAGTCAGGTAGCAGAGACTTTTGGGGGATAGAAACTAGAAAGCAAGAGGAGCTGGGAAATGATAAAATTGATGAGGAAAATTATATACAAAGCAAAGTGGAGGACTTTTCTTCATAGTCTGAGGCAGATAAATTTTCTCTTAGTACTATTCCTTTGTATAAGCAGATGCTACTGGAACAGTGCAAAACTCTGAATTCGGGACTAGATGCAATAGTAAGGTTTGCCCAAGGGTTTCCCCTAAGGATTAAGAAACTGTGGGTGAACATCTTTGACTCCAAACATTATTCACAGCCATAACATTATTCTAAAGGCAAACTGACCTATTTTAAAATCTTTTGTGCAAAACATATTCAACCTTATATAGAAACCAAGGCCTGGGTTTTCCTCTATTTTACATGTTACACGGCATAACTCACTGACTTCGAATGGGCTAATGCTGATACATTTTACAAGTGACAAGGGAATCGTATGTCACAACCGTTTGTCACACTGATGCAATATAAATGTTCCAGGGAGGACTATTTACATGTCATAGACAGCAAAATTAGCCCCTTAGTGCTTAGTGCCAGTTTTTAGACAGCAGCAGATTTTCTGGTTTTGGTCTGAGTTGCAAAGCCATGCAGGAATGACATCTAAGGGCCAGTCTGACTGCATATAATCCTTTAGAAAAATAAACATATATAGAAAAGGAGAACAGGGCAAAGAGGAATTTTCCTCCCCCCACTCCATGGGCAAAGTGGTACAATTGTTGCTGAGGTTTGTATGTTGACCTGTCAGACAGTTAGGTATCTCTCTGGCACTAAACAAGCATTGTATCACATTGTATTGTATCAACCCAAACCTCTATTTCCAGGGCAGGCTGGAGAAGCCCATCAAAGGCAAATGGTAAGAAAAGCAGGTGTGGGTCACTGAGGGGTGTTCCTGGCCTCATGCCCTGAGAGATCTCTGGCACTGGTACTGCTATTGTATAGTGTTAATTAGATCATTCTAATTAATTCATTCGAAGTGTAAATTAGGAAGGAATGAAGATAAATTACACTAATACATTTAACCCTACGCTGTTTATTTAGCAGTTGAACAAAATAATGTGGTTAAAAGAGTCTAACAAGGCAAAAGCCCAAGACACAGCTGTTTAATAGCATTAAAAATGAGATCTCAGCCTGTGCTGCGGGCACATACGGCTTGTTTGCATTTAAAAGGGTTGCCAAGATAGCTGTACTGGCAAACCCTGCTAGTGTAGATGCAGCTGATACTGACAAAAGAAAACAAAAAATGTATTTCAGTCTTCTGAATGAAATAGCCTACACTGGTAAATGGATTGTTCTGCTGGTACAGCTCTGTCTGTATTAGATTAGCTGGTGTGGCTAGGGTAGTTTGGGAGATGCCTTAGCTACAGAGGTATGCCTGCACAACTTTTAAGTGTCAATAAAGGCATATTACAAAGTTTGCTATACACTCAAAGATCCAAGAACTTGTCTCAACACAGAAGCCAAAACAATTTAAATAAATTGTGAGGTGAAACTAGTTTAGTTAAAACAGCAGTGCTTCTATGCATAGGAGGCTGGATTTGAGTTGAACGAAGAAGTTATTGCTACCCCAATTGTTTCAGTCAAATGTGTCCCTTAAAAATTCCTGAGATTAAAACAGAAAATATTTTGGGTTGTATATGCTTTCTTTTTTTAAGGCCACACTTCCATTCCATATAGTCATTCTGCAAGTCATTTCTTTACAAAAAGAAAAAAAAACTCTAAGAGATTATCAACTTCACATGACTCTAGGAGCTGGGGGTTTGAGAATAGTGCCAATTATCTTGTGATTTGTGATAAAATTGTGATATTTAGCAACACTTCAAAGATCCCATCTATCCTGGTATACAAATGGTAGGAGAAACTTGTTTAAACTAGTTCAGTGGGCATGTTAAACTATGTCCTGGGATAGGCTAGGCTAACTTTGTTTCCAGCAGTGTGAAAATACAGACTGGCCCATCTATAAAACTGGCTTAACCGGAACTGTGTTTAAATGTGACCTGACTTAGTTCTTAGACCAACATAAATGAGGCCAAAGATTCACTTTGGACCAGGTCATAATGCAGTTAATTCATTAAGTCTCTCTTCTGTGCTAGCCAGGCAAACATTGTTACTTTAAATCTGTTTTAAGCTATACTTACCACCAGATGTACCTAGTTTTAACCCCTGTGCAGAAAGAAGGAGAGGCCCTATTGACACTTTGTCACATGAGCATGAATAGGAGCTTGCCTGAGTGCATCACCTCGTCATTTCAGAGAACCGCTGTTGTGTTTTGTATGCGTCCTCAGGTGTGGGTTTACAGAGAGAAGACTATGGAGTTATATTTTGTTCTCCTTCCCTCTTTCCTCCCAGAGATAGCACAGTCTTACCTAGTGCATATGCGCAGTTACATGCACGCAGAAGGGTCTGGCTGGCTGTGTAGTTGTCTCCCCAACAGATGATGTGCAGCTTCATCCAGTCATTCTGCCCTGATTAACTTCAACAGGTCCCTTATTTCATGGAGGACAAGGAAGATCAGTACTTCATCTGGTCACTCTTATAGGATTATTAGCTTGTTTTGTCCAAGTGGAATGCTGCCCAAATCTGCGCGTGCTGCCGGCAGCCTCGTAAGCCTTCTATGTCATCCTCTCTTCAGGCCTCATTTTTCACTGACCATTCCTCACGGCTGTGAGCAAAATCAGTCTTCCAGTTCAGATGTTGTCTCTGAGCAATGGGTTAGGTAACGTTATTCTGCCAGTTCTGTTTTTCAGTCCTGGTGATTATTCTGCCTGTTTGAAGGGAGGGGAACTAATCTGACACTGTGGGAAGTGATGGGTCCCTGTGTTTCTAGTCAGTCTCACAGGATTATAAAATCTGAATTTCTGACATTGGATTATGGAGAATTCATGACAGTGGAATGAGCTCTAAGGGGGGCAGGGTTTGGGTGGAATCGGCAGGTTTTGTTGGGAAAAGTGGGAGAGGACAGGATGGAAGGATTTTATGGGAAATATTATATTGAAAAACCCAGAGTCATAACATGGATAATCCTATGTGCGACAGAGGTCAAACACGGACAGTCTAATCCAAAATCCACTAGAGCTACTTGACTCAAGTGAGTACTGGATTAGACCCATGGTGTCTGTGAATACCCTTTGCATAAGGCTGTTTACCGTTTCCAAACAGCTTTGAAATTATTACCTACAGATGTGCAATGTCTTCAGACCTTGGAATCTGCAATAGTTAATGCCATAATCAAACAATATTGTAAAAAGAAATAATCTATGTAACAAATTACTCTTTCATCTGCTCCCTGTTTAACCATGCTCTCCATGCTTACATATGCCCCCAGGCTCTCTGGAATTTCAGATGTGTCCTGCTATACATTGAGTGTGTGCTTCTCTGCAGTCCCTGGAGTCCAGCAACAGGAATACAAGTAACCATCTGCATTTTAGCGAATTGCCTACAGTGCTTTTTGTATCGGGAGAAAATTACGTGATATTTCGTTAGGAGGAATGAATGAATTATCCAAACTCTCATATGCAGCTATGAGTTTCCTGTCGGTGGAAGCAAAATAGATGTTCTTATGTTGAGGCTTCTTTAGACTGATACCACTGCTTTAAAAATCAACAGTATGCACAATGCGTAGTGTGGTATCCTGTATTTTTCTTGTAGAGAGCTGCACAATACCATTATGTAAACACTGCTGTTATGTCTAGAAGATGTTTATTTTTGAAATCGGCCTTTTGCACAAGTGCGTTTTTCTAATACTTCGTTAATTGGGAAATAATTAGAGCCAGGCTTAACTTCGTGCCGCTGCAGTACGCCAGGGCGCAGCTCGGAGGCGGTACCTCCGGGAAGCCCCACGAGAGCGCAGTGGAGCTCCGCGCCGCTGCCGGCTGCGCTCCGCGGCCGCGGGCGTGACGGGGAGCGCGGCCCGGCCGCCCGCCCCGGTGCCCGCGGCGCCCGGCGGGGGCTGCGGAGGGGACTCGCCGGCGGCGGCTTTGCCCGCTGCCCCGGCCGCCAGGAGCGCGCCGAGCGGGCGAAGGGCAGGGCAGCCTCCCGGCTCCGGCAGCCCCTGGCGAGCCCCGGCGCTGCGGCACTGCGCGGAGCGAGGCGCACCCCGCGCAACGGTTCGCACGAGGTTGAAAACCGCCCCCCCCCCCAGCCCGCCGCCTTGCAGTTATTTCCGTGCCTGCACAGCGGAGCGCACCCCGTCGCTCCCGCGTTCCCTTCCAGCGCCCCGGGCGCTTGCAGCCCGCTTAGCCGCGGAACAGCCGCCTCGTTCCGCGGAGCGCCCGTCCTAACGGCCCCTCGGGCGGCTGCGAGCCGGCGGCAGGGCTTGCGCCGCAGGCGGGGGGGTACAGCGGGGGGCGCGCAGCGCGCCTCGCCTCGGGGCTCTGCGGGGGATGCTGCCCGGGTGCGCTAGTGCGCGGCGCCCCGCGGGGCCACGGCGCGACCGCGCCGCCTTGGACCGGCCCGGCCCGGCCCAGGGCGGTGTGGGGCGCCCCGCGCTGGGGTGGGAGAGGGCTTTCTGCAGCTCTCGCCGGGGAGCGGCGTCGGGGAGGCGCAGAGGCACCCTTGCACCTTTCCTCCCCCCGGCCGGGCTGTAACTCATGTGACAGCGCTCCTCGCAGCCCGCCCGCTTCCTCCCGTCCCTCCCCCATGTGTCACTCAGCCGCTTTGCATAAACTCTCCCCCGCCCCCCAGCCCATATACCTCTTCCCCGCGCCGCGGCAGGGCAGAGCGGTGGCCAGGCGGTCCCAGCAGCAGCCGTCCCCTTCCCCGGCGCGGCGCGGCCCGCCTCCCGCCAGCGGCACCACCTCCGCCCCGGCGCCGCGCGGCTCCCGGCAGCGCAGCCTGCCCGGGCGGCTCTCTGCGGGGCCGCCGCGCCGAGCCGGCAGCCGCGCTGCTCTCCCATGCGCGGCGTTGCGCCGCCCGCGGAGGCACAGGGACGTCCGCGCTCAGCCGGGAGCCGCAGCTGTAAGTCGGTGCCCGCCGACCTGTTGCAGCGCCGGGCGCGGCAGGGGGGCGGGTGGCGGCGCGGAGCCCGGCGGGGAGGCCCCGGCTCGCTTGCCGTGCGCACGGCCGCAGCCGAGCTGGCGAGGCGGGTTGCCGCGTGCTGGCGGCGGGCGCTGCTTGCGCTCGCTGCGCTGGCGCTGAGTGCGCGCCTGTGGGGCGGCGCGGCCGGCTGCTGCAGCGCTCCTCCACCTGGAGCCCCGCTGCCCGGCCGGAGCCCGGCCTTCCGCGGAAGGGCGCTCGCTCTGCCCCTCTGGGCAGCGGCGGCGCTGCCGGGAGCGCCGGGACCTTCGTCCCTTCTGCTCGCAGCGGGGAGCTAGGCGGCCGGTGGTGGGTGGCTGCACTAGCTGTTCGGTATCTGCGGTCGGCGGCTGCCCGCGGGAAATGCCGGCCAGCCTCGCCGGTGGGCTTCGGCTTCCTGCGCGGGGCCGGGGAGGCGCGGGGACCCCGCAGCGGCGCTGAGGCGGGGCGTGAACTGTCCGGGCGCCCCGCTGCTCCCGGAGCTGCCTGCGCTGCTGCCCTCCCCGCTCTGCTGCGGGAAGTTTTGCACGTGGTTATTGCTCTACACGGAAAAGCAAATGTATTTTAATTCCTCGTACTGTGTCTTCACCAGGTTGGGAAGAAACCCAGAAAGTTTGTTTTCAGGAGACTGGGAACTGTTCGGGCATTATGATGTGCTGAACTAGAGGGGATGTAGAGTTGGGTGTCTTTGTCCGGATGTGGCGAGCAGTAACGCGGGAGCAGCCTGCTTTGCTCTCCGTCTCACGGCGGGTCCCGGGGAGCCGCGGAGGCTGTGCTGGAGGAGTGTAGGTAGGATCCGGGTTTGGCTCCGCAAAAATGACAGTATTGCTGCAGACTTAGCAACAGAAAGCCGTGTCAGATAAATAAATGGGATGTTTAGCAAGCAGATTTCCTTTCCTTCAGCGGTTTCACTGATTATAAATGAGAGGAGGGGAAAAAAAAACCCAACCCCCCATGTAATTACGAAGTGCTATTAAAATGAACCTACATCGTGGATGTGCCGGTAATTTGAAAATACTTAATTTTTCATTTGATTTAGGCTGAGACCTGCATGCTGCAAAGCTGTTAAGAAGTAGGGCAGGGAGGCTGTTGTTTAGTCTTAAGTAGTGTTTACTACTGGGCTGCTGTGACAAGTAGCCTGTTGAAGTATAATTATAAATCAAAGTCTTGGTTCAGCCTCTGTTCCTAGATAAAATCTGTATCTGTAATTTACTGACCACTTCTTGTTTTTTTACATACAAATATTATTTCTAAGGAAAAATTGCTTGAAGGGAGTTGACTCATTTTATTCAAGATGAGCATTTGCTCACTGACTGTGTAAATTACCTCCGCTAAAGTATTTGAGGCTTGCATAATTTCCAACACCAAATAGAGAAATTGGAGATGTCGTTCATGTATTTTAATATTCTTGTAAGATTCTGGACTGAGCTAACTGCCAGAAACTGCAAAAGGGCATGTTCACAGAAACACTCTTGTTAGTAAATTATGGTAATTGCTTTTAAGGCTGTTTAACTATTCCATGTGTGAAGTCATCCTAACAACCACAGTGGAGAGGAAGCAGATATGTACAGATATGTATCTTTGTTCTGTTTGGGGAAATACATTAGCTTATCTTAAATGTGAATTGGCATGCCTTGAATTCTTCTCAGTAGTGGACATTGTGATGATGCAGACACTGTTCTCGGAACAATTCAAGACCAGCATATATGAAATCTGCAAGCATTTCATAAGAAATGGCATTGCTCACTGAAAGACCAACTCTTCTATTTAAGTGAGGTGAAACTGAGTGCTTTATTCAGTAGCTGCTTGAGAGTGGATCTTACCAATTTTTACAGCGGGGTTTGTTACTATGGCTGTGGGTGGGCTTGGGCAACATGCTGTGATCTGTTTCCCTCCCCTCTGCATATGTTGGGTGGTGTGCCTGGTGTGGTGGTGGTTGTTTGATACAAGTTTGCTTCTATTTTGTTGTGGGTATGGCTTCATTCAGAAAGATGCTTTGCAAGTGGTGCTTACAGGAGTACACAGCCCCACAAAAGATCTGAACTCCTGTGTTTGCAGTCTTTGACATGAACTCTACCTGCCCTATTTCAGAACCCTGTGTGCGTCCTAAAAAAAGTTTTCAGTGTGCTCTGAATTCCTGCAAGATGTGGGGATAAGGAGAGGAACTGTTTCCATAGAGATCCTGACATGACTAGATTGGGGTGTCTAGACTTCTACCTAACTGGGATGGGGGGTGAGGGGCAATGAGCATCTTCAGATCCTGGGGATTTCATTGCCTCTGGTCAGTGGGTGAGTAGTGCCCACCCCTCTCCCTGGTGATGTAGTTGGAACCCTGCAAAATTAGCTCCTCAGCCTGAGGAAAGCCAGTCCATGGAGATCCAGTGAATGCTGTGTATTGTATTGTAATAGCATTTAAAATGATAAAATGCCTGGAGAAGTTTTAAAAATTTGCAGGGAGATGCTTTGCCAGTGAGGGGTTCATCTTCCTGTCTGTGTCCCCAAACTGTTCAGGTACTAATATCTGAAGTCATGACCCTTCCTGTAATGTTTTAGTTCCAGCAGGTCTGAACCTGAGAGCTTATAGTCAGTATAATCTTTTTGGCTACAGATTAAGTGGGTAGTTTTAGTCTGAGATTACTGTTTGGGATCCTTGAATGCCATCTGAACCTTTACTATTTAACAGATAATGAAATTGCCTTTAATGCAACTGTATTTTCCATGTAACTTGTGTTCTGAAGATGTACCAACCTCCTTAAGTTGTCCTGTGATTAGTGTTAATGCATTTAATAGGCTGGTCTAGAGAGCGTTGTTTAAAATAGCTTTCCAGACTGTCGCATAGTAGAGTCAGCCAGATATGCTACCTTGTGGCTGTGATGGGAAGGTTTCCTCTCTGTTTCAGAGAACTTTGGATTGAGCACTGTATTCTGAACTGTGTTGCTCCTTCCTTGGTCTCAGTCAGAAGCACCAGGGAAGTCATGTTCCACAGCAGAGGAGATGGGTATAGTAGTTTTGTGGCAAGGCGGTAGGGTGTGTGGTGGGGTCCCCTCCATGACTGAAGTGAAAGGTATATCACAAACTTGCTGTTACATGCAACAAGCTAGTTATTCTGTACATCATTGTAGCTAGCCAGGAGAATGACTGCAGCATAGCCAGTACCAATCTGCAATTGTTGGAGGAGTATGTGTATATTCCATATATACACAAAATGTTCTGAAATGGAGTCCATTGTTCAAACTGATCTGTATAGATTTTTCATTTTTGTTATGGATTCTGATCATGTGAATCTAGGAAAGTAAATGTATTTATTTCAAAAAATTAGTAACGATGCACCTTTTTGAGGTTCTTTATGTTCTTGGGTCATCTTGTTTGAGGACAGGTGATACTGTTTTTTATGAAAGGTGTGAAATGTGGGGAGATTTGTACAGTTCTATACTGCTTAAATATGCTGAAGAATATGAAAATGTTTGAGTCTGCGAGAGATGGAAATATAACCATGTTAAAAACCTCCACAAGTGACCCCAGGTCATGCTCTGAGTTTGAGAATCGGGAGCTTCCCGAGTAGGCTCTTACCTTGTTCCTTATTTGAAGGTAACATAGAAGGGACTCTGAGCAAGGGAATATCATAGTAATCAGGGAAGCTCAGTTCTTTCCTTTCTCCAAGTATCCTCTGCAGTCTGGGGAAAGATAAGTGAGATTATTAAAGCAGCGGTCACAGCCATAAGTTGCACTAGCTCTGTATGCTTCATCTCCTCTTGCTTGCACTGTGGCTTTTTGGCCATTAGCTTTATGTGGTTGCCAGTATTCCTCCCTTTCCCAGTGCTCCATGCTGTCTTGGCTTGACTCTTAATTATCCCTGAAAACTTGCTCCTATATATAGACCTGCCTATCATGGCAGAAGATGGTAACATTCACCTCCAAACAGGGACTGAGCAGCACTGTATTTGAGAGGAATAGGGTAGCAGTGTAGAATGTCTTGTGTTTTACCTCTCCAAACCCCCAAAGTAACCAGTAGCTGCTCATGACTTGTGCTCCAAGTCCTGACTCCTAAGATGGCTTCAGAATAGTAATGCTTTGGTGACTTCGGCTGATACTCAAAACACATCTTCCTGCTGACTCTGTCTGTGTATATTCTGTATCACTCTATAGCAGGCAGCTGCTGGTGAAGATCAAAATATAATCTCTACAATTTAGCCATAGTATTTTTAAAAGTTTGGCAACTAAAATTATGATGCTTGCTAGGCTTTCATTTTAAGGTTCCCTTTTTCATTCTCTCATGTTGCGTATGGAATCATTATACCAAAGAGGAGCTTCCTAATGGGATTAGTAGGTTTTTGTTCCCCATGCAGCTTTTGACATTCCTTAGGTATTCTGTCTGGTAGCTCTTCCTGCTATGATTCAGTACAGGAGAATGTTTCAAGCATATGCATGTGTACATATGTAATGAATCAGCTGGACTAGATTGGGGAAGGGTGAGAAAATCATTTCAGGTTCTTTTCCTTTCCTTTCCAACTTACTTGCTACTATACTGTTATGAAAGTTGGAGATCAGGTTTCCCAAGATAAACCTGCTCTTGGGCAACAAATTTAAGAGTATGTCACTTAGGAGAGTCATCTTACAAAAAAATAAACACATGCCAAAGTTAGATGCAATTCTTTGTCCACTCATCTTTAACCTAAAGCTTTTTTTTTCCTTCTTCTTCCAGTGAATAACAGCTATGTTCATTATTACTTTTACATAACAGAAAATGTAACTGTCTCATTAATCTTATTACATTTTTCTTTGTTTATAGGTGTGGAAGAAAATGTCAGTCAGCATGCATGAGAATCGCAAATCTAGGGCCAGTACTGGCTCCATAAACATATATTTATTCCACAAGTCATCCTATGCCGACAGTGTCCTTACTCACCTGAACCTTCTGCGTCAACAGCGTCTCTTTACAGATGTGCTTCTCCATGCTGGGAACAGGTCATTCCCCTGCCACAGAGCTGTTTTAGCTGCTTGTAGCCGCTATTTTGAAGCAATGTTCAGTGGAGGACTGAAAGAGAGCCAGGATAGTGAAGTCAACTTCCATAATTCCATTCACCCGGAAGTCTTAGAGCTTCTTCTGGACTATGCGTATTCCTCCAGGGTTATCATCAATGAGGAGAATGCAGAGTCGCTGCTGGAGGCTGGTGACATGCTAGAGTTCCAGGACATTCGGGATGCTTGTGCAGAATTTCTGGAGAAAAACCTTCATCCCACCAACTGTCTCGGCATGCTGCTGCTGTCAGATGCTCACCAGTGCACCAAGCTTTACGAACTCTCTTGGAGGATGTGCCTTAGCAACTTCCAGAGCATCAGTAAAAGTGAAGACTTCCTCCAGCTGCCAAAAGACATGGTAGTGCAGCTCCTTTCCAGTGAAGAATTAGAAACTGAAGATGAAAGGCTGGTATACGAGTCAGCTATCAACTGGGTCAACTATGACCTGAGTAAGCGTCACTGTTACCTGCCTGAGCTATTGCAGACAGTCAGACTGGCTCTCTTGCCAGCCATATACCTTATGGAGAATGTAGCAATGGAAGAACTTATCACCAAGCAAAGGAAAAGCAAAGAGATTGTAGAAGAATCAATCAGATGCAAGTTAAAGATCTTACAGAACGATGGAGTGGTCACTAGTTTGTGTGCCAGACCCCGTAAAACTGGCCATTCACTCTTTCTTTTGGGTGGCCAAACCTTTATGTGTGACAAGCTGTACCTGGTGGATCAAAAGGCAAAGGAGATCATTCCGAAGGCTGACATCCCAAGTCCACGGAAAGAGTTCAGCGCTTGTGCCATAGGCTGCAAAGTGTATATCACGGGAGGACGGGGATCAGAAAATGGAGTCTCCAAAGATGTATGGGTGTATGACACTCTTCATGAGGAGTGGTCAAAGGCCGCTCCCATGCTGGTAGCTAGATTTGGGCATGGCTCTGCTGAACTCAAGCACTGTTTGTATGTGGTAGGAGGACACACTGCAGCAACTGGTTGCCTTCCAGCTTCCCCTTCAGTATCCTTAAAGCAAGTAGAACAATATGACCCTGTGACCAATAAATGGACCATGGTTGCCCCACTCCGAGAGGGAGTAAGCAATGCAGCTGTAGTCAGTGCAAAGCTTAAGCTATTTGCTTTTGGGGGTACCAGTGTTAGCCATGACAAGCTGCCCAAAGTTCAATGTTATGATCAGTGTGAAAACAGATGGACAGTACCAGCCACCTGCCCCCAGCCCTGGCGCTACACAGCTGCAGCTGTTCTGGGTAACCAGATTTTTATTATGGGTGGAGATACTGAATTCTCTGCGTGCTCTGCTTATAAATTCAACAGTGAGACATACCAGTGGACTAAGGTGGGAGATGTGACAGCTAAGCGAATGAGCTGCCATGCAGTGGCATCTGGAAACAAATTGTATGTTGTTGGAGGCTACTTTGGCATTCAGAGATGCAAAACATTAGACTGTTATGATCCCACGTTAGATGTATGGAACAGCATAACAACTGTGCCCTATTCATTAATTCCAACGGCATTTGTCAGCACATGGAAGCACCTCCCCTCATAATTGTGTGTATGTTGCAATTACAAATTATCAGGTAAGAAATAGCATTTTTGAATTCCACTGTAATAATGCTTTTCACAATGCTTTCCAGCAGCAGCTCTCAGAGAGGGTGAGTATATTCAATCCAGTTTTATAGCTGGAACAACTGAGGCACGCATATTCAGGGGCTGTTGCAAGTCAGAGGTCAAATCTGTGACAGAGCCAGAAGCTGAAACTAGTTTGCCACGCCTCCTGCATGAAATTCTCATTATGGGCCCTTTTGCTGTGTGATTTAGATGTCGAAAATGTTCTTTTTGCTAGGCCCTATACTTGTGGGGAAATACAGTTAAGCTATAGGAAATTGAATCCTGCTCTGCACTTAAATACTACATGTGTTCTAAACAAAGGTTGGATGCTATTTTCCTGATTATGCACGACAGGTCACTCTGTATATGCAGCATCGATGCCCAAAAATGATATTGTAAATTCCAACTTGAAGCCCAATAGTGAATTCACTTGAATTTCCAGGCAGACGGCCTTAGGGGAAAGTTGCTGTCTTCCATCCATGAAGGGTGTTTGCAAGCACCTCAGGCCTAATTTGCCATCTCACCCAGACTGCAAGAGTTGCACCTGCTTCGACTAAGGTTGAGTTTGGCCCACTGACATGCTTCAAAATAGTTATGGTCATATATGTCAGACTAGATATGGTGTTGGGAAGACATACAATTAATATTACTGGCTGACATAATTACCCAGCTGATAGCACTCACTGTTCCAAACAATTTAATTATACATAATAGGCCAAGCTCTCACCAGATGCAACTTCAGCATTGTATCTCCTCACAAGCAAGTCTGAATTTGGCGTTGCTTGTTTCGTTGTTGTGCATTCCTGAGTTTTAGGAGTAAGGGAGAAAAGGTTAATGAAGAAAGCCTAAAAAATCTGGGCAATATACAAGTATTGTCAGTATTTTTCAAATCTGTTTTGTCACGCTAGACTGCTAACCATTGTTTCAGCAATTTCTAATTTTTCATAATTTTTCATCTTTTCCAGAATTACGTCACTTAAAATAAGTCATTGACATTTTCCAGAGCTATTAGTCTAGTTATTCTGCAACAAATCTGGCAGACTTCCTTCAGTGTTGTATTCTTCCCCCACCCCAATCCACTGGAGACTTCAGTACAGAATCATAGTTACAACTAGCCAACCAAACAAATGTAGTGGCATGCTTAATCCTAAATAATCCATACCCTGTGAATGGTAATTTCTTTTTTAATTTGAACAGTGTGTAATGTAACCATGAATCCAGGCAGGTTAGAAGGAACAAGCCAAATACATGCAGTTGAAGTAATTAAATGAGCTCTGCATTTGCATCTAAGTTACCTAGAAATTCAGACTGATGTAGCTCCTCTGGAAAAAAGTAAGAGCAGCTTGTGTTTAAAGACTCCCTAGGCTCTTCTTTTTGGGACAGATCATATTTTCGTCTGGGTATCTTTAGCAGCTGGAGACATGTGCTAACTCTTGCAGTAAAAATATGAAACCCAAATGTATTTGAAGCAGTATAGGTATAAGTATATACCTAGACATATAGTAGTAGTTGTGAAATTACTCTCTGTGGTAAACCAAGGATTCATCTTGTAATCTGACTTTCAGCTGATTGGGAGTTTTGATTCATTAAGGAATATGAGATTGGGCCGGTGCAAAGTAACTGATCAGAGTAGAAATCTAATGTGAAATTGGGCCGTGTTGTGCCTTTAGCTTTCCCTTCAAGTTGAATAACCATCTGAGACATTGCTATCTCTCCTTTTTGTTTTGTTTTTCCCAGACTTACTCTTGTGAAAGCGGGGATGTGGATTCCACACAGTCTTAAGCCCTCGAGACTTACCATATCCTAAGTGCTAGGGAGTAATCACATCTGCCTGATAGAGAGCAAATAGAAGCCTTGGTTTCTTTGAGATGACTTCCTCGCTAGCTGGGAACGACATCTTTAAATCTTCAGTTAATTTCTATTATTACTCACTTTCAGCAGTTCTCAGTGTTATCAGAACAGTAGTATTGAATGCTCAGACCCAGGTCTGTGCCAAGAAAAATATTGACTTATTCTTCTGAGACTGACTTAATTGTTCTAAAGTTTACAGTACATGAGACAGAGTGTTTTATTTTGAAAAATAGTCTTCAGAGTATAACAGTGCAAAAAAACTTTCATTTGCTTTACAGTATCTTGTTAAATGCCATTATTTTAGCTTGATGAACACGCTAGATAACTGGATGAGCGCAACCGTAAACTGAAGTCTCTCTAGTGCTGTGTGCTCATCCAGAAAGTAGGGTTTTTTTCTACTGACTCCTGCTGCTTTGTCAGTGGGTGGGAGGGACAAAAAGGAAATTACTTCTGATTACCGTCTGTTTTCATGGCACTGTGTGGCCCCAGTCTGACAGCTTTTAGGAAGACTTTAGTCTGCTTTGTCCCTTTCCTCAAACTTAGGGCTTTTGAGTAGGTTGGGGATTTTTTTTCCTCCTCCTTGGAATTGTTTATAACTTTTTTCCAGTTCCCATGATAGGAAACACTGTTTTGGTTTCAGTGTTGATATGCACATTTCAGTGGGAAAAATGACATGCTAACCTGAAGAATGTCTAGAAAAGACTAATCAACACTAAGTACAGAAAACATTTTTGGAAGTAATGAAGATGGTCTGTTTTCAAACCCACAATTGCAGAGACTTGATGCTTTAGGCTGTTATGTAGGCTGCTGTGTTTCATGGGAGTGTTCCTTGTTGTTCTTAGACATCACAGCTTGCAAGATACGTGGTATGCTCAAGTGAGCTGTGAGTTCCCTGGAGCTCCTTTGCGTTTTAACGGTGTCAGATTTGCCACCCAAAATTCTAGCAGTGCTTTCAGAAGGGATCCTAATAAGCTGATGATGGTTTGGAAGCTGACATTTTAATACAGCTTCATAATGAAAGAGGAAAGCACATTCTCAGCATCCAAGGGCTGAATTTTTCATTGAATAATCTGTTTTTGTAAAAGACTTCTGGATGGAATTGTTGGTGCATTGCTGTGTGGAAAGAAATGAGGCAGACTTCTGCTGTAACAAATAGCAGAGAAGTTTTAATTAAGGGGATTAATATGTCCCTTTTTATATGGTGAATAAATTCAATTCAGAGTTCTTAATGGTGAACGTAGGCATTGGTGCGTGGTGTGAGGCACCTTTCCCTCCTCTTCTGCTTTACTCCAACCAGGTTTGCCTTGGTCCCAGGATAGAAAAAACTCTTTGCACTATATGTTCAAGTGGGATTTTGTGGAAGAGAAGTTATACAAGGTTATTTTCACTTAAAGCAAACAATTCCACAAACCTTTAACATTTTTGGGGAGCATGGAGTAGAAGGATGCAGAGTCCATCAGACTGAGCTGTATTGGGCCAGTGCAATTTAGCTTCCAAATGACTTTATATCCAAAAAAAAATCAAGTAGTCTTTCTAGGGTTGGTGGGATGGCTTGCAGGGTAAGGCTGGTTGAATAATAAAGGCAGAATCTGACCCTAAGTAACTATGTGCTTGGCTGGTTTATTTATCAGTAGTTGGCTATTAAACAGGAACACTTAAGCTGGGGGTGGGGGGAAGGGAGGGAAACCCATCAGCTGGATGGTATCCTAAACCTAGCATGTAGCTTTTCTTTGATACCTAACAAAAACCTTATGGAATACTGTCTCAGCAAAACTTTTGAAGCCTTTTCTTTTTTCTTTTTTTTTCTCTCCCCATGCTTTTAGTTATACTCCATTATTTGGAGAAGAAAATTGGAACTTCAAATCTGGAGAAACGGTTTTAATGAAGAAAAGTCATTCAGTGTCTTTCGCATTTGAAGAAAATCATCTGCACCTTGTAAATTATCTAACCTAGACATGAAGGAACAGGAGGAGAAAACTGTCTTCAGTGCTTCAGCACATGGTTTAAATATGAATGAATGAACCTATGATCTGGTCCTTGTGCTAGTAATTGTGGATTAATGCCAATATTAGTCAGTCCTTCAAAGGAGGAAAAAAAAAGAGACAGAACTTCTCTGAGCTGTGCAGCACACAACTCTTGATTTTCATGGACTCCACTGTTTGTGTGTGAGATTTGAAATGGTCGTCACCTCTCTTTGTGACGGTTTGAAGTGCCAGCACCAGCTGCAAGGGAAGCAGGCCAGGTCTGGAGCAGTGACATGTCGCTGTGAATGAAGATGCAGCAGTATTGCTGCAGAACTCCGCTTACCGGAGCGAGCTTGTCTGTGGGCACTGCCTACAGCAGCTTTTAGATGCCTGTGTTGTGTTGTCCTGTGTGCAGTGAGTGATAAGGAACAGCACAGTGGTGAAATGTTTTTGCAACAGTGGAGAACAGAACTGATGTCCCCCAGATGCTTATTGTTCCCTTTCCTCCCTGTATTTATAAGTAATTCAGACTGTCCCGTTCCTGTTATGTTACTTGTTGTGGATCCAGTTATTTATTGTTCAGTGCTTGCATGCTGAAACAATGCCTGCAATTGTCTTCATGTGGTCAGGGCTTGTGTGAGTTGTTGTATGTTTTGCACATTTTGTGATCACTGACTTGCTCTGCTGCACAAAGAAAGAAAACTGAGTAACAGTTGGAGGTGGGAGGGAGGGGTGGCTTCCCAGTTGGAAATGGAAGGATTACAAGGCAGGATCTTAAATTACACCATACTAAAGGAAGAAGCCATGGAGGTCACTTTCTCAGGCCACCAGCTCCCCAGGTTGCATGTGGTGTGTCTTGTAGATGGTGTCCCTGCTACATTTCATTTGTTGGTCATGCCTTTGAATTTCTAGTCTGGAAATAGCCCAAATCACTTACAACTCTCTCTTTGTGCAGCTTCCTGATTGCAACGCAAATACTGTGGAATAGCTTCTGGATACCAAGCCCAGATGAAGTCATTGTCCAAAGTTATTTATTTATTTATTGGGTTAAAGGGCGGGGTACTTACAGTATAGCCACATTGACCTGAATGAGTAGAGTATGGCTGATTCAAGAATAAAAACAAAACATTTAAAATAGGTTAGTGATGAAGTCTTAAAAAAAGAAAAAGCAGAACAGCAATTTTGCACTGACTTGGTAGGCTCATGCCTCTGGGTTTCAGAGGGGCAGCTGAATGAGATGTCAAAGACCCAAACGCACTAGCAAAATGAGGATAGAAAATGAATTTTAAAATTCTTAAACTTAAAAATAGCCCTCAAACTCTACTGCCTCTTATTTACCATAGCCAGGTATATCTTTAAACATTTGGGTGCTCAGAAGTGTCGGGTACAATCCTGAGAAGCCAAACTTTAATTTTATAAGGAAATTTGTTTATTTTTATCAGTCTGGTCTTGAGACAGGTATGAAGCTACTCTTTTTTCCTCTGGATTTCAGAAGCTTATGTTTCACAGATGCTTTCTTTGCCAGATTCTGTTATGAAGCATGTATTGTATTGTGTTTCTTCCTAAGTGTTTATAGAGCCCAATTTAACTGGCGCATTCAGTACCATGGTTGGTGTATGCCACAGTATAAGTAAAAAGTTTGCATGGGTGCATGCAAAACAGAAATAGTCACATTGTTGATGCTTGCCTTTCTCTATGTGACAGTGATGTAGCTGTATTTGTGAAGACTTTATCATCTGGAAGTATTAACACTGGTCACAGAAAACTTCTCTATGCTGCCTTATGTTTGACTTGCTGTTTGGAGTAGATAGACCCTTACATTTCAGAAATAGGATGTTTGGAGTTCTGCAAGTACTGAGAGAACATTGCTTAATTATTGAAGGCAGTGGCTTTTTTTTTTTTTTTAAGGGTAAGGCCCAGCTGGATGTGAATAGTTACAATTCTAGTTCCTCTGGTTAAATTGATCTGTTGAAAGAATAGATTTTTTTTTTTAAAGTATTTAAACTCACAGCCTTCTCCTTTGAATTGGTTCTTTTCTCTTATATGGCTTTTAAGCAATAGAAAAACACCTTAGATAGAATAGATCTCCTTCCTACAACCCTTGCACAGGTTGTCCTGTTGAAGTAAACAGGATTGAATTGCTGTTGCCTTTCATCTTGTGGATCACTCCTGTGAATGCGAAGTGAGCCATAAAATCAGACTTCCTGTGTTTTGCATGTCCTCTTCCCCAGGCATTAGTCACTGCTTGAGGTATAAGGAAGTGAAGAACCAGGTCCCCAGGGGACCCCTTGCTTGAATAAGGGCATATAGGTTCAAGACCTGTTTTCTGCATCAAATTGATTAGAGTCCAGACGTGAAGCTGCACTGCGTCTGTTTATCTTCAGCACAATTTTGTTTTGTAGCACCATGCAACTTCTGAAACTGGATGAATTTTCTGCAGCTGTTTCCAAAGTTGTGGTCTGCTTTCAAGTCCTCAATTAATTCCTGTGTGTAGGCTGAAGGAAGCTGAAGTCAGGGTGGGCCTCTGGCTCTGCAGGGAATACGCTGGGCTCTTGCTTTTTGAATTGATGTGGGAATCCTGGCTAGCTACTTGACCATTCTAGCCCTGCAAAACACCCCACACTTCGAAGCAAATGCAATTCACAGCGGAGTGCACACAAAAACCTTGGCATAAGACGGGAAGGTTCCTCTTATTTTGCAGGCCGGTTGCTGTAGAAACATGTAACAAAGGACAGCCTTCCTCTTCTGGTATAATTGTGTAGCCCCTTTTCTCTAGGCCTGACACCTGTCTGAGTAAGAGTGATTAGAGCAGAATAATGTTCCCTTTCCTGGCTATTGAAGATGTGGTTCACGTACTAAAAGAGAACTGTACAAGTGAAGAAGTAAAATGTCTGTGTTGTGTGTTTTTGTTTGCTACTACATCTTAAGGTTTTGTAAAACTTGCATTTTTTTTTTCACAATGTGAAACTGAAGGTCAATAAATTATTAGAGATTTTCTCTTTGGATCATTTCTTTTAAAGGTTGTCTCTCTTCCTCCCTTCCACTCCACCCTGCAGAAATGTTTTAAATCCTTTATAATGTCCTTTTTCTGTCCTTTTAATAAAAAGACATCAACAACGTGCAGTTCACTACTTTGAAGCTTCTGCTTCAGTTGCACTTCCCTTCCCTTTGTTCTGTTCTGCTGCTGTTACTATGATCTGTATCTCAGCGTTCAGTAGTTAAAACTCTGAGAGCCTCAAAGCATTTAAGAAAAGGAAATAGAAGTTCATTGGTGCTTGCAGTACAGTTTAGTGCCTGATATGACTTGGAAGCAGAATTAGGCATCTCAAATCCTTCATAATTTTTCTCAAGGAAAAAAAAATGTTGGCTGTGTAAAAAAACATTCCAGTTGTTTTATATAATACACACATATAGCCAAACTCTTTGATCTTTTAAGCTCATTTACATTTTTTATTTTGTTTTACAAAATCTGCTCTTGATATTTTTTTTTTTTTTGTTGGCTTATGACCTTTTTGGCCTTAAGGTGTCCCTGACTGCTGTCTAGATCTAAAATCAAGTTACGCTGTGGCATTCACAAAATTGGTATAACCTGGTAGTCTAACTGCCCAAGTCTGCTTAATATTGGCCTGTTGTCCTGCCTTGAAAAGGCTGTTCTACAGATGTCAGTCCATCACTTTGGAGCAAAGGAATAAGGCATTTCTTCCTTGCTTGGGTTGTCTCTCTGCCTACCATCCTCATCCCTTTGCCTATACGGTTCTGAAGAAGGAAGTAAAAGGCGACAGGTCTTAGGAGGTGTCCGCAGGTCACAGCATAGTGCAATGAAGTTACTGGTGCTTCAGTTGCCGTCGCTAGTCTGTGCAGCACAGCTTTTGGCACTGAGTGCACAGCCTTCTGAGCCTGGTCCTGGAAATGAAACTTCAGTGCTTATTTAGCAGAAATAAGAGAAAGGCAAGGTAATGGCAGGAGGGAGTATTGCTTCCTGCAAGAACGAACTTTTCTAAAATCTCCTAATCTTTCTACCTATTTTAAAATTCCTGTAGCTGCCCCCTGAAAGCTACAGGCTTCTTCAGGATGATTATCTGCCCAGAAGAGTAAGGGTCACAATATTAAGTGACTTAATTGCCTAACCACTGCTCAGTTACCCAGTGTTTGAGGTATTTGCAATCAGCCTTGGGTGAGGGTGGGAAGTTTATTTTAGAGAATTTTGAAATATGAAAGATATTGGTAGAAATCAGCCTTCTAACAGAGTAGGAAAAGGTTAAATCAGTTACAGTGCTCACTGCAAACATTTTGCTTAACAATAACCTGGGTCTTACTGGATTTGCATTTTACCAGGACCTGGGATGCTCATAGCAGCACTGGGCATGAACAGACTGCTGTAGCCTGACTCACTGGTGTCATTTTAGGGCGCCAGGCTGCTTACTGGAGGACTTTCATGGATTCAAACTCCCCTTTCTTGGCTTCGAATGTGGAAGGCTTCTCATACTGGAGGTTTGATATGTATGGTGAGAATTTAAAATAGATATTTTACATTTAAATTTAAAATAGATAGCTGATAACCTGTAAAATAGATACCTCCAAGGCATCGGCACTTCTAACGATAAGTATGAATGCTGAATGCTTTGAATGAGTAGAAAGGAATCAGTTCATTAGCACTAAATAAGGCTCCATCTTGCGTACCTGGGTGATCAGCCCTGACCTGAGAAAGTCTTAAAAGCTTTGTCTATACTAGCAAATTAAACCTGCCTGGGAACAGTCTCTGGTACTGAGGCCAGCTGGCATGAAACAGCCGACACCTCTTTCTTTGAGCAACCCCTCTTCCCTGCAAGACAGGGTGGCTGCATGCGAGCTGTTTGGGGTGGCCGCTGGAATGCCCTGACTCCTGCACCCTGCCCAGGAACGCTTTGGAGGAGTGCAAGTTTGCGCGGGCCAAAAACATGCCAGGGACCGTTCAAACAATTTAGCAGAACAGGCAATCGTGTTCCATGGCCTGGGAACATTCCTGAGCATGGTTTAATTTATTGCTATAGTTGTAGCCATGGTGTCTGAGTAACATCATGTTTAGATCCTGGATAACTGGGCAGAAGCTGTCTGACGTAGCATTAGTGACTTAAAATGATGCTGAAGGTGGAAGAAAGAATGCTGTCTTGGAGTCACTAGGACCTTGATAAATGGAAAAGGTGGGTTCTGAAGGGATGGAGAGATACTGCTTCTTCCAATGCTGTGACGTGGATCTTCAGAAGTGCTGAGAGAAGAGAACTACCCATGCGTATATGAAGAATAGCTTGTGCACCTGAAGGTAAGAGATGGAAGGATCCATAGGACTTTGCAAGAACAGATGTAGTATTTTCATGTTGTGGTTTAAAAAAACCAAAACGCAGTGAAGCTTTGTCATGAAGAGACAGCTTAAGTGTCCATGCGAGTATCCATACATGTGCTTGTATCTTCAACCAGCAAATACTGAGGAACAGAATGAGACAAACTAAGGCTCTTTCATCTTAAAGGATCACTAGTTCCCAGCTTAACTGGCATATCGTTCCTTTTGGCACTTCTAAAACCTGTAAAATTTACTCCCCTCTATGGCATGGTAAGGCTGAGCTCTGGAATGATAATCTGGTCTATCATGTTTGTGTGTGTGCATATGAAACATCCAGAAACATGCACAGCTATCACAGGAAAATGTGCAGTTTATTCAAATCTTTACATTTATGTATAGGTGTGGCATGAAATAAAACAAAACTTCCCTGAATGGTTAACATATGCACGTGCACAACAGGACCATCTGTCCTGTATGTGCCTTTAATAATGGTCTGTGAATTTTAAAGTATCAGTATTTGTCAAAAACAGTATGTTTAAGTATGAGAGTCAGCCTTAAGACTAAAAATATACATAAAACATGACTGTGAATTAAAATGAGTGGTTAAATAAATTACAAATCTTTTTCAAAATCATGTTTAGGCTATGCTTCTGGCTTGACATTGCTCTCTCAGTCTCAGGAAACCAAATTAGACAATGTGTCCTTTTGTGTGTGTGTGTCTAGTTACCCTAGAAACCATAATCTTTATCTCTGAAGCGATGGGGAGCTGTAAAGGAGGCAAAGCAAGAGGAATTTCTGCAAAGACCCCTCCTAATCCTACTTCTATGTTATCAGATATTTAGTAAATTATTTCACACGTGTGCTGGATGTAATTCATTAGATATTTTCTAATCACTGTGTGCAATTTGTGGGTCATATCCAGATTTAGAGGTGAAGTTTATGGTTGACTGTTACTCATTTCAGTGAAACAGATATTGAAATAAGCCCAAGTGGCAAATATAATGTATAAGATTTAACATATCTGCAGTTTCTTCCATGAGATTTCAATGTATCTCATCACATTTCATCACAACAGTTTCATGAAGGAGTAACAAATATTTAGTCCCAGCACAAGGCAGGGAAGCTGATGCATGCTGGATTTTTCAAAGCATGCAACAGGAGTCATTGTAGCAGAGCTTCCCTGGATATTTTCAGCGCCTTATCATGGAGCCACGGTATACACTATTCCAGTGAATGATATTTCAGGTTTTTCTGTAAGACTGTCTGTGTAAACCTTTTTTTTTTTTTTTTTTAATTCACATGGTTAATTGACTTGAGAAGCAGCTAAACTGTTTACAGAGTTGATGTCTCCCAGGATTAGCAGAAATAGAGGGGACTTGTCACAGGGTAAACATAAATGGGCTGGCATTTTGTGTAGTGGTCTCAGGTAGGGAACAATAGTTTTTTCAGGAGAACGGTTACTCTGTAGCTAAAGACAGCTGATAGGAAGTAGACAGGTTTAGGGAGCTGTTAGTAGCAGAGTATTTACATAGAATCAAAATGTTATCATGCTCTGTAGCATTCCTTAAAATTTTGAGAGGTAGGGAGCAACAGAAAGAAAGTTGCAGGTCTGCCTTTTTTTCTTAAAGTGATAGATTTTCTTCTAAGTTCAAAAATATAACCATCTCATCTTAAAAATATTTTAGAGTAGTTTAAAGTCTGGGGATCACTGT
The DNA here is from genome assembly GCF_036370855.1 of Dromaius novaehollandiae. Taxonomy (NCBI): domain Eukaryota; kingdom Metazoa; phylum Chordata; class Aves; order Casuariiformes; family Dromaiidae; genus Dromaius; species Dromaius novaehollandiae. Next base: position 43,533,291 of record NC_088130.1, on the reverse strand, counting down.
AAAGTGACTCATGCAACTCAAATTTTCTTCTAGGATGAATTGTTGGCTGGAATGGCCTGGATCAAAGTACTCAAATTGACTGAGGGGAGAAAAGTTTAGTGAGTGGATTGGTAAAAGTGTCCCTGAGTACACAGAATAGCGCTCCAGCTCCCATTTACACACAGACTTGGTCCTTATTTTCTTTTATTTCTGTCTTTGCTCTTCCACCCCATTCCTGCATAGACTTCTGCCCAAGTTTGTCCAGTTAGTAGGGAAGAACAGCAAACCTAGCAAAAATAGGGAAGAAGAGAATTAATATAGATGAAGCGCAAACTGGGCTGAAGTCATGAGTGTTTGTGGTCCAAAGTGGCCCTAACATTGTCCTGGGAGACATGCCTTGTCTGCAGGCCCTCATTGCCGGTGCTGCCCATTCGCCTTGCCCAGGGGCAAGGCGTGTGTAGACCAAAATATATAAAAAGTGAGGCTGGGACAACGTGATGCCCCAGCTCTTCCCTGAGAGCCCTGCTGCCTGTGGTGAAAGCTAGGACCGTTCAGACAGTGATCTCATCAAGGCAGGACAAAATGGGGGAGAGAGAAGCTGTGTCCTCCACGCTGTTGTGCTGAGCACAACTTGGGTTCACAGGTAAATTGCTTTTGATGCATTCACTTGCACATTGCCATTGAATTTGGTCCAGAGTCTGTATCCTGCAGAGGATCAGGCTCTCTCTCACTCTCCCTGTGTGGAAGAGCATTAGCCCCATTTTCTTACGGCTCACAGCTATTAGCTGTTTGAAACTGTATTTGGCACAGGCCTGTATCTAGCTGTTTCTAGTTAACTTTGCAAACTCTGAAAATACCCATGTCATAAGGTAAGATCTGATGTGTTGTGTTAGCTAGTGTTTTGTTAGTTTTAAAAGGGTTAGTCATCAGTGCTGATGTATGTCCTCTTCTATTTAGCTGAAACGTGCCTTTCATCTTTGTTCCTGAATAAAAAGTTCTGGAACAGTTTGATGCATATGCTCTTGGTAAAAGTTTCAGCAACCACCTCGCTGTGCTTTCAGCCTTGAAACATCCTCTGTGTCCGTGCAGGTGTTTCACATTGGAATTTATTTGCTATCTTGTATTTTCAGCACATAGATTAGAGTTGATAGAAACAACTCCCTTCTCCCTGTCCCACAACACAAATGGAGTTGTCACTGTTTTAGTAACAGAGTAAGTAAGTCTTTCTGGCACCAAAATGGTTAAGGACAAATCACTGTTCTACACACTGATACCTCTTACCACCCATTTACTTGCTTTCTCCCATGTATCTTTCCTCACATGGCGTATTTTTCAGATATTTTTTGCAAATCTCCTTGTGATGCATGTTTGGTTTGCTCTATATAAACATAGAATTTTTAAGAGTGTGACTTGGCAGCAGACAGGAAATCCACCTCTTTTTGTTCTCTTGGCTGCAGCACTGCAGTTAGGTGGAAACATTTAGAAGGAGGGAAAGTTGCTCAGGTAAAAAGCAACTCCGTGTGGGAGATGATCTGGGTGTGCAGGCTGAGCAGGCAGGGAGAGAGCTGTTTATAGCACAAGTGATGACTGGGAGACCTTGAGAGAAACAGGACTTTTTTGCAGTTGGAGCAGACCTAAAGCAAAGCCTCCATGATGCTGAAAGACAAGAGTTTCCTTGGGATCCAGAAGGGATTGTATGGGATTTGTTCAACTCTGAGAGGTGCTGGACTAGAGGGAAAGACTGCAGGAAAAGATAGGTACTTTTCTGTCTCTCGTTCCTTCTCCAGAAAAAGGTAGTATTTGCTTCCCAGCATCTTTACTTAGAGCACCTCATGCAGTGGATTTGCATTTTTCCTATTTAAAGGGCTGCCTGACTTGAAGTTCTAATGAGATATGACTTCGTGCTCAAAAACCTGTGGTATCAACTGGCAGGCTGGCTTTCAAGAACAAGTAGGGCTGTATCACCTCAAGGCTCTGCTTCATTCAGGGTTGTGTCATGCAGCTGCTCGGCGTTGAGTGCCAGGACCACAAGCAAAGTGGAGAAGAAGCGTTGCTGTAAGTGGCCAGCCCTCGTGGGCAGACGGCCCAGAGCAGCGCTTGCTGCCGTGTCGCTCTCCAACACCTGCGGGGAGAACCTGGCGGCTCTGATATAGCAAAACGGGCTTCCTGGGCCCGCCTGCAGCCACGGTGGGAGACAGTCAAATGCGCCCTTGCAAATACTCCTAGAGAGCAGTTCAGTCTGCTGGGGTTTAATCTCTTGTCAAACACGGCAGTCAGTCGCTCAGGCAGGCTCCCTGGCTATGCGAGGCCGGGTTTCTCCAAAGGCTTTCTACCGCGAACACGGCTCTCCTGCCTTCAGAGGTCAAGATCTGACTGCAGCCGCAGGAAATGGAGAGGTGGACTTGGATCCTGACTCTAGACCTACATTCAACTTCAGATACGGCTGCTGGTAAGCTCAGGCTAATTTTCTTACTCCTTGCAACTTGTTTAGTTCTTAGAAGAACAAGTCACTTCATTCACCTGCTCTAATATATTTCAAAGTCATAAGGAGTAAAAATAATTTTGGTTAAAAAAGCCACCAAAAACTGCGTGAATGTTTGTATTTATACAGTCTTTATAAATTCAGAGGTAAACTAAATGGATTTTTAGATAATTGTACAGTCGTGCCAAATAATAAGAATATTTAAATAAAAAGGCATGAGAACAACTTTTAACTTATCTGGAATAGCAAAAAAAGATTCATTTTGATCTCTAAAATAAAGATTTTTTTTTCTATTTTTGTTGAACTATTCTAGTTAATAATTCTTGAAGACCTGGCCTATAAAACACATTAACTTTCTTCCTCCCACCTCAGATGTAGCCTTTTCCCTCCAAGCATGCGTCTGCATGTTTAACTTTATACAGCCTGAGCACTCCTGTCAAATTCAGTGGATTAATTCAGAGTACATAATGTTAGCATTTGTGAGTTGCATGATTGAGGCCCATGTTAATATGAAATAATTTCATGATGTAGCACTTCAGGGTGCTGATTTTAAGGGTTAAGGGATGGCCAAACTGTTTAATTCTAGCACTGAGAGCATCAAAAAGATTGCTCCTGTGAAAAACAGAGATTACCTTCTCCTGAGGGCACTTGAACTGCAATAGATAGAGAACAACTAAGACAGCTTGGAAAATCCTAATTTAACAATAATACCAAGAATACAGAAAACATAATTTTAATAGTTTTAGATTGTTATCTTTAGAATTTATTTAGAATTTTCTACTAGTTATGTGGTATTAGTTTCTATAAAGTATAAAACGCAAAAACAAAAATATGCTTTCACTGAAATTTCCCCTGTCTAAACAGTGGTGTGTGCATTAAAAATAAATGTATAAAATATTTTCCAGCAGGTTGCCAAAAATATAGTGGCAGAGAGGGAATTGCATTACTTTTTCTTCCTTGAGTAAATAGAAGTAGACTAGCTACTTACTGATTCAGAGAGCTCAGTCTGAGAGTTCACAACACTTTTGAAGAATTAGATGCAAAAGTCTTAAATTTATTTCCATTCTTACGGCCATCACGATTAGTTAGTGATCTCTCATTAGTGCTAGTGATTCTCTGATGCTGTTGAATACTAGCAGGCACCTCTGCTGTAGATGTGCTCAGTGTATGCACCGTCAGGACTAAGTGTGTCTCGGGACCAGATTTACAGACTAGGGCTATGGTCAGGTTTCGGTAGACAATTTTTCCTCTAGTTCAGCATGCTACATGGATTTAATGCATTATGAAATATGTCAAAGCAGTTGCAAGAATCCCTGCAACAGGCAGATGTGGCATAACTAACCTTCCTGAGAAATTTTTCTTTGAAAGCTTTCCTGGATATGAAAGGTTTCCCTTGAAATCATCTAGATTGAGCACTGCCTCTCCAACAGCAGACTGTGAACACTCTCAGGGTTATCCAGTCTGCCAGAACCCATAGCTCAGGGAAATGCTCTTACCATCTGAACCTGCAACAGCGGACTGAAGATTTTTGACTGTAATCCTTTTTCTATTACCATCTCATTGCTACTACAACAAGGAGCTTTTCTACATATGAAGATAAGCTGAAAATGAGTGGACATCCAGCATTTTTATGTGAGAGTGTCATAGCATCATAGAATCACAGAATGGTTGAGGTTGGAAGGGACCTCTGGAGATCATCTAGTCCAGCCTCCCTGCTCAAGCAGGGTCAGCTAGAGCAGGTTGCTCAGGATCGTGTCTGTGAATATCTCCAAGGTCAGAGACTTCGTGATGTCTCTGGGCAACCTGTTTCAGTGTTAGATCACTCTTACAGTAAAACAGTTTTTTTTTCTGATCTTTAAGTGGCATTTCTTGTATTTCAATTCATGCCCATTGCCTCTTGTCCTGTCACTGGATACCACTGAGCAGAGTTTGACTGTCTTCTCTGACCCATCAGGTCATTGACTATAGCTTTCCCCTTCACCTTTGTTTTAAAAATTGATCCAGGTAGCCAAGATTTGGTACTAATTTGAAATGAGAATGATGTACGCTAAAATAGCTGCTCAGGTTAGACTCTTTTTTTGGGACAGGCAGAATTTATTAAATTACAAACTGTGTGTATTGTGTCTTGTTATGTATTATCACCCACCAAGACTGGGTGAAATGGGTCCTGATTTTGGGTTCTGAATATATTAAACATGTATATGGGCTTCAGAGATACCATCTGCTTCTCCTCCACTTAAAATATATTTTCAGAATGTAATAAAGTAAGGATCAGTTGTTTTATGACCAGGCATAAACCTAAAAATCAATGTTATTTTATGGACAGGCTACATCATTCTATCAACAAGGCAGATAATACAATATCTTTTTTTTTTTTTTAATTGGGCTGGCAAATACATTAAAGTGTGCAAGGTTTGGAATAAAAGTATTTCCTGTCATTAGTTTGTGAGAGTCCTCTCCTGCCAGTAGCCAAGATCTCAATTCTGTATCTTTTTGCTAACACAGTGCTTGCAAAGAAATTGGTAGGAAGTTGGTGTGTGAAACAGTGGAGGACTTGCATAGAGCTATAGTCAGTAAGGTATAAAACTTGCTAGTGCTGTGTTGTGGCATTGATATGTTGCAGGCAGAGAAGATGCAGTCATTACAGCTTATAAAATGAGGATGCAAGAGGCTTTGTTAGGGAGCAGAAGGATACCAGCAGGTGAGTAAATATTGTATTGTGTTTAGTATAGAGAGTAGAAGATGTGGCTTATTCACCAGCCCAGCGTATGGAGATAAAATGCAAATCACCAAGGAAGGCATCAGCCCTTATGCAAATAATGCTTTCAGACCTAAACCTTCCTCTTGTGTTTCAGGCCTCCATAGCTCTTATTTGGAGTCTCTTGCAAAAAATACATGCTCACTGTTTGGTAGCTGGAGCGTGGGAAAGCAGATACCCGAACTAAGCAGGAGTCTTCTTCCGGGGAAACTACAATGATGGTGCTGTTGGGATTTTTAAGACTTGGAAGATTGGTTTTACTTAACTGGATAATTGTAATCAAATACCTTATGTTTCTGTGAGGATCTGAAAGTGCCGTTCAGCTTCTATATGTTATTAGCTAAATCATCAAACCAAAGCTACAAAAGCAATTTGCCATGAAGGCAGGGCAGTTAGATGGTTAATTGCTGGCATACTGGTAAATTTAGAAGCAGGTTAGTTAACCTATATTATAGATCAGAAAGAGAGAAATTATTGTTTATATTTGATCTTGACTGCTACTAGCACTGACTGAATACTTCCAATATTACTCTTGCAAAAAATCACTGGAAAAAAAAGTGGGATTTGCCTTGACTATGGCCATTTTCCACAAATATTCTCTCAAGCAGGTCTGGGTAAGGAGATATCCAGAGCAGGAGAATTTTCTAGGAAATAGCCTTTGCAGATTCAAGACTCAGATATGTATTTGTTCTCCTCTTCCATAAACGGTAGCCACAGCTTTCCACTTTCGGGATTTTTCCTCCATGGTTTTCAAAAATAATTATTTTCCTTTAAAAAGTTGAATGCTGTTTTTTCCAGATATCGACAATTCCACAAACATGCTTAACAATAATCTTAGATATACACTTTTTTCTCTTTGGATTAAAAATCATGTTCATAGGGATATAGGCAGTAGCTACGAAATGGTTAATCAACTGTAGAAAGTCACTAGGAGTATCTGATCAGTGAACATCTGTCCCGCTTTGCTCTGATCATACACAGTTTCTGTGCATACTTCCCCACAGCGTGTATTCTGTTCAAATGCACTGCTTGACATTTCAAGGAAGTGGCGGAATAACTCCTCTGACGGAATAACCTCCAACTTGCTGGAGATGCTGAATCTGACTTTTAAGTTAATTTTTAAATTGATCTATATTAACTTGAGAAACTTCAAAAGATCTCATTCTGCTATTCCTCCTCCTAATATTATTGTATTAAAATCAACAGGAATGTCGGTACGTTCTCTGTGAAAGTCTAACATTACACAAACCCATGTTCTGTGGTCAGGACTGGCTACTGACTGCATAGCCGGTGAGATTCAAGATCTAACTATAAAGTTAAAAATCCTAAAGTGTAATTCTATTAAAATCAAGTGAAACTTTTCATTGTGGTTATGAAGACTGAAAGAGTGAGAGCAACTGACTGTTCTTCTCATGTAATCTCTAAAGGACAAGAAGCAGCTCTCTCTCATCTGGAGGCAACCAAAACTATTTAATTTAATCTAATTATCTTGTTTGTATCATACTACTGCCTTTATACTTTAATTGTTGACAATGTTACAGAAAAGACGTCTCAGATATTTTCGCCCTATATTTCTAGGGAGATGGAGTTACTTGGGAAACACCAAACGACGGCTGAGCATGTCTGAAAACTGAAATACAGAGTTTGAGAGACCCCCACAAGGATATATAACTAACTAGTCAGTGGTGGAGCTGACATAAAAGGTTATAGCAAAAACATAGGCAAACAAATACAAGCCCAAAGAAGCATTTTCCTTTCCTTTGGACCTGTTTCTCTATGTTGAAGAGGCAGTTTTCTGGAGCAGCCTTCATGAATATCCACCTCTTTCCAAGAGAGAATTTTTCTTTAGCTGATGCCTCATACCTGCTTTCTCTAAATGCTCAAGACATGCTTGAATAAGCTAGTGTTTTATGCGTGGTTCATGACAGAGTATTCAATAGTCTTGACTAAACAGTGGCTAGTTAGTACTGCCTGATTGTACCTGCTGTTGGCTAGGAGAAGTTTGGGCAATACGTGACTGCTGCTGCAGAACATCCCCCAGGAGTGCACGGAGGATGCTCTGCAACCTCTTTATGCTCTGTCTTGTGAGTAGCGGAAGGGTGAAGATACATAACTTTTTGATTGTTTTGGCCACCAGAAGTTGACAGGGAATGGTGATGTGCTCTGAAGGGAAGGCAAGACTTTGTTAAGCACCACTGGAAAATGCACCTTTTGGAAGAATTTTGGGGAAAAGCAAAAAGGCTGCTTGTTTACCTGAGCAGAAGAAAAGGGCTGAGAAAGTAATGGAATGAGGAAAGGTTGTGAAAGGTGGCCTTCTCAGCGTCTTTCACTTCTTTGACTGATGCTGGGCATGGAATAATTTACGCAGAGGAAACTGCCTCCTGGAAGGGAGCTGCATGGCATAGTACTTGGCCAAATTTAACCACTGCAGGGTTTGCCTTTTGCAGGATGTGAGCAGTTTTTCGTCAGTGAATTGCAACAGATCATTATTGCAGGAAAGTGTGCAACAGAGAGGTAAAACTTCAATCACATTACAAGAACAGAACCTGCTAATCAATCAACAATATACATAAATCAGTAATATTTGGGAGAATGCTAATTGGCCCTGGCAAAATGTATGCCAAGACCTGTTGTAACAGTTAAACACTACAGATTAGTGGTTTAATTTACTGGCAGATGTGTAGCCCATGGGTTCTAGTTTGCTTTGCTATGGGAAAAGGCCTTGCTGTCAGTCCTTCTTCCCACCAGAGGAGAAGCGATGACAGCTGAAGATTTACTTGTCTGTCACACTTTCCAGCTATGGATGAGAAGGGAGTCCAAAGGGAGGATTAAATAAGCAGAATGACTGAAAGGAGATATATAGGGAGGGCTGAGGAGACTGAGTTAGGGCTTTCTAAAAGGTAACCTTGCTGGTAGAGATAGAAACTTCCTAACAGCTGGGACCGTGCAGAGGACAGGGAGACATGCAAGCATGAGGAGATAGGCAGGAGATGATGTCTGCTGGAACAGTAAATGGCTATGATATGGCAGGAGCCAGAATCAAGGCAGAGGGCCCTCCAAAGACCAGGAGCATAGTTTTGTGCTAAACTCAGAGAAGTCTGAATGCAACTGGCATATAGCTTGCCACCATACAGGCTGCCTTTATTTTGTGGAGCCCCTTTTATGCAGCCCCTATTACAAAATACTCAGCAAGATTAAAGTATATGAACAAAAAGCAGCTGAGAGATTCAGATACACAGTGCAAGTGATTAAGATGTTTTTGTATCAGATTTTATCCTGATTTCATGACTATCTGCAATGTTATAATAGTCAAAGGCTGCTGTAATAAAGCTGCTTTGTAGTACCTGATTCTTGCAGTAGCAAGGTATTTTGTCAACTTGTTGAGTACTGTAGAGGCTGAGTTGGAGCCTGCATCACTTCTCCAGCATGCTCCACAAGAAAGCTAAGATTGCCGGAGCAGGAGACGGCCTTCTTGTGGGGTGGGAGAAATGAGATGGGGGGAAATAAGTAGGAAAGGGGGTTTTAGAAAACAGTGAAATTAACTTCCTTTGAATCAAAGAGCCGTTAAGCTGTCTTTACGCTCATATTTCTTTAACTGTGCTTTCTCTAAAGCAAACATAGCAACCTGTGTGTATATGTACATAAGTAAATACAGGTGTATACCTAGAAAACACCCCCCTCCCTCATACACAGTTGTCCTTCACAATAGCCATGTGTGCTTAGCGCACTGCTAGAATTCACTTAGCTTTATGCTGGTAAAGATGGTGCAGAGGATGGAACAGACGTGCATTGGAGTTGAGTAAATCTTTCTGATCCTAGTTGTGAGATAGGGAAGTATTATCAAATTAAATATTATATTGTGCAGTAAACTATTGCAAATCTCCAGAGTCCTGCATTATGAGGAAGGATGCTGGGGAATCTTTTAACAATGAACTGGAGAGAATGGGCAAGTCGCTGCAATATATTGTGGCTAGACCTGAACTTTTTCAGTCTGTGGCCTGAGCTGACTGAAGGTTGTGTGGGAGTGGATAACATGACACTAATTCTGAGCAATTAAGCCTTGCAGAGGATCAGAGTATATTAGCTGATGTGCTAGCAGCTCGCACTTGGACTGTACTAGCGTGTGCACAGTGCTGTTTGTTGGCATGGGGCAGGAAGAGGCCTCACCTCTGTCTGACTGAAGGATACCCAGCCGACACTGCAGCACTGAATCTGCGAGAATTTAGCATTAACTGATTAGGTACATTAGCAAATTGTTTCTTTTAAGATCTTGACTCTGGAAAGTCTGAATTTGTAGCTTAATGTTAGGATCTATGAGTGGCCTAAATATGTTTCTCTGGCAGAAGTATCTATATGGTGTCCTTTGAAGTGGTACCCAGAAACCCGATAGTCTCTAGTGTGTTCATTCTTACAGCAGATCCATGAGGGGATGCTCTATGCCATGGTGCCAAAAAAAAAAAGACAGAGTCTTGCATATGCAAGGCCATTCTATTGTGCAATTACTTCAGTACAGGAAGTCCTATGAGTATAACTCTGTCAGCTGAAATTTGCACCTTGTCTCACACCATGATAACAAGGGGTCACAAAGGAAGCTCGTGGCACAGGATGGAACCCAGTCCTGATCTTCCAGAGCCTCAAATGGCACCCAGACTGCCGGACCAACCTTATTCTGAAAATTAATGACTTCAGTGGCTGGAATGAAACATAGGAAAATCTGTTTAAAGTGAAATAATTTTGACATCAGACAAATAGTTTTTCCTTGATTGGTCTGATAGTCATAAAGTTGTGCTACTATTGCTACTGTGCTAATCTGTCCCCTCCCTCTTCCCCCTTCTTTCATACAATACATTCCTAGACATTTGGAATCTCCTACCATATCCGTAACTGAGCGACCTCCCGCACAGCCTGCGCATGCGAGAGCACAGGCCCGTCAGCCCCTCAGCCCACCATCCACACCAACTGTGGTGTGTGGGTCTCTGGTAATTTCAGTTGTTCTTGTGAAGCCATTAAGAAACATGCAATTTCTTTCTCACCCTCAGCCATATCAAAGAAACAAGACATTTCAAAACATAAGCATACATGAGGTGGCACATAAATATAAATCTTTGCTTTTGGTTAGAGCTTAACCAATAATTTCAGCTTTGCATTCTCAGTCTTTTTTTGTTAATGTCTGTTCTGAAAAAGCTTAGGAATCAGTCTTTAATTAACTAGTAAACAAAGTCTCTTGCCACTGAAGAGGAGATTTAAAAGATCTAATTACTGGAACCAGATTTAAGTGTGATTTCAAATACCAGTTTGCTCCTTGCTTAAGCTAGGCCTTTACTCAGTGAAGTGAGGTGCTGGTGAAGTGTTATGAAAAGCTTTCATTTGCATCCTCCTTCCATCCCAATTGAAGTTGGTGTTACGTAAAGGGAGGACTTGTTTAAATCCATATATGCCATTAGCTCTGTTGTTTGAACTGGAAGGACAGATGAAATTGGATTCAGATGACAGCTCATGAAATTTAAAGAGGTCTTCTTTTCATGGCTGGTTTCTCCTTGTTATGTAATTAATACCTTGCAGTGTGTCTTTAGAGTCCAACCATGTAAGCCAGAATCGGACCAAGAACATTGTTATATTAAATGGATGCTGTAGGTCATTGTTTATAAATAGTTCCAAAACCTTCCTAACTAATAACATTTTTCTAGGACTCCAGATAGAGAGCTGCTTGTCTTGACTTCCAAGTAAGCACCAAAGATTGCCACTGCATTGCTATTTTCCTCCCATGTTTTGGGCCCCCTGCTTAGGTATATAAAATTATGTTAATCCTGCTTCTCTCAACGCCCCTCCTTTTAGGAACCATCTGGTTTAAATTTTGCTTACCTACCTCGTGTGAAACAAGTCTTCTCTGCCTGACTGCATAAGGAAGTCACAAGTCATTAACAGCTTATGTTAAAATACCTAGTGGGAATATGCACTCTGCCTATATTTATATGTTTTCCTAAGGTGAGAAAATTTATATCAAATGCAGCAAACTAAGAATGATGATTGAGTTGGGAAGATAGCTGTAGGACTTTGTCTGGAAAAAGTCCAAATTGGTGCAAAATACTTCCATTTGAAACACCAGTTCCTCTCTAGTAGCAGCTGCCTTGGTTTGAGTTACTTGCCCTCAAAGCCAGAAGCTGTTGTTAGAACAGGTTTGACCAGTTACTGCAATTCAGAGAACAGTTTAAATAGTTATATACTAACACTGCTGGAGGAATCCGTGTGAAAA